>NC_133324.1:454849293-455489293 GCF_042186555.1 Aquarana catesbeiana | reverse complement strand
AATTTTTATTGTTTTTTTCCCCCAGGAGGTAAAGATTGGTACACAAAGCCTCTGGGCATTAACTGGCAAAAAAATAAATAAATCACAACACTAACATAGTCCAACTTGTGACACTGATTATCTCAAATCAGAAACACTATAAACAAAGACTTAAAGACTTTACACTGCTCGTATCCACTAGATTAGTATAGCTAATCAAATTTAACAAACACCATTCTTAGGACAGTAAATGGAAAGGTGTAATGTGTACTGGGTCCAACACTAAAGGATAATCATGAACCAAAATATCTGGGAATCTTTAAAAAGCACAAACCAGTAGAAAATAGCAAAAAGGTCAATTGGCGTCATAGTAATTATTGAATGGCATTAGTTGTGTGCGATTCAAATATTCCATATTTTGTCAAATTTGGCTTCGCATCCCCTGGAGTGAAACGTGGCTTTGTATAACGGCATAGCAGAATTAAGGCCTTCCAGAAGTGTAAAGAGGGCACTTCGGGTTGCCATTTTAGAATTATAGCTTCCCTTGCATAGAGCAGCAATAGGCTTACAAGTCGGTTGCTCGTTGGTGAGTCAGGGTGCCCGCCAGGGCCAGCAAGCAGACTGACAGTCTGTCGAATGGAAATCGCATTAAGGGAAAAACATTGTAACCGGGGACAGGACCACAACAGGTGACAAAAGTCTGCATCTCCACTGCCATACTTCCAACAGCATGAAGAAGCATCTGGATAAATTTTAATAAAGTTGTGGCATCAGACCTGGTGAATAATTTTGATTAGATGAAATGGCCTCTGACTGAAACCAATTGCAAAAATGTTAAACAACAAGAAAGCTTAAAATTTGTAGAATGGAGAAGAATTCTAATGATACATGTGACATAGAAGGCAAAACAAGGGTATATTTGGGTCTTTGAGTATACCTCTATGGATTGCTTATAAAAAAAAAAAAAAGGATAAAAACAGATATTAAAAAGTTTTTTGTTTTTTTTTTAATGAAAAAAAAAAAAAGTCTTTAATGAAGGAAAGTTTAGATAATTTCGGTTTCTATCCTTTTAAGAGATTAGATTAGTGATCATAGAGGTATACTCAAAGTCCAAAATATAAACCTTCTTTCGCCTTCTAACAACTGCAAAAAAGGGTATTCCCAAGCATCTTCCCAGTCCTCTGCATCCATGTCCAGGATATCATTCTGCCACTTAGAAAACAGGCCCTCCAGTCCAAAATGAACCAAGGGCATAAGTGCTTTATATACTGTGGGGACGGAAAGTATTCAGACCCCCTTAAATTCTTCACTCTGTTATATTGCAGCCATTTGCTAAAATCATTTAAGTTCATTTTTTTTCCTCATTAATGAATGTCAAAACTATAGCTTATAATCTAAAATCATTGGGGTTAGCAGCTACTATAAAAACAAATCCTATATAAAACTAATGGCAATTGAATCCGTCCAAAATGTCATGCGACTTCAATCTACCATAGCAGCGCTCATGTCAATCCATCTACACATGACACGCTCTTATACAATTCCTCATATAAGTAAGAAAAAGTCCCATGAAGTGGTTTTAGATGAGTGAATCAAATTTCTTAGGGTCCTTTCACACGGGACGGATCCGTGATGATCCGCCCCGTGAACATCTGCTTGCTCAGCGGGGATTGCTCCGCCGATCCCCGCTGAGCAGGCAGATGACAGGTCTGTCTCTGCACACTGTGCAGAGTCCGTCGTCACCCGATCCGATAACGGATGGAAAAGTAGGTTTTTTCCTCAGTTATACTTTTTCGGATCGGAGCGGGTCGGATGTCAGCGGACATGTCACCGCTGACATCCAACGCTCCATAGAGGTCTATGGAGGGTCCGTTCAGGTCCGCCTAAAAAACTGACAGGCGGACCTGAACGGATCGTTCATGTGAAAGAGGCCTTATAGGTGATGAGTTCATATATTTGTGCACCACACACCCAGGCTTGTCATCGCGTGAGAAGAAACTCACCCCTTTGGGGTTAAACCCACCAGAAATCTGAAAAAAAAATTCAAGTGTCACAAAACACATCTTTTTGTTGCCACTTCTCGGGAATATCCACCGACTCTGCTAGTATTCTTATTGGGTATGGTAGGCTCCAGTAAATCAGGATCACGTGAGAAGATGAAAAAGCCACATAGCGTAATCCTGTTTAACTTAATTTACTGAAGCCAAAACAAACCCCCCTTACAGGTTATACATACAAGCAAAAGATAATAATAGGAGCATTAAAAAGGCAAACCGTAGTGTTGTCATCGATCGCATGCAGTTTCTTCTCACGTGGTGACAAGCCTATGTGTGTGATGCACGAATATATGAACTTTCATCACCTATAAGAAATTTGATTCACTGACCTAAAACCACTTCATGGGACTTTTTCTTGCTTATATGAGGAATTGTATAAGAGCGTATCATATGTAGATGGATTGACATGAGCGCTACTATGGTAGTTTGAAGTTGCATGACATTTTGGACTGTTTCAATTGCCATTGGTTTTTATATAGCTCTGGCAGTATGTTTAGGGTTGTTGTCCAGCTGGAAGGTGAACCTCTGCCCCAGTCCCAAGTATTTTGCAGACTCTGATGGCGTGTACACACAAGCGGAATGTCTGACAGAAAAAGTCAGACGGAAGCTTTTCATCGTCTATTCCTATCGTGTGTATGCCTCAGACTTTTTTTTTTTTTTTTTTTTTTCCGAAAATTCTGACGAAAACATTTAGAACATGTTCCATTTCTAGGTCCAACGGAACCAATTCCGATCGGGAAAACCACTAGTCTGTATGCTGTTCCGACGGGCCAAAAACGATGCATGCTCTGAAGCAAGTACGAGACGGAAGCTAATGGCTACTGGCTATTGAACTTCCTTTTTCTAGTCCAGTTGTACGTAACCTCGTTCTGGACGGTCGGACCTTGGTGTGACCGTGTGTATGCAAGACAGCTTGAGCGGAATTCCGTCGGAGAAACCTTTGGAGTTTATTCCGATGGCAAAACCGGTCTTGTGTACGTGGCATAACAGGTTTCTTTTAGGATTGCCCTGTATTAGGCGCCATCCATCTTCCCATCAACCCTGACCAGCTCCCCTGCCCCTGCTGAAGAAAAGCATCCCCACAACATGCTGCCACTACCATGTTTCACAGAGGGGGATGGCGTGTTCAAGGTGATGTGCAGTGTTGGTTTTCCACCACACAGTGTTTTGCTTTTAGGCCACACATATATAATTGTGGTCTTATCTGACCAGAGCACCCTCTTCCACAAGTTTGCTGTGTCCCCCCACATGACTTCTCACAAACTGTAAACAGGACTTCTTATGGCTTTCGTTCAACAATGCTCTTTTTGCCACACTTCCATAAAGGCCAGATGATTTGTGGAGTGCATGACTAATAGTTGAAAAACCAGAAAAATGGGGGGTAAGTGGCACTACCTACTGGTGATTGGCAACAAGACGTAAGTGTAGGATAGGAAAAAACTGCACCACAGATAAGTGTACCCCAAGAATGCTCAATGCATATAATCCCAACCTCAGATAACATGACAGTGCTTCAAGTGTAAATGTGTCTATAACGTATGAATGAGTAATGTACTAACATCATATGCATCATAAGAGTATGTGCCTGAGTGACCATACAGGATCCCCCCGGGTGGCCACAGGGCACAACTTATGGGTGTACGATGAGCACGTATAACCGTAGCATGTACGTCCCAATAACTAAAGGCCAAAGAAGTATGGGACACAATTACACAGTAAGGCATATAACGATTCCCTGTTGGTTTCCTAGTAGTAATTACTCCAGCTACTAGAGTGTAAACGTAGGCGACAGTGATAAAAATAGAAATAAAGCTAAAAATAAAGAATAAAAATATTGATAATAATCATATCCCAATGGGGATCAACCATAATCAGAAATATCCTATGTATATATCCAAAGTGCAGAAAAAAAATATATATAATAATAATTAAAAGTAAAGCCGCACTATGCGGGCATAATCTAAATCCATAAAAATGGGAAAAAAAGTTCACACATAGATAAGCAAATGACAGTCCATATAGTGTATGTCTGATGGTCCTCAGGTGTGTGTGACAGGAAACAAATGGTGACTTGAGTGCTTGCAGTGTCCTCAGGTGACTTTTGTGCTCCCCCTCAAGGGTTCCCACTCAACAAATCCAATCACCCCAATGGGGCAATACGCATGTAGATGTAACTACTGCGACCAGTCCACCACCATGTAATGTTGTTCCAAAGGTAGACCTCCATCTTCAGGTAGATTTAAGCATGATCTTTAATGAGTCCCTCATAGGAGAAAAAATAATGAGCTCCCATGGTGTAGTAAAATTAAATTCATTTATTGAAAAACAGTAAAAACTCCAAAAGAAAAAACTATCAAAAGGACATTCCAAATAACATATATGCAATATATGTATATGGCAGACTCCTAGCACGGTAGTCAAGCCTCAATACAAACAGCGAGAGATGGACACGAGGTGGGGACAGCAGCGGTTCGCTGCGTTCCACCAACTTAGAAAAACAGGAAGTGACGTAGCGTTCGGCCTGTTTAGGTGAATGGCCAAGTCTTGGTAAGTTTGCGGCTGTGCCATGCGCTTTCCACTTTCAGATGATGGATTGAACAGTGCTCTGTGAGATGTTCAAAGCTTGGGATATTTGTTGTTTTTTTTTTCTATATAACCCAAACCTGCTTTAAAATTATCCAAAGCTTTAGCCCTGACCTGTCTGGTGTGTTCTTTGGCCTTCATGATGCTGTTTATTCACTAAAGTTCTCCAACAAACCTCTGAGGGCTTCACAGAACGGCTGTATTTATACTAAGATTACACACAGCTGGACTCCATTTACCAATTAGTTGACTTCTGAAGGCAATTGGTTCCACTAGAATTTAGTTAGGGGGTATCAGAGTAAAGGGGGCTGAATACAAATGCACGCCACACTTTTCAGATAATTTATTTGTAAAAAAATTTGGAAAACCATTTATCATTTTCCATCCACTTCACAATTACGTGCCACTGTGTTGGTCTACAACATAAAATCCCAACAGCAAACATTTACACATACACATACACTTTTTGCTAGCTTACCGTTTCAGGGAAATTTAGGCAGGCTTGTACCATTATAGCAGGCCTGTTTGTTTTTTTGTTATCTGAGTGACAGGCAGTTTATGTGCGAGTTCTGGCCAATCAATTTGTTTGGCAAGAGGCGGGACTCCCATATAAAAGCTGGGGTCACATGGTCGAAGGGAGGAGAGAGTTCGGAGTGGAAGCCTAGCCTGGTTCCTGGAGGGGAGAGGTTCCCCCTCCGGGGAGCCAACGGAGCCTCTCTGCGCGGAGGGTGGGGGACCGGAACCCGTAGAAGAGTTGGTGACACCATACAGCATGTAGTCGCTGGACGCCCCTGCGGGGAAGGGAGCGTGCCAGAAATGAGGAAAGGGATGGAGAACTTATTGCCGAAGAAGTAGCAACTAAGCGGAAAGCAACTGGGCGATCGATCGTTTATGAGTGGCACATGGACTGTTGATCAAGTGAGTTCAAGCCCAAGGGAAGGGTACTACCAGAGGCTGAGGGATGTTGGCACGCAAGTCAGTGAGACAGGCGGTGATGGCCTGTGACTTTGGGTTAAACAACGCCCTGGGATTCCAATCAGTCAGACGGGAGGAATTATTCAGAGTAATCTCTTCTTTAGCTCAACTTGGAAGTACCATGCAGATGGGAAGTAGTGGTAAAAAGAGATCTATAGAGAGATAGAGATATAGATATATTTTCAGAGTGACACTTTACCAAATATTCTCTATCAAATCTACTTCCATCTTCCCTGATGAAGAAATCACCCACAGTGATTTCCTATTATCCGCAATGATTCTATGTCTTTACATGAGAGGCAAAGAAAAGATTATAAAGCAACAAAAGAGCATCTCGAAAACTACTCCTAAGTTTATGTTACGCAAATAAAGGCAAGAGAAAAATACAATATATGGACTGTTTCTATTTTATGGGCTAGGTGGTAAACGTGAATTACGGATATAAGAATTAATCAGCAGCTCCTTCGGGGGCAAGTGCTACACACAAAATGTGGAACATTTTAAAAAGGGGGTATGAATACCTTTTCAAGGCACTGTACACAAGTATTCACAGCCTTTGCTCAATACTTTGTTGAAGCACCTTTGGCACCAATTACAGCCTAAAGTCCTTTTGAGTATTATGCTACAAGCTTGGCACACCCATTTTTGGGCAGTTTCTTCCTTTCTTCTTTGCAGGACCTCTCAAGCTTCATCAGGTTGGATGGGGAGCGTCGGTGCACAGCCATTTTCAGATCTCTCCAGAGATGTGAAAAATCGGGTTCAGGTCTGGGCTACTCAAGGACATTCACAGAGTTGTCCCGTAGCCACTCCCTTATCTTGGCTGTGTGCTTTGGGCCGTAGTCCTGTTGGAAGATGAACCTTCGCCCCAGTCTGGAGGGCCAGAGAGCTCTGGAGCAGGTTTTCATCAAGAATGTCTCTGTAAATTGCTGCATTCATCTTTTCCTTGATCATGACTAGTCCCCCAGTTCCTGTCACTGAAAAAACTATTCTCACAGCATGATGCTGTCACCACCATGCTTCACTGTAAGGATGGTATTAGCCAGGTGATGAGCGGTGCCTGGTTTCTTCCAGACATGAGGTTTGCCATTCAGGCCAAAAGAGTTCAATCTTTGTTTCATCAGATCAGAGAATTGTGTTTCTCATGGTCTGAGTCCTTCAGATGCCTTTTGGCAAACTCCAGGCAGGCTGTCATGTGCCTTTTACTGAGGAGTGGTTTCAGTCTGGCCACTCTACCATACAGGCCTAATTGGTGGAGTGCTGCAGAGATGGTTGTTCTGGAAGGTTCTCCTCTCTCCACAGAGAAACGCTGGAGCTCTGTCCGAGACAACCGGGTTCTTGGTCACCTCCCTGACAAAGGTCCTTCTCCCCCTTTGAAAGGGCGGCCCACTCTAGGAAGAGTCCTGGATGTTCCAAATTTTTCATTTATGGATGATGGAAGCCACTATGCTCATTGGGATCTTCAATGATGCAGAAATTTTTCTGTACCCTTCCCCAGATATGTGCCTCGATACAATCCTGTCGGTGGACTACAGACAATTCCTTGGACTTCAGGGCTTGTTTGTGCTCTGACATGCACGGTTAACTGTGGGACCTTATATAGACAGGTGTGTGCGCCTTTCTAAATCTTGGCCAAATCAACTGAATTTACCACAGGTGGACTCCAATCAAGTTGTAAAAACATCAAAAATGATCAGTGGAAACAAGATGCACCTGAGCTCAATTATCAGTGTCATGGCAAAGGCTGTGAATACTTATGTACATGTGATTTTTTTTTCGTTTTTTATTTTTAATAAATTTGCAAAGATTTCAAACAAACTTTTTTCACATTGTAATTATGGGGTATGGTTGGTAGAATTGAGGAAAATAACAAATTTAATCAATTTTGGAATAAGGCTGTAACATAGCAAAATATGGATAGAGTGAAGCGCTGTGAATACTTTCCGGATGCACTATAACAAGGGCAAACAGGAACAGGGAGAGAGGAGAGCCCTGCCTTGTTCCCCACTCCACTGAAAACCTCCCAGTTTAAATTTGCGCTACCCAGTACTTATATAGTAAATTGATCCATCTGCAAAAAGTAGGGCTAAACTCGAAAGCCTGTTCTACCTATAGCATATAAAAACTCCAGGTCAACGTATCAAAGGCTTTCTCTATATCTAAAGCCACCAATAGTCTGGTTTGGGAATGTGAGGATGGGAGCTGCAGGTGTGCGAGTAGTCGCCTCAATTTGATATCCATAGACTTCCCTGGCATAAAACTGGTTTGGCCTATGTTAATTAAAGCAGGAAAAACCTTAAAATAGTCTGGCGGCAGAGACCTTGGCCAAAATTTGTGGATCATAATTTAAACAGGGATATTGGCCTGTAGGAGGCACAACATTTTTGAGTCTTGGTCTGTTTGGGGAGGAGTACTATGTGGGCATAATACATAGTGGAGAGCAAGGATTCGGTTTTCAAATAATGAGGAGTAGAGACTCTGAAGTTTGGTGGCTAAGCATTTTGCATACATTTTGTACCAATTTCCTGGGAGGCCATCTGTACCGGGGTTTTGGATGGAGGAAGTGAGGAAACAGCAAGTTCTACTTCAAGTGTGGATATCGGGGCCTCTAAAGTCTCTACCTCCCTGTCATTGAGGGCAATGATAACTTCTAGGAGTTCAAAGGAAATGGCTTTAGAGGTAGGGCACCAAGGTCAACTGTACAATTCCTTGAAGGTATGAAACTCTTGAAGGATGGCTTTTGGATCAGAAATGTGGTCTCCAGCCACAGTCAGCAGTTCAGAGACCAGTCTGATAAATGGGGGATCTGCCACTAGTTTAGCCAAAAGGCGCCCGTTTTTGTCACCTGACTCAAAGATTCTGCCCGCAAACAAATGAACATTAGTTTATGTAAGGCTCTGTTTCCACTAGTGCGACTTTTCATGCGACTTGGGACTGAAAAGTCGCATGACAAATTGTTTCCCATGATTTCCAATGAGTACCGTTCATATCTGTGCGACTTCAAGTCGCAGCGACTTCGAAGTAGTCCCTGCACTACTTTGGTCCCACTTTGATGTGACTTGAGGTCCATAGATACAGGCATTGCTTCAAATCGCGGTAAAAAGTCGCGGTAAAATCGCGGTAAAAAATCGCGGCAAAATCGCGCGACTTTGGGGACGCACTAGTGGAAACATAGCCTAAGGGTTGTGTAATGGAGATTCACTGCTCTTCTGGCTTGGGCCAGATGGTGATAGGCATCTGGTGTGGGATGTTCCGCAAAGGAGACAGATGCTTCAGGTTCTTGGCTCTCTAAGCATATTGTCTCTGAATTGCAATCATCTCTGATGGCTTTAATTGACGATAAGTAATTGTCTCGCATTGTTGCCTTGAAGGCATCCCCCACAATTGCCAGAGAGGCAGTGTCATCATTGAGCGACCAAAAAGATTCAATTTGTTGACACACTATTTCAGCAACGTTTTCATTTTGAACCCATTGGGGAGCCAGTCTCCATGGACCCAGGTCCCTCTGACTTCCGAGATGGAGGCATAATTCCAATGGAGAATGGTCAGAGAGTCCTGCTGGAAGATGGGAAGCCTCAGGCAGTTTAGATAGAACTGAAGAGCTACCAAAAGCAAGATCAATCCTGAAACTCGATTTATGGGTTGCAGCCAAATGGGAGAAGGCTTTGGAGTTCACATGCTTCCACCTCCAGAGTTCTGTGAGAGCGAAGGTGTCTGCCCAATGTATCAGATCAGAACTAGCAGTACGGTGTGGGTTGGAGAAATCAAGTTTAGGGTCCAAAATTGGATTAAAATCCTCAGTAATAAAAGACACAAGTAGTTTGATAAGGGGCCAATTTCTCGTTTTAACAAAGGCCCACAGGACTGAATGGAGATCCAGTAGTAGTATGACATATCTACTTCCAGGTTCAGTTATGACTCTCTCCACTTTGCATGGTAGGGATTGGTTTATTAGTACAGCAACACCTCTTGCATATGTGGAATAGATTGCATGAAAAGCCTGCCTAACCCAGGATCTGCTCAGGGCCAAGATACGAATACCAGTCAGATGGGTCTCCTGTAAAAAACAGGATGCGCAGTTTATGCGAATTGAGACATTTGAATAGGAGGGAGCATTTGGATTTGTGATTGAGGCAGGCCTTGTATATTCCAGGAAACCAACTTGATTTCAGACATAGCCATGGCATACAATACAGCAGGGGAGTAATGCAACCTGTAGAGTATACAAAAAACCTCAGTGACTAAGTACACAACTGCCACCGTATATTGGTGTGAAAGCAAAAAAAAAAAAATTAAAATGAATAAATGGTGTTCACATAAAAACTGGAGAAATTGAGCAGCGAGAACTATAAAATAAAACTCCCTACTACTGAAACCCCAACATAAACTAGGCTTAGCAATTTGTTCCCAAAACTGAAGTATAAAAATATGCTACTCAGACAAAATTAAGGTTCGTAGATCTACTAGGAGCCCTCGTTGGGTGACCTTGGTGTGTCCTTGAGTAGGCAGTCTTGAGAAGGGGGGGTAATACTCTTTAAGAAGGCACTGTTAAGAGTCCTACAGGGATAACACACCTTCTTTGCCCGTAGTGCAGAGATATAACCTGTGTACCAACATAAAAGCCCTGTGGCTGCCAACAGCAACAACCAGATGTCAATAGGTGAAAATGATATTCTGTGCATAGAAAGGGCTCTAAAACAAGAAGTAGGAGTGGGTGGCCCTGCAGGCACCCCCAACATGAAAGCAGTAAATAGTTTTGCAGGTCTCCCAAAAAAAAAAAAAAAAAAAAAAACCCACACCCCATAAAAAAGGGGGAAAACTAAAGAAATGGAGCTGATAGGAGAAAGAGGATGGGATACTGTACAACTCACCAGAGACAACAAGCCATTTAAGCTGGCAGATCTACTCTGCAGAGAGTCAGGAGCCAAGCGTTGGTGGTTTCAGGTGAATCAAAAAATCTCAGTTCCCCCATAAGGGACTCGGAGGCGGCTAGGATACAGCATAGCTTTTTGCAGACTTTAGCAATTTTCTTTTTTTCTGAAGTTCAGCAGAAAAATCCAGAAACCGGTGCACTGCAGAATCTTGATAAGAGAGATCTGGGTGTTTCCTAGCTTCACCAAGAATCCTGTCCTGGTCCCTATAATTAAGGAACTGGACCAGGAAAGGTCTAGATGGAGCTCCTTGATAGCGACAGCCTGTTGGCACTCTGTGTGCGCGTTCCACTACATAAGTAGGCAAGACTTCTGCAAGACCCAGAAGTTTCCTAAAAATTGGATCTTCCTACATTCTTACCTGTAAAATCCATTTCTTGGAGTACATCACGGGACACAGAGCAGCCTTAATAACTACTATTTGGGTTATACGCTGCTTATAGGTCAGTGGTTCTCAACTCCAGTCCTCGGGACCCACCAACAGGCCAGATTTTAAGTATTACCTTGGGGAGTTGCAGATTGGAATACTGCAATCACTGAGCAGCAAATGATATCACCTGTGATGTATTTCAGCTATCTTGCAAACCTGGCCTGTTGGTGGGTCCTGAGGACTGGAGTTGAGAACCACTGTTATAGGTGAATGGACACTGGCAATCAAAAAAAAAAAAAAAAACCCACACACACACACACACACACACACACACACACCACACAGGAAGTTGCCCTCTATATAACCCCTCCAATACGGGAAGTATCTCAGTTTTGTAGCAAGCAACAAATTTCCCAGACAAATTCCCCTGTAAAATGTATTGATTTTACAGGTAATAATGTAGGAAAATAAAAAAAAAAAAAAAAACAAAAAAAAAAAAAACCAACAACTACCAATCTTCGTCATCGTACATCATAGGACACAGAGCAGCCATAATAATTACTATCTGGAACATCCCAAAGCAATGCCCTTGAGGGAAGGGAAACCGTGATTAGTCTGATGGCGGTTGTCGTAAAGGATCTACATTGCTGCTTACAGCACGCTCTGACCAAACACAGTCCTCTTGAGCTCTAACATCCACTTGATAAATTTAGTGAATGTATGCACTGAAGACCAAGTAGCGGCCTTGCGAATCTGAGCCATAGACACGTGATGACAAACTGCCCACGAAGCACCTGCCGGCCCCTTATTGGGCCCATCTGGCAGCACAAGAACTGGTTTTCTGAATTTGAGCGGATGCTTTCAAGTAAACTTTTACTGCATGCACCACAGCGAGAGAATGTAACAATTTTTCCTCTGTAGAATGAGGATTTGCAAAGAAGGTAGTGCGATATCCTGTATCCTAATAACCCATACCCTAATATGCAGCAGCGCTAATGAGCACCGATAGGTGGCACGTACTGATGGGCACCGATTTGCAGCACTGATATGCAGGACTGATAGGTGGCACTGGCTGATGGACACTGATATGCGGCACTGGTATGTGGCACTAATAAGTGTCACTTGGGGTACTTTCAGACTGAGGCATTGTGGGCGTCGGCGGTAAAGCGGCGCTATATTTAGCGGAGCTATTAGGCCACTAGTGGGACGGTTTTAACCCTCGCTAGCGGCCGAAAGGGTTAAAACCGCCCGCAAAGCGCCGCTTTGCTGGCGGGTTTGCAGCGCTGCCCCATTGTTTTCAATGGGAAGAGCCGCTTTAGGAGCGGTGAATACACCGCTTCTATAGCGATGCAAAGATGCGGCTTGCAGGACTTTTTGTACCCTCAGGCTTTCACACTGGAGACACAGGAGAGGCTCTTTACAGGCACTATGCAGGCACTATTTTTAGCGCTGTAGCGCCTGTAAGGCTCTTCAGTGTGAAAGTGCTCTTATGGGCAAAGATAGGTGAAACGGTTTGGTAGGCAGTGGCACTGAAAATAATGCAGCACTAAAATAATTGCTGGCAGCCTGGCACGATAAAATAAAAAAAAAAAAAAAAAAAAAAAAAAAAAAAAAAAAAAAAAAAAAATCGATAAGTAATGAGTATACAAGAGCCCATCTTGATACACCCTGCACTTGGCCTCAGTAAGCCTAGTCAGAATGCAGCAGCGGACATCTTGTTACACCCCGCCCATATAGTTAGTGAACTATATGGGCGGGGTGTAACAAGATGTCCGCTGCCGCCTTGTGACTGCAGGCTACTGAGGCTGAGTCCAGGGTGTACAAAGATGGGAGATGCACTGTACAGCTTCTGACGGAGACTCGGGCCGTCACTTCCGTAAGCTACTGACGGCCCGGATCACCGACCCGGGTCCGCTGCCGCTTTGTGACTGCAGGCTACTGAGGCCGAGTCCTGGGTGTACCAAGATGGGAGATGCAGTGTACAGCCTCTGACGGAGACTCGGGCCGTCACTTCTGTTAACGACTGACAGCCCAGGTCACCGATGCTGATGGATGGCACACGGCTGCGGCCCACACCCCTGCCCCATAAGCTTACCTTCCTCTGCTGCAAGCAATCTCACTGTGCCAGGACACGCGCTCCGCCTTCTCCCACCCACTGACTTCTGGGATGCAAAGGTATTGGGGGAAGCATCGGGAGCATTTGCCCGAGTACAAGTACTCGGGCAAATACTCAGTATCGATACTAGAATTGGTATCGGTGCAACCCTAATTTCTACCATAGGTTTGAAATTGTAAGGATCAAATGGGTTTAGGTTTCAGACAACATGTCAAAGTATCCTTTAGACAGGCTTCCATGAATAAAACGGTCCTGATAGAACTGAGATCTGCTGCTTCCATAATGGTCCTGCTCCTGGATGTATAATGAACACAGTGATACAACTCATTCACATTTACAAACACCGTTAAAAAAAAACGGTTGTTGCTGTCATCATGACGGTGCATATTTGTACATGTTACTGCATAGACATGTAACTACTTTGCCAAGAGGCTAATTATGTAATGCAAACATTTAGTAACCCAAAGCAGGTCATAGTAATAAAAAATGTTTCTCAGTTAAAAGCAAAGTAATTTTTTTTTTTTTTTTTCTAATTACTACAATACATAACGCTCAAGCAAACTTACATTCTCAAAGTAACAGTCATAGCCCTCTGGAGATGCTGCCTTCAGTGCTTCCTCAAAAGAGCCCACTGTCTTATAGTTGAAAGCTTCATCAAAACCAATTTCCTTTAAATACTCAACTTTTTCATCTGAGCCAGCAGATCCGACTACTTTACAGCCCTGATGAGACAAAAAAAAAAAAAAACCACACACATTTTTACTTTTGAAAATTCATTTCAGGTCATAGGTCTCTTCGCTGTGCGTTTTTGATTTGGGGCTGACGGAAATTGTACACAGATACTTTAAAAGAGAAGTAAAAAGGATTCCCCTCCACGATTCATACTTACCTAGGTGGATGCAGCATCAGTCCAATGCTGCATCTGTCCCCCGGTGCCTCCAACACTGAGAACAGAGCCTTCGAACACCGCCAATCACTCGGTTCTCCCAGCTCCTTGAGCAGACAGCTGCAGCCACACCTCTCTACTCTGCCCCCTCCTCGCTCACTGGAGCGCTGAGCTGTGGAGGGGGTGGAGCAGCCGACTCTGGCTCTCAGTGGCTCGCTCTGTCTGTTTATAGTGGATCGGATGCTTGCGGTTGCCAGCGGACACTTGTCCGCTGACATCCGCTGCTTAATAGAGAGCACTGGATGGTCCAATCGGGTCCGCCTGAAAGACTGGCAGACGGACCTGATCAATCCATCAGTATGAAAGGGACATTACCTTCATAGCTGCGATACTTTAGGACTCTCACATCAGCAGTTGTGTTAGAACACAGCCGCTGGCATGCAGTGAGAATGCTGCAGTGCTTATGTGCTGAAAACACAGCAACCTTTCTATTCTCCCCCCCCTCAAAGTTTACTGAAATTTCTGTGACATTTTTTGCAGTGCTATTGGCTGCAGAGCAGTGGATCGTATTGCAGCATGTGGTGGAAAAAAATAAAAGTATGGCATCGTACTTTTCATGATATACAACCCACATCAGTGTTGTGAACTGAGCCGATTGTAACCAAAAAGGCAAAGTTGCCGTGTCTTGGGTCTGTGCAGGTCAAGCACAGTCCCAATGCACCTAGTGGGACCAGGCCCTAAACATGTCATTTTTGCAACATTTAGTCTCAGGGGAAACAGCCTACCTGATCAATGGGATGTGTCATATGCACAGTGCTATGTAAATTGCTATAGTTGCTGTGCTTAAACCACAATAGTTATGTAGCAACCTCCTAGCCGCTAGCATAGGTAAATTTAGTCTGGCTCTTCTCTAGGCAAATAAGCAGGATTATTTTGTTTTTGGACTGTGTAGTGCTTCAAAGGCTGTGCGGCTCTGTTGCCTCCCCTTTGCTTCTAGAACTCTCTGGATAGTTCTGGAACTTAGAGGATTTGAGGAACAGAGGCTACAGCCTGAATATTCATGGAGTTCCCACCAACACCTGGGAGGTGAGGACAAAAAGGTGGGGAAACAACCCATAAATACTTAGGAGCCTGGCAGTCTAGGAGCAGAGTCCAGGGTACAGTCTGGAGAGACGAATATCTTTTGTTGAATGACTTAGAAAAGGAGATTGCTTCCAACACCTGTGCTTCCCTGAGCCCTCTGCAGCCGTGATCACACACAATGAAGAATAATTTGGAAGTTCCACAGCATATACTTTGACAGGCAGCACCACACTGAAATATATAAATAAGCAGCCCTTGTAGGATTCTAGGATTAGAAATAAGCTGGGTTGCCTCTGGGTTTATAATGTGAGCAATGTATCTAGAAAGCATTAGCACATTTTATGCCAAGTATCTTTTGTTTGGAGTTGCTCTCTAAAAGAAATCTGTAAGGCATCCCCTACTAACCTTCTGAAAATAATTGCCTGGCTTCCACAGTATTCTTCTGGCCTCTGAACCACTGACTTACAATAAGTTTGTCAATTACGAGTTCTGACTTCTCTTGCAGCAAACTTATTTAGGGCTAGTGCCTCAAAGAACGGAAGCAATGTGACCTGCCTGAGAGCCAGGCGAGTAGCATGTTCAAAAGAAGGTGAGCAATGACAGAACACGTTTCTTTTGGTAGGCTTCATTTAAAAATTCATATGAGCTTTTTTGGGGAAAAAATAAAAATGACAAGGAAATCACTATTTTAAAAAGGTAAACTTACTTTGATTTTTGCTATCTGTCCCACTAAAGAACCCACAGCACCAGCAGCGCTGTTAACAAGAACCACGTCGCCTTCCTTGGGACTGCAGACTTCCAACAAGCCAAAGTATGCTGTCAGACTGTAAAAATGAAAGCACATGTTAAATCACAGTTGTGGTGGCTTTTGTACTATTTTGAACTATTAACCAGAACATTCAATTAGAAGTCAACTAAACAGTTTTATTACACTGAAACTAATATCAGACAAATTCACATTGGATGTCAAGTCTGCATGTTTCTGAAATGAGCTAAACAGATATCTCAGTTACTGTTTAAAAAGGAACTCTATACAGAGGTGATATCAGCTTTTACACACAGAATCCGATGCAGCTCTGCATGGTAGCCAGCTTCTAACGTCAACTTGTTCAATTAAGTTTTGACAATAAAACATGGAAGCCGATTGGCGTCTATGCAGAACTGCAGATTATGCACACTCCAGCTTTTGTAAACCTTCACCACAGTGTCTGTTGCACTGTTCAGCCATTCACAGGAAGCTTTGTATCGTATGAATGAATACAAAGTTTCATCTGATTGGTTGAGGTGGAGATCATGATGTAATCCGATCGCCACTCCATCTCAGCCAAATCGGAGGAAGCCCTGTATAGTGCATAGAATACAAAGTTTCCCGTAAAGGACTGAGCAGAGCTCAGCCCAACTCTATTTTGTTATGGAGCAAGACCGGAAATCTCCATCCCGATGCCGCAAACACATAGCTGAGGCTACATACAGTTTTTACAGCGCACACAGCTACTGCATCTGTCAATGGAGTAAATAGTTTGATTGGCCCAGCCAAACTATTTAAACTTCACTAATACTTGGAGTTAGGCTTAAATAACCAAGTTTGGTGTTAATGACACGGAGTCAAATTAAAAAAAAAATTAAATTAAAGCTTGTTACAATCTGCAGGATGTCATTTGGATCGAGTCAATGTCTGCTAGCACTCCTGAGACCGCAAGTTATAAAACTTTCTTGCCACAACTGGATCAGTTTTACAGATCACACTTGCAGTGCTTAATTCAGAGAGGCAGAACATACACTAAGGCCTCTTTCACACGGACTGTCCGTTCAGGTCCACCTGTCAGTTTTTAGGCGGACCTGAACGGACCCTCCATGGAGCGTCGAATGTCAGCGGTGACATGTCCGCTGACATCCGCTCCGATCCGAAAAAGTGTAACGGAGGAAAAACCTACTTTTCCATCCGTTTTCGATCGGATCGTGTGACGACGGACTCTATGGTCCGTCATCACCCGATCCCCCATAGGGGAGAGCGGCGCTCTGACAGGTGACCTGTCATCTTCCTGCTCAGCGGGGGATCGGCGGAGCGATCCCGCTGAGCAAGCGGATGTTCATGGGGCGGATCATCACGGATCCGTCCCGTTTGAAAGAGCCCTAATATGGTTTTATTTAAAAGTTTTTAAAAAAAAAAAAAAAAAAAAAAACACCCTTTTGCTTCCAAAGCAATCCCCCCCCCCCCCCCCTTTAAACCATAAAAACCTCACACTCACTCTTTCTGAAAGCAGAGGCCCTGTAAAATATATGAAACGGTAGTTGGAAATGTCTACAAATTTCTGCAACTGTCGAGTAGTGGGATACCAAACATGTCAACCTTTAACTACCAGGCCATAGTAAAATGACGTCCTTGACTTTGTGAGGGGATATCAGAATGATGCTTGTAGCTACAGCCATATGTACATGGGAGGCATTCATAAGTTTTAAATTACATGGTGAGATTCCGCTTCGTGTATTGCAATACTAAACAACGGTTGAGCTTTACCTCCCTTCTCACAATGTCTTCACAAGTCCATAACTCATTGAAAATGTGTGGCTAATGTCTTATTTCAACAGACATGCAAGGAGGCTGTATGGGGCTTAAATGCAGGTTAATCTACAAATCTCTGTAATTATTAGACTAACCAGAATATTGTAAACAAAGCACTTAGTAATTCGGATGTCACAAAATTATATGAAAATAAAATACTGCAATAAAAAAAAAAAAAACACAAAAAAAAACTTAAAATGTGTGCTCATTTAAAATAAATATATTCCTCATGATACTAATTTGATTTAGTGCCATCCAGAGACCAGAAAAGACAGTACAATATGGATGCAAGTTAATTCTTCATAGCAGAAAAATGCAAAGTGCACAAACATAATAACGATGCCATTAAACAGGTACTCCAGGCACAGACCATTTTACATTTTCTGAAGCACAAGTGTAACCCCCCCACCTCCACACACACAAAAAAAAACAAACAAAACAACACAACTCTAGTCCGGTGTATAAAAATGAGAAGATCGCTGCTCTATACTGTACAATTCATAAATTCTTTACACTAGAGCCAACGCTGTACTTTGCAGCTCTCATACACAGAAGCTCCAATGTCATTCACCCGCTCCCCCACCACCATCCAGATAATGCCTGGTCTTTTGTTGTTAGTTCACAGAATACAAAGTGTTCTATGAAGAACCACGGTGAGAGGTGGGCCAAATATAGGACCCCAAGGCTTTCATGCAGAGCAGCTGTTAGACATCATGGGACCCCGTGAGGTATAACTGACAGGGGAGGGGCTTGAGCCAGACCATCCCTCCCACTAGCCCGCAGGCATCCAGCAGAGAAAGAGGCAGCGTGAAGGTATCAGGTGTATGTATAGAATTTACAGAATTCAGGTGTCAAGAATATACAATGTACGGAGTGCAGGGGTCAGGAGTATGCAATTTACACAGTGCACTTTCAGGAGTACGTACATAGTTCAGGGGTTGAGAATGTTTAATGTACAGGGCGCAGGGGGTCAGGAATGGGTATGTACATAGTTCAGTGGTCAGGAATGAGTACCATACAGAGTTCAGGGATCATGAGTGGGCAATATACATAATTCAGGGGTCTGGAGTAAGTAATACATAGAATGCAGGGGTGTTGAGTATGTAACATACAGATTGCAGCAAATGGAAGTTTACAAAAAATTAACCCCCACTGTCATGTTTGGAGGCGGAATGCAACCCATTCCACTGAATGGGGCCACCTTACAGCCGTGTACAATGAAAGCAGTTGCAGCGAGGTGGTGCACGTTTTTAGGGATTAAATCAGTCGGTGAGGAGACGACATAACTCTTCTTCACTGCCTGTCAAACACCCTCTGAAAACTAATCCACTCTTCAGAGGGTGACAAATGTACACTAATCCACCTTAATAATGCCCCTGAGATGGGTCACTCCAAAACATGTCCAGGGTATTGCTGCAGCACCAAATGTTACTTCTAGAGGCTTATCTAAAATAAGTCCAAATGACAGAAAATACAGAAGCAAGAGAAAAAAAAAAAAAAAGGGGGGGGGGGGGGGTAGCCTGCAATTTTGGTGAGTCAAAGATACCATCCACAATCTTTTGGATATGTGGGAGGGCAACTGGGTGTAAGAACATTGTGCAGCCTGACTTGGCTACAAAATGAACATGAGTTGAAAGCCATCTGGTCAACCTACTGCTGATGCAAGAGGAACAAGGAGCATAAAGGGGGGACCATTTAATCCCTTGTGGGTTCAAGCAGAGTAATCTGCCTCTGCGTTCCTGACAATTATATTAAGGTCCTGGCACATTGATCTAGAAAAGGCGAGGACTTTAACGTAATTGTCAACAAACATGGCAGGGCCCAGGAAAGTTTTTTTTTTTTTTTTTTAATAGCTGCAGAGCAGGGATTACTACTGTACCCTGGCGCCCTGAATTTGGGAGTTCCTTCTCTGCCTCATGACCCCCCTGCTAAATTGATAGGGCCAGGCTTGACACAGGAGGACTGATGAAAACAGGGCTGCGGACAAGAAGGTATGTGAGCTGTGACTTTGAGTACAGAGCAGCAATGTGCTCATTTAGTACATAGATAGGACTAGGGGTTATATTCCCCCCTACCCCCTCCCCCTTCTTAGAAGTTCTAAAATTGCCTGTGCCTGTAGTTCCACCTTAAACTTTCCAAATGCAGAGTAAAAACCAAAACACCTCTGGTCACAGAACAGGATAAAAAAACTATGCTTTGTACATTTTCAATCACTTTTATAAGAACGTTGTGCAGAACAGAAGCATAACCCAACTCTGAAATTCACAACCTATAGTGAGCTTGTCCTATTAGCATGTTCAACAAGTAAAACATCTTTAGGGCTGGCTGAGGTCACCCTGTTGAGCAGCAGTGCCAGCAACACATGTGTTATTGCAGCACAATAGTGTGAACCCAGCCTAAAGGTTTGAATTGTTGGGATATCTTCACGAATATTTAATGAGACCGATAAGAAATCAAGAAAGTAGTGCAAAGTGCAGCAATAGATTATATATTACTTAACTGAAGTCAGGTCATTGGGTGCATTCTGACTGATGACTCAATTTTTCACATGGTTATTTACCCAAGTCCCTGTACACACAGGCTTCGAAATGTTAAAAGACAAGTGTATATGGCAAGCGTTTACGTTTTTTTAAACAAGTTTTAAACAAAGGGCCGTTAAAGCAATCGTCAGTTCTAGTAAGAAGATGTTGAACATAAATCCCAAACGGGAGTGTTGAATGTCACATTGAACAAGCTGCTAGCAGTCTTACCAAGTGTCAAGGAATGCTGAAGCTTACTAAAGCCTGATAGCAGCTAATGCAACAGCCAGCACTCCTATTAAGATCTAAAGTTTAACCTCTTCAAAATGAAGTTGATGGGTGCTTTAACAAAAGGTACTTGAATCTGCCTAAAAAGTGCTTTGTAGAAACTTGCTGTACATACTGTTTATATAAGCTAAAGCCCATATGTACAAGTCCTTACTCAATAGGTCAGTTTATATATAGGCCGGGCGGCACAGTGGTGCAGTGGATAGCACGCTCGCCTAGCAGTAAGAAGGGTCGCTGGTTCGTTGGAGTTTGCATGTTCTCCCTGTGCCTGCGTGGGTTTCCTCCGGGTACTCCGGTTTCCTCCCACACTCCAAAGACATGCTGGTAGGTTAATTGGATCCTGTCTAAAGGAGGCTGCCATTTTGCTGAAGCCCAAAGCCCCAGCAGTAAAGCGTGATTTACTGGTTTAAAAAATAAGAAAAAAAAAAAAAAAAAAGGGGGAGAAGTTTGATTTGATTGTGTACTAAACTGTCAAACCATCAAATGGCTGGTGTCGTAACTGATCACATGTGCAGCACCATGGCAGTTGCAGATCAAACGAACAGCTTCCTTGGCTGTAAAAGGATAGGAGGGTTTAATTCTGCTTTAAGGCAGTCAGCAAATCGGCCTCTACAAACTCAGCAGTGCCTAAAAATGGAGAGCAACTGAGCATGTGCAGAGCAGGGTAAGGCAGTTTATTACTGGCTTTTAACCGATTGCCGCCCGCCATATGATGGCCAGGTGGCGCGGCTCACATTCTGGGATGGCATCATATGCCCTTTAAACAGGGAATGAGTGCGATCGTGCGCGCATCCCTGTACCCTCGGTGGCGGCGTGTCACGGAGACACCACTCACCACCGAGGGGGGTAAACAGCCATTGGGCACAGCTGTTTACCACGTGATCGGCCGTGATGAGGTCACGGCTGATGACAGATGGTACCGCCCCCATTGTGCACAGCGCATGATCGGGAGCGCGCCACGCATGCACGTTGGTGGCGGCGTGTTCCCGGGAACACTGCTCGTCACCGACGATGGTAAACAGCCATTGGCCGGCAGCTGTTTACCACGTGATCGGCTGTGATCCTTTCACAGCCGATCACTAAATGTAAACACAGAGCGATAACTAGCTGTTACCAGCTCTTCTCTCCTCACACGCCATTTCCAGTGTGAGGAGAGAAGAGCCATGAGCAGCGAGTTACCGATCTGTGTCGTCATCTGTCACCCAACAGTCACCACAATCACCCCATAAAGTGCACCTGTCACATAAGACTGCCATCAGTGACCGTCAGCGGTGCACCTGTCAGCCATCACCCATCAGTGACCGTCAGCCATCACCTGTCACCCATCAGTGACATCAGCCATTACCCATCAGTGACCGTGACCTGTCACCCGTCTGACCATCACCCATCAGTGTCCCTGGCCTGTCACCCATCAGTGACCATCGCTGTCACACCGTCATCATCTATCAATAAAACGTCACCTGCCATCTGTCACACAGCTATCAGAGTCATGTCCAAAAGATTATACACCAGTGAGGAGGCGTTCCAGATCCTCTCCATGACTGATGAGAGCAACGGGGAGTTCTCATCAGATTCCAATTCTGAATCAAATTCGGCATTTGAACCCAATAGTGAAATCCGCAAATGATTTGGAGGAAGAATGGGTGCCTCCTAAAAGGGCACGGCACCCTGGAAACCAGGATTATATTCCAAGGCCCAGTACCAGCGCTGCCACCAGCAATAGGCCCCAAGAACAAATTCCCAGGCCTAGTACCAGCGCTGCCGCCGGCTATAGGCCCCAGGTACAAATGCCCAGACCCAGTACTGCCACATCACGCCTGAGTACCAGCACTGGATATTCAAATCCCCCAACTACTGGAGTGTCACGTCCCCCAAGAGCCAGGGCCTCTACATATATGCTAGATGGTCTTGCCAACCCAACATGGCTGCCATCCGACTCTGGTTCATCAATTATTCCCCCTTTCACAGCACAGCCAGGTGTGCAGGCCAACACCCAAAATTTCACAGCAATTGATTTTTTTTTTATCTGTTTTTGCCCGACACTTTGCTGCAATTCATTGTGGACCAGACAAATTTATATGCCCAGCAGTATATTGCCAACAACCCCCAATCATCCTATGCCCGTCCATTTGAGTGGAGAGATCTGAATTTGGAGGAGTTAAAATTGTTTATGGGCCTCACCCTAAACATGGGGCTTAAAAGAAAAAAAAAATATATATTTATGATGAAGGACATGCCTATTGGGCCACTAATCCCATCCACAACATGCCCATTTATTCTGCCGTAATGGCCAGGTCCCGATACGAAATAATGCGTTTTGTTCATTTTAGCGACAACACCCAGTGCCCTCCCCGCAATCATCCAAATTACGACAAATTATATAAACTTCGCCCACTGATAAAATTTCTTTTCCCAACAATTTGCAGAACTTTATGTCCCCGATCAGAATAGACGTGTCGCTGAGTCCCTGGTACCCTTTTCAGGCCAGCTAGGAATAAAGCAATATATTCCTAGCAAAAGGGCCAGATACGGAGTAAAATTATACAAGCTCTGTGAGAGCCACGGAATACTTGTATGCGTTCCGCATATATGAAGGAAAAGATTCCCAGCTCCAGCCCCCTGAGTGCCCGGCCTATGTGGGCACAACTGGAAAGATTGTATGGAACTTGGCATATCCACTTCTGAACAAAGGATATCACATATACCTTGACAATCTCTACACTGGCCTGCCCCTTTTCAAACACCTATACATTGCAAAAACCCTGGCCTGCGGAACCTCCAGAAAAAATAGGAAGGGCTTCCCACAATCTCTAGCAAACAAAAAGCTGCGAAGGGGGGAAAGAGCAGCATTGAGATGCAACAAAGTGTTGGCCTTGAGGTGGAAGGATAAAAAAGGGACGTGCACATGATGTCCACCATCCATGACGACACTACAATTGAGGTTCAAAGAAGACGAGGTCCCATTGAAAAGCCAGTATGTGTCCAAGATTATAATAATCTCTACATGGGGGGGGGGGTGGATTTCAATGATCAAATGATTCAGCCCTATTTGTCGATAAGGAGGTCCTGATTCTGGTACAAGAAGGTAGCAAATTTATCTCATCCATTTGGCCGTTTATAATTCCTACGTAGTCTACACCAAATCCACAGAAAGCCCCGCCCCCTTCCTACAATTCATAGAAGAAGTGGTTACGTCCCTCATCTATCACCAAAGACACCCCCCAGAAGACCTTCGCTCTGAGGCTGTTTGCCGACATGAGCGCCACTTCCCCTTCAACATTCCACCATCTGAAGCAGGCCGAAAGACAGAAAAAAAAAAAAAAAAAAAAAAAAAAAAAAAAAAGGGGGTTGCGTGTGCACCAAAAGAGGATTTCGAAAAGATACCAGCTACCATTGTCCCCAGTGTCCCTCCCAACCTGGCCTTTGCATTGGTGAATGCTTCCACCTTTATCATACATCCCTAAAATATTAGCCCATATTTTTTAACCATTTCCCCATTTTCATCATCTGTGCTGACCATTTTCCATGCTTCCCCAAACAACCATGCCACTGCCTTTCACGTTAACTGACCCTGGCCTGTTTTGTGACTATGCCTTTGCCTACCGTTTGGACTGGCCCCACGTGAACTGACCCTGGCCTGTTTTATGGACTATGCTTTTGCCGACCGCTTGGACTGATCTGTTGCCCTGCTACTGTAGTACACAGGGGTATCACATATGCGAGGGGCTCCAGAATTGTTTTTCCGGATGGAGAAATCAATTTTTTTGTTTCCTCCGGGTTTCGGAATTTCCGGATTAGGGTCTGGAGTCTTCATAGAGATTTGGGTGGGTCGAAGCCTCTATCCCTGAGCACAAGTCTTACCTGATTGCGGCCCTCAGCCTGCTGCTGACTTACTGCCATCATGTCTCTGCCTGCCGCATGAACGGACCACACCGCTACCTGGACTATGCAAATAATTAGCTGTAGCAAGAGGCAGTATGTTTATGAAGGGATGGAGAGCGGTACAATGAGTGTCTGCAGGTAACAGTGTACCAGGACCAATATTATGGCTGTGCTGGCTGTCTCTGCCTGGACAATTTCTACGGACTGTGCTGTGCTGACAATATCCTTGTGCTGACTATAGACAATATTCCTGCCTGCTGCCTGGATAATTACTATTGCTGTCCCTAAGCACATCCCTGCCTGCTGCCTGGACCAGTGCTCTCCTTTGTGGATACTACTAAAAAGCACAGGTAATTTTTTTTTTTTTTTTTTTTTTTTTTACCCTTTCCGCGAAAGAATTTATATTGGATTGTAATTCTTGGTATGTACATGCTATGTGTTAGAAATATGAAGGGCCTTCAAAAATGATAGGTTGCCAGGAAATTATATATGTCATTTATGCTCCTAGAATGCCTGATGGTGCTACTTGGATGTTGGGCCTCTGTATGTGGCCAGGCTGTGTAAAAGCCTCACACATGTGGTATCACCATACTCAGGAGGAGTAGCAGAATGTATTTTGGGGTGTCATCTTTGCTATGTACATGCTGTGTGTTGGAAATATCTGATAAATGGACAACTTTGAAAGCATTTTCTGTTTTCCACATTTTCCAAAAACTTCTGAAAAAAAAAAAAAAAAAAACGTTCAAAAGACTCATTATGCGTTGGGGTGTTTGCTTTCCAAAATGGGGTCATTTTGGGGGCAATTCCATTGTCCTGGTGCTCCAGGGCCTTCAAAAGTGTAATAGGTGGTTGAGAAATGAGATGTGTCATTTATGCTCGTAGAACGCCTGAAGATGAGATAGGATAGAAATAGATAGAAATAAATAGGATAGGATAGGATAGGATAGATAGCTCTTAAATTTTGGGAAAAAAAAAAAAAAATACCCCTCACTATGCTACTTAATACCTTGGAATGTCTACTTTCTAAAAAGGGGTCATTTGGGGAATATTTGTACTTTCCTGACTTGTTAGTGTCTCAAAAAAAGATAGGCCTTCAGTACATCAGGTGTGATCAATTTTCAGTGATTTGCACCATAGTTTGTAGACTATAACTTGCACAAAGACCAAATAATTTACACTTATTTTTACCGAAGATATGTAGCAGTATAAATTTTGGCCAAAATGTATGAAGAAAAATGACTAAATTTGCAAAATTTTATGACAGAAACAAAGAAAAAGGCATTTTTTTCCCCACAAAATTTACAGACTTTATTTATAGCACAAAAAATAAAAAAAACAGTAGTGATTAAAAACGCCTCCGATGACGTCCGTGTGACGAAACGCGTAAGGCGGGACTATCTTGGCACGCACAACGTCACTTCCTGCTACTGTGGTTTTCGATAGCTGACCGGTGGAACGCAAGCGGCAATTGTGCACTACGCTGCGTCCCGGAACGGCTAGTGGAGGTAGAGAGCTTGCATGCTCCCTCCTCTCCCTTTATACTTGTTTATTTCTTTGGATTCATTATGCTCCTTTTGGATTGTTTAAACATCTACAAATAAAAGATACTTTATGGAGTTACGCTATGTGGAGCAATTCTTTTATTACATATAATACTCTGGAGCGGATGTCCGGCCGGAAATAGGATTACAACAGGGGATTGTCATCTTCCCCCTTCTCCTTCACGAGTGGCTGATCCGGGTTGAGGGGATACCAACACATAATGATCTGATTGGCACCTGGATTTGATCGGCATCTGGCGTACAAACATCCTATGCTTATACCCCTGCAGGGGTATAGCGTTCCGGTGAGTGGGATCACATCAGGGGGAGTTTGTTTTAAATATTTGGAGGAAATTCGGTGGAAGACATCATATGAACTCTTTGGCCACTTTCACATGGGACTCTATACTGTTATCAATTAGTTCATTATCTCTATATATACATATTAATTATTTACTGGTTTGAGTCCTAATATCTGCACATTTAAAGTATATTTATATGACATTTTTTCCACGTATCTACTTTTTGCATTCCTAGCACTTTATTACAGAGGACTGTGGATACCCTCTACTTTACAAAAAAATTTTTATATAAACCTCACATTTGTGTATGTGGTATATATGAATTTTTTCACACATATTGTTTTGCATTTTTTGTTTTTTATAGAGGATTGTGGACACCCTTTATTCTAATTTAACATCTGCAGTTTATTTCTATCATCCAGTAGTGGCTGGAATATTGCCACTTGTACTGCACCTGACACTTTTTGCACTTATATCTTTTTACACCATATTATTAGTGGTTATTAATACTAATAATTTTTATATGAGATCATAGCTGTTTTTATATTTATTGTCATTCACTAATTTATTTATCAACTAGCATTCTTTTATCACTATTTATTAATTCCTACTTTTCCTATCTACACGTGGGATAAAACAGGGGTGCATTTTGAGGGTACCACTTATTGGTGTCCGCTATAGCATGTCACATTGGCACACCTATCACCACCATTAAACACACATCATATACCAATACATCCTTTTTGCACAGCGCCATTCCCTATTTTTGTTATATTTATAAAAACCACCAAAAGAAAGCTCTATTTGTGTGAAAAAGAGGACGCAAGTTTCATATGGGTACAGTGTTGCATGACTGAGTAATTGTCATTCAAATTGTGAGCGCTGAAAGCTGAAAAATGGTCTGGGTAGGAAGGGGGTGTAAGTGCACTGTACTGAGGTGGTTAAATAGTATAAAACACTTATTTGTAATGTTTTACATAGCTATACCTGCAAAAGGGGCCAGCCTGAAGACCTCTAGCAGGACTTACTTTTCTGACTAAAGTTCCACTTTAAGGTACCCGTAGACATTAGATGGCAGTCTATGGGCCTGGCCAGTTTCTGATGCACTAGGGACAATGTAAAGTGACTGGGAGTGCTTGGAGTGACTGGTTGTATTGCGAGTGCTGAAAGCTGTGAGTAACTGAGTGTATCTGGGAGTATTGCAAGCTGTGAGAACCGAGAGTGCTAAGAGTACCTGGAAGTACTGTGAGTAACTAAGTACTGCGAGGAGGAAAGCATGCCGAGGACCGTGTGATCAGAGAGCCAGAGGAGGAGAGAATGCAGAGGGCTGCGTAAATCAGGAATAGAATAGAGAGTTTAATCAATAAATTGAGCAGAGAACAACTCCTAATCATCTAGGATTATCCCAATGAAAATTAGTGGGTACGATGTCCAATAGGTATGGTAATGCGACTCGGTGCACATCATGTGACATGTACAGTTCCTTGAGCATCAGTTTGAGGGCGAATACTGCTGCACAAAATGTGAGCCGCATGCTTCTTTGGAAGTCCAGGTCCTGAATCTAGGGAAGCAGCTGGCAACACTCCAAAGCATTGCCAACCTGAAAGAGTATGGACCATACCCCTCAGGTGCTGGTAGGGGCCAGCACAGAGGTTTGTGGAGATACAGGAGAGCAGACACAAGAGCAGAGTAGTTGGGTGACAGTTAGGCAGGGTAGAGGGGAAAGCATCAGGGAGGCCAGTCCTGAGCTGGCACATCCCAATAAGTACGCCCTGTTGCGTGATGTCGGGAGGCCAGTCAAGGAGTGGCATTGCTGGAGCAGAGCAACTCCCCTAGCTGCCAGGGGAACAACTCCTCCAGTGAGGACGGGGCAAGACAGATTCTGGTGGTAGGGAATTCAATTATTAGAAGGACAGATAGGGCTACCTGTCACAAAGACCGTGATCACTGAATGGTCTGTTTACCGAGTGCTTGAGTTTGGCACATCATGAATCATATGGACAGATTGCTGCATGAGGCTGGGGAGGACCCCGCTGTCATAGTACAAATTGGTACCAGTGACAAAGTTAGGAGGGAGGTGGAGTGTCCAAAAAAAAAAAATAAAAAAAATTATCATTATAATAAGATGTTAAGGACTTGGGAGCGAAATTGAAAGAAGAGGAGACCTGCAATGTAGTATTCTCAGAAATACTGCCTGTACCTGGAGCCACACCAGAGAGCTTAGGGAAATTAACAAGTGGCTGAGGAACTGGTGCAGAAA
This sequence comes from Aquarana catesbeiana, assembly GCF_042186555.1. Taxonomy (NCBI): domain Eukaryota; kingdom Metazoa; phylum Chordata; class Amphibia; order Anura; family Ranidae; genus Aquarana; species Aquarana catesbeiana. The sequence continues at coordinate 455,460,961 of NC_133324.1, read as the reverse complement.
CTAGAGGTTTGGGTTCCTGGAGAACTGGGCTGACTTTTCATTTGGTTACCAGCACTTTAGCAGGGACGACTGCATCTACAAATGGGGAGGGCGCAGCTCTGTTTGGAGAGAAGATGGCCAGAAAGTTAGAGGGAATATTAAACTAGGTGGTGGGGGGAGAAGAGGGACTCGATATAGTGATTGCCAGCAATGAGCAAGGTTCAGCGGGTAATAAATGGGGGCATTAATGGTAGAATAACTAGAATACCTAAACACAAGGTAAGTTGGCCCAATCCCAATTGCAGCCTCAAAACAACGAACAAGCAGGAATGTACACAAACGCTAAAAGTCTAGCTAATAAAATGGGAGGCGACGAGAACACGCTGCAGGGGCACGTCGCGGGGCGGGGCAACGTGTTTGTCACCTCCTACTGCTGCTGTTGTTTCCAGTAGGACGGGCTGTCTGTGAGCTTCCGGCCAGCGCTCCAGACTACGCTACATGCCTACTAACATGTGAGTTTAACCTTTTACTTATCCAATAAAGTCAATGATTTTACACTATATGGAGCTGTGGGCTGATGTCTGAGTACCTGTCAGTGTGAACATCTTTAGCCTGACCCTGCAGTCTTTGATGTCCCATCTCGGTACAGGGTCTCTGATCCACTGGTCGTGGTTCGAAGCAGTATTAACAAACAGCTTTCTCTGATCCTCTGTAACCGAGGGGGGGGGGGGGGGGGAATCATGAGTTTCTGGTAAGCGGCCAGTCTGATTTCACGGTGGTGGAGCAAGCATGCTTTTTTTCTTCTCACAGCAAGAATTTATGTTTTTTGGAACTTTAAGATACTTTTATACCACTTGGGTGATTTATTTTTTATACATGGACTTTTTATTATCACTTTGAACATTTTATTTTTGGATTGATTATTCATTTGACCTGTGTTTTGTATATTTTGTATACACTAAAGGGGAACTCTTCACTTAGTTCTAAATATTTGGTTTGGTGATGATGTGTATGATCACCAAATCTGTTTTAGCGCATTCAACCCCCCCTTTTTTCTCATTTAATTTCACTGTTTGTGTTACATAGATGAATCGCGGCTATAATTGTTATTTTTTTATGTATTTCACCGTAGCGCAGTTTAAGCTAAAAATTAGCATTCATAAATAAAAGGGGATTTACTCAAGAGATAAAATGATAATTCTGCCACTTTACAAGAGTCTGGTCTGGTTGCATCTAGAGTATGCCATACAGTTCTGGGCACCAGTCCTCAGGAAGCATGTGCTGGAACTGGAGAGTCCAGAGAAGGGCGAAAAAATAAAAAGGGATTGGGAGGGCCTCAGTTCTGAAAAACGACTACAAAAACATTAAGAAGAGACGCTTGAGAGGAGATATGATTGCAAAAAAAAAAAAAAAAAAAAAAAAAAAAAAAAAAAAAGGGGAGTACCTTAATGGTGATTCTAGCATAGGGAAAAAAAAAACAGTGGCAGGGAGTGTAAAAAGAAATACAGCCATTCATTGAAACTGGAAGAGAAGCTGTTTAACCTTAAACTGTGTATAGGGTTTTTACTGTCAGAACGGTGGTATCAGCAGGAGGTGTTAAGACACCATGACATTGTAGGACTGGGCATGGACATCCCACTATATTAACACCTTTTGCCCACTTCTTTCCCATCCATGTGATCAGCATTACATCCTTCTCATTCCTATGTTTAATGTTCTGCTGTTTCAGCGTCAGAGTCATACGTTCAGAAAAACTTTTTTACCTTTCAATATGGATTATATTTTTATTTGAGGAAAATGAAAATAAATAAAAGAAAGCATTTTTAAGTAGTGTTCTGTACAACTCACCCAGGCATGCCAACGGCTCCAAGTGCCAGTGATTTAGGCAGAGATTCAGGCCAGCTGGAGGGTAATGCATGTAGTCCTTTGCCATCTGATATGAAATGTGTTGTCCATCCAACATTTGCAACATAGAATCCTCCCACTGGGAAATTAGGATTTTTGCTCTCCGTTACCCTACAGAGCAGAAAGCAATGCTGAGAAGTGTACAGTGAATACTAAAGGAAGCACAGCAATAACAATATTAGTCAACACGTAACGCAAACCTGTGTGCTGTCAGTTCAGAGTAAAGAAACAAGTTTGCTTTAGTGCCCCCCCACCCCAACACCACATACATATGTTATCTGCTAACAGACAAGACAATATATTATTCCTGGGTATGGAGGAGCATGTGACTCTCACACTTTTACCTCCCGTGACATGCACTAGTGCTTGTTGGGGGGGGAGGAAAATGGAGGGGGTATACATCTTTACAGCATGAACCAATCAATGTATATACCGTACCTGGCTGATGCCCTTGGAAGCTGGAAGTCTATAATAGACTCCAATGATCTCCACTTGCTTAAGGGTCCCATGCTGAGTGGCTGGCCTGCTGCATTCTCAACACAGGGGACCATGATGTCTCCACCTCATCCAATCAGGGAACGCTTTACATTCATTTAGAAAAAGCATTCCCTAAATGCCACCCGTGCAGAGTGGCTGACCTCCTGTGTTCACAATGCATCAGGCCAGCATAGGACTCAGAAGCAAGTCGAGCTCCCTGGAGTAGTGGTGTCTGCTTCAGTGATTTTCAGGGGCATCTGCCAGGTATGGTATATACTGTGCATAGTTAACAATGGTCCAGATTGGACCAATGTAGCTATGTAAAAAAAATGCATTATACACTTTTGAATAATTTTACCCAGCTATTAGTGTAGTCATATTCCCTGTGTGGTTTGCGTTACATTGTAATGATGGGCTCACATGCATACCTCCCAACCATCCTGGATTTAATCGGGACCGTCCCGAGGCTTGATGTCCCCAAGTGGATCCCAGTGCCAGAGCAAGTTTCAGCACTTGGCTCCATTGACTTTCCAGGCAGGGGCATGCGGGCCCCAGCAGGTCTTTAGCAGGAACATTCTGCCCCCTCTGGCGACGCTTACTTCTCCCTGCTTTACAACTGACAGCTCTACTCTCCCATCGACCACACAGACCCCCCCCACCACACTCAAATATAGGAGAGCAGAAGCAGATCAGAGGAGAGGAGGGAGGGGCGGGCCACTCTTAGCGCCACGGCAGAAGCTCCTCCATCCTCCAGTAACCCCGCTGACTGCACAGATGATGCAAGTTGTAGCTGCTCTTTTGCAGCAGCCACACTGGTGTTTTCCTCACAAAGCGGTCTCCTGCTGGATAGTTTTGGCTTTATTCCCTGCAATTTCTAGAGACAGCAGTGCGTGAGGACTCCCGGGAGGTTGGCCGTATCTTAGTGGCTACAACTGTCATCTGTTTCCAGCAATCCTTTCAATCAACCACTTCCTGCAATCCTCCAGATAAGTTGTAGCTGCTCTTTTGCAGCAGACCCACTCTGATGCTTTTTTTTGGGTGAGGATTTCTGGCAGGATAAGAGCTGTGTGCTGGAATGGGAGGGGGGGGGTGACTTTGTACTTTGGGGGGAGAACTTGGTAGTACACAGCACACCCCTCAGCCCTGCACTCGGGATGTAGCGCACCCCTTAACACTGCAATCTGGATATAAGGTACTCTTGAACCCTGCATATTTTATAGGTACAGTACAAGGAATCTTGGTTTTGATTAACCACATCCCTCAAGTCCCTCCCACTGGTAAGACTTCAGTCATACCCACATTTTGCCATGCGCCCCGCAGTTCACCCCTTGCCTTAAGTGTCCCTCATTCTGAAGTTCAAAAGTTAGGAGGTATGCACATGTTGTGGCTGCAGTTTGTAGTGTCATTGCTGATCGTTTCCCCTATGTCCATAATTTGTTACAGTTGGGGCTAGTTTACACTTGCTTCAAAAACAAGGCTTCAGACAGGCTTTGTTAAAGCTCTCTGAACGCTAGTCAAAGCTCCTGTCACTAAATAAAATGGTTAGCTTACAGTCCTGTTTACACCTTGCTTTTGCTTCAAAAATTATGCCCCATGTCGCTTTAGTGGTGCTTCAAAGCCTCCACAGAAGTCTATGGCAAAGCTCTCTTGAAGCACCTGCAGCTTTGAGAGGCACAGGTACGAGAGAGCCACACACAGGGCACCTGTCAAGCTTCAAAAAAGCATCAAAAACACATAAAAGCATTTTAAAGCAGTAGGTGCTTTAATGTGTGTTGAAGCCAAAGCAAGTGTAAATGAGCCCTTAGCCTGTCCCTATTCACCAAAAGAGACAAGACAACTTTCCATCCTGGGTCACACAACCTCCAATGCCTGCACTACCATCGGCTGTGTTACATCACAAATGTGGGAGTGCTAATGTAATAAAATACATCTTCCAGCTGCATCAGTGAGCTGTGTGTGTGCGCACGCGCCTGTGAATGCTCTGCTTGTGACTAGAAGATCCAATTACTGTGTAGCTAGTTTTCACCTGCACTAGACTGAGGGACCCTGGGATTGTGGGACATATAGTTTGCTCACAGAAAATTTCAATTATCAGACTGCAGACAGAGGTTCATGCATTAACCTGTGCGGTAACATGCCACATGTTTGAACTGAAACAAGCTGAAGCTTAATGGGGGGGGGAATAAAATTGAAGAACCAGCCACACTCCACAGACATCCCACTGGTAAGATTGTGTATAGCTGTTGACAGTCCCCCTCCTCTAGGCCACAGCTCTGATATGTTTTGCCCCTCCTAGCAGGGACGTGCATTGAGGTCAGTGGCTGGTGAGGCACTGGCTAGTATCAGAGCCAGATACACACAAGTTACATACGCCATCAACATTAGAGAGCAATAGTTCTAGCACTAGACCCTCCTCTAACGCTAAACTTTAACCTGTAAACATTTTTAAAGCACCGCCTATGGAGATTTTTAAAGTACCATTACACAATGGTGCTCAATTTTAAAGCGTGACATGTTAGGTATCTATTTACTCGGCGTAACATCATCTTTCATAATATACAAAAAATAAAAAGGTTAACTTTTTTTTTTTTTGTAAAGACTGTTCCATAAATCAAAAAAAAAAAAAAAAAAAAAAAAAACCAAAAACACTAAAGTTCGAAAAAAATTGCTGCGCAAATACAGTGCAAAATGTTGCAATGACCAACTTTTTTTATTCTCTAGGGTGTCTGATAAAATATACATATTTTAGACATGTGCAATTAGTTTAACGAATTTAGACAAATTCTGAAATATCCAAATTTTTCTGAATATTCGGAAAATAAGAATGAAAATTCAAAATAACTTAATTACTAACTATTAAATTATAGATATTGGAATTTCCTTTCCAAATTGGTTGTTAGTGAACGTAACAAATGCCAGAGATCGAGAGAGATATAAAGAGAAAGAGAAAAAAGGAGGAAAGAGAAAAAGAAAAAAAGGAGGAAAGAGAAAAAGGAGGAAAGGGGAAAGGAGGAAAGAGAAAGAGATTTTGTTTTAGGGGGTTCCGAGTAATTTTTTTTCTTTTTCTTTTTTTTTGCCAGAAAAAGAGATTTTTACATGAAGGAGAGAAATGTCACAGGATTGGCCTGAGTGGCAAAGGGTGAATTACCATAAGTAATATACAAATTATTATATATTATTTTTGAGGTAATTTACTATATTGACTGTACTGTACTCAAGCAGGTAGCTTTGCTTAACAGACAAATTACTGAAGTTATAACTTCAAACCAGTAATTTCACAGTAAATAGATAAATAAGAAATTATCTTATAACAGAATATAAGATTTAGCTTGTACCTTTTCAGCAGCAGATTCTCATTCTCCTTAACGGTGAGAAAAACATGGGGTTATGGGTAAACCTTATACACATAAACACATGTTTTTTTTTCCTTCTAGTTAAGAGGGCTGGGCGCATTTGTCTTTTAGACACATGCATTTTTATTGGACAGCTGGGGCTAATGGTACTTTACCATTGGTCCAAGACTTCAAACTGTCCATTGAGCTCAGTGCCTCTGACAAGTGAGGAGAGGCACTGTGAGCTCATCCTCAGTCTGCTGCAAACAGTGTGCCAGCTTGCATTTAAAGTGGCTGCTCTGTATTTAGCTTCTGACATGATGCACAAGGAGCCCCATATCTCTGGAACAATAGATGTATAGGAGCCCCAAATTTTGACCAGTGGTGGGGTAGGACTTCAGTCAACTTTGGGTCTCTGTGAACCCTGGTCGCCGAGCTACAACCCTCGAAGTCGACTGTTTTGATTTATTTTTTTATGCTCATTTAATGTGAGGTTCTGCCTTACCTGCCTCCCCTGACTGCACGTCCCTGCCTCCTATGGCTTAATCAGAGTTAATGATCTCTATAATTAAACCCTATGAGAAACCAAACATGTCACAGCGGTGTTCCCTTTGGGGAAGGAAATGTGTCAGCTATGTGTCAGACCACTTCCTGATGATGGCTTTGTGACCGGCCGAAACGTCAATGGTTTCACCGCGTCATCGCATTACTTCCAGCCATACAAAACTACCAGGTATCGAGCTGAACGCCGCAAACGGCGGTTTTTTCCCCCCCATCAGTCCCGATTACTCTTAATAATCACCTGCTACAAACACTGGGTGCCAGGACTATAAGGCACTTTTAAACGTGAGTGAATTATTTCAATTTGTGTATTTAATAAAGTTGGTTTTATGGCATTGCGCAATGAAGGTTCTCCTTTGTCATTTCCATCTATATTAATGAGGTGCTTCCATGCATGAGACGGCATTTCAACAGGCTCCCTAGGGTATCCCCACATGCCTAAACGACCATACTAGCAATAGTTGGTCAACATCCAGGGTGAGTGTACATCTATGTGGGGCACCCAGTTTTAACACCATTGCACAGGAGATGTCAATTTAAGCACAAGCACTTTGTTTCATCACCTAATGGGACTTTATTAATTTTTTGTGTGTTCTGCATGTTTACATGAATGTGATCAACCCTAAGCGCAGCACACTTTATATTCTCACTTTGCTTCTTTGCCATTTGCTTATTAACGAGTTTTTTACTGCAGCTGGAGTTTGATGATCAGTTCTTTTAGCCAAAAGGTTTAGAATTTTCAGATATACACAATAAGCTTATCAGTGGTACATCTGTGGAGTGCAGCCTCATTCTCAAAATTTTGCTGTGCTTATGTAGAAATCTAAGATAGTCAGCTGTCATAATTGTGCAGGCCAATCCAATACATATTCTACTTAAAATGCTACCAGCATGAATCACTGACAAGTTTTCCAGACACCAAGAGAGGTTTAGCAGAGTGATAGTCCCAGCTCTGTGGAGGGGTGTATGTCCCTTCCCTCCAATCAGCTCTTAGAGCTCTCCTCATAGAGCTCTGCAGAGTGCAACTTCAGCTCTCCACCCCCTTTTTTCTGATATCTCAGACAAGCTTTATACATTGTTCTTTGAACAGCTGTAGAGAAGACTGCAAATAGACAGGTACAACTTATGTAATAGGATAAGTTTCATCTCTATCAGCTGAGGGCAGTCACTTCACGGGCTATATGGAAGGTTTACAACCACTTTAAAATGTAGCCCTATTTATTTTGTCACCTTTAAAATGCCTTAGCTAGAGTGTCAGGGGATCTAAAACCACTTGAAGCCTGCTGGTTCACCACACACACTGTAAGCTCAGAAGAAGATGAAGATAGTAATCAAGCCTGCCCAGGCTAGAAACTTTCAGACAATTTTCATTGCCGCAGCACTGGCAAGGTACGTTCTTTATTACATATTCATTGGTCAGTGGTTTGCAAAAACCCAGAAATGAACAGGTGCTAAGCAAGGAAAGTGGGAGCCCCAATTTCAAAACACCAATATGTAGTAGCACAAAAAGGGCCTCAATTCCTGTATCCACTTTAAAAGATATAAATAAGATTTTTTTTTGTTCTTTCTTTGTGTAGAGGTGAAAAGGATTTACCTGGCAACCTGGCTTCCTATCATAACGTCCCCTTCCTTCATAATTCGGCTACTGTATGGTCTGTAAGATGTAAAACAAGGCACATGACATACAATCAAAGCACTCTTTGTTTCTAACATAAAATAAAAGCCAAAGTACACAAAATGTAAACGGAATTAAGTATTGATTATGAAAATATGATCTTTATTCACAAAATCCACTATAAAAGCCTCGTACACATAAAAAAAAAAAAAAAAAAAAAAAAAAAACCTATTAATGTTCAACCCAGTAGGCTGAAAAAAAAAAAAAAAAAAAAAAAAAAAAAAAAAAAAAGGAAGAAGAAGAAGAAAAACCCTGACAGCTCAGGAGGTTGGAGCCACTGTACTAACAAAGCAATCTCCCCTGCTGTGCGGTTGTGTTCTGACAGGGGGGACGGCCCCCCACCAGAACACTCTGGTCAGCAGACCTTTTCGGTCATGCCCTGTTTGGCCGCACCGGCTGTAGTACACACGGATCGAACGTCGGCAGGTTTCTATCGAAACGGCTGAGGCCGCCCGACATTCGGGCTGTGTGTACTAGGGCTAAAAGAGTTATACCAAAAGTAACATTAGAAAATGTTCATTTATTCACATCTACATCGGAAAACAAACCTATATCCTCCAGCAGGGTCATGAAAAAAGGAGCAGGATCTTTCTGTAGGCACCTACCAGCAGTTACCTAATCTGTAGCATGAAAACCAGAAAACCTGGGATGCTTTAGAATGCAAAAAAAGAGCAACCAAATTTTGTTATGTCATGCTGTGATCATCCTGCTCCTCCAGACACCCAATTGCCCACATATTGTGATGGGTGACCTTAAGGGCCAATAGAGAGGCAAGGGAGCAGAAAGCCACATTATGTGAGATGACCATGTGTGATGGTCCCTGATGCTTTTTGGATTAGGAGTGAGGGTACATCCCCCCTAACAAGACCACAGACAGCAATAAAAGCTTACATAGGTTCTAACTCATCCCCTATTGTAGCAGAACCTGAACAAATCATTGGCTGAGGTTCCTGGGAGGTGCAAGAAACATCCTGCAGCTTCAGAATCCTGCCAGCGGCCACAGCTTCAAGGATTAGTACACCTACAATGCACTTAAAGCAGCCATGGCACATATGTAAAGGTTTCTGTACTTCTAAGTTAAAAATTATATTACCTGCTCATCCTTATACATTCATTTTGGGTTTTAACCACTTCAATACAGGGCACTTTCACCCCCTTCCTGTCCAGGTCAGATTTCAGCGCTGTTGCACTTTGAATGACAATTGTACGGTCAAGCAACACTGTACCCATCTCAAATTTTTATTTGACCATTTGTCGGGCAGGAACTGGTTAAAGCCCAAACCAAAAATGTCATATTGCAGCTTACCAATCATTAGACATGGTGGCTGTATTAATTTTCTTTTAGGCTTCGTTTCCCTTCAGTTTTTACTTGGTGACCCGGCCAGTAACACACCACCTGTATTAGAGTGCCCCCCCTCTGGATGAAGGAGCGACAGAGATGCCTTTGGACAGCAGCATTGTCAGTCTGGGGAGGGGAATGTTAGAGGCACTAGCGGATTTAGATACACTTACAAATTGAAGCCAAACTCTGGCTAACACTTTATAAGCAGTTACAAACAATTTTCTTCTCTTCTGGGATAAAGGTTTTACATAAATAAGAGCTGATCATTGGAAACAGCCCCGTCAGTAGTAAATGGTTTGTCTCAACCCTCTAAGTGCTACATTTGCCAGACATCTTGTTTTGTTGAAAAACAGACAGACAGACTGTCAGGGTTGCCAAATAAAAAATAAATAAAATTGATAAAAAGTTTGCTTTTGGGAATACTGATTTATTTAAATCTAGGTTTTGACATTTAAATTAGCTACCACTTATTACTGTTTTTATGGCTGATCAAAAGTAACGTACAGCTATAAGGGCCAACTGGGCAGACTTCCACTTACTGCCAACTCTATCTTCCATTTCAATTGTAATGTAGTTTTTTTTTTTTTTTGGGGGGGGGGGGGGGGGGGGGGGGGGGGTTGTAGGTAGAAATTAAAAATATTTATTCTGAAGCCCTCATCTATGCAGTTGTTAAGAGAAAAGAATCTCATCACTCTGTAGAAGTTGACCACCTTCCAGTTCTACTACAGCAGTGGTCTCAAACTGTGGCCCACAGGCCAGATATGGTCCTTTGCTTACCTTTATCTGGCCTTGCTGACACCACTGATGGGGCACTAATCATCTCACTGACACCAACGATGGGACACTAATCCTCCCACCGATAATGTGGCGCTATTCCTCCCTTGAATACCAACGATCAGGCACGATTTCTCCTACGGGCACCAACAATGGGGCACTAATTTTCCCACTGAAACCAATCATAGGGCACTGGTAACTCCCACTGACACCAGGGTGTTTTCTAGTCCCACTAACCACAGCCTGGCCCCTTTAAAGCCTTAAGGACAGTAAACTAGCCCTTTGTTTAGAAAGTGGAGAACCCTGTACTACCGAATGGCTACAAAGTTATAAAACATCTGATATATTAGACTGACATACCTAGTTAACATAATGCTAGTAATGATCCAACCTTATAAAGAGGCCTGCTTAGGTCTTTCATATGGATCTTAGTAACTAATAAAAAAAAAAAAAAAAAAAAAAAAAAAAACAACTTTGTTGATCTAATTTACCTCATGTATGGGTCCACACTCAAAAATAACGATTCCAACAACAATTCTAAAAATGAAATTAAAAATAAATCAAATCATAGTTACTGATATACAAAAGCAGTGAATAAGATTATGGTTCAGGAAACACAGCTTTTGTAATTAATCGGCTTCTATTGAATCTTACAATATACAGCACAGTCTTACCGTAGTTCTCTGGATTTGTGGTAACAAATATAATTTGCAATGATTTTTGTTGCCATTCATTTACACTGGCCTCCAAATCACCTCTATAGTAACTGCCAACACAGCTGCACTACAAGGCAGCCTAACACTCCCGTATCAGTAGGCAGATCCAGAACTACTATTTAGTCCAATAGCAGCTTTCAAATCCTCCCACTGTCATTCAAAACTGAGGGGGCAGAGAGCTGAAATTACACTCTGCAGAGCTCAGTGAGGAAAGCTCTGAGAGATGATTGGTGGGAAGGGACACACCCCCCTTCACAAAGCACATAGGAACAGAGCTAAAATTGTCAATTACAAGCTGCATGCTGGAGCCTCCTCCACCATCACCTTTTTTCTCTTGGTGTCAGGTAAACTTGTCAGAAGGGACTCATGCTGATAGGAGCAAACCAAAGCAGCAGGCAAAAATGACACAGTGCTCTGGACTGAGACAAGTACACGCTTTAGAGGGATATTCTTTGTTCATATTTCATGTCTGGAGGTTTACAACAAGGCTAACTTTTAACTGATGGAATTTAGAACTACTTGAATTTGTCATCTGTATTGGTAATGTTACCAAAGCCTTTATTCAATGTCTCAGCTAGCCAGTTTTGTAATGCACTGCATTACCAAAATCAGTGCAGTTGCATTTTCTTGTGTGTAAAAGGTGCACTGGTAGTTCATTCAGAATGAATGGGTTGCTTTAACACAACACAGCTAGCTTGCAACACATCTCCATCTAGTGGCTGTAATGCAGTATTTTCCTGATTCATGCGATTCTTATTAATGAACAACATCTGACCTAGATGTTCTTCTTTAAAGTGTTACTAAACCCAGGAGCCTGCATTCACTATATCTGGTCTCCCACTTACACAGAACAAGGAAATGCAATTGTTTTAGCAAATATAAATTACTAAATAACTTATCAGCAGTATATAGCAGTCTTGTGACTTGTATCAGTCTCTGCTTAAAGCATGTAGGAGGAGTTTTCATTCTCCACAATCCTCTGTGTGGACAGGGCCGATTGGCCCTGTGCATGTGGTCAGCACAGGGCCATATAAAAAAAAAAACAAAAAAAACACCCAAAACACTAGCAATACACACCAAACAGAGCATGTGTAGTCTGACTCCTAATGCTCTGTTCTATCATGAGATGGGTTGGAGTCAGTTAAAGAGGAGGATCAGAGAAGACAGGATCATACAGCCTTTTTTTACACAATGCAGAGGATTAACCCCTTAAGTTTCACAGGGGTATAACAAGCATGCTTTACTGCATATAAAGACTGATTTTACAGTTGTGGGTTTAGTAACACTAAGGTCGCGTACACACAGGCAGACTTTGACCGGACTGGTCCAACAGACTTTCCAGCGCACCTTCGAGGGACTTTTTAACGAACAGACTTGCCTACACATGATCACACCAAAGTTCGACAGATTCGTACGTGATGACGTACACCGGACTAAAATAAGGAAGTTGATAGCCAGTAGCAGCCCTAGCGTTGGTTTTTGTCCGTCGGACTAGCATACAGACGAGCGGATTTCTGGGTCCGGCGGAGTTACGTTGTAAAGATTTGAAGCATGTTCCAAATCTAAAGTCTGTCAGATTTGCGACTGGAAAAGTCTGCTGAAGCCCACACACGATCAGATTGTCCGCCGGATTTGGTCCGTCAGACAAGTCTGGTCAAAAAGTCCGACCGTGTGTACGCTGCACAAGAATAGTGTGAATCAGGGAAATACTACATTATGGCCACTAGATGGAGATGTGTTGCAATCTTCTTATGCCATACTGTGTGAAAGTAGCCAATTCATTTTGAATGAACTGTCAGTTCATTTAAAACGAATAACCTGGTAGCTATTCGATATAGCCCATTAGCATTTGAGTTTCACACCATTCACACTAAAAGGAATTCTGTCATCAGATGCCTGTGCACAATTATTTTACATACAGCTTCTCAAGCACCCCGGGAGCCCTAAAACCAACATTTTTCTTCCTCTCTACTAGTTCTTGAAAATAATGGACAACCCAGTGGGCAATAGGAAGTTAGAGAAAAATGTGAACGTTTCCTTATTAAAGTCACAGTTTTGTAAGGTGCATGAAATAGAATGCATCTAATGGAAAGCACATTTCATTTATGATGACAAAAATGTAACAATGTACTAATGTAGCAATAGTTTTATTCTGTGCATAGTCACATGCAATTAATGGTTATAGTGTTACTTTATCCTAGTCAGAAGTCTCCTACCTCCATCTTTGAGTGCTGGAAGCTCCTTTTCAACCAGCTTGAAATCTTCAGGTTTTGGGGCACCATCAAAGTGCTTTACCATTGTCCAGGACTTTGATACAACCATGATTACTGACCTGTCATACAAGATAGATTATTCAAATGAGACATGTTGCATGATTGAATCATTTATATGTCAGTGAATCTGATAACAATGGTCCTAATGACAACACTATTTCTAATCTGCAAGCAGGAGGAGGTGGTCAAAGCATATATAAACCCAAAAACAAAAAAAGTCCAGCCTGTGAGAAAGCAATGGCTCCCTCCATAGATACAGTGGACAAATTAGTGTAGCCCCATGAGACAGTGATCACATAGTACAGACTGGGCCAATCACAACCTATCTGTGCCACGTGAGTGTACAGTTTGTATAACAGTGTAAATTTGCTGTCCCCTCAAAATAACTCAACACACAGGCATTAATATCTAAACCGCTGGCAACAACAGTGAGTACATCCCTAAGTGAAAAGGTCCAAACTGGGCCCAAATTTTGTGTGGCCTCCATTATTTTCCAGCACTGCCTAAACCCTCTTGGGCATGGAGTTCACCAGAGCTTCACAGGTCGCCACTGGAGTCCTCTTCCACTCCTCCATGACGACATCACAGAGTTGGTGGATGTTAGAGACTAGAGGTCAACCGACATATCGGACGATTTTCGGCATTTTTAAATTGACCAGCATCGGCCGTTTGTGCTGATAAAAAAAAAGGCCAATTTAAAACTTCAGCGCGACTTGCAAATGACTTCTGTAAAAGAAGTCAATGCAAGTTGCCTGAAGTCTTCCCTTGGAGTGGCTTGTCTCTCCTATCTGGGCAGCCTGTCAAGTCTGAGAAAAGAAGCAAAGAGATACAATGTTTATACTTATCAAAAAGGACTGAACTCCCCATTTAGGAGTTTAACCATTTAAAGATTAAATCTTTTCTGACTCTTGTTGCTTACAAGTAAAAATCCTGTATTTTCTGCTAGAAAATCACTTAGAACCCCCCCCAAAAAAAAAAAAAAAAAAAAAAAAAACAACCACCACAACACACACAAACAGTAAAGTTAGCCTATTTTTTGATCACTTGTTTTTGTGTATTTAATATTTAAGATATAGTTTTTTCTTAATCTAAATTATACATACAAGTGAACTGATTGGAGGTCTGTTTTGTTTTAATAAATGTAAGACATTTTCTATACGACTTATTACTTAAGGCTGCTTTCACAACACTGGAGCGGGCAGGCGTTGATGGTAAAACGCTGCTATTTTAGCGGCGCTCTACCGTCATTTTAACCCAGCTAGCGGCCAATGAAGGGGTTAAATGCGCCTGTGTAGTGCCGATACGTGTTCTTCTACATATTTTTGGAAAAAAAAAAAAAAAAAAAACACACAATAAGCGTTTATTGATTGTTTTGCGCAAAAGTTATAGCATTTACAAAATAGGGGATAGTTTTATGGCATTTTTATTAATAATTTTTTTTTTTTATTTTACTAGTAATGGCAGCGATCAGCGGTTTTTATTGTGACTGCGACATTATGGCGGACATGTCGGACATTTTTGACACATTTTTTGGGACCATTGTCATTTATACAGCGATCAGTGCTATAAAAATGCACCGATTCCTGTGTAAATGATACTGGCAGTGAAGGGGTTGGGGAGGGGTTAAGTCAGTACTAGGAAGGGATTACTAACTGTAGGGGGGGGGGGGGGGATGGGCTAGCTGTGACACTACACTGATCTCTGCTCCCGATGACAGGGAGCAGAAATCAGTGAGACTGTCACTAGGCATAACAAGGAGATGCTTGTTTACATCAGCATCTCCCCGTTCGTCCTCTCCGTGAGGCGATCGCGGGTATCCCCGCGGTGTTCGAGTCAGCGGGACCCACGACCCGACTCACGGAGCTCCCAGCCGCCACGCGTGCGCGCCGCCCACGCAATGACACGGTGGGGGATTCAAATGGACGTACCTGTAAGCCCATTTGCCCAACCGTGCCATTCTGCCGACGTATATCGGCGTGCGCCGGTCAGGAAGGAGTTAACCACTTGAAGACCAGGCTTTTTCAGGCACTTTTTGATTACAAGTTTAAACTCCCCCCCACCCCCCCCTTTTTATTTTACCAAAGTTTAAACTTGTAAACAAATAGTGACAGAAAATGCCTGGTCTTCATGTGGTTAACTTTTTTTTTTTATACTTACCTGCTCTGTGCAGTGGTTTTGCACAGAGCAGCCCCGATCCTCTTCTCAGGTCCCTCACCAGCGCTCCTGGCCCCACAGCAAGCAACTTGCTATGGGGGCACCTGAGCCGAGTCACTACTCTGTGCCCATTCAGACACAGAGCTCTCTCTCTCGATTGACAGCAGCAGGAGCCAATGACACCCACTGTGTGTCTCAGCCAATCAAAAGCGAGAGTCCTGGACAGCAGAGTCTGTCCTGCAACATCGCTGGATCAAGATGGGGCTCAGATAATATTAGGGGGGTGCTGGGGGAGCTGCACACAGAGTTGGCTGTAAAACGCCGCTATTTTTAGCGGCGTTTTACAGTCGGATTTGCGGCGCATTTTGGCCGCTAGCGGGTCGCTTTTACCCCCTGCTAGCGGCCGAGAACGGGTTAAAACTGCCTGCAATGCGCCGCAATAGCGGCGTTATCACAGCGCTGCCCCATTGATTTCATTGGGGAGCAGCGGTGGAGGGGCAGTAAACACACCGCTCTTAAGAAGCTGCTAGCAGGACTTTTCCCGACGTCCTGCCAGCACACTGCTCCAGTGTGACAGCCCTCGGGCTGTCACACTGGAAACAATGGAGCAGCTGTTTAAGGGCGGATTGCAGGTGCTATTTTTAATGCTATAGCGCCTGCAAAACGCCCTCGATGTGAAAGGGGTCTTACAAACACCTCTAGAAGGACCTAACCAAGATTCACCACTTGCGCATCATCAAAAAAGGTCCCTAAGGCCCCTTTCACACTGGGGCAGGGGCGGCGTCAGCGGTAAAGCGCTGCTATTGTAAGCGGCGCTTTACCGTCGGTATTTGGCCGCTCGCGGGGTGGTTTTACCCCCCCCCCCACTAGCGGCCAAGAAAGGGTTAAAAACCACCGCAAAGTGCCTCAGCAGAGGCACTTTGCCGGCGGTATAGCCACGCTGTCCCATTGATTTCAATGGCAGGAGCGGTGTATACACCGCTCCGATGATGCTGCTAGCAGGACTTTTTTTCCCCATCCTGCTAGCACACCACTCCAGTGTGAAAGCCCTCGGGGCTTTCACACTGGAGAGACAGCAGCGGCTGTTTTGGGTCGGTTTGCAGGCGCTATTAGCGCAAAAGTGCCTGCAAACCGTCCCAGTGTGAAAGGGGCCTAAGTAAAACGAAATTTTTTTTTTCTTCGAAAAGACAAATTGCAGTTTTCAGACAGTCTCCGCTTGTCTTAATTATTAGCACTTGTCTATGCATTTTATTAAAGCAGTGTTCTAGCTTTTTGACTTTTGCTGCTGACTTTTAATAAGGGCACTTACCTGTCGTCAAGTGAGCGAGCCTGTGATGTCGGCCCCGCCCCCCCCCCCCCAAGGCCGATCCGTCCATTGGATCGGGTGCCGCCATCCTAACTAAGGGAAACAGGCAGTGGAGCCTTGCGGCTTCACTGCCCCTTTCATACTGCGCATGCGTGAGTCTTGCGGCGCTTTGTAAATTGGCCCGGTCGTCTTCTGGGACACACCCAGGTCCCAGAAGACAATGGGGCAGCTCGCGGAAAAGGAAGTAACCGAACAGCTCCACGAAATAGGAAGACTGCCTAGCAACAGGTGTTTCTGGTAAGAAAGACAAAACAAAAAAAGTGTTTTCCTTCAAATTTTTTTTTTTTTTTTGTTTAATATAGATTTTTTGGAGAACGTTAATGTAATTTTTTTTTATTTTTGGGTGGACCTCCGCTTTAAAGATAATTTTTATCTATCTCAAAGCCCTGCAAGCAACTCTGATGCAGGGCCATCTCTGAGTTTAAGTGTCGGTTCACACAGGGGCGACTTGTCACGCGACCTAGCCGCCTGACAAGTCGCCTCCCAATCTGTACAGTGGAACCGTTCTAATAGGAGCGACGCAAGTCGCTCCGACTTAGAAAAAGGTTCCTGTACTACTTCGGGGGCGACTTGCATAGACTTCTATACAGAAGTCATTTTGCAAGTCGCCGTGGAAGTCGTGTGCAGGTCGCCTCGGTGAGGCGACCTGCAAGTCGTGCCGCCCCTGTGTGAACCGGGGCTCAGAGGTTGCCTTAAATTTAAATTCTTGTAGCTTTTCTGTTTGGACATTGGTGGTCTTGTTACAAGTCAACTAATAAATGTGGTGGAATCTGGGCCTAGTCACATTTACTGAAAAATCTCCACGTTTATGGCTGGTTTATGACTGCTTTGCATAGTAGTAGATTATTATAAAGGTTGTGATTATAGCTGTATACCATTGGCTTTATTGACTCACTTACCTTCAATGTACTCAAGGTCATTTTAAACTGGTGCGGTTTATTTGTGTAAGGCTGGTTTCACACGGGCTTTGTCCATAGCTTGCATACGCCTGCTCAGCAGGGGATCACCCCGCTGAGCAGGCGGAGGACAGGTCCGTGTCCACGCCGCTATGCAGAGCAGACACAGCCCCACTGTTCTCTATGGGGCCATCAAATGGAAACGGACTGTCTGTCCGTTTCCATCCGAGCCAAGGTTTTTGGCAGACAGGATTGGATCAGATGCTGATGGTGTCAGTGGACACATGTCTGCTGCTCCATAAAGAGCTAGGGATGGTCCGATCAGGTCCGCCTGAAAAAACTGACAGGCGGTCCTGATCGGAAAGCCCGTGTGAAACCAGCCTAAAAGGGAGTGTCAAAGTGGTCGAGGTATTACATCAATTAAGTTAAAGCAGGATAACACCTGAGGGATTACCAGTAATTACATGACCTGTTCAATGCAGGTGTCATTCCAATCCAAAACAGCAGGTGCACTCTCACATGTGCCAGCAGAATAATAACAGCAAATGCAATCCACCTGTTGATGTATGGGATTTCATACAATGCTGCAGCACAGATGAAAAGTAAAAGCAGAATTACAATACATGTTATCTTGCATTCGTATGCAAGTACAGATTATCTTTATGCAAAATTGGTTGGATTTACTACTTGTTAGAATTCACTGACATTTTTAGCTTTATTGCAGCAAACCACTTTAGTGCTCATAAAGTGATCTGCAGTGTATCTCTTTTCAGAGAGAAGTTAATTTGGTGAAAGAACAATCATGTGCATTACACACAATTGCAGTGTGACCCCCATTCGCTCATACTGCCCAAACACACAATCATTTTTTTGACACAACCCTAAAGCTAAGAGCCCTTTCACACTATTGTAAGCGGCGCTTTACCGTCGGTATGCGGCCGCTAGCGGGGCAGTTTTACCCCCCGCTAGCAGCCGAGAAATGGTTAAAAACCACCGCAAAGCGCCTCTGCTGAGGCGCTTTACCGGCGGTATAGCTGCGCCGTCCCATTGATTTCAATGGGCAGGAGCGGTGAAGGAGCGGTATACACTCCGCTCCTTCACCGCTCCGAAGATGCTGCTAGCAGGACTTTTTTTACCGTCCTGCCAGCGCATCGCTCCAGTGTGAAAGCCCTCGGGGCTTTCACACTGGAATGAAAGCAGCTGCACTTTCGGGTCGGTTTGCAGGCGCTATTATTAGCGCAATAACGCCTGCAAACCGCCCCAGTGTGAAAGGACCCTAAGCATCACAGCTACAGCATAAGCACCACTCCATCCATCCAGCATATACGGTTAAGGAGGAGAGAAAAAAAAAAAACCACACACCATCACTCACACCACAGCTCTAATACCCATTTTTATTCCCCCAGCTATAACTGTAAATGGGACCTTAGGGCTGCCAACAGTTAAAAACAATTTTCACAATGTTTTTTTGAGAAGTTAGCGTGTCATGATCATATCTCAGATTGCAACGACCTCCTGCCATGAAGGCGAACCTGGATAAGAAAGCACATGCAGTCGGCATACAATTCTTTAATGCTACTATTATCCACCATTATTATAAGCTGTACAGAGGGACAAAAACAGAACATTTTCAGGGAAAGATTTCTCATTATCGGGGAGAATCCCTGGAAATGAGAGGCATTTAGCAGCTAAGAAGCATTAAGTTCTCATGATTGCACAGCAGAGAGGTAGCAAGCACACTGTGTAAGAAGATCATGACACTTACTTGAGGGAAGAGTCTGTATGGTGAATAGATTTCCTTGTTGGTCAGTGAGCAAGTAAAAATGCAGAAGTGAGGGTTTAGCCTATATACAAGCCTGAGACTATCCTTCCCACCCTCTCTTGCTCACAATCATCAGTATTCACTCCCCTTCTCTATCCCCTCCTCTGACAAGCACACACAGACCATGGAGGCCGCCTTCTATAGATTACTAGAATGACAATGTCATTTACTTATTAACCACTTTCTGCTCTTCTGGTGTAGATGTAAACCCTATCTGAAAGACATATAGAGGTTGAATTACTAAGGCCTGGTTCACACCTATGCATTTTTTAGTGGTTTTTGCAGAAACACGCTATAGTACAGTCCATTTAACATGGTTTCCTATCGATGTAGTTCTGTGCATTTTATGGAAAAGGGCTGGGGACTGTCTTCTGGTTTTTGGTTCCATAGACTTCAATGGATCAAAAATGTGTATTGAAAAACGCAAAATGCAAGCTGTAAACCTGACCTTAAAGGGGTTGTAAAGGTATTTAAAATAAATAAATATAACAAACATGTCATACTTACCTTCACTGTGCAGCTCGTTTTGCACAGAGTGGCTCCGAACCTGGTCTTCTGGGGTCCCTCGGTGGCTGTTTCCCCACAAGGACTCACCACCTTAATGCGAGCTCCCTCGCATGGTGGTTAGTTCTTGCGGGCGCGCTCCCGTGATATAGCCGCTCACTGCATCACTCGGGCCCGCCCCCGGCGCGCCTCGTCATTGGATGTTTTCGACAGCAGCGCGAGCCAATGGCTGCCACTGTAGCCAATCAGCGGCCAGGCTGAGCAGCGAAGAGGATGTCGGTAGCGAGCACGGGACTTTCGAGGGGTCAGGTAAGTAAAACGGGGGGCTGCGGTATTGTCGGTTGTTTTTTCACCTTAATGCATAGAATGCATTAAGGTGAAAAAACGTTTACCTTTACAACCCCTTTAAGGCAAATATACTGCGCACTGCAAGTGCAGTTGCTCTAGATCAGAGGGGAAGATCTGAAATGAGGGGAAGCTCTGCTGATTTCTATCATCCAATCATGTGCAAGCTAAAATGCAGTTTTCCATTTTCCTTGGATGTTCCCCTCAGATCTAGAACAACTGCAATTACACAGACTATTTACCTTTAGTAAGTCAACCCTATAGTTTGTTAAAGCACTATGTATTATAGGTTTAAAATAAGGCCCGTTACATATGAAGCTGACTATCTGCAGTGCATCCAGGAGAGACAGGTGCAGTATCCAGCCCCCCTGCAGACAGCCTGTCAGGCTTGATTCACATCTATGCATGTTGCTTTTGAGCGTTTCTGCAGTGTTTTTTGTGGTGCTTGCCGCGTTTTTGCAGCGTTTTACGTTTTATTTTCTACAGTGGTTTTTTTCATACTGCATACAGTGTAAAAAAAGAGAAAAAAAAACGCAAAACGTGGCAAAAACGCTGTAAAAAACGCTAGACTTGCGTTTTTGATGCTGGTCCATTGAATTCTATTACATGCAAAACTCTGCGTTTTGCATGAAAAAAGTCCCCGACCCTTTCCAAAAACGCAGAGGCACAAAAATGCATTGATGTGAACATGTTCCATAGGAACCCATGTTAAAAAATTCCCATGCATTAATGCAAAATGCAAAATGCATCAAAAAACGCGTTAGTGTGAATGGAGCCTCAAAGTCTATGACAGGGCTGAACAATTTATGGTGGTACCAGTATTTACACAGCTCTTCTGCATTCCAGAACCTTGTCCCTGAATGTGCTTGACCTTAAAGTAGAACTATAGGCAAAACTTATTTTTTTCATTTTTGATAGAGTAAGGGAGGGTTATAATCTCTGTAAGGTTTTTTTTTGCCATCTTTGTCCCATTGGGGAGATTCCCCTTCACTTCCTGTACCATAGCCAAGCAGGAAGTGAAAGGAAATCCCTGAAAATCTCTTGGGAACCCCCAGGTCACCAGAACTAGTGTGTCCATTGAAATATTTTCCCTCTTTTCTGGGGTCATAGGGTTGCCGCCTGTCCGGGATTCACCCGGACAGTACGGGTCTTGAATCATGTTCCAGGATTTTGTACTGCCTGTAACCTGGGCACATGATTCAGCCCAGAACAGGAAGAGACCATTCAGGCGGGGGGGGGGGCGGCGCATCAGCACACCTGTCACTGTGAGACAGCAGCAGCTGCATTGCTTTTAAATAAGTACACTGTGCCTGCGGTGTGTGCTGGAATCCAAAGCTCCTTTCTGTCTCTCCCACCTCCAGTCTCCTGCAGTCTCTGGTATCTCTGACTCCACCTCCCACCCTCCAATCACCAGTGCAGAGTGCTGAGAGAATCGGGAGGCGGAGCTCACTGAAGCTTCTGATGGGCTGGCCAGAGGAAGAGTGAGCTGAATTTTTTTTGCCTGAGAAAAGTCTCCTAGGAAGCAAAGCTGCAAAGTTTAGGAGTATTTGTATTGCAGGTGATGCAGTGAAGGGTTAAGGTAACAGGAGAATGAGACAGTGAGTGTATAGGGAGGGAGGAGTATGAGATCACAGCTGACAGATACCTCCTAAACAGCACACATGTCTATACAAACCTCCACCAATCACTCAGACCAGATCATGTGAAAGTAATGTGTGACCATTCATGTAACCCTGTACTGTATATGTGATGAGTCTACACTTCTGATTGTACAGAGCTTGGATAACATCGGGTTATAATATATGAATTGTCATACATTACCTTCACATCATCTGTACAGTACATACAGAGTGCTGGATTATATATATGTATATGTGCTTACAGTTTATACCAGATTGTTTTCATTGAATTATCCTGCTGTATGATTTATTGCTGCTTTTTTTGATTATAGACATCACTATCTGACCACTTCTGAGCCCCCAACTCCTCCCAGCTTATATCACCCCCAGACCACTTTATACATTCAGCTGAGGGACATCATTCCATAGTCACTTTCCTTTCCTTATCTTCCTAACATCACTCTTTGGTCACCCCACAGACACTGCAGGAAATCCCTAACCATTCTGCCCCCATCATCCCCTCCACACTCCTCTCCCGTACATACTGCCCCCATCATCCCTTCCGCACTCCTCTCCTGTACATACTGTCCCCATCATCCCCTCCGCACTCCTCTCCTGTACATACTGCCCCCATCATCCCCTCCGCACTCCTCTCCCGTACATACTGCCCCCATCATCCCCTCCGCACTCCTCTCCTGTACATACTGCCCCCATCATCCCCTCCGCACTCCTCTCCTGTACATACTGCCCCCATCATCCCCTCCGCACTCCTCTCCCGTACTTACTGCCCCCATCATCCCCTCCGCACTCCTCTCCCGTACATACTGCCCCTATCATCCCTTCCGCACTCCTCTCCCGTACATACTGCCCCTATCATCCCTTCTGCACTCCTCTCCCGTACATACTGCCCCCATCATCCCCTCCGCACTCCTCTCCCGTACATACTGCCCCCATCATCCCCTCCGCACTCCTCTCCTGTACATACTGCCCCCATCATCCCTTCCGCACTCCTCTCCTGTACATACTGCCCCCATCATCCCCTCTGCACTCCTCTCCTGTACATACTGCCCCCATCATCCCCTCCGCACTCCTCTCCTGTACATACTACCCCCATCATCCCCTCCGCACTCCACTCCTCTCCCGTACATACTGCCCCCATCATCCCCTCCGCACTCCTCTCCTGTACATACTGCCCCCATCATCCCCTCCGCACTCCTCTCCTGTACATACTGCCCCCATCATCCCCTCCGCACTCCTCTCCTGTACATACTGCCCCCATCATCCCCTCCGCACTCCTCTCCTGTACATACTGCCCCCATCATCCCCTCCGCACTCCTCTCCCGTACATACTGCCCCCATCATCCCCTCCGCACTCCTCTCCCGTACATACTGCCCCTATCATCCCTTCCGCACTCCTCTCCCGTACATACTGCCCCTATCATCCCTTCCGCACTCCTCTCCCGTACATACTGCCCCCATCATCCCCTCCGCACTCCTCTCCCGTACATACTGCCCCCATCATCCCCTCCGCACTCCTCTCCTGTACATACTGCCCCCATCATCCCCTCCGCACTCCTCTCCTGTACATACTGCCCCCATCATCCCCTCCGCACTCCTCTCCTGTACATACTGCCCCCATCATCCCCTCCGCACTCCTCTCCTGTACATACTACCCCCATCATCCCCTCCGCACTCCACTCCTCTCCCGTACATACTGCCCCCATCATCCCCTCCGCACTCCTCTCCTGTACATACTGCCCCCATCATCCCCTCCGCACTCCTCTCCTGTACATACTGCCCCCATCATCCCCTCCGCACTCCTCTCCTGTACATACTGCCCCCATCATCCCCTCCGCACTCCTCTCCTGTACATACTGCCCCCATCATCCCCTCCGCACTCCACTCCTCTCCCGTACATACTGCCCCCATCATCCCTTCCGCACTCCTCTCCTGTACATACTGCCCCCATCATCCCTTCCGCACTCCTCTCCTGTACATACTGCCCCCATCATCCCCTCCGCACTCCTCTCCTGTACATACTGCCCCCATCATAGCTTCCACACTCCTCAATCCAAAATCAGATCTAAAGGGAAACTCTGTTGACTCTGATGTAAAGGAAGACACTTGTGATTGATTCCATATGATTAGAAATGTTATTTAATAACAAAAATATATGTATAGTGTATACTACATAACAAAATTGCTGTGCATTGCTTTGTACAGAGGTAATGAATTTAATGTACTACAAAAAAAAAAAAAAAAATTGGCGTGCGCTGCTTAAGCGTTCAGTTTTGGCTTGACGAAAAGGTGGCAACCCTATCTGGGGACAGTCCAAAATATGGGATTTTCTTTTACTTTCACTTTCAATAGTAAGGGTAAACAGGACAAATAGAGAGGTTGAATCTCCCTAACAGGGACACAGACAGCAATAAAAACTGACAGGGGTCCTAATCCATCTCCCCCCAATCCAAACTAAAAAAAAAATATTTGCCTTTAGTTATACATAAAGGCCGGTGTCACTCAAAACATTGTTCAGCTCAGTTACAGCTCATGCACACTGAAGCTCAAAAAAACAAAAGCTGTTTTTAGCCCCCTTTCACATCGGCGCAATTTGACATGCCAAATCGCATGTAAAATCGGAGCCTATTGCCGGAAATATGAGCGTCTCAATCGGTGCAACCCATGACTTTGCAGCGCCGCACCGATTTCCAAAAGTAGTTCCTGCACTACTTTTGGCAACTTCTGGGGCAATTTCAATAGACATCTGTGCATAAACCCACACAGATGTCTTTCAAGTCGCCCCGGAAGTCAGACTGAAATGCGGCTTTGAAACCGTGCGAGTTCAGATGGACTTGCATGAATTCAAAGCCGTGTTCAGTGTGAACGAGGGCTTTCAGGCATTTGAGCTTTTATTTCAGCTTTAAGAAGCTTGTGCTTTTTTTGTGCTCATTGTTATTGAGCTTCTTTGAGCTCATTTGGGCTTTTTTGAGCATATGCTTTTTTTTTTCACAAACCCTCCCTTCAGCTTATTTTTCCTATTGTTTGTTTGTTTTTGAGCTGCTTTGAGCTTTTTCGCTTAAAGCAGCTTCCCCCATGCTTTTTCGCACATTTTTGGGCCTTTATGCGTCTTTTCTGCTCTAAATCGCTTCTCAAAAACATGAGTTCGGTGGGGTTTTTTCTGCCTGTAAGAGCATATGCCTTTAAACTCCTGAAAAAGCCATAGTGTGCATGCACACATTGGCTAACATGGAGGGGAGTTTCCAGGCAGAAAAAAATGAAAACTCAAAAAAGCTCAAAAGCCTGTAGGAGCCACCTCTTTGAGATGCAGTGTGCATGAGTCCTTAAACTGTGTGTGTGTATGTGTATGTATGTATGTATGTGTGTATATGTATATATATATATATATATATATATATATATATATATATATATATATATAATCTTGTATAACAGTGTAAATTTGCTATACCCTTAAAATAACTCAACACACAGCCATTAATGTCTAAACCGCTGGCAACAAAAGTGAGTACACCCCTAAGTGAAAGTCCAAATTGGACCCAAAGTGTCAATATTTTGTGTGGCCACCATTAGTTTCCAGCACTGCCTTAACCTTCTTGGGCATGGAGTTCACCAGAGCTTCATAGGTTGCCATCTGGTTCTGACATGGATCATTGGTGATGTACAGTATCTCACAAAAGTGAGTACACCCCTCACATTTTTGTAAATATTTTATTATATCTTTTCATGTGAAAACACTGAAGAAATGACACTTTGCTGCAATGTAAAGTAGTGAGTGTACAGCTTGTATAACAGTGTAAATTTGCTGTCCCCTAAAAAATAACTCAACACACAGCCATTGATGTCAAAACCACTGGCAACAAAAGTGAGTTCAACCCTAGGTGAAAATGTCCAAATTGGGCCCAATTAGTCATTTTCCCTCCCCAGTATCATGTGACTCATTAGTGTTACACAGTTTCAGGTGTGAATGAGGAGCAGGTGTATTAAATTTGGTGTTATCGCTCCTGCTCTCTCATACTGGTCACTGGAAGTTCAACATGGCACCTCATGGCAAAGAATTCTCTGAGGACCTGAAAAAAAGAATTGTTGTTCTACATAAAGATGGCCTAGGCTATAAGAAGATTGCCAGGACCCTGAAACTGAGCTGCAGCACGGTGGCTAAGACCATACAGCGGTTTAACAGGACAGGTTCCACTCAGAACAGGCCTCGTCATGGTCGACCACAGAAGTTGAGTGCACGTGCTCAGCTCCATATCCAGAGGTTGTCTTTGGGAAATAGACGTATGAGTGCTGCCAGCATTGCTGCAGAGGTTGAAGGGGTGGGGGGGTCAGCCTGTCAGTGCTCAGACCATACGCCGCACACTCCATCAAATTGATCTGCATGGCTGTCGTCCCAGAAGGAAGGCTCTTCTAAAGATGATGCACAAGAAAGCCCACAAACAGTTTGCTGAAGACAAGCAGACTAGGGACATGGATTACTGGAACCATGTGCTGTGGTCTGATGAGACCAAGATAAACTTATTTTGTTCAGATGATGTCAAGCGTGTGTGGCAGCAACCAGATGAGGAGTACAAAGACAAGTGCGTCTTGCCTACAGTCAAGCATGGTGGTTGAAGTGTCATAGTCTGGTGCTGCACGAGTGCTGCCGGCACTGGGAAACTACAGTTCATTGAGGAAACTACAGTTCATTGAGGAAACCATGAATGCCAATCAGTGGCAGCCCATCCATAGGGGGTGCACGGGCGCCGCCCCCTCTCCAGGCAGTCACAAAAAAAAAAATAAAATAAAAAAAAAAATCATGAGATTGCAGACGGGGCGCTTCATTTGCAGGCTTTTGTCCCGCCTAGCGGCACATTCCATCGCGGTGAACAGCTTCCGCCCAGCGCCCGTAGTATGTATTACTAAGACCGGGTGGTTTGATTGACATCCAAGTTACGATGTCACTTCCGGTTTTCTTTCTCCCATTGTGCCTGAGCGGAGGAAGTATGAGGAGCGGACTCCTCTACCTCCGCTGCCAGTGCCCACTGAAGGAGACACAGCAGGAGGAGAGGACACCACAGCAAGGGAGGGGGGGGGGTTGATGGGACAGGGAGGCTGCATTTGATGAGACAGTGAGGCTGCATTTGATGGGACACAGGCTGCATTTGATGGGACGCAGTGAGGCTGCATTTGATGGGACGCAGTGAGGCTGCATTTGATGGGACGCAGTGAGGCTGCATTTGATGGGACACAGGCTGCATTTGATGGGACGCAGTGAGGCTGCATTTGATGGGACACAGGCTGCATTTGATGGGGCACAGTGAGGCTGCATTTGATGGGACAGTGAGGCTGCATTTGATGGGACAGTGAGACTGCATTTGATGGGACACAGTGAGGCTGCATTTGATGGGACAGTGAGACTGCATTTGATGGGACAGTGAGGCTGCATTTGATGGGACACAGTGAGGCTGCATTTGATGGGACAGTGAGACTGCATTTGATGGGACAGTGAGACTGCATTTGATGGGACACAGTGAGGCTGCATTTGATGGGACACAGTGAGGCTGCATTTGATGGGACACAGTGAGGCTGCATTTGATGGGACACAGTGAGGCTGCATTTGATGGGACACAGTGAGGCTGCATTTGATGGGACACAGTGAGGCTGCATTTGATGGGGCACAGTGGCTGCATTTGATGGGGCACAGTGGCTGCATTTGATGGCACAGTGGCTGCGATTGATGGGGTTTTTTTTCAGAACTTTTCAGTTTGTTTGCGCCCCCAAAAATCTTGAGCACCAGCCACCACTGATGCCAACAATCACTGTGACATACTGAAGCAGAGCATGATCCCCTCCCTTCGGAGACTGGGCCACAGGGCAGTATTCCAACATAACGACCCCAAACACAACTCCAAGATGACCACTGCCTTGCTAAAGAGGCTGAGGGTAAAGGTGATGGACTGGCCAAGCATGTATCCAGACCTAAACCTTATTGAGCATCTGTGGGGCATCCTCAAATGGAAGGTGGAGAAACCCAAGGTCTCTAACATCCACCAGCTCCGTGATGTCATCACTGATGAGTGGAAGAAGAGTCCAGTGGCCACCTGTGAAGCTCTGGTGAACGTCATGCCCAAGAGGGTTTAAGGCAGTGCTGGAAAATAATGGTGGCCACACAAAATATTGACACTTTGGGCCCAATTTGGACATTTTCACTTAGGGGTGTACTCACTTTTGTTGCCAGGGGTTTAGACATCAATGGCTGTTTAAGTTATTTTGAAGGGACAGCAAGTTTACACTGTTAACCGCTTGCCGACCGGCTCACGCCGATATACTTCAGCAGAAGGGCACATACAGGCAGATTAACGTACCTGTATGTTGCCCTTTAAGAAGCGGTTTGCGGGCGCGCACGCGTACGCCTGCCGCAACCTCCGTGAGTGCGATTGCGGGTCCCGCGGACCCGATGTCCGCGGGGATACCTGCGATCGTCTCATGGAAAGGAAGAATGGGAAAATGCTGATGTAAAGCATTTTCCCGTTCTGCCTAGTGACAGGACACTGATCATAGCTCCTTGTAATCGAGATCGTGATCAGTGTTGTGTCACACATAGCCTCACTCCCTAGGACACACTTAACCCCTTCACTGCCCTCTAGTGGTTAACCCCTTCACTGCCAGTCACGTTTACACAGTAATCAATGCACTTTTAATTGCACTGATCGCTGTATATATGTTAATGGTCCCAAAATCGCGCCAAAAGTGTCCGATCTGTCCGCCATAATGTCACAGTTACGATAACAATCGCTGATCGCCACCATTACTAGTAAAAAAAAAAAAATTAATAAAAATGCCAAAAAACTATCCCCTGTTTTGTAGACGCTATAACTTTTGCGCAAACCAATCAATAAACGCTTATTACGTTTTTTTTTTTTTTTTTTTTTACCAAAAATAGTTACATAGTTAGTAAGGTTGAATAAAGACACCAGTCCATCCAGTTCAACCTGAGTAAGTGTGTGTCTACAACCCTGACCCTTGTCCCTAACCCTGTACATCGCACACTCACATCAGTCCCTACCCTCAATCCAAGGTCCCCATTCATATACTAGGGCCAATTTTGGACAGAAGCCAATTAACCTACCAGCATGTCTTTGGAGTGTGGGAGGAAACCGGAGCACCCAGAGGAAACCCACGCAGGCACAGGGAGAACATGCAAACTCCAGGCAGGTAGTGTCGTGGTTGGGATTCGAACCAGCGACCCTTTTTACTGCTAGGCGAGAGTGCTAACCACTACACCACTGTGCCACCCAAATATGTAGAATACGTATCGGCCTAAACTGAGGAAAAAAATTTTTTTTTTATATATTTTTTGAGGATATTTATTATAGCAAAAAGTAAAAAATAATGCATTTTTTTCAAAATTGTTGCTATTTTTTAGTTTATAGTGCAAAAAATAAAAACCGCAGAGGTGATCAAATACCACCAAAAGAAAGCTCTATTTGTGGGGAAAAAAAGGACGCCAATTTTGTTTGGGGGCGAAGTCACGTCGCACGACCGCGCAATTGTCAGTTAAAGCGATGCAGTGCCGAATCGCAAAAAGTGCTCTGGTCTTTGGGCAGTCAAATGGTCCGGGGCTTAAGTGGTTATACAAGCTGTACACTCACTACTTTACATTGTAGCACAGTGTCATTTCTTCAGTACTGTCACATGAAAAGATATAATAAAATATTTACAAAAATGTGAGTGGTGTACTCACTTTTGTGAGATATGTATATTCGCTGCTCAAAAAAATTAAAGAACACTTTGAAAACACATCATATCTCAATGGGGAAAAATATCATACTGGATATCTATACTTATATGGACTGAGTAATATGTTAGGAACGAAAGGATGCCACATTGTTTGATGGAAATGAAAATGATCAACCTACAGAGGGCTGAATTCAAAGTGAAAAAATGATGCAGCAGGCTAGTCCATTTTGCAAAAATTTCATTGCAGCAACGCAAAATGGTACTCAGTAGTTTGTATGGCCCCCATGTGCTTGTATGCATGCCTTACAACATCAGGGCATGCTCCTAATGAGATGACGGATGGTGTCCTGGGGTATTTCCTCCCAGATCTGGACCAGGGCATCGCTGAGCTGAACAGACTGAGGTGCAACCTGGCGGTGTCTGATGCGCTGTGTCTGATGAGGTGCTATTAGATTTAGGTCAGGCGAGCGTGGGGGCCATTCAATGGTATCTATTGCTTCATACTCCAGGAACTGGCTTCATACTCTCACCACATGAGGCTGGGCATTGTCATGCACCAGGAGGAACCCAGGACCCACTGCACCAGCGTAGCGTCTGACAATGGGTCCAAGGATTTCATCCCGATACCTAGAATAATGGCAGTCAAGGCTAGCCTGTAGAGGTTTGTGTGTCCCTCCATAGAGAAGGCCTCCCCAGACCATCACTGACCCACCACCAAACCGGTCATGCTGAACGATGTTACAGGCAGCATAGCGTTCTCTACGGCTTCTGCAGACCCTTTCAAGTCTGTCACATGTGCTCAGGAGTGAACCTGCTCTCATCTGTGAAAAGCACAGGGCACCAGTGGTAGACCTGCCAATTCTGGCGTTCAATGGCAATCAAGCTCCACGGTGTCAGGCATTAAGCACAGGGCCCACTAGAGGATGTCGGGTCCTCAGGCCACCCTCATGAAATCTGTTTCTGAATGTTTGGTATGAGACATTCACACCAGTGGCTTGCTGGAGGTCATTTTGTAGGGCTCTGGCAGTGCTCATCCTGTACCTCCTTAGGAGCAGATACTGGCTACATGTCTCCTGGAATCTCCTCTATGCTCTTGAGACTGTGCTGGGAGATGCAGCAAACCTTATGGCAATGGCACGTATTGATGTGCCATCCTGGAGGAGTTGGACTGCCTGTGCAACCTTTATAGGGTCCAGGTATCACCTCATGCTACCAGTAGTGACACTAACCCTAGCCAAGTGCAAAATGAGTGAAAAACAGTCAGAAAAGATGAGTAGGGCAAAAAAAGTCAGTGGCCTCCACCTGTAAAACTATTCCTGTTTTGGAGGTCATCTCATTGCTGCCTATCTTGTCCCCCTTTTTGTTAATTTCATTAACACCAAAGCAGCTGAAACGGATTAACACCCCCTCTTAACTGACCAGATCATTATCCCAGGAGTTTTTTTTTTTTTTTTTTTTTTAACATAGGGAATGTTTATTGAATGAACTGCACAGTACACTTGTAAATACAAAATATACATCATGTAGCGGGCACCTACTTTCAAGTAGGTGAGCTTTTTGAGTTTAAATGACAAAGTAAGGTTTCAGGTAAATTTAGGCAGGCTTGCATTGTGATACCAGGCCTGGTTGTTTATTTTGAGAACTGGGAGTGTCAGTGTAGTGCAGGGTGTGGCCACCTGTGCTTGGACCCAGAGATGCCTCCTCTTGCTTTCAGTGGAAATGGTTCTGGAAAAGAGGTTGGACTTGGGATCTGAGTGACAGGCAGCTCATGTGTGGAGTTCTGGCCAATCATTAATTTGTTTGGCAGGAGGCAGGACTCCCATATAAGCTGGGGTCACATGATGCTGGGGAGTTCCAGAGAGGGAGAGATCAGAGAGAGGGCCCCCCTGCGGGGAGCCAAGCAGAGCCTCCCCCTACGGGGAAGGGAGGGGGGCACCAGGCCACACGGAGGAGAGGCGTTAGTGACACTGCACAGCATGTAGTTGCTGGTGTCGCTGGATGCCCCCTGCGGGGAGGGGAGCGTGCCAAACTGGAGAGAGGGGATGGAGAAACCATTCGGAAGAAGTAGCAACTAAGCGGAAGAAAACTGGGCGATCGATCATTTGTGAGTGGCACATGGACTTTTGATCAAGTGAGTGAAAGCCCAGGGGAACGGTACTACCAGGGGCTGAGTGATGTTGGTACGCAAGTCAGTGAGACAGGTGGTGATGGCCTGTGACTTAGGGTTCCAATAAGTCAGGTGGGAGGAATTATTCAGAGTAATCTCTTCCTTAGCTCAACTTGGAAGTACTGTACAGATGGGAAGTAGTGGTCAAAAGGCGGCGGTAGAGCTCCGAGCACAAATAGAGATACAGATTGTTCTAAAAAGGTCTACGGGTGAAGAAGTTATTCAGAGTGACTCTTTCTTACAACAGCCTATGTATTCTCTAGTAAATCTACCCAAGTCTATATGCAAAGAGTTATTCAGAGTGGCTCTTTGCTATTCACTTTCATTGTTCTCAAGGACCAGACTACTCCCTTCTTCCCAATGAGAAGTTATGGCAGAGTGACTTTTCATTATCCGCAATGTTCTAAGTCTTTGCATGAGAGGCAAAGGAAATATTATGAAGCAACAAAGAGCATCTCAGAAAACCCTTTTCCTATCCCAGTTCATGTTATACCAATAAAAGCAAGAGAAAAGTACAATATGGACTGTTTCTATTCCTATGGGTTGCGATGGGCTAGGTGGTATTGTAAATGTGATTTACGGATAGAACACACAAATTGCAGCTCCTTCGGGGGTAGTGCGCTACAATCATAAACAGGAACATAGTAAAGCAGGGTATACAAATTATATTGGCATAACCTCAGTAGTATACATTAAGTAGGGAATCTTTTATCCAAGTTGCTATCTAGCTACCTCAAATATAAGAGCAATTTCAAAGGCTAACTTTATCTGCAAACTTCATATGAGTCAGTGTAGCTCACATACAGGGGAACCTCCAGGATTAATCTCCAGGATCCGTCTATAATGAAGGGGGGGGGGGGGGGGGCAGGGAAAGAAGGGGGAGAAGGGAGAGAGAGGGGTAGGGGAGGGGGGCAGGGTTCCCACAGGAGAGTAATCTGATGACTATCAGCCGTAGCCCTGGGGGGAAGAGAAGGGAAGGGGAAAGAAATTGGAGAGAAAGCAGGAGATAGGAAAGGGCCGGACCTATTATTATTCTGCAGAGTTTGACTCCTCCATGTATCTATATCTCTAGCAAGGAGGGATAGGGTCTTCACACCTGCCACAAATCGGTTAATCTCCTGAGGGAGAATATCAGAATTCATTTATATTGTAAGGTGTCTGGCTTCTACCCAAGCCGCCCATATTTTGTCAAACTTCTGGGGGCAGTTTCGGCCCGTGTAGGTGAGTTTGTACAATGGTAGTACCGCATTTACTTGGGCTCGCCACGCCTTTACCGTAGGGGGATCCGGTTGCTTCCATCTGAACAAGATCTCTTTCCTGGCATAATAGGCTGTATAAAACACAAACAGTTTTGTATGCTTAGTAGTTGCCAGATTGTCTGTAATGCCCAGAAGGAATACAAGTTGATCTATGTCTAGGTGCAGTACTGCCACTCCGTTTATATCAGCCACTACTGCGCGCCAATAGGTCTGAAGGACTGGGCACGACCAAACCACGTGAAAGAAGGTCCCCACCGACTGTTTGCATTTGGGACATGTATCCTCCACCCCTGGGTAAATAGTGGACAGCCTATGCGGGGTGTAGTACACGCTATGCAGAAACTTCAACTGCACAAATCTGTCTCTTGCCGAGATCATAAGTGGAATGCATTGCTGCAATCCCTCTGACCAATCCTCCTCAGTCAGGGTGGGGATATCTAGTTGCCATCCAGTGAATAAGGGAAATATTTTGGAGGTGTCTTTACATGTAAGTCTTAAGTAGATGGAGGACAGTGTACCATCTAAGTTAGTGGCCGTGAGTAAGGATTCAACTGAGTGGACGGCGAGGTCTATCCCATTGGGGAACTGCGCTCGGGCGGCATGCCTGAGCTGCATGAACCTGAAGAACATCCAAGGGGGGGTTGATATTTGCTTTTCAGTTCTGAAACCATTCAAACGAGTGGAGGTGACCCTCCTTAAAAATGTGGCGCAGTGTCCAGACTTCGTACCTGGCCCAGACCTGAGGGTCTGGAACAGATTGGAAGTGCAGCATTGTGGGGTTACACCACAGCGGAGTATATGGAGAGACGGTATTTCGATTATTAAGATACAGGGATACTTCTTGCCATACCTTCACCGTCGCTTTCATGGGTGTAGTAACTTGGGGGCAATATCTCGGACCTCTGTACACTAGATTACTAAGTTCAGAGTATGAGCCTAGAATTGCTGCCTCTAGATTGACCGCCGGGTTGGTGATATCCTGAGTGAACCACCAATGCACAGAGACCAACACCGCTGCCCAGTACTATTTTTTAAAATTTGGTAGGGAGAGGCCTCCTTCTGTAAGAGATAACTGCAACGTCTGTTTAGCTACTCTGGGTGTTGCCCCTGCCCAGACAAAAGAGGTGATAGCTTGATCCAATTTTACAAAGAAAGAATTTGGGATGGGGACTGGGGTATGACAAAAGGCATATAGAAATTTAGGGAGAAAGGACATTTTAATTAGGTTCACTCTCCCCACCGGGGTCAGTGGAAGTGTTTTCCACACCGAGCAACGCTGAATAAATTGCTGAAGGAAGGGGTAGATATTATCAACTAGGTAACTCTGTAGATCTATTTGTATCTGGATACCTAAATATTTGAATTGTGTAACCCTTTTAAGAGGGGGGGGGGGGCCTGTCGGTGCCGGAGCATCTGTCAGGGAGAACAGGAGCGATTTCTCCCAGTTCACTCTGACCCCAGAAAGCACACCAAATCGGTCAATAATGGTCAGGGCTGCTCTCAGCGATTCTTGGGCATCACGAAGATATAAGAGCATATCGTCCACGTACAAAGAGACTTTTTCAGTTAGGGGAGGGAACGAAATGGCCCTCACCTCCGCTGCAGCTCTGAGAAGCACCGCCAACGGCTCAATAGCCAGGGCGAAAAGAGCCAGGGAGAGATTGGGCAGCCTTGCCTGGTGCTTCGGTGGAGGGGAAATGAGGCCGATAGGACACCATTTGTACGGACTCTGGCCGTTGGGTTTGAATATAGTAAATGTAACCATAGTATGAATTTAGGTCCAATTCCAAATGTATGCAAAATAAGCCATAGGTATTCCCACTCAACCGAGTCAAAGGCTTTTTCTGCATCTAGGGAGGCCACCACGTTCGCCTCCCCATCAGCAGCCGAGCTCGCGATCACAGTAAACATTCTCCTCAGATTAATATCCGTCCCCTTTCCGGCATGAAGCCAGTCTGATCTCCGTGTACCAGGGACAAGATAACTGTGTTGAGCCTGGTTGCCAAAAACTTTGCAAGGATTTTTGCGTCCACATTAAGGAGTGAGATGGGCCTGTACGAGGAGCAAAGTTCAGGGTCCTTGCCAGGCTTGGGAACCACCACACTAACAGCTCTAGACAGAATGGCAGAGTCAAAGGAGCCAGACAGCACCTCAAGTAGCCTGACAGCAAGGGTTTCAGCATGTGCCTTGTAGAAATCTACTGGGAACCCGTCGTCTCCCGGGGTCTTTCCCGACTTAAGGGAACTAATGGCGTTTTGGAGCTCTTTCAGGGTTAGCAGAGCGTCAAGTCCTCTACAGGCTGCCTCCGATAAGGAGGGCAACTTAATGTTCTCTACATATGCATGAAGCTCATCTGCAGAGTAACCTACTCTGGACGTATATAAGTCCTCATAGAACGAGGCAAAGCAATTGTTTATGTCTCTGGGATCAGACAGCAACTGTCCCGAGGCATCTTTAATATTGGCCACGGAGGTCATCACTGATGGCTCCCTGGACAGCCATGGTAGGAGTCGTCCGGTCTGCTCACCCTGCTCGAATATACGCTGCGATTGGTGTAACAGCAGCCTCTTTGTGGCCGCTACCCGAAGGAGGGCTACTTCACGTACGGCACACTGCAGGTCTGCCCTATGAATCTCGTCTCTACTAGCAGAGTACTGAGCCTCAAAGTCGGCAGCCCTTCGTTCAGCCTGAAGCAATGCTCCAGTCTGGCGTCGGGTGCGACTTATGGCTATCTGGTAATGCTCTCTAGCGTGGTATTTAAAGGTCTCCAAACTAGATGCGGGTGTCGTTGCGGGTGGGTTGGCAGTCCAGAATTCCTGCATAGCCAACTCCGCGCTTCGTACTATATGATCGTTCGAAACCCAGAATTGGGACAGGCACCAAAGGCAGTCAGTGGGATCGAGATTAACATTCAGCCGGAGCAGGATGGGGGAGTGGTCAGATATACCCCTAGGCAAGTTAGAGATCTCCTGCACCATAGCAAGAATGGCACCGGTGGCAAACACCAAATCAATACGAGACATGGTTCTATAGGAAGTTGATTGGCAGGTAAAGGCTCTTAGAAGGGGATTCTTCCAATGCCAGACATCTGTGAGATCGAATGTGGAGGCCCATTTAGAAAGGGGGGACTCCACAGCCGTGCCCGGGGTCAGCCTATCCATATTAGGACAAGGAGGCATGTTAAAATCCCCTGCCAAGATCACGTTATAAGTGGAACAGCTTACTATAAATTTAGTAATTTTGTGTAGTACCAGCAGTGATGCTGGCGGAGGTAAATAAAGCCCCACTACCACCATAGGCACATTTGCAATAACCGCATGAAGTATTACAAACCTACCCTTGGGGTCCAAGTGCAGGTCCAGCAGGGTAAAGGATAGGGCCTTATGGACTAGTACACTCACCCCCCTGGCATATGAGGAAAAGGTGGCGTGATAATAGTGACCTACCCACGGTTTTTTAAGACTAAGGACCCGGCCCCCAGTGAGGTGAGTCTCCTGTAATATGCAAATATCTGTGTTTTAAGGAAATTAAACACTAGTGAGCGTTTTATTCGTGAGTTCATCCCCCGAGCGTTGCATGAAATTACTCTTATGGGGCCATGGCAACACTGTGCAATTTGAGTCAGCCTGTAGGAGAAGTGCACTCGGATCCCCAGGGAGGACAGCCCGACCTATCTCCCACAGATCATTGAGAAGCATTGCATAGGTGAGTGACCAGCATTGAGCACCAAGAAAACCATACAAATTACATTCCTGTGAATAACTTGTATAACATTTCCCTTTTAAACTTAAACTTAATCCCCCCCCAAACCAGGGTGTGCCTGTTACCCAAAACTGGACATGGTCAGCGACCAGTTGGGGTCATGAACCAGAGGACTGAAAGCAGGTAACGTCTACTCAAGGCACAGAGGTCCAAGTCTGAAGAAGATGCCGCCAACAAGTGGGGATTCACAGAGTTTTTTCCAGGCCGAGGCCGGAGGCACATACTTGAAAATTAAACTGTAAATAAGGTGAGTGAATGAAACAAAACACTGCAGCCCTTTATCCAGGAGCAGGAAGGCAGCCGCCAAGATAAACACCAACCAAGGACTGCAGCAGCCTGGCCAGCAGCTCCCATAGCAAGCAGTCTTGTAAGGGACTCCACCACCACACTGACACCCCAAGGAGCAAGTAAGGCAACAGGGTGGTAAGAGCCAGGACAGTCAATGCAACTCCAGGGCAAAAGGTGGAGATTCACTACTCTCAGGGAGACCATGTGCCATTTAGGATTCCCACCGATCATCTGGTTGTATAGGGAAGAAGTCCTCACACTGAGCACAAGCCTCACTATGAGGGAGCACCGCTGCCAGGCGATATTAGTAGTCAAGGGGACCAACACACGTTAGCATTTGTTCAGTGGGTCCCTGAGGGCAAACTATAGGGCTAGACAGTGGAATATCCTCAGAAAGCAGATCGAAAGTACCACGGTGATATCCCCACTAGTGATGGGGCAGAGTATTCAACCACTGCGAGGCCTCACTAGTGGAGATAAAGAACTGGACACTCTCACCGTCTTGTACACGAAGCCGGGCAGGAAACAACATACTGTACCGCATTCCCTTGACTCTGAGAGCTTGTTTCACCACGTCGAATGACTTGCATTGCCTCTGGGAGTCCACCGAGAAGTTTGGGGAGAACATCAGACGGGCCGCCTCATGTCGGATGTCCGCCATCTTGTGAGTTTCAGGAAGTACCAGGTCACGGTCTCTGAAATTGAGCAACCGAAATATAAACGTGCGGGGTGGGGCCCCTGGGGCCACAAGCAGGTGGCATCCTGTGGGCCCTCTCGACAGCTCTCAGGCAGTCCGATTATCCTCAAATTGATGCGGCGATTTCGGTTTTTGGAAACCTCGGCTCTCGCCTCCAGGTGTTTCACCCTCACTTGCAGGGTATGTAGGGAAGCCGAGTGATCCCTGACCGCATCCTCCATGTCCCCCACCTGGCGCTCCACCGCAGTAACCCGCTGCCTCACCTTCTCAAAGTCCTGCCTGATGAGGCCAGCCTCCAGCTGTACAGTGTCTGTCTTTGTGGTGAGGGTTGACAGGGAAGACTGACAGCCTGTGATGGCTTGCATTAGGGCGGCAAAGTTACTCTGCTCTGTGAGTGCAGGCTCCGGACCATCTGTCTGGGTCGCCATGCTGTTCACTTCTCCCATGTGTGCGGCGGCACCTCCAGGATGAGTCTGAGTATTTCTCAGGCTGCGATGATCTAAAAGCCTCCAGGTCCGCATCCGCAGGGGGAGATCAGGAGGTGCTTCAGGTGGTTCAGGAGGTTGTCAGGATGGGATAGTAGGATAAATTCCTGATGGCTGCAGAGCTTCTTGACTAAGCGTCCTGCACTGTCGCCATCTTGGTCACGCCCCCATTATCCCAGGAGTTTAAAGCCACACTGTGATTAAAAAGTGTTCCTTTCATTCTTTTGAGTAGTGTATAAAGTGCAACGCCTAAAATTAATATATCATACACAATGTAAAAGTTAACTAAACAAATAAATAATGACAACAATTCATAAAAGTCCCCGGTGAAACTAAAAAGTGATAAAAATTATATATTTAAATAAATAAATCAGTGAAATTAATAATATAAAATCCATCAATCCCTATTGGAATAAATATTTATGACTCCAACGATGCACCGATTTTGGAGTGCAATTTTGATGCAACTTTGACGCAACTTTGGATGGGTGCGACTTGGATACGCCTGGCTTTGACCAGTGAAAATGGACAACTGTTGCACAACTGTTGCATTGTATAAAATTCAGGTACAACTTTCGTGTAACTTTTGAGGGTTAACTTTAAAGTCTATGGCCCTCAAGTTGCACGAAAGTCAGACCAAAGTAGCGTATGAATTACTTTGAAGTTGCTGCAACTTTAAGTCGCACATATATGAATGGTTATCATTGGAAAACACGGGGAACGACTTGTCATGCAACTTTGATGTCCAAAGTTGCATGACAAGTCGCACAAGTGTGAATGGATCCTAAACGTTTCATTAATTCGTAGGATGTGTGCCAAAAACTGCTACCACTACAATGTGGATAATTGGATGATTCTGTGAGTTCCACAATGTGCTCAGCCAGGAACCTTCCCCAACACTCCACACTCACCAGAGGATATGGCTGCATAATATATAGCAGCAGAAGCGTTCTATTCTATGACCAATGCAAGTTTCATTACCCCCAACAAGTATCGGTCCCTTTAAGGCAACAACCCTGCAGCTGTGACTCCACCATCCAGGACAGACAAAACCAATGCCGCGGAAATATGGCTGCCATATACACTACATGTGGCAGTGTGACATCAGGCCCTCCTGGTCCCGACAAAGCACCGGCAGGGATGCACTGCAGATAGATAGCCCCATGTGCAAGGGGTCTCATAGGACTCATTCACACCACTGCAGTTGTACTACATTGATCTACTTACTGTAGATCACCGCGGGCTCAACACCAGGTCACATAAGAAATTTACCCTGTTTACACCATAAAACTGCTTGGAGACGGGCTGCAAAAAATGCAGACATGTTGCATTTTATTCTCAATGCACTGTTACTGGCTGTCATTGCACCTCATCTGCAGTTCAAAGAAATGAAATTATATTTTATGAGATTTCAGTTTTCTTAAAAACAAAAATAAAAGGTAAATACCTATTTTCACCTAGTTTTCTGCTTTTGTTACCCATCAGAGCTGCTAATCTTCTGAAACATCTTTGAAGCTACTTCTTCTCTACATACACGCACTCTAGCTGTGAGGGGGTAGATAGGAACAGCTCAGTGTGTTTTATTTTTATACAATAACAACATTTGTAGTCATAGGACTTTTTGTGGACATATATAGGAAGCCTGAGTTTCATCAAAAAAATTGTTTTAAATTCCATTTAAAACATATACAAAAACATATAAAAAATACTCTCAACTTTGCAACAAGTATGGATTCCAAGCACATTATACATGTAGACTCAGCGTGTTTCGGGGATCCTTCTTCAGGAAAACATGTGAAGGAATCAACACGTTAGAACCCGCTCAGGATATTTTCAGCAGTGTAGCACACCCCATGTGTGGGTAGATTTTACTGTGCTTAGCAGGCCTTTGCAGCACACAGTCTGTGCTGTTACACATGTTGTGTGAGAATTCATATAGTTCATTTTCATAAGCCATAGTTATTTGACTTCTGTATAATTGGTTAATATTCTGCCATCTTGTGGTTATTTTGGTTATAGCACCATCTGTGTTCCCACACATCTTCTGATGTATTTCCTGTTCCTGCTTCTCTATCTTGTGAGGAAAGGGATGGCCACTTCTGTATAGGCCTCTTGCCATCTGCTCGCATCCGGGAACACATTACCATGTTTTGACCTGCAAATACCGTCTTTCATTCATCTGCCACATCTTGTTGTCTGCTCTACCTGCTGCTTGCAATAAAGACCCACGCTGATGAATTTGGTTTTTGGTGAGTTCAAGCTATCTGATAAGAACTGTCCGCAGTGATTATATCTGCTTATGCAGGCCAGGCATAGAGGTCTCAGCAAGGGATAAGTCAACAGTTGGAGTCAGAATATAGTCACTTTCCCCAGCTCTAAGCAATCCACTGGGCACTTTGTAATCCATGGGCGTGTAGCACCCTGTAGTTTAAGCAGGGAGCTCCTCACAAATGTACTTGCCAAGAGTATTTATCTTAGTCAATTGATAGGGATCTATTGATTTCTCCCTAAATTTGGCCTTGTTGCACTTTTCTCTTCTACCACTAGGTGGCCAGGTAGTTGGTGGTACTAGATACGAGAAGGGCAACCCAAGGTCAGGTTATGGGTATCTCAGCCAATGAGCAGGGGTTTTCTTGAATCCCTAGGCCTGCTGGGAGAGCCTATATGTTCGGGTGAGGTCAAGTGATCTGTGTTCTGTGCCACCTGGATGGCTGTCTGGGTGGATGTGTGGCATATGCCCCAGGCTGCTAGACTGGAGACTGGGCCTATCCCAGGGGGCATCTGGCTGCTAGGCTGTGTAAGAGCCTATCCAGAAGTGAGGGAGCAGTGCAGGGTTGGGGTTGCAGCTTGTAGTCCAACCAGCAGTGACGGTTCTGCTGGCCGGAGAACCTCTCAGTGGTCGGAGGTAGAAGAGAAGCTGTCGCCACAAAGAGACCAATCGCCTTTACCAGGGACCACAGTGAGTAACTGAACCATATTTTCACTGAAAGGGCACGGTGGAGAATCTGGAAACTTCAGGCGATAATCAAGTCAGGGACCCAACCAGCGGAGGTGATACTTGCAGTGCAGACTTGTGTGTCAAGCTAGGGACTGAGCCAGTCAGCAGAAGTGAAGCTTGAAAGTATCCAAAGTGCCAAGGTAGGGACCCAGCAGAGAAGCCTGGGTGATGCTTGAGGGAGATACCACCGTAAAAGCCTTGAGGAGCTCATGGGATTCAGTGTCAGTAAATCAGAGGGTCTAGTGAGAGACCAGGAGCTCAGTATTGAAGAACTACAAGGGTCAGTTGTAGTAGGAGCTGAAAGAACTGTTACGTTTGAGTTAGGAACTGTTAAAGGACTGTTACCATAGGAGACAGCATTCCTGCAAGTGCAGATGTAGCTAATTGCTGGGGCCTTTCCCTGCACGGTTGTCCTCCTATTGAAGTCTCGGAGTCTGCCAATTGAGTTTGCAACTATCTAAGGGTGTCCTGGCCCTAACCCTCTTTCCCTCAAAAATATGTAAAAAGGACTGTCAAAAGAAATAAAACCTCTTTTACATCCAAGAAGTGTCTGGCGCCCAGTGACTTTCACCATCCTTGCACCTGCTATGCCTCACAATCCACCACATATTGAAGGATGTCAGCTATCTTTGGCCTTTGGAGGTCCTCATTAGACTGGAAGAGGTTAGAGATTCTGCTACATTTGGTGCCCAACGTGGGGCTAAGGTGTTGTCTTTGCAGCAGTCACCCGTAGCAACCGGCTTCAGCTCCATCGAGACTTTGCCTGGCTCCATGGGAAGGTGGCAAGTAACATTTACCCTTCTTATAGACTGTGTTGTCATTTGTACTATCAGCGTGGGGAAGAACCAACAAGTCTCACTGCTCATGGAAAAGAGTCAGCCTGGTCTTTTGACACTTCCTACCAGCGCTGTAAGGGTTAAAACAGGCCCAAAAATGGACTCCATTACAGTTTTGGCGTGCCGCAGCAGTTAGGAGGCGGGTGCCACAGTTCCCAAGAAACATTTGCACCAATCTGTTTGCAGGGGGAGGAGCTCCTGCTCTGCAGGGGAGGATGCATTACTATTCGAATTAGCATCTTGAATCCGCATGCTGAGACCTCGTGGCCTGAAAGGAAACATGGCTCACCTAGGAGCTCCGAGACTGGAGGTCCCTCAACCCATGTCGGCTGAATACGACCCACGGGAGATTGATAGTTTCTTTGCCTCTAGAACCACGGTTACTGACACAGGTATTCGGATGGTACCAAAGAGTGAGATCGCCCTGTATATTTCTCAAAGCTCTGCAGCAATGGGGATTGTTTGCTGGCAGTGTTCCGAACTTGCCCTCTTTATACGCCCCTGGAGCCAGTGCTGTCAATGTGGAGATATGCTGATAGCTGCCAGACCGCCATTGCCGTTGCGAGTGATGAGGGCAGATTGGGCCCGTGGTATACCTCTGTGGAAGAACCCACATACAGTACCGAAGCTGCCGAGTCGGACAGTTCTACTTCTGCCCAGGAGGACTCTTCTTCTGGGGAACTAGACGTGTCGAGCAAGCTTGTAGACACTGCAACGGAAGTGTTAGTTCCCGCTGCCATCGCTCCTCCGGAGACACCCACAGTGACCGATAGTCCGAAACAGGTGGTGCCGGTACCCTCTCTCTCTATTAAGGAGGCTCAAGCATCTACCTCGGCTACTAATCTGGGTGTCGCGGTTGCGGAAGGAGGCAGCCCTACAGTCATTACTCGTCTGGCTCAGTACATTCACTCATCACAGATAAAGCAAGGAGAATGGTCTTGGCTCCCTCCCCGGTAAGAAGAAGCGAAGAAGAAAAGGGGGGTGCAGGGGACGAATAAGGTAACGGTGCTGTAAAGTCTATATCGAGTGTCAAATATTGAAAGACTGTTTTTTGTAATGTTCGCTCAGATGAGAGCAGAAGTGTTTCGATGTGGGCTGAGTCCACTCATTGAACTAAAGTTAATATTTGTTAGCTTCACAAAAGACTTTAAACGTTCGTCACTACGGTGAATGCTAGGAGAGAAACCCTGATCCTGTACGATCACAGGTAATACTGGCAATCGTTATGGAGATGCCACCACTGTCTCTCTTGGGAAATTATCAATGTGCACTTTTAGAGTTAAAGGATGCTCTGCTGAAGTACCCTAGTTTCCTTTTGTGTCAAGTTCTTGCAAATGGGAAATATCTTTCAGTGCTGAATACCTGGGGCTACGGCCGCAAAATCAATCTGGACAGTGTTATCCTCCGTAGGCCAGACAAGCGAGATTTTAAATACCTTGTTGTCACTGTGAATGCCAAGGGAGAAGACACTGCTAGATTCCAGATATTATTGGTGAAGTCTTTTGATTAAAAAAAAAAAAAAAACTTTTTTTGTTGACAAGAATAATGGGTAACGGACTTACAATAAGGGGATAAACATATTTCCCCACAGTTGGATTGTACACAAAATCAAACATGTATGTACATATGATGCAGGCTTGTCTATGGGCCTTTTTACCACATGAGTTACCATCTGCACAGCGTATGCATTATAGGAGAGGCCTCAAGCTCAGGAGGAGGTCCTATCAACAACATTAGAGTCTATAACCGTAGCAGTCCATCCATTATTAGCTGGGGGGGAGCAAGGTTGGGGTTGTCCAACCAGTTTTGCCATATAAGGTCAAATTTTTTTGGAGCCTTTCGGTGTTGGTATGCCAACTGTTTCCTAAGGAGGAGGGAATTGACATATGCGATCCACTGGGCCTTTGTAGGCATATTAGTCGCAAGCCAATAACATGCTATGAGTTTCCTGGCCAGGTATAGTAGTCTAGTTACCATTATATAGACGTCTTTTGGATACATTTCAGCATCAACTGATCCCAGGAGACACACAAGGTGTGCATGGTATGGATGTCTGTGCTACAGCGAATACAGTCTGTATGACCTTCTGTCCAATATCTAGCAAGCTTCGGGCAGCACCATATCATGTGTATAAAGTCTCCCCTGTGAATGGTACATTTAGGGCATAGGGGGGGAATCTCTTCTGCCCCATTCATATAGTTGTATGGGTGTATGACCTATGAAGTATAAACAATTGTGAGAGTTTATGAAATGCAGAGACTGATACCACCAGAATTGATTCTAGGGCAGGATTTTGAATTGTAGCTACTAAGGTAGAATAAGCTTGTGATATCACACCCTTGCGCTTGTAAGACCACCTGTATCAAAAAAGATTTAGTAATATTTAAACTGACCGTCCGTGTCTGGGTTTGTAACGCATGCCTGAGTTGGAGGTATTGGTAGAATTGTTTCCGTGTTAGAGAATTCCCTGCATAAATTTTCAAATGATTTGAGTACATTACCATCATATAATTGTGTAAAGAGCCATATCCCTATTCTTGACCAAAGGGAGAATCCATGTAGTTATTGGTGAAGTCTTGTCAAAATGATACCTTGTGGATTACAAATATGGTTTGTGTGATGCAAAGGATGTTCTGCTGACTGTTACCCCTAAAATGACCTACCTGCCCACTACACTGACCTACCTGACCTCTAAAATCACCTACCTGCCCACTATACTGACCTACCTGACCCTTGCACTGACCTACCTGCCCATCATACTGACCTTCCTGACCCCTAAAATGACCTACCTTCCCACTATATTGGCCTACCTGACCCCTAAAATGACGTACCTGCCCAGTGCCCACTACACTGACCT
Source organism: Aquarana catesbeiana (assembly GCF_042186555.1). NCBI lineage: Eukaryota > Metazoa > Chordata > Amphibia > Anura > Ranidae > Aquarana > Aquarana catesbeiana. The sequence continues at coordinate 455,416,132 of NC_133324.1, read as the reverse complement.
ACCTGACCCCTGAACTGACCTACCTGCCCACTATACTGACCTACCTGACCCCTAAAATGACCTACCTGCCCACTATACTGACCTACCTGACCCTTGCACTGACCTAACTCCCCACTATACCGACCTATCTGACCACTAAAATGATGTACCTGCCCATTATACTGACCTACCTGACCCCTACACTGACCTACCTGCCCACTACACTGACCCTTACACTGACCTTCCTGACCCCTAAAATGACCTACCTGCCCACTATACTGACCTACCTGACCCTTGCATTGACCTACCTGCCCACTATACTTACCTACCTGACCCCTAAAATGACCTACCGTCCCACTATACTGACCTACCTGACCCCTCTGACCACTACACTTCTTCCTCAACTACTCACACTACTGACTACTCCCCCACACATACACAAGGTAGATATGTGGATTTCGCTCTCCAGGCCAGGCCTCCATGAAGATCATCCATAGATGAGTGCTCTCCCAGGTGCCGCCGAGCACCGCCCCTCCCCCTCACACACATGGCTTGCACGTGGCCCACACCTGAGGCATCATGGGGGACAGGGCAGGCTGAACCACTGGAGTCCCTGGGCGGGGGGAGGTCCAGATGCTGTGGAGTCTGCGTCATCTCATCGGAGGTGTGCGAGCTGGAGGAAGTCACTCTTGGCACAGCAATCATTGCCAAAGGCAGTCAGGGCGTGACAGGATTGGCATGAGGTTGCTTGCACACAGGGGAGAGAGCAACGGCTGCCCCCCCCCCCACGCTACACCACTGGGTTGGCCCGGCCAGATGACATCATTGGCAGTTGATGAAAAATCACGAACGGGCTGCATCTTCATTTCGGGACACTGCATTGTCCTGGAATGAAGGTGCCCGGGACCCGGGACAGACCTGCCAAATGCGGGATTGCCCCGGACAATCCGGGATGGTTGGGAGATATGTAACAACCCTAACCCTTATATATTTGCTACAATTGTATATATTAAATAGTTAGGTGATAGCATTATTGCTTATTTGCTTTAAAATGTACATAACTATTTTTGATACTTGAATGTCATACGTGACTAACTATTTTCCTGTGATACCAATGTTTATTCATGTGGCACGCCACATATATGTTATTCTACTGTTATACTGTTAACCCTTTCCCTGTTTCCCCACCTATCCCAGTTTTTGCCAGAACATTCACTCTCAGGCTTGGGAGCTCAAATTATATTTTTCTGCAAACTCTGAAACGTAATTTCTTGGGTGGGGGGAGGATGTAGCACCCTGTAGTTTAGGCAGGGGGCTACTCACAAATTTACTTTGCAAGAGTAGTTATCTTGGTCAATTGATAGGGATCTATTGATTTCTCCCTAAGTTTGGCCTTGTTGCACTTTTCTCTTCTACCACTAGGTGGCCGGGTACTTGGTGGTACTAGATACGAGAAGGGCAACCCAAGGTCAGGTTATGGGTATCTCAGCCAATGAGCAGGGGTTTTCTTGAATCCCTTGGCCTGCTGGGAGAGCCTATATAGTTGGGTGAGGTCAGGTGATCTGTGTTCTGTGCCACCTAGGCTGCTAGGCTGGAGACTTGGCCTATACCAGGGGCATCTGGCTGCTAGGCTGTGTGAGGGCCTATCCAGAAGTGAGGGAGCAGTGCAGGGTTGGGATTGCTGCTTGCAGTCCAACCAGAAGTGATGGTTCCACCGGCCGGAGAACCTGTCAGTGGTCACAGGTAGAAGGGAAGCTGTCACCACGAAGGGACCAATCACCTTTACCAGGGACCACAGTGAGTAACTGCAGCAAGTACCAGAACCATATTCTCACTGAAAGGGCACGGTGGAGAATCGGGAAACTTTAGGCGGTGATCAAGTCAGGGACCCAACCAGCGGAGGTGACGCTTGCAGAGCAGTTTTGTGTGTCAAGCTAGGGACCGAGCCGGTCAGCCGGGGTGTAGCTTGAAGGTATCCGAAGTGCCAAGCTAGGGACCCAACAGGGAAGCGTGGGTGACGCTTGAGGGAGGTACCACCGCAAAAGCCTTGAGGAGCTTACGGGATTCAGTGTCAGTCAATCAGAGGGTCTAGTAAAAGACCAGGAGCTCAGTATTAAACTACAAGGATCAGTTGTAGTAGGAGCTGAAAGAAGTGTTACGTTTGAGTTAGGAACTGTTAAAAGACTGTTACCATAGGAGACAGCATTCCTGCAAGTGCAGATGTGGCTTGTTGCTGGGGCCTTTCCCTGCACAGTTGTCCTCCTATTGAAGTCTCGGAGTCTGCCAATTGAGTTTGCAACTATCTAAGGGTGTCCTGGCCCTAACTCTTTTTCCCCCAACAATATGTAAAAAGGACTGTCAAAAGAAATAAAACCTCTTTTACATCCAAGAAGTGTCTGGTGCTCGATGACTTTCACCATCTTTGCACCCACTATGCCTCACAACCCACCGCATATTGAAGGATGTCAGCTATCTTTGGCCTTGGAGGTCCTCATTATACTGGAAGAAGTTAGAGATTCTGCTACAGGCACAATTGCCCGCCATGGTTGCCATGGATAACAGCGCACAACACAGTTCTTATTGAATAAGCAGGTCTTGACAATAACACAAGTAGCTGTCCCACCTGCGGTTGGGGAAACTGCGCATGTAGTATAATACTGGTTTGGCAGCAACTCCCACAGGTTGTTATGCTTAATGACGCTTGAATCACACAGCAACAGTCACATATTGGCAATGCACATAACTATTACTATGAAAGTGGTTTTACTCCTACACTTATGCCGTGTACACGCGGGCGGACTTTTCGGCATCAAAGGTCCGATACCTGTATTTGACAGGTATCTGCTCCCCCCTGAAAGGTGCCAAGGGAGGGAGGAATCCCAACAGCGGAAGTTCCATTTCTAGGTGGAACTCCGCTTTAACAGTAGCACACGTGGGGTGACACAGCATGTAACTTTCCCTTCTGTTTCCTTAGTGGTCACTGATCCCAGCACCAGTCTGCCCAACTGACTCTTTGGAGATCTCTCAGGGTAAAAGGTAGAAGACATAAGCCTACCGTGGTCTTCAAAGGAAACTGGCTACATATGGCAGTCTCTCCCCTTTGTTGCTAGAAACACCGCATCAGAGGATGATACTGTGGGTGTAGGATGAGGTAGCAAAGTGCCACATCCTAATAAGTTGAGAAATTGAAAATAAAAATAGCTGGGAAGAATTGAATTTATAGGCACTACTAATAAAAAATTACATTTTATTGAAACACACCACATAGAGTTTAAAATCACAAATAAAAACATCAAAGTAGTACAATGATTCACAGTTGTCAAGTATATGTCTCCAAGACAGACGCCTGGTACAGGGATGCAATACTAGCAACCCTGATCACTAAATCACGGCTTTAACAAACAGTAATATTTAAAGGAAGCTTGACATGTTTCGCTGGCGTCCGCTTCTTCGGGAGCTTATATATAATGTCTAAATGAAAATAAGACACATTTATTAGGTATATATGGAGATATATTCAACAATATATACAAATGATTGTATACTTATCCACCAGTGTGAAATGCAAGCATAGAAATGTTGTGTCTGTAAACCAGCACCCAAAAGCAGCCACATACATAGTGAGCCATGAGTAAATGTGGGGACATGCTAGGTATCATGGGTTATAAAAGATAAAAAGCTTCACTATAGGGGTATAGCATCAACCTGTAAAGCATCAGTAAGAAAAAAGCAGAGGGGTAGCAGCTACCTCACCACACAAGTGATTGCACCTGCGATATAAGAAGGTGTCGGTCATTGTGGCAGACACACTCACCTAGAACACTGTCAACCAGGACCAAGCCAAATCTGCTTAGCTCTCCCATAACATTAGAGATATGGCAACCTTATATAAAGACAGTCAGTAGGGGCATAGATAATACCTGCCAGACAAACATATAAGAACTCCAAACACTCTTATGCCCTGTACACACGGTCGGACATTGATCGGACATTCCGACAACAAAATCCTAGGATTTTTTCCGACGGATGTTGGCTCAAACTTGTCTTGCATACACACGGTCACACAAAGTTGTCAGAAAATCCGATCATTCTGAACGCGGTGACGTAAAACACGTACGTCGGGACTATAAACAGGGCAGTAGCCAATAGCTTTCATCTCTTTATTTATTCTGAGCATGCGTGGCACTTTGTGCGTCAGATTTGTGTACACATGATCGGAAATTCCGACAACGGATTTTGTTGTCGGAAAATTTTATAGCCTGCTCTCAAACTTTGTGTGTCGGAAAATCCGATGGAAAATGTGTGATAAAGCCTACACACGGTCGGAATTTCGGACAACAAGGTCCTATCACACATTTTCCGTCGGAAAATCCGACCGTGTGTAAGGGGCATTAGAAGAGACAACTACTATGCAGCGCTACTGAAATAATACTAGAAGTACAGACCTCTCACCTTTAAGTGGTATCTGAAGTGCACATTAGTGCCACATGAGAATAGCATGAGTGCATTCACAAGGGAGTAGACCATTCATAGTGAATCGCTCTTCAGTGCTATTATAGCAGTATCCATAAACTGATGTCTATTAATGCGGTTGCATGTATACAATCTGCAGGTAATACAAATATAATTACCCCATCAGCCCGGTTCTACAGTGTAAAGTGTCAAGAGAGAAAAAATTCCGCTATTAAGAGTCAAAGGAACATACCTAGGATGTGTGGTATCACACCACAAGCCAAACCGCAGGAACATAGAGGAAGGGAGAGATGCTGCCAGCAAACCAGGCTCTCTACTGAGCCTTAAATGCATGTCCTGGTCAGTTAAGCAGTGCAATTGCTTCCGCAACACCTGACGGCCAAAAGGGGGGGAAGGGTGCGCATTCTACGCTCACCGCGCATGTGCGATTCACACTGGAATCTGGGACCATAGAGCGGGAATAAATGTCCCATAAGGAAATCGATCTAAGAAGCACTCTCCCTGGTGGAACCTAGCCACCCTCCAGTCCAACGATCGCACTGTGTGCAATCGGTCTGGGGAGACCTAGATGTTAAAATGTGGGGAAGATAGTGGCGGGAATGGACAGCCAGGGGGAAGAAGTCATCCAAACTGCTCCCTAATGCCTAAGCCACTAGGGAAAATGTGGTATAGGAATGCTGCTAATGTACCTGGTCGCACAAATGCCCATGAAGCTCTAGATGTGGAAGCTGGTGCTGGGTCACAGAGACACATCGTTGAGAGATGTAACAATAAAGACTAAAACAAAACAAACAAAAGGCATTAATATATTGAATAATAAAGTTATATATTGTACAGTGAAAATATATTTAATTAAATTCAGTACTTGTTACAAGTAGTATGACTTTTAACAGGATTTATTTATCACAAAGTGATGATTTTAGATGCTCATACCCATTAGACAAGGTAAGTTAACTTAAAACCTTAATTAAGAGTGGTGCAAGCCATAATAATGTGTATATACGTAACACATGTTCATCTATATCATCCTGACATCTGGGTCTTTTCAAATTTACAGAAATGCTTTATAGGACTGTACTTAATTCATTCTTGGAGGATATGTAGTGTTAAGATGCTCTATCCATTTTGTCTCTTGCTGTAGACTTTTTTTGTCCCAGTCACCTCCTGTGGGACAACTGCCAAGACCAGGAAGGTGACCATAGATCTATTGAATCTGTGATATAGATCCAGGTGTCTACTCACTGGTGTGAGCATTTTTCCGTTGGCGGAGTAATAGATGTGATCTCTAATGCCCCGTACACACGGTCGGATTTTCCAATGGACAATGTCCGATCGGAAGCGTGTTGTCGGAAATTCCGACCGTGTGTGGGCGCCATCGGACATTTTCCATCGGATTTTCCGACACACAAAGTTGGAGAGCAGGAGATAAAATTTTCCGACAACAAAATCCGATCACGTCAATTCCGACCGTGTGTGGCCTGTTCCGACACACAAAGTGCCACGCATGCTCAGAAGAAATTCCGACACGGGACAGCTCGTTCTGGTAAACTTAGCGTTCGCAATGGATACAGCACTTTCGTCACGCTGCAATGTTCAAAATGGTTTAATACAGCGCACTCTCTTCTTCTTTATAATGTGACAAGAATTAAGTAGTTTTGCTGCTCATATTCACACACGCTTCTCACAAACTTTTATTTGTGTTTTTTTTAGTGGGATTCCCTGAATATATTGTTATTAGTTGTCACATCTGACACTTTTATATTTTTTTTATTTTTTATTTTTTTGGATTTTCAGCCTTTTTTTTTCTTTAATGTTTGGATTTTTGCCAAGGCTGATCTTTGTTCAATGTTATTTTTATTTTTACTCCAGAATATTTTTGTGTGTGTTTTGTGTGTCAAGTTACCCCAACACCATTGATATCTTTTATTATTTAATCTCCAGGAGATTGTTTGGTGTTGGTGTCCCTTGTTCATTTCACATTGTATATTTGAAATGTACCTGAATCCTCACAAACCAACTGTCCTTTTTGAAGTAAAACACATAGGAGAGTATAATTCAAAGCAAAAATCCTTTATTAAGGGATCAGAACCAAACAAAGAGGAAGGCAACACTGGATCAACAAGAGAAATTAGCGAAGCCTGGGACCCCCACGGCAGACATCAATTCTTCAACATCAAAATTGGTGGCCTGAGGAGTCCATATGTAAGGGAGGGCAGTCTGGTCCAGAATTCGCAGAGATCCGGATAGCAGCAGATGACATCTGTGTCCCCAGGCTGTGGTACCACAAGAGGCTGCATTTTTTGGCCGACCAGACTGAACCCAGGGCAATCACTGTCTGGTCTTCCTTCCACTCTTCCTTCCGGGCTGTGGCTGTGCAGTTGGAGATGTGGCAGGAGGAGGAGTAGGACCTGGAGGAAGAGGAGGACTGGGGGGACCTGGAGGAGGACTGGGGGGACCTGGAGGAGGACTGGGAGGACCTGGAGGAGAGGGAGGAGAAGGAGGAGGACCTGCAGGAGGAGGAGGAGGACCATCCCCAAGATGTGTGTGAGGTGTAATTTGGCCCCTCATACCTTTCTCCAGAGCCTCCGATATGAGGGCCTCACACAAGACTTTTTGGCCCTCCTCCATCCTCTGCATTTTATAGGCTATGAAGGCAGCAATGTTCTCCTCCATGGTGTGGGGTGCTCCCAGGACCTCTGTAGCCCTCCAAAAGAATGCTATAGCAGCCTCCTCTAGGGTACTCCTCCTACTGCCACTTTCTATTTTCAGGGGGGGTGGAGGGACCTTGATATCAGCCAGCCGGCTCGGCCCGGCCACCTCCTGGCTGAGACTTCCCTGTGTATGAAAAAGGGACATGGTTGTAATGTTTTGCATCATCAATCACAATCCTAAATTAGTACTCCCAACTAACATCTAGTTAACATCATTGATTGGACAAGCAGAAATATTTAGAGGAATGCTATACCTGGCTCAATCTGGGCTCCTCCACATGTGGCCTGGAAGGCCCAGGTTGGGCATCAGAAGCCTCAGCTGGGGGGGAAGGAAGCGTGGAAGGAAGACTTGAGAGGGATGGCCTGGGTTCAATCTGGCCTGCCAGAAAGTGCAGCCTGTCGTAGTACAACATCCTGGGGACATAGATGTCATCTGCTGTTCCGGATCTCTGCGAATCCTGGACTTTCTTGCGCTTCCTCAGATATGTGCTCCTCAGGCCACCAATGAAAATCTTTAAATAATTGATGTCTGCCGTGGGGATCACCTGCTTCACAATTTCACACAATTGCTCCAGTGCTGCCTTCCTCTTTGCTTGGTTCTTGAAATGGGGGTGGGTAATCTCCCACAGACAGGGCAGCTCCCTTAGCATCTCTACGAATACTGACATGAAGTCATTGTCTTTCATTAAGATATCCATGTTCACTGCAAGACACAACACAAGACAAAGCCTAATGTCAGACAAAACTCTCCTAATCTTGTTACAATATAGGCCTCAATCTAGAAGCAGTATAGGCACAAGTTTGTCTCTTACCTTCGTTCTTACGATCGTCGCGTCCAATGCTCCTTCCTCCGCTCACAGATCGTACGTAATACGCACGCATGTTACGCTTTATACACACTGCGCATGCGTGTAACTCCGCCCGCCCCTGACGTTCTTTCTAGTCTATTCCCCGCCCCTTTTCGTTCGGCGCAGTGGGTGAAGAGCACATGGCGGAGTTACAGCAGGTGCGTGCTAATTCTAGCAACGAGGAGGAAGAAAGGCCGGATCCAGGCACGTCCCGATCCAGAAGGAGACGTTTTAAGGCCACAAATATGTCATTTGGGGAGATGTTGGAGATGGTCGACATCATGAAGAAGTCCGACTATGACGGAAAATATGGGCCTTACCCCAACCTGAACATCCGAAAGGCCAAGATCATGGCGAAAGTGGTCAGGAGTCTTGAGAGGAATTTCGGGGTCCGAAGATCGAAAGATCAGCTCAGGAAGCGGTGGTTGGACCTGAAGTTGAGAGAGCCAGAGCAGTACCGAAAGATCCGGAGAGTGCTGCAAAAAAAGTAAGTAGTTGTGCTGTGTTCCTATTCTTTCTGTCTTTATTCCGTTTGTTCTGCTCCATATGCTTTTATTAATTGTAACGTTTAAAAGGGCAACTTTAATGTTCATGGGCCCATTATTCGTTCGTATCAAACATTTTTCTTTCGGCCTCTAGAACACCATTCTTTAGGCCATATGCATTTTCACACATTTTTTGGGGCCTACTTGGATGCCAAATATTTGTTTGTGTAGATGGGTTTGTTACTAGAATGAAATGCCAACTAGATTGTGTGTAAGGAGAGGACACTGAGCAGCTGTTTTCACATCTGGACACTGGAGCACTAGTGTGGGACACAAGAACACCATTTTTATTAGGGGGGGCACACAGGTGCTCCAGTGTATACTATAGGGGGGGCTACATCTGTGAAGCTTGTACCAAACAGGTAAAGTATTGCAGCTTGACAAAGGACACTAAAAAATATACATCTTGGAACTCGGCTAAAATAGACAATTGTACCCCACTTCCAAGCAATGTTTCCTATTTCTAGTTCTGCCATCAAATATCTGTGTGCTAATTATACCATTTTTGTTTTACATAGGGGAGAAAAGACTCGGAGGACACCCCTCATCCCAGGAGAACACAGACCCCCCACCTCTGGAAGAAGGGGAAATACCGCAAACACAAGAAGCTGAGCAGGAGGAAGAAGAAGACGTGGTGGAGATTGGCACCACAACAGGTGAGTGTCTGCGACCACAGGCTCAGGTAAAAGAGATGGATGGTGGCAGATTTTTGAGACCTTTTTTTTTTGTTCTTTATCTCTTTTTAGGTGATCGTGATGTGAGGGATAGAGAACGTTTCACATCTGAAAGTGCCCAGATACTGATCGGGGAGATCATGGGGTGTAATGCCGAACTGCAAAACATCAAGCAAAAAATCAATGATGTTATTAAAAAAAATAATAACATCATTGATGTTTTGGGGCGAATTTAAACCCCACAAAATCACCTGTTTTATTATTGTGGTCCAATCTTCCAAAAATTTTTTCAATGTTTAGAAAAGCCAAATTTGGAGGATGCACACAGTGTGCCAACATGTGCTATCTGCCATCACGGGAGATCAATGGACGCGTTTTGGGGGTGCAACCCCTTCCTCAATTATAAAGTCGCGTTGAGGAAGGGCTTGCTCCCCCAAAACACATCCCTTGATCCCCCCTGATAGCAGATAGCACATGTTGACATTCGTAAATTGGTGTGCATCTTCCAAATTTGGCTTTTCCAGGGGTGATTTCCCCCCATCTGAACGCTATATCAAAACCAGTTCCTAAATACTGATGTCTGATATAGCCTTCAGGTTTTACCTAATGTGAACTTTGTAAGTTCAAGTTTTTTGGCTTTCTTGTTGGTTTTACACAGGCCTGTTTTATCTGAAATGGATATTTCGATTTTTGATAATGCTACTGCAAAAGTTGTTATACAACAAACATGTTGGTTTGTTTTAAAAACCTTTCGTAAATGCACATGTGATTGTGCAGGTATAAAAAAGTGCCTTACTCAAGAATGTGTGGATTATTGTCTCAACACTACAACACTTTTGGGGTGATGTAATAGCTGTTTTATGCAAAAATGGGGGTTATTTCCTAAGGGCAAATACACTTTGCACTACAAGTGCAGGTTCAGTGCAGTTGCAAGTGCACTTGTAGTGAAATGTGTTTTTGCATTTAGGAAGTACCAGCCAACACTGTTTTTTATAAGGTTACCCAATCACGACATTTTCTGCACTCAACACATTTCTGTCAGGGTCAGCTAAAACAAACACAAGCAGTAAATGTCCACAAAGAATTTCTTTTGGTTGTTTTTTATTAGAAAAAAGTTTCACAGATTGTCTGGCATATTGATAGCCCCCCTACCCGCAAAGAACTCCAGGTAGCGTAACCGGACATCACGGGCACTCAGGGAGGGCAAGCCAGGACGGCCACTTTCAAGCGCCGTCAGTGTTGATGGATTTGGGATTCCGGCCTCAGGCCCAACTGAGCCAGCATAGTTGGCTGAATGTTTTCTTAAAAAATTATGGAGAACACAGCAGGCAAGTATTATATGGTTCAGTTCATACTCCGCCATATGGATGGGTGTCAAAAATAATAGGAACCGGCTGGCCAGGATTCCAAATGTGTTCTCCACCACTCTTCGGGCTCTGGCCAGCCGGTAATTAAAAACCCTCTGTTCCGGGGTGAGGGCCCTCATCGGGAATGGCCGCATCAGGTGGTCCCCCAGCGCAAATGCTTCATCAGCAACGAACACAAATGGGAGACCTTCAACATTGTCCTCTGGAGGTGGCAAGTCCAAGCTGCCATTCTGGAGACGCCTGTAGAACTCCGTCTGGGCGATCACTCCACCATCGGACATCCGGCCATTCTTCCCCACGTCCACATACAAGAACTCGTAATTAGCCGACACCACCGCCAACATCACTATACTATTAAACCCCTTGTAATTATAATAGTACGACCCCGAGTTGGGTGGTGGGACGATGTGGACGTGTTTCCCATCAATTGCCCCTCCGCAGTTAGAAAAGTCCCACCGCTGGGCAAAGTGGGAGGCTAGGCAAAGACTAAAACAAAACAAACAAAAGGCATTAATATATTGAATAATAAAGTTATATATTGTACAGTGAAAATATATTTAATTAAATTCAGTACTTGTTACAAGTAGTATGACTTTTAACAGGATTTATTTATCACAAAGTGATGATTTTAGATGCTCATACCCATTAGACAAGGTAAGTTAACTTAAAACCTTAATTAAGAGTGGTGCAAGCCATAATAATGTGTATATACGTAACACATGTTCATCTATATCATCCTGACATCTGGGTCTTTTCAAATTTACAGAAATGCTTTATAGGACTGTACTTAATTCATTCTTGGAGGATATGTAGTGTTAAGATGCTCTATCCATTTTGTCTCTTGCTGTAGACTTTTTTTGTCCCAGTCACCTCCTGTGGGACAACTGCCAAGACCAGGAAGGTGACCATAGATCTATTGAATCTATGATATAGATCCAGGTGTCTACTCACTGGTGTGAGCATTTTTCCGTTGGCGGAGTAATAGATGTGATCTCTAATGCCCCGTACACACGGTCGGATTTTCCAATGGACAATGTCCGATCGGAGCGTGTTGTCGGAAATTCCGACCGTGTGTGGGCGCCATCGGACATTTTCCATCGGATTTTCCGACACACAAAGTTGGAGAGCAGGAGATAAAATTTTCCGACAACAAAATCCGATCACGTCAATTCCGACCGTGTGTGGCCTGTTCCGACACACAAAGTGCCACGCATGCTCAGAAGAAATTCCGACACGGGACAGCTCGTTCTGGTAAACTTAGCGTTCGCAATGGATACAGCACTTTCGTCACGCTGCAATGTTCAAAATGGTTTAATACAGCGCACTCTCTTCTTCTTTATAATGTGACAAGAATTAAGTAGTTTTGCTGCTCATATTCACACACGCTTCTCACAAACTTTTATTTGTGTTTTTTTTAGTGGGATTCCCTGAATATATTGTTATTAGTTGTCACATCTGACACTTTTATATTTTTTTTATTTTTTATTTTTTTGGATTTTCAGCCTTTTTTTTTCTTTAATGTTTGGATTTTTGCCAAGGCTGATCTTTGTTCAATGTTATTTTTATTTTTACTCCAGAATATTTTTGTGTGTGTTTTGTGTGTCAAGTTACCCCAACACCATTGATATCTTTTATTATTTAATCTCCAGGAGATTGTTTGGTGTTGGTGTCCCTTGTTCATTTCACATTGTATATTTGAAATGTACCTGAATCCTCACAAACCAACTGTCCTTTTTGAAGTAAAACACATAGGAGAGTATAATTCAAAGCAAAAATCCTTTATTAAGGGATCAGAACCAAACAAAGAGGAAGGCAACACTGGATCAACAAGAGAAATTAGCGAAGCCTGGGACCCCCACGGCAGACATCAATTCTTCAACATCAAAATTGGTGGCCTGAGGAGTCCATATGTAAGGGAGGGCAGTCTGGTCCAGAATTCGCAGAGATCCGGATAGCAGCAGATGACATCTGTGTCCCCAGGCTGTGGTACCACAAGAGGCTGCATTTTTTGGCCAACCAGACTGAACCCAGGGCAATCACTGTCTGGTCTTCCTTCCACTCTTCCTTCCGGGCTGTGGCTGTGCAGTTGGAGATGTGGCAGGAGGAGGAGTAGGACCTGGAGGAAGAGGAGGACTGGGGGGACCTGGAGGAGGACTGGGGGGACCTGGAGGAGGACTGGGGGGACCTGGAGGAGAGGGAGGAGAAGGAGGAGGACCTGCAGGAGGAGGAGGAGGACCATCCCCAAGATGTGTGTGAGGTGTAATTTGGCCCCTCATACCTTTCTCCAGAGCCTCCGATATGAGGGCCTCACACAAGACTTTTTGGCCCTCCTCCATCCTCTGCATTTTATAGGCTATGAAGGCAGCAATGTTCTCCTCCATGGTGTGGGGTGCTCCCAGGACCTCTGTAGCCCTCCAAAAGAATGCTATAGCAGCCTCCTCTAGGGTACTCCTCCTACTGCCACTTTCTATTTTCAGGGGGGGTGGAGGGACCTTGATATCAGCCAGCCGGCTCGGCCCGGCCACCTCCTGGCTGAGACTTCCCTGTGTATGAAAAAGGGACATGGTTGTAATGTTTTGCATCATCAATCACAATCCTAAATTAGTACTCCCAACTAACATCTAGTTAACATCATTGATTGGACAAGCAGAAATATTTAGAGGAATGCTATACCTGGCTCAATCTGGGCTCCTCCACATGTGGCCTGGAAGGCCCAGGTTGGGCATCAGAAGCCTCAGCTGGGGGGGAAGGAAGCATGGAAGGAAGACTTGAGAGGGATGGCCTGGGTTCAATCTGGCCTGCCAGAAAGTGCAGCCTGTCGTAGTACAACATCCTGGGGACATAGATGTCATCTGCTGTTCCGGATCTCTGCGAATCCTGGACTTTCTTGCGCTTCCTCAGATATGTGCTCCTCAGGCCACCAATGAAAATCTTTAAATAATTGATGTCTGCCGTGGGGATCACCTGCTTCACAATTTCACACAATTGCTCCAGTGCTGCCTTCCTCTTTGCTTGGTTCTTGAAATGGGGGTGGGTAATCTCCCACAGACAGGGCAGCTCCCTTAGCATCTCTACGAATACTGACATGAAGTCATTGTCTTTCATTAAGATATCCATGTTCACTGCAAGACACAACACAAGACAAAGCCTAATGTCAGACAAAACTCTCCTAATCTTGTTACAATATAGGCCTCAATCTAGAAGCAGTATAGGCACAAGTTTGTCTCTTACCTTCGTTCTTACGATCGTCGCGTCCAATGCTCCTTCCTCCGCTCACAGATCGTACGTAATACGCACACATGTTACGCTTTATACACACTGCGCATGCGTGTAACTCCGCCCGCCCCTGACGTTCTTTCTAGTCTATTCCCCGCCCCTTTTCGTTCGGCGCAGTGGGTGAAGAGCACATGGCGGAGTTACAGCAGGTGCGTGCTAATTCTAGCAACGAGGAGGAAGAAAGGCCGGATCCAGGCACGTCCCGATCCAGAAGGAGACGTTTTAAGGCCACAAATATGTCGTTTGGGGAGATGTTGGAGATGGTCGACATCATGAAGAAGTCCGACTATGACGGAAAATATGGGCCTTACCCCAACCTGAACATCCGAAAGGCCAAGATCATGGCGAAAGTGGTCAGGAGTCTTGAGAGGAATTTCGGGGTCCGAAGATCGAAAGATCAGCTCAGGAAGCGGTGGTTGGACCTGAAGTTGAGAGAGCCAGAGCAGTACCGAAAGATCCGGAGAGTGCTGCAAAAAAAGTAAGTAGTTGTGCTGTGTTCCTATTCTTTCTGTCTTTATTCCGTTTGTTCTGCTCCATATGCTTTTATTAATTGTAACGTTTAAAAGGGCAACTTTAATGTTCATGGGCCCATTATTCGTTCGTATCAAACATTTTTCTTTCGGCCTCTAGAACACCATTCTTTAGGCCATATGCATTTTCACACATTTTTTGGGGCCTACTTGGATGCCAAATATTTGTTTGTGTAGATGGGTTTGTTACTAGAATGAAATGCCAACTAGATTGTGTGTAAGGAGAGGACACTGAGCAGCTGTTTTCACATCTGGACACTGGAGCACTAGTGTGGGACACAAGAACACCATTTTTATTAGGGGGGGCACACAGGTGCTCCAGTGTATACTATAGGGGGGGCTACATCTGTGAAGCTTGTACCAAACAGGTAAAGTATTGCAGCTTGACAAAGGACACTAAAAAATATACATCTTGGAACTCGGCTAAAATAGACAATTGTACCCCACTTCCAAGCAATGTTTCCTATTTCTAGTTCTGCCATCAAATATCTGTGTGCTAATTATACCATTTTTGTTTTACATAGGGGAGAAAAGACTCGGAGGACACCCCTCATCCCAGGAGAACACAGACCCCCCACCTCTGGAAGAAGGGGAAATACCGCAAACACAAGAAGCTGAGCAGGAGGAAGAAGAAGACGTGGTGGAGATTGGCACCACAACAGGTGAGTGTCTGCGACCACAGGCTCAGGTAAAAGAGATGGATGGTGGCAGATTTTTGAGACCTTTTTTTTTTGTTCTTTATCTCTTTTTAGGTGATCGTGATGTGAGGGATAGAGAACGTTTCACATCTGAAAGTGCCCAGATACTGATCGGGGAGATCATGGGGTGTAATGCCGAACTGCAAAACATCAAGCAAAAAATTAATGATGTTATTAAAAAAAATAATAACATCATTGATGTTTTGGGGCGAATTTAAACCCCACAAAATCACCTGTTTTATTATTGTGGTCCAATCTTCCAAAAATTTTTTCAATGTTTAGAAAAGCCAAATTTGGAGGATGCACACAGTGTGCCAACATGTGCTATCTGCCATCACGGGAGATCAATGGACGCGTTTTGGGGGTGCAACCCCTTCCTCAATTATAAAGTCGCGTTGAGGAAGGGCTTGCTCCCCCAAAACACATCCCTTGATCCCCCCTGATAGCAGATAGCACATGTTGACATTCGTAAATTGGTGTGCATCTTCCAAATTTGGCTTTTCCAGGGGTGATTTCCCCCCATCTGAACGCTATATCAAAACCAGTTCCTAAATACTGATGTCTGATATAGCCTTCAGGTTTTACCTAATGTGAACTTTGTAAGTTCAAGTTTTTTGGCTTTCTTGTTGGTTTTACACAGGCCTGTTTTATCTGAAATGGATATTTCGATTTTTGATAATGCTACTGCAAAAATTGTTATACAACAAACATGTTGGTTTGTTTTAAAAACCTTTCGTAAATGCACATGTGATTGTGCAGGTATAAAAAAGTGCCTTACTCAAGAATGTGTGGATTATTGTCTCAACACTACAACACTTTTGGGGTGATGTAATAGCTGTTTTATGCAAAAATGGGGGTTATTTCCTAAGGGCAAATACACTTTGCACTACAAGTGCAGGTTCAGTGCAGTTGCAAGTGCACTTGTAGTGAAATGTGTTTTTGCATTTAGGAAGTACCAGCCAACACTGTTTTTTATAAGGTTACCCAATCACGACATTTTCTGCACTCAACACATTTCTGTCAGGGTCAGCTAAAACAAACACAAGCAGTAAATGTCCACAAAGAATTTCTTTTGGTTGTTTTTTATTAGAAAAAAGTTTCACAGATTGTCTGGCATATTGATAGCCCCCCTACCCGCAAAGAACTCCAGGTAGCGTAACCGGACATCACGGGCACTCAGGGAGGGCAAGCCAGGACGGCCACTTTCAAGCGCCGTCAGTGTTGATGGATTTGGGATTCCGGCCTCAGGCCCAACTGAGCCAGCATAGTTGGCTGAATGTTTTCTTAAAAAATTATGGAGAACACAGCAGGCAAGTATTATATGGTTCAGTTCATACTCCGCCATATGGATGGGTGTCAAAAATAATAGGAACCGGCTGGCCAGGATTCCAAATGTGTTCTCCACCACTCTTCGGGCTCTGGCCAGCCGGTAATTAAAAACCCTCTGTTCCGGGGTGAGGGCCCTCATCGGGAATGGCCGCATCAGGTGGTCCCCCAGCGCAAATGCTTCATCAGCAACGAACACAAATGGGAGACCTTCAACATTGTCCTCTGGAGGTGGCAAGTCCAAGCTGCCATTCTGGAGACGCCTGTAGAACTCCGTCTGGGCGATCACTCCACCATCGGACATCCGGCCATTCTTCCCCACGTCCACATACAA
The DNA here is from genome assembly GCF_042186555.1 of Aquarana catesbeiana. Taxonomy (NCBI): domain Eukaryota; kingdom Metazoa; phylum Chordata; class Amphibia; order Anura; family Ranidae; genus Aquarana; species Aquarana catesbeiana. The sequence continues at coordinate 455,399,371 of NC_133324.1, read as the reverse complement.
GAACTCGTAATTAGCCGACACCACCGCCAACATCACTATACTATTAAACCCCTTGTAATTATAATAGTACGACCCCGAGTTGGGTGGTGGGACGATGTGGACGTGTTTCCCATCAATTGCCCCTCCGCAGTTAGAAAAGTCCCACCGCTGGGCAAAGTGGGAGGCCACAGTCTGCCATTCCTGTGGCGTTGAAGGAAACTGTTGAGGAAAAAACAATAAACATTACTATTTTTTCACAGAAACATGGCAAGCAGATTAGACACAAACATTATGGGGCAACCTCCAGATAGCATTTATTAAGGGGAATTTAATAACAACAAAGTATAAGGTACACCTATCATATTCCCCCTCCCCCCCTCATGGGCCATTTCTAACATTATGGGGGGGGAACTCTTGGACGGGTAACCCTCTTCACTTCATTTAGAGATGAATGCCTAAATAATGGGTATTACTTGGAACAGCCCCTCCTTAGTTACACTATTGGCAGACCACTGGACAGGTAAGAAGTGTCATAATACAAAGATATAAATACACACTGTACACATTTGAGCACATTTGAACATTCTGCTATTACCTATCAAGATAATAATAGGATACAAAAACTTTAAACAGTACCATTGGAAAGTATACAGGCAGGCCCTTGCACTACATGCTTTGGGGAATTCATCCATACATCTGACCAGTAAAGAGATGGGTATAGTGTGTATGGGTTTGGCAAAGTCAGCAGATAGATGATTGAGGATAGAGAATTGGGATCAGCTGACTTAGCAGTTGGGGGAGGGAGGGTTACAAAAAATTTGGGGACACTACAAAAAAAAGCCTCTGGCACTCTGCCTGAATTTAAATAAAAAATAATATTTCAAAACATTTTAGGGGGTGTTTGGGGTAAAGCACTACTATAGAGCTGATAAAATACATTGTTAAGTGACTACATGAGGTGAATATAGGGCAGGAGACACCATGCTGGGGAGGTTATTGAAGGGCAAATATGTATGAAGGACCTAAAATAATAATTACATAACAATCCAGCATGCATGAGAACAAAGGGGACATTCACAGCATATTACAATCATGATAATTAGGGAATGAGGAAAGAAATACAAGATATTATCAAACATTAAATACAATAAAATGTGAGATAAAAGGATAAAAATCTTACCTTCATATACTCCTTCTGCAGGACCTGGATGATGGCAGAACAGGTCTCTGGGATAATGATCCCCAGAGCCTGGGGGGAGATGCCTGTCAAGAACTTCAAGTCCTGCAGACTTCTCCCTGTGGCCAAATACCGCAAGGTAGCGACCAACCTCTGCTCCGCAGTGATGGCTTGCCTCATGCAGGTATCCTGCCTGCTAATATAAGGGGTCAGCGAAGCCAACAGACGGTGAAACACGGGGTCCGTCATCCTGAGAAAGTTCCTGAAATCATCAGGATTATTCTCACGGATCTCACGGAGCAAAGGCATATGACAGAACTGGTCACGCTGAAGCAACCAATTCTTGGTCCATGAACTCCTCCCCACCCTGTTCATGGACTGGACTTGTGTCAAGGTCAGGACCCCAACACCAAGCCCCCGCACAGCACGAACTCTACGAGGAGTACGCATACGAAACATGGCTAGAAAACGGTTGGCTGCTCAGAACGAAGTAACAGAACGCACTGAAGAACAGCAAGGCCTGTGAAGAGCGACCTGAAAAACAGCAACGAGCAGGCAAGATCACACAGAAAACTCCGATACGAACTGACTGCACGCACTGAAGAGCAGATACAAACCCACGAGCACAAACTGAACGGCAGAAAACGATCTGAAAGCCACGAGTCTGAAAAAGCGCAAATCGTCTCTCACCAAACTTTTACTAACACGAGATTAGCAAAAGGAGCCCAAAGGGTGCCGCGCTTGGTTCTGAACCGGCCTTTTCTAGTCTCGTCGTACGTGGTGTACGTGACCGCGTGGTTGTCGATCGGAAATTCCGACAACTTTGTGCGACCGTGTGTAGGCAAAACAAGTTTGAGCCAACATCTGTCGGAAAAAATCCTAGGATTTTGTTGTCGGAATGTCCGACCGTGTGTACGCCCTATAAGTCTTTGTCTTAGCTGGCGTATGGTTTTACCCACATAAAATGCACCGCATTTGCAGGTCTTAAGATACACTAGGCCTTGGGTACCACAGTTGGCCTGGAAACGTGAGTAGAATACTTCCCCATTGGGGAGTATAAACCGAGACCCTGTGGATACCCAGGGACAGAATGTGCATTGGCCACATTTGAAAATTCCTTTACTGTCTATTCTGGCTTGTGGCATCCCAGAATTTGGTAAGTTTATCTCTTAGGAAGTTGCAAGTTTATATACAATATCTGGATACTCATGGATATATTTAGCCAACGTTGGATCATCACATAGGATATGCCAATGATTCGACTGAGTTGGTGATGTTGATCAGAATATTGGGTAATAAATCTGGCAGTTGAAGTGGCATCGGTTTTAGTTTTGGGTTTGTACATAAAAGGGGACTGTTGGAGTGCCTTGTTGTAGGCCTTGCGCAGAAGGGGTTTTTTATACCCTTACTGTAACAGGCTTGTCGAAGTAGATTTGCTTTAAATTATCACTATGCATGTGGCTGCTTTTGGGTGCTGGTTTACAGACACAACATTTTTATGCTTGTATTTCAGTGGATAGGTATACAATCATTTGTATATATTGTTGAATATATCTGCATATATACTTAATAAATGTCTCTTTATTTTTCATTTAGAAATGATATATAAGCTCCAGAAGAAGCGGTCCCCCGCGAAACATGTCGAGCTTCCTTTAAATATTACTGTTTTGTTAAAGCCGTGATTTAGTAATCAGAGTTGCTAGTATTGCATCCCTGTACCAGGCGGTTGACTTGGAGCATATACTTGACAACTGTGAATCATTGTACTACTTTGATGTTTTTATTTGTGATTTTAAACTCTATGTGGTGTGTTTCAATAAAATACATTTTTTTATCAGTAGTGCATATAAAGTCCATCCTTTCAAGCTATTTTTATTTTCAATTTACCCCGCCTTTGTTGGTTCCCACCAGTGTTGAACTACTCACTCCGTCCTATCTTTGCTCCCATGCCTCCAGGAAAGCTTCCTCCCTTGTGTCTTTGGCAGGATCCTTCCAGCACCTGAGCCCCGGCCCAAGGCAGAATACCCCTTCCAGACTAGGGGGTACCCCTCAGGGCCACCGACGGCCTCCTCAACACTGTATTTCCATCTTCCACCCGACTTCCCCTGCTGGCATGGCCCAAATCTATTTATAGGGTAGTCTCTGCCCCCTGCTAGCCCACCTCTAGGATTGGCCGAGGCCCCACAAATATTCATGGCAGCCCCTCCTAACCCCCACCCTCCAGTTATAGAAGGTTCTTCAACCTTCCAGACTAGGGGGGGGGACCAGAGAGAGCTGCCAAGATGAGTCATCCAGCCCCGGCCTCTAAGAACCGTAATAAAATTTAATGACTCAGGTTATTCCTGGCCAGATTATACTTTGTCTACTCTACCAATACTAGTAGCACACACTAGAGAGTGCTACAGGAAAAACAAGGAATATAATTAACTGGAACTCCATAACATGAACATGTTTCCCAAGAAAGTGCATTCAAAAAGCCCAGATGGAACCACTGCCTTTCAGTTAGTAACACCTGGAAGTAGCCAAAAAGTAGTTAGCACTCATACAAACATAATCTTCAGTAAGGAGATCAAACCCCAATGGTGTAGCTACAACCAGCTCTTAAAATTTCCACTCGCCTGCTCACATTTGGCGAGTGTAAAAAAGCTGAGGGAGAGCGTCGAGCCGCATGGGGGGGGGGGGGGCGTGGGGTTTAAATGGAGCCGATTTTCCTCCCAGCCTCCGCCCCCTGTCATTTTCTTTGCAGGGCTAGAAGGTACAACCGGCATTTGGATACCAACCCGTCTGAATAGTATCCTCTCCCTTCAGGTCTCCCCTTCTCCTATCATGCCTAACCTGTCACCACCTCTTTACTGTCCTCCTCATACCAGCATTACTCCTTCATTCTCCACCCCACGCACTTCTCTCCCCCAACCAAGCAACGAGTACAGCTGCCACCGGACCACATATCATCAGTGCACTCACACCGGTTCCCATGCATACTTGCGGGAGACTCCGCTGGCCAGGGTGCCAACCCATCTCCGTGTGACAGCTGTCACCACCCGAAGTTTCTTCTGAAACCAACATTCCTCTCAGCCAGATGACCCGATCCCTTTCCTCCAACTTCCCCAGATCACACCACCCCTACCAGTGTACCTTCTATCTCTTCCAATACTTATCAGCCGCATCCCCCTGCAGCTTTCCTGTCTCCACATACCACTGCCAGGATCACAAGCACCCCCCCCCCCCCCCCCCCATGCTGACTGTCTTTCTGTCATAATTCTCCTCTAATTCTGCATTGATGGGCACTGATGAGGCTGCATTGATGGGCACTGATGAGGCTGCATTGATGGGCACTGATAGGCTGTGCTTATGGGCACTGACAGGCTGCACTGATGGGCACTGCTAGGCTGCATTAATGGGCACTGCTAGGCTGCATTGATGGGCACTGATGAGGCTGCATTAATGGGCACTGATGAGGCTGCATTGATGGGCACTGATGAGGCTGCATTGATGGGCACTGATCAGGTGGCATTGATGGGCACTGAAGAGGCTGCACTTAGGCTGCATTGATGGGCACTGATGAGACTGCACTGATGGGCACTGATAGACTGCATTGGTGGGCACTGATAAATTTGTTGTTAATATTTATTTTTGTACCTTAATTCTGCATTAAACATTTAAGTGTGTAATTTCATGAGATAATTTATGACATAAAAATAACAAACATGGATTGCACAGAGCAGCCTGGATCCTCCTCTTCTCGGGTCCCTCTCCTGTGCTCCTGGCCCCTCCTCTTCACATACCACTGCCAGGATCACAAGCCCCCCCATGCTGACTATATTTCTGTCATTATTCTCCCCTTATTCTGCATTGATAGGCACTGATGAGCACTGATGAGACTGCATTGATGGGCACTGTTGAGGCTGCATTGATGGGCACTGATAGGCTGCATTGATGGGTACTGATAGGCTGTATTGATGGGCACTGATGAGGCTGCACTTATGAGGCTGCATTGATGGGCACTGATGAGGCTGCACTGATGGGCACTGATAGGCTGCATTGGTGGGCACTTATAAATTTGTTGTTAATATTTATTTTTGTACCTTAATTCTGCATTAAACATTTAACAGTGTAATTTCATGAGATAATTTATGACATAAAAATAACAAACATGGATTTGCACAGAGCAGCCTGAATCCTCCTCTTCTCTGGTCCCTCTTCTGTGGTCCCCTGGCCCCTCTTCTTCACATAGGACTGCCAGGATCACAAGCGCCCCCCCCATGCTGGCTGTATTTCTGTCATAATGCTCCCCTTAGTCTGCATTGATAGGTACTGATGATGCTGCATTAATGGGCACTGATAGGCTGCATTGATGGGTACTGACAGGCTGCACTGATGGGCACTGATGAGGCTGCATTGATGGGCACTGAGGCTGAATTGATGGGCGCTGATGAGGCTGCATTGTTGTGCACTGATAGGCTGCATTGATGGGCACTGTCCAGGCTGCATTGATGGGCACTGATGAGGCTGCATTGATGGGCACTGATAAGGCTCCATTGATGAGCACTGATAAGCTGCATTGATGGGCACTAATGAGGCTGCACTTATGAGGCTGCATTGATGGGCACGGGTGAGGCTGCACTGATGGACACTGATAGGCTGCATTGGTGGGCACTGATAAATTTGTTGTTAATATTTATTTTTGTACCTTAATTCTGCATTAAACATTTAACAGTGTAATTTCATGAGAAAATGTATGACGTAAAAATAACAAACATGGATTTTAACAGAGCAGCCTGGATCCTCCTCTTCTCTGGTCCCTCTTCTGTGCTCCAGGCCCCTCCCTCCAGTCAAGTGCCCCCACAGCAAGCAGCTTGCTATGGGGGCACCTGAGCCGAGTCACAGATCCCTGTGTCCATTTAGACACGGAGCTGTGGCCAGCCCTGCCCTCTCTCTCTTCTGATTGGTTGGCTGTCTGGTTTTGATTGACAGCAGCGGGAGCCTTTGGCGCCCCTGCTGTGTCTCAGCCAATCAGGAGGGAGAGTCTTGGACGGCCAAGACACTCGTGGACATCGCTGGACAGAGATGGGGCTCAGGTTAGTACTAGGGGGGCTGCTGCACACAGAAAGCTTTTTATCCTAATGGATAGAATGCATTAAGATGAAAAAAAACCTTCTGACTTTACAATCGCTGAAAGGGCAGAATTTAGGGTGGGACAGGGTAGAGGTTGGGTGGGGTAATTGGTAGCGAGTAACTATTAAGGCCTGGCTAGTAGCACAGGACTTGAAATTTTGAGCCCTGGCTACAACATCACAACATGAAGGAGTCACCAACGTAGCAGAAGTGGTAATCAAAACTAGTGTGTTCAAAAGACAGCAGGAGCTCCCGAGGCCAAATCCATAAGAGGAGACACATCTTGAAGTCCCGCAATATTCACATAGTTCCAGCATACCAGCATATGTGTTTTATCTACTGTATTGCTGTCAGAAACCATGAATCAGACCGAGACAGAAGTGCAGTTAAAAATCACACTTGTTTAATAATAATAATAGTAAAAGGTAACCAGAGCAACGTCAACTTATGATGAAATGCGTCTGGAAGAGGATACGTGCTGATGTCACCACACTGTTTCACTAGGAGGACGAGATTTGAATTGCAGCCAGCCGGCTCTGTTTGTACTAGCATGATTTTACTTTCTTTTAAATGTAAGTGCAATACTGTTTTATATTAAATATGTTGAAGCAATATTACGCTATGGTTGGTCTTTTTCCTTATACCCTGCTGAGTTACTGAGACCCAACGCAGTTCCACGGCATCGGGGCGTTTGGAGACCAATCCTTATCCACACCTGTCCAGACGTACTTTCCATACAAGTTAAGGCCTTGGCTGGGCTATAGCCATCCGCTGGGTTTTGCTTGCCATCTGGTAAGCAGGTTTTTTATAAGGTGGTGGCACTTGTTTGTGGATCAGTTTCACTTGGATGTTTATTTGGAATCATCTGAACTGTCACTCATTCATATCTTGCTATCGTTGGATTGAACCTTCACACAGCAAAGCTTCTCTCTTTTTTTTTTTGTAGTCAAATCATAGCCAGAGTTCAGTAACTGGAATGGATAGTGAGACAAGCCAGGACGTTAGGGAGCCAGAGATCAGCGTACTTCAGGACAGGCCAGGAAATCAGGAAAACCGGAGAATCAGCGTAGTGAAACAGTAAGCAGGATCAGGAACCAGAAGGGACGTCAGCCAAGCAAGTCTTCAACAGGTACACAGGAGAGAGTCTCTGGATGTGTTGACCAAGGTGAAGGCAGAGAGGGACTGAACTGAACAGCTTAACCACTTCAATACCAGGCACTTAGACACCTTCCCGCCCAGGCCAATTTTCACCTTTCAGTGCTGTCGCAATTTGAATGACAATTGCGCGGTCATGCTACACTGTACCCAAACACATTTTTTATCATTTTGTTCCCACAAATAGAGCTTTCTTTTGGTGGTATTTGATCACCTCTGCGGTTTTTATTTTTTGCGCAACAAATAAAAAAAAACACGAAGATTTAAAAAAAAAACAAGTTTTTCTTTGTTTCTGTTAATTTTTTGTAAATAAGTACGCTTTCTCCTTCAATGATGGGCACTGATACGGCGGCACTGATGGGCACCGATGAGGTGGCACTAATGGGCACTGATGATGGGCACTGATAGGCGGCACTGATGGGCACTGATATGCGGCACTGATGGGCACTCATAGGTGGCACCGATGGGCACTCATAGGCGGCACTGATGGGCACTCGTAGGTGGCATTGATTGGTACATATGGGTGGCACTGATGGGTACTTATGGGTGGCACTGATGTGTGGCACTGATGGGCACTGATAGGTGGGCACTGATGGGCACAGATGGGCACTGACAGGTGGCACCGATGGGCAATGACAGGTGGCACCGATGGGCAATGACAGGTGGAACTGATAAAACATTGCTGGGCAGATCTGGGCATTGCTGGGCAAATCAGTGACATAATGGTGCCAGTGCCCATTTGTGGGCACTGATTGGCACAGACTGGGCACATGTGGATGGCCATGGGGTACATACCTGGCCATCCACGTTGCCCCTTCCCTGGTGGTCCTAGTGGCATCCCTGGTGGTCCAGTGTGGTGATCTGAGGGGGGGCTGCGCTGATAAACAATCAGCGCAGACCCCCCCCTGCCAGGAGAGCCGCCGATCGGCTCTCCTCTACTCGCGTCTGTCAGACGCGAGTGAGGAAGAGCCGATCAACGGCTCTTCCCATTGACAGCGTGATCAGCCGTGATTGGACACGGCTAATCACGTGGTAAAGAGCCTCCGCCAGAGGCTCTTTACCAAGATCGGTGTAGCGGTGTGTCAGGCTGACACACCTCTCCACTGATCGCCGCGATGCGCGCCCCAGGGGGCGCGCTGCGGTATGTTATCCTGCTGGACGTCATATGATGCCCAGTCAGGATAACAGAACCACTTCCCGGACATCAATCCGCTATAGGGCGGGCGGGAAGTGGTTAAGTAACCAGCAGGACTGATGAACAGGATATCATCATCAGGTGAGTAACTGTGGAAAAGATTGGAGCAGGCAATTAACCGACATCTGAGTGGCCTGCTCTGAGAAGGAAGGACTGAGCCCAGCCCTGACAGTACCCCCTCCTCAACGATCCCTCCCCCTCGGAGGACCACCAGGTTTGAGGGGAAAACATCTATGGAAAGCATGGAGGAGGACAGGGGCTTGTACGTCTGAGGATGAGACCCAAAAGCGTTCCCTCGGACCGTACCCTTTCCAATGCACCAGGTACTGTATGTGCCCACGGAACCTACGGGAGTCAATAATAGACTGCAATTCATACTCCTCATGGTTCTCAAATTGTACTGGGTGAGGACGTGGCACCAAGGTGGCAAAGCGGTTGCAAACCAAAGGTTTAAATAAGGAGACATAGAATACATTTGTGATATGCGTATTAGAATGAAGGTCTAAAGCGTAAGTCACTGGATTAATCCTGCGGAGAATACGGAAAGGCCCAATAAACTGAGATGCCAACTTCAGTGAGGGAACACGGAGTCTGAGGTTGCGAGATGACAGCCAGACCCTGCCCCCAACCTGGTAGGAAGGCACAGGCAGGCGTCTGCGGTCAGCATGGAGTCTGTACCTATCATTGGCATGTCTCAAAGTCTCCTGGACTTGTGCCCAAGGGGAACGAAGACCACGGAGATGCTCCTCTAACGCAGGGATGCTCTGCGGAACAAATGAGTCAGGCAACATGGCAGGTTGGAAACCATAGTTTGCCATAAACTGGGACAATCGGGAAGCAGAATTCAAGTCACTATTGTGAGCAAACTCCACCCAAGTTAAGTGGTCTGGCCAGTTGTAATAATGGTCAGAAATATAGCAACGTAGAAACTGCTCCAAGGACTGGTTGGCTCGTTCTGCTGCCCCATTAGACTACGGGTGATACACAGAGGAGAAAGAAAGCTGAATTCCCAATTGTGTACAAAGGCTCGCCAGAACCAGGACACAAACTGACTACCCCTGTCCAATACGATCACCTTGGGTAGCCCATGTAAGCGAAAGATCTCCCGAGCAAAAATGGAAGCCAGTTCCTTAGATGTGGGCAACTTCTTAAGTGGAATGCAATGAGACATCTTTGAGAACCGATCAACCACCATAAGGATAACTGTGTTGCCCTGAGAGTTGGGTAGCTCCACAATGAAATCCATGGACAGGTGGGTCCAAGGCCTCTCTCCATTGGGTGTGGGTTGTAGGAGGTCCACTGGAAGGTGTCGTGCTGTCTTACTCTGAGCACACAAGGAACAAGCAGCTATGAAGGCATCTACATCAGCACATAGACTAAGCCACCAGAATTGTTGGCAAATGGCCCAAAAGAGTTGATTCTTCCCAGGGTGGCCAGCAGCCTTGGGAGAATGGTAGGTCTGGAGCACAGCAGTAAGGAGACTCTCAGGGACAAAGCAGCAGTCACAAGGTTTCTCAGGAGGAGCACGGACCTGAGCGGCAAGAATTTTGTCACCCAAAGGAGAAGTGAGAATACGATCAGGAGGAATCACAGGAACAGAAACCGATTCCATCTTGGAAGTGGAGGAAAATTGTCGTGACAAAGCGTCAGCCCTTACATTCTTGGTACTCAGATCCAGTGGAAGTTCTCCCACTCCCCGCAGTCTTCTGGGACACATCACAGGTACCAGAAGACTGGGACCATTTACAAAGCGCAGCATGGCTCCTGCATTCACATTGGGCAGCTGGCTGTGAAGCCGAAAGCACTGAGAACCCGAAGGTTAGTGAAGAACTAGCCTGGGTGACGACTGCACCGGAACCCATTGACAGGTAAGTGTCCCGTTATTAAAAGTCAGCGCTACAAGATTTGTAGCTGCTGACTTTTAATTTTTGTTTTCCAGAGTGAACAACTGCTTTAATGATTGAACTGATAGCTTAAGTTGCTGTAGGGATTTATTTTGTTAATCCTGCTCAATATAAAATGGACATTGTTATCCCGGGTTGAACTTTTCAATAAAGTACTTATTTTTTTATATTGAGGGTGTTGAGCTAATTGTTACATGCCAAATACGGATGAGTCAGATGTTCGAAGGATAGAAGTAACAGGTGCGGAAAAATTGGTCTTTGGGTGTCGGTGGCGCCTTCACACCGTAACCTTATAGGGGAACTCTTGATGAAAGCAAGAATTGGCCTTGCTGTCAATAATTGAAATGATATGCACCTGTCAAACAGGTGTGGAAAAATTAGTCTTTGGGTGTTAATTCACACCATAACCCTATCAAGGTGCTCTTCATGAAAGCAAGAATTGGCCTTGCTGTCAAAAATTGCAATAATATGCACTTGTCAAACAGGTGTGAAAAAATTGGTCTTTGGGTGTCAGTGGCGTCTTCTTACCGTAACCTTATAGAGGTACTCTCGGTGAAAGCAAGAATTGGCCTTGCTGTCAAAAATGTAAATGATACGCACCCGTCAAACAGGTGCGGAAAAATTAGTCCTTGGGTGTTAATTGTGCCCATGAAACCTACACCAAAAACATTCTTCCAGGTGAAATCAACACCCGCTAGGCAGCCTAGAAGTCCTGCAGAGATTCCACATCCCAAAAACACTTAATCAGCTACATCGGCATCAGGAGCTACTGGTAATCCAGGACTGATTCATTTTGATAAATGTCAGACAGTCCACGAAGTCTGTGGGCAGATGCGTTCTATTATCAGTAACAAAACCTCCAGCAGCACTGAATGCCCGTTTCGGAAAGCACACTGGATGCAGGGCAGCCCAGCAGCTCAATTGCATACTGGGCAAGTTCTGACCAGTGGTCTATTCTCATGACTCAGTAAGCCAGTGGACTGGAAAGCTCTCCATCTCTGTTTTCGCCCCTAGATAATCGTCCACCATGTGATGCAGGCGCTGCTGATGGGATGGTATAGAAGATGCCGCGGAGGAGATGCTGGACGAGAACACCGGAGGAAGAACCAGAAGAGCCAGAAGAACCAGAAGAAGAAGAAGATGAAGGAAGATAAAAGAAAGAAGAAGAAGCATTTAAATAAAGGTATTTTTAAAAACTGTTTCTTGTCAATTTTAACAATTTTGACAGTTTGTTAGTGAAATGGTAGGGGTACATTTGTACACCCTTACCATTTCACACGGGGGGGGCCGGGATCTGGGGGTCCCCTTGTTAAAGGGGGCTTCCAGATTCCAATAAGCCCCCCACCCGCAGACCCCCACAACCACCGGCCAGGGTTGTGGGGATGAGGCCCTTGTCCTCATCAACATGGGGACAAGGTGTTTTGGGGGCTACCCCAAAGCACCCTCCCAATGTTGAGGGCATGTGGCCTGGTACGGTTCAGGAGGGGGGGCGCTCTCTTGTCCCTCCCTCTTTTCCTGCAGCCTGCCAGGTTGCATGGTCGGATAAGGGTCTGGTATGGATCTTTGGGGGGACCCCACGCCGTTTTTTTTTTTTTTAATTTTGGCGCGGGGTTCCCCTTAATATCCATACCAGACCTGAAGGGCCTGGTATGAAATTTAGGGGGACCCCCACGTCATTTTTTTTTTTTTTTAATTTTGGTTCGGGGTTCCCCTGTGGGGAATTCCCATGCCGTTTTTATCAATGAACTTTTATGTGTATTGTCGGACCGGCAATGCAATAGCCGCAAGTAGTTTTAAATTACTTTTTTTCCTTTGAAATGTCATTTTGCTGTCAGACTGTTCTAAACATGGGAAACATGCGCCCCTTTACAGGCACACTATAGACACCCCCCAGCTACGAAATTTAAAGAGATATTACACTTTTATTGTTTGACTTTAACCATTATTAAAATCACTGCTCCTGAAAAAACGCCCGTTTTTAAAACTTTTTTTTGCATTGATCCATGTCCCCTGGGGCAGGACCCAGGTCCCCAAACACTTTTTATGACAATAACTTGCATATAAGCCTTTAAAATTAACACTTTTGATTTCTCCCATAGACTTTTAAAGGGTGTTCCAAGGCATTCGAATTTGCCGCGAACACCCCAAATTGTTCGCTGTTCGGCGAACTTGTGAACAGCCGATGTTCAAGTCGAACATGAGTTCGACTCGAACTCGAAGCTTATCCCTATTGATGACATGTACCAGGCATGGCACATGTGTCAACTTTCCCTGTCTAAGGACGGACAGTAGGTTTGTGCCATTATTGCACACCACAATTCCTGGCTCCAGTGGCGTGGCGTGAACCACCTCTGAGCCTGCCCCTGCAGAGCTGAAAGAATATCTGCTCCGGTGTGGTTCCTGTCCCCTAGACACACCAGCTGAAGCATTGCATGGCACCTTTTAGCCTGACTCATTAAATAGCCCCTTGAACGCTTAGGGGGTATATGTAGTTCATAGGACACCCTCAGCAGAGGAGGGTATGGAGGAGGAGGGGATAAAGCTGACAAATCTCACATCATCACCACTAGCTGTATGGAGATGTGAGGGCACAACAAGCTGCAGCACTGAGCCCTGTCCTGCATCCTTCCAAGTTGCAAGCAGAGTTACTGTCAGGAAGGGTATGCCAGCAGCCAAGATGGTGGCCACGGAAGATGTGCAGAGCGATCCATTCCAGTCAGGAGTATGCCGGGGTGTGCCTATGCGTGCACTTGCGCAAGCACACTTTGTGACAGGTCATGGCGCCAAATGGGCTATTTAAACTGGGTCAGCACCCAGGCTCAATGCTGTCTGGTCTACAGCATTCCCTGTGTTCCCTACTATCCATTGCTGATACCTGTTCCTATTGACTAACCCGGCTTGTTCCTGATTTCTCCTGCTATCTGCCTGCATTTGACCCCGGCTTGTCTCTGACGTTGCACCTGCCTGCTGCTGCTACTACTACCTCGCTGCCAGCCTGTTCCCGACTCCGCTCCAGCCTCTGCATCAGTTCCTGATCTGCCTGCCTGTGTATGACCCAGCCCGACTGTCTGTGATCTGGTCCTTACGGAGTCTCCATCTCACTAACTCCCGCACCTGCTTCTCGGTCCTCAGCATCAAAGCACCAGCCTGTTCCAGCTTCCAGTCTACCTGCTGTTCCTGATCAGCATCTAAGAGAATGAAGGTCTGAAAGAACCACAGGACAGTCTCATCCAGTATAGATGTTACCACGGGTTCCCAGTTCCTTCAACTCTGTTTCCCCAGTGCCCGCAGCATCCATTCCTGATGCACCAGAACTATACTGCGTTAAACGGAAGGTAACGCATTGAAATATACGGCTTTAAGCATGCACTAACGCACAGAAATGTACTGCGTTAAACGGCACGTAACGCACTGAAATATACGGCGTTAAACTTGCAGTAACGCACTGAACTATACTGTGTTAAACGGAAGGTAACGCAGTGAAATATACAGCGTTAAACTTGCAGTAATGCACTGAAATATACTGCGTTAAGTGTGCACTAACGCACTAAAATTCACTGCGTTAAACGGCATTTAAAGCACTCAAATATATAAGTCATTTAACTTGCAGTAATGCACTGAAATGAACTGCGTTAAACGGCACGTAATGCACTGAAATATACGGTGGTAAACTTGCAGTAAAGCACTGAAATATACTGTGTTAAATGGTCACTACACTCACACTCACTGAACTGTCCCTAGATTCACACTAATGTAAAGATGAATGGTGGTCAAACTACACTCACACTGACTGAACTATCCCTAGATTTACACTAAACTCATATTGTACACTGACAATAGAATCACAATAGCACACTATAGCGCACTAACTGTCTAGTAGCATTGAACAGAGCCCTGTTCTATCTCTCTAAACGCCAAAATCACAAAAATGGCAGCTATTGAAAGAATACTTTTATAGTGTGGAGTGGGACTAAGAACAAAGAGCCATGATTGGATAGAGTCATCATGACAGCATCCAATCATGGCTTTGACAGTGCTCTGTGCCCTGATTTATTGTGGCGGGCCGAACAAATGGTCAAACGCCCCGATAATTGAGGTGTTCGGCGAACATGCAAACAGCCAATGTTCGGCCCACACTCATGCTCGGGCCGAACCATTTGCCCATCCCTACTGATTAGCATACCTGGGAACTTTTGAAAATCTGAATTCTTGAGAATGGAGGAAGAGTGATGGGTGGGGTTAAGAGTGGAGCATGCTGCAGTGAATGGTGGGGGTGACACAATGGTGCTAACAGTGGGAGGGGCTTATAACTTGGCATACAAACATGGTGCAGGAGTCAGAAGTATATAACGTACACATAGCTACCAATTTTCAATGATTTTGAGGGACTGTCCCTGATTTGGAACAAAGACCCTTTGTCCCTCATTTTGGTCTGATCTATATACAGGTAGTTGTATTTAAAATGCACTATTTATCATTCAAAAGGTGTTTCCCAGTGCTAAACTTTTTATCCAATTTCCAAATTGCTACATTTGTAAAGTTCAAAAGCCAGGATAAAATAGTACTTGTGGGAGTAACTAATCTTTTTTTATATATAATTCTTCTTTAAGGGAGTGTGGCAGTGATCACATGCCCACATACCTTTGCTAATATGTGTCCCTCGTTCTCATCTCAAAAAGTTGGGAGGTATGCGTACATAGTGCAGGGGTCCAGGTTGGGTAACGTATATAGTGTAGGTTAGGTGTGTTATGCACAGTGTTGGAGTAAGATATGGGTTTCATTTTACCAACACCCTCTTAAACATAGTACAGCAGTACACTGCATACAACATACATACACACTACATCCACATACATGCAGCATTCATGCACATGGCATATACATATTTGAAACATACACACTGCATACAACACACATACACAATTAAACAACTTGCCTCTCTGTTAACATCTTCAGTTCCCCATGTCCCCGCTCTTGTCAGTGGAAAATGATGGGGGCTGTTCACCCCCACCTTGTCTAGCTCTTCTTCCCTCACAACCTCTCTCCTGGTAGGCAGAGCTCCACCTCTTCTCCTGCCAGGTACAGCTCCTCCTCCTCTCCTGTCAGGAACAGCCCTCCTCCTCACCTCCTAGCAGGCATAGCTCCTCCTCCTCTCCCTCTCTGTTCCTCTTCTGGCAGGCGCCGCTTCTCCCCCCCCCCCCCCCCCCTCTCCTGGCAGGCACAGCTCCTCCTCTCTCTCACTCTCTCTTTTTCTTCTGGCAGGCACAGCTCCTCCTCCTTTCCCCCTCTCCCCTTCACTTGGCAGGCACACTTCCTGCTCCTATCTTGGCAGCCAGTAATTACAGGATGCAGCATGAATGATTTAGGGCTCATTCACACAGTGTGGCAATTTTCTGTACTGGAAAAAAAACAGTCACCACTAGGGTATGTAGAAACTGTTTTCTATGTGGCTTGTTCACTAGGCAGCGTAGCCCAGAGGTGCAGTGCAGTGAGTTTCAATAAAATGCAGATTTGCTGTGCAATGACATGTCACTTTGTGCACTTCAAATAAAGTTGATAACAAAGGGAACTATGTGATGTGGTAAAACATGCATCACACCGCAACCTGCCATGCCTCACTGCACCCCAAAACTGATCGCTGCAAATACGAAACAATTAACGCATGGCCAGTGTGAACTTTTTCATGTACCTGTAATATGCACCTGTTCTATAATATTGAATACTATGCATACTTATGTTTGTATTATTGCACCCTGCTCTTGCTCTCCCTTGAAGAAGGAATTCATCTATATTCCAAAACATGTTGGGACTCATCCTGTGAAAATATCCACAGCTTGGTCATATACTCCACAGGACCAGTCGGGCAATCCAGGTTTAAGAACAAAGCCCAGCATGCTCTGGGGCAAAGGAACTAAGGACGCCATCTTGTTTGCCTGGGGGAAGTTAGTCACCACGAGGCAGGAGAAGAGTCTGGACCCAGGGGATAAGTGTTGCGGTTCAGTCCACCACATTGTTCCGGGCATTCACAGCTGGACGGGGACATCCAGTCTGAGAGAGGGGGATCCCAGGTGCATCAGCACCGACGGTGTGAAGCATTCCAGTGCAAGGTGATCAGTTGGGTCACTAGAAGGACCTGCCTATTCCAGGACGTTCATTTGGGCCTTGACTGCAGGATTGGTGAGAGGGCACTTGCCCATTTGCAGGAAACAAGGACACTGCACACAGACAGCATTACTTCACTTTGCCCATCCAGCATTATGAACACTGTATACCAGTGGTTCTCAACTCCAGTCCTCGGGACCCACCAACAGGCCAGATTTTAAGTATTACCTTGGGGAGTTGCAGACTAGAATACTGCAATCACTGAGCAGCAAGTGATATCACCTGTGATGTATTTCAGCTATCTTGCAATCCTGGCCTGTTGGTGGGTCCTGAGGACTGGAGTTGAGAACCACTGCTGTATACAGACATCATTGCTCTTAGTCACCTTGCTGACACCTGTAGTGACACAGGACACAAGGCCATCCAGATACACTGTATACAGACACCATTGTCCTTATTCACCATGCTGAGGAAGAGCCTGCATTCTTTGTTTTTTGAGCGAGGAGGGGGCAGAGCGGACAGCTGTAACTGACAGGCTGTAGCTCTCTGCTCATGGAGGTCTGAAAACCGAGCGTTCGGCGGTGTTCGATCGCTCGGTTGTTAGTGCAGAGGCACCGGGGGTCAATGCTGCATCCACCTAGGTAAGTATGATGGGGGGGGGGGATCTTTTACTTCTCTTAAGTATGCATCCTCTTTTTACAAAGAACTGCCTGGATTTTTTTTTTTTTTTTTTTTTAGAGAAGTGTCAGGGTCACTTTAAAGGTCATATTCACACTTGTCCATTTTTGATGCAGCAAACCTCTTTGTGGCAATGGCCAAAATTTCAAAAGCTGTGGCTAAGAGTATATAACTTTGTATGTACAGTGTTACATAAGTAGATAGTCCACAATCCCTACGTAGCCTTACGCCACAGACCTATTTTGGACCTCTCTGCCAAAGAACGAACTCTGGCTTCTCTCAGTAGGGATGAGCCAACCCCAGTTCAGTTCGCAGCTTAACATGCGAACAGGCAAAAAATTGTGCGAACACCGTTAAAGTCTATGGGACACTAACGTGAAAAATCAAAAGTGCTCATTTTAAAGGCTTATATGCAAGTTATTGCCATAAAAAGTGTTTGGGGACCTGAGTACTACCCTAGGGGACATGTATCAATGCAAAAGAAATAAAGTTTTAAAAACGTCTTTTTTCAGGAGCAGCGATTTTAATAATGCTTAAAGTGAAACCATAAAAATGAAATATTCCTTTGAATATCGTGCCTGGGGGGTCCCCCTAGTCTGCTTGTAAAGTAGTGCATTTTTCCCATGTTAATAACAGTCCCGCAGCAAAATGACATTTCTAAAGAAAAAAAATGTAATTTAAAATTGCTTGCAGCTAGTGTATTGGTGGATCCCGGCACTATACATAAAAAAAAAAAAAAATTGAAAGAAACAGCGTGGGTTCCCCCCAGTCCATTCAGGTCTGGTATAGATATTAAGGGGAACCCTGCACCAAAATGAAAATGGTGTGGGGGTCCCCCCCAAAATCCATACCAGGGCCTTCAGGTCTGGTATGGATTTTAAGGGGAACCCCACACCAAAATAAAAAATGGCACCCCCCCCCTCCTGAACTGTACCAGACCACATGCCCTCAACATGGGGAGGGTGCTTTGGGGGTTCCCCCCCAAAGCACCTTGTCCCCATGTTGGAGACAAGTGCCTCATCCCCACAACCGTTACCCATTCACCAAAAAAAAGTGTCAAAAAAGTAAAAATGACAGGAGACAGTTTATTTTAAAAAAAGTGTCCCGCGAAGTCCATCCATCTTCAATCAAGGTGCCGACGGTCCTGAAAAAAACCCCGCAAAAACTCCGCTCCCATGGGAGGCGTCCCACCAACTGCCGTCTTTTTGCTTTGACAGCTCTTATATAGCCAAAGGGGGCTTCCAGATTCCGATAAGCCCCCCCGCCCGCAGACCCCCACAACCACTGGGCAAGGATTGTGGGGATGAGGCCCTTGTCCCCATCAACATGGGGACAAGATGTTTTGAGGGGACCTCAAAGCACCCTCCCCATGTTGAGGGCATGGGGCCTAGTACAGTTCAGGATGGGAGGGGGGGGCTCTCACCCCCCCCTTTTCCTGCGGCCTGCCAGGTTGTGTGCTCGGATAAGTGTCTGGTATAGATTTTAGATTTGTCCCCACGCGTTTTTTTTTAAGGGTCTGGTATTGATTTGGGGGGGGGGGGCCCACACAATTTTTTTTTAATTTGGCGCGGGGCTCCCCTTAAAATCCATACCAGACCTGAAGAGCCTGGTATAGATTTTGGCCCCACCCCCATGGATCATTGTGGCAGTCTCTTCACTTATTTAATACCTCAAGATACATCCCTTTGGCTTACTTTGGACTTTTTAAAAGTGAATTACATTTATATGTTTTTGCCAGCAATATATTTTGGGTTCATGTTGAACTTTTTTCAAGCGCTTCAACATTTTCCATATATTTTGTTTGCGTTTTGTCCATGCACATTGTGATAGCTGCTGTTTAATACTACGGTAATTTTAATTTAAGATATTATATGCTCCCAGCGCAAAAAATGTGGGTTTTTCTACATCAAACCATAGCTAAAGCTTGGACAGCTCACCTTAAGCTTTATGGAGGTAAAGCAATGAAATATAGACACACAGAGATCCATGAGAATCTTGCCTCTATATTGAATGATTGTCACCCAAAAGCTTAAAAAAATTTGTCCCCATGGCTAGTGTAGAATAGCAACCTGAATAATAATAATACTCTACTCTCACTCTGATAAATGACCAGGCCCCATTAGCAGCAATCTTTTGACCAGGTCCCCTCAACTCTTACCCCACCCTTTCCTATTTTTTACCTTCTCTTCCCTAATCTAAACATTATTTTTTCCTGAAGTGGAAGTCCAGGTATAACTAAGCTTAAATTTGCCTCCAACCCCCTTCTAAATCCTATGCTACCCTGTAGAAGGAAGATGCAAATACTTACCTATTCTCACAGCATTCCAGTCTATAAGTGACGTCACTGCCCAGGCATTGCAACCATTGTTGCTGCTGTCTCCCCTAAAGCTGTTTGTGGGGAGATCACATGTCCAGACCAGTAGTAGTTACAAGGTAACTACAGGGTAGTTAGTATATGATTTAGAAGGGGTGGGAGCAGTTTTAAAGCGGGGGTTCACCCACACCGCCAAAAAAAAAAAAATATTAAAAGCCAGCAGCTACAAATACTGCAGCTGCTGACTTTTAATACATGGCCACTTACCTGTCCCAGGGTCCAGCGATGTCGGCAGGGGACGCCGAGAACCCGCTCGGTTCTCAGCAGCTGCCGCCATCCTAGGTGAGGAAATCAGGAAGTGAAGCGTAGCGGCTTCACTTCCCGGTTCCCTACTGCGCATGCGCGAGTCGCGCTGCGCGTCCCAAATGGTCCCCGCTCTCTCCTGGGAGCTGTGTGTTCCCAGGAGACAGCGCGGTGGGGACGGGAAGAGGCGTAGACTCCCATGGGAGGGGGGGAGGGTTCCGAAAAGCGGAAGTTCCATTTTTGTGTGGAACTCCGCTTTAAGCTTAGTTAGTGATAGCCTGGATTTGCACTTAAATTCTTGTGCTTCTGCTGGTATGAACCATTTCTCCCACACCTCTACCTCCTTCTTTTGCATTACCCACAAAGTCTTTAAATGCCATGAAACCCCATAATAATACTCTTTAGGTCTTCAGCATCCATACCATATTGCCCATGCAAACCGCAAATGTCCCAAGAACAGTCATGATTGAATCTACCCTTCCACCCCTTTTCCTGATCCCACTCTACTCACCCTTGCCATATTACCTTTGGACTTTTCCCAGTAACCTTCATACACACTGCAAAAACTTGGAAAATTGTGTACTGCTTAGCATTACTTTTGTTTTTTATACTGCAAGATTTTTGTGTTTCACTATGCGCTTGTTTTATGTCTGGAATGTACCTTAGGTCTATGTTCACACGGAATGCGGCTTTGAAATTGTGCGACTTCACTTGAAATAGCACTATTTCAAAGCCGCATGTCAGTGCGACTTCAGGTGCGATTTGGCTGACAGCTGTGCCACTTCATGCACAGATGTCTATGCAAGTCGCACATGAAATCACCAAAAGCAGTGCAGGAACTTTTTTAAACTAGTGCAGCACCGCAAAGTCGGCATCGCGCCAATTTGAACAGTTCCTTTGCCGTCAATAGGGCGGGACTTTTCATGCGATTTGACCTTTCAAATCACATGACAAGTCGCGCCAGTGTGAACGGGGGGTAACTCTTTGAAAAAATAATTAGAATTCAACTGAAAAGAAAATGCATGTTAGGTAGGAATCCCATTTCTTTCTCTGTCTGGTTCGCATCTATGCCCTGCCGTTTAGTGTGAAAAACAAAGAGGAACTCCACGATAGAACTTTCTGTGTGCAGACCCAGGGCTGTAAGCAGGGTGAAAGCTGGCAACATGAGGTTACTAGCAGTCAATATTTAGAAATATGATATTTATATCTGCTTATGGCATTTGAAAAAAATATTATTTCACAGCCAAGTAGGAGATTTGAATTCTAAAACAGATTTTTCCACCAAACACTAAAGGACACCGGCATGTACAAATGTATTTATTCAAATTTCACGCTTTGATAATTGCTTTTCCAGTGTTTTCTCCATTGAGCATTCCAATGAATCCTGCCGGCATGTTTTCAAACCCATTGGTGATATGTTCATTATACTTCAACTTGCCCTGAAAAAATGAATAGATATTAAAAAGGTGTATGTATGCATGCAAGTATATATATATTTTTTTTTTCCTGTACATTTTTCACATGCACACATTTATATTCATTTAATAGATAACTGTACTTAATGATTGTAAGGGTAATTAAAAAATAAATAAATTAAAAAAAAAAAAAAAAAACATACTTACCTCCACTGTGCAGCTCGTTTTGCAAAGAGTGGCCCCGAACCTGCTCTTCTGGGGTCCCCCGGCGGCTCTCACGGCTCCTCCCCGCATCTGATAACCGCCTCGGAGAAGCGCTTCCCCAAGGGATTTACCTTGCAGGCGCGCTCCCGAGTCCAGCATTTGCGTCTATAGACATGAATGCCGGACTCGGCCCCACCCACCAGCATCCGAGTCATTGGATTTGCCCAATGGCTGCACTGCTATCAATATATCCAATCAAGAGCCAAGACCCCGTGGAGAGAAGGCTGGCACGTTCTCGATGACGGAAATTCAGGGCTCAGGTAAGTAAAACAGGGGGGCTGGGGGGTCGGTGACTGGCAGAAAGCTTTTTTTACCTTAATGCATAGGATGCATTAAGGTGAAAAAACCTGAGGGTTTACAACCCCTTTAAGTAACTGCTCCAAATGGCACCCTTAAAGTGGTTGTTAAGCCACAATAATCTATTCTTGCCATCCCCTCTGTTTAATAACAATATGTGTCCCAGTGCCTGCGTTCTATAAAAAGAATGTCGATTAGTACCTTATATGAGACCGTCTCCCGGCGCTCACGCAACTCCTCGGCTCTCTCCTCTCCCACTCTGACAGATACAGCGGGCTCGGTGACGTCAACCAGGGAGCAGAGGAGGAGAGAGCCAAGACGTCAGCTGGGGAGGAGAGGAGAAAGAGCCGAGCGGTCATGTGAGCGCCAGGAGAGACTGATTCAAAGTACAAATCGGCCTCTCTTTTATATAGCATTGGGATACATTGTTATTTAACAGATTGGATGGGGGGGGGGTGACAGAGCTGACAGGCAGTGAGGGGGGTGAGGACAGAGGAGGACAGAGGAGGACAGAGCAGGGCTGTGGATGATGGAGGCATGTAAACTGACCACGGTGTCAAGGCTCAGCAGCCGTAATAAACAGTGGTCAGTTTACAGGGGTAGGGCAGAACCAGGCAGGATCAGCCAGGTATTTCAGGTGATACAGGGGGCTAAATTACACAGCACAGCACAAGCACGGTGCTGTATAACATGCTTTAAAGGAACAGGATTTTTGTTATGGGTAACACTTTAAACTTTCCTCAAAATATTTAATGGAAATTCAGATCTCATATGATGGCTGCACCTGATTCTTATGACCGTGGCCCACCCTCTGATGGGATTGGCTGGCCATTACCTCCCGCTGTTGTCAATCACAGCCAGTGAGGAAGAAGTGGGGGTACAGAGCAGGGCTCGGTAGCAATCATGCACGAGTGCCCCCACAGAGGAGCCAGAGGTGCCGGCGGGGGACCTGAGAAAAGGAAGAATCATGGCTGCTATGTGCAAAACCATTGCAAAAAGCAGGTACTGTAAGTATAAGATGTTATTTTTTAAACAAAAAATGTAACCTTTGATAGCGCTGTACTATAAAATCTAGTCCATAACTCACCTCTAAAATCCATTCTAACAGTTGCTTCTGTCCTTCCTCATAGATGGGCTTATCCTCATAACTGAATATCAGAAACCCTTCCATACGAAGTTGTTTAAAGAGAATTGCTGGCTGAGCATATGGCCCTGTAGGTGAAAAAATCAAATCAAAATCAATTCTGTATTAGCTCATGGGGCAGTTTTTATTTACATTCCATCTTTTTTTTTGTATGTTTTGTTATGTATTTTGTAATGTGTTGTGGCTGCATAATTCTGGTCATAGACATTCATTACACAATATGCTGTACGCGGCTGTATGCGCATAAATGCTGGTACCTGCTTGTACACATGCACGCATACTAGCATATATCTTCAAACACAAAAATTTGCATTTGGAGATATATGTCCAAACACATGTGCAAGTACCAGCAGTTATGCTTTATAATTGTCTACAGCGTATTCTGTAATGCATGTTTATGGGCGCTGCAAATAGATGCTTATTTTACTCAGGGCTATATATGCAGTGTGTATATATAAGAAGGCCAGTATGGTGGCCTGAATTTATGGGAGGAGACCGGAGGATATTTAAGTAGCCCACGCGCCCATGCTCTTTGCCGGTTCAATGCACGATACTACACGTCACTGGGTCGACTCTTCCCAGCTCACATCATGTTCGCGAGTCTGTGCATTCGATCGTAAGTGCATTGCGGCTTCTCAGTTCGTGGTCTTCATTGGCGGTTCCCTCTTACTGTTGCAGGTAGTATTCATACCTTTTCGTATCATGTGCAATCTTGTGATTCGTTATGCTTCCTATCCTGCATCCCTTTCGTAAAAAACCTGCCTCAGAGTTGTTGTCGCTCATGTCCCGACATCATTCAGCACAAGTGTAGTACATTCGTAAGTTCCTTCTGCCAAACATACGATTCATTTGCAAATCCAAGCCTCCGAGCTGCTGTCGGTCATTGTCCAATATCACTTGCCATAGGCTTCACTGGTTATAAGATTCACTGTCCATGGGGTTGCCGTCTCATCCATTTTCAGATGAGCATGTATTGTTTGTACAGGTTCTGTGGCTGATTTGTACGCATTCGTACACACTTCTCGCATTCTGTTTTTTACACCAAACCTTGTTGTTTTGCCTCATGCACGGCATTACGCCACACCTTCCCGATATGTTGCACTCCAGCCACATTCTTTACGTCCTATCAATTCGTTACCATTTGTTGTCTCCCATATCATTTGTTAGTTGCCCCTACGGAACCTACGAATCAAACGGACGTTGTCCCTTATACTGCTCGCTTAAGGGTACGGTAATCCGCCAAACAAACCAGGTGTTTGTATCCTTTTCTCAGTAACCCAATTCTCATTCCTTGAGACCCTTGCAGCCATGCAAAACTGTCTCAGCAGCCCGTCACTCTTGTTGAGACCCTTGCAAAAGGCAATATTGTCTCAGCTACCCCTCACTCATTAAAAAATAATAGAAATATATAATATACATTTACCACCACGCAACCTCGGCCCAGAAACCTGACACCTGTTAAGACCCTTGTAACCATGCAAAATAGTCGCAGCCTGACACTCTTGTTGAGACCCTTGCAAAATGCAGTATCGTCTCAGCAACCTCTCACTCATTCAAAAAACAAAACAAAAAAAAAACCCCCTTTTGCCACCACGCAACCTCGGCCCAGCAACTTGACACCTGTTGAGACCCTTACAACCATGCAAATCATCTCAGCAGCCTGACACCCTTGTTGAGACCCTTGCAAAACGCAACATTGTCTCAGCAAACTTCACTCATCAAAAAAAAACCCCTTTGCCACCACGCAATCTCAGCCTAGCAACCGGACACCTGTTGAGACCCTTGCAACCATGCAAATCGCCTCAGCAGCCTGACACCCTTGTTAAGACCCTTGCAAAATGCAACATGGTCTCAGCAACCTCTCACTTATCAAAAAAATAAAAATAAATAAATAAAATAAAAATAAAATATAAATACCCCCTTTGTCACCACGCAATCTCGGCCCAGCAACCTGACACCTGTTGAGACCCTTGCAACCACGGAAAATAGTCTCAGCAGCCCGACACCCTTGTTTAGACCCTTGCACATGCAATACCGTCTCAGCAGCCCCACACTCAGAGACCCTTGCAGCCACGCAATACCGTCTCGAGCAACCTCCCACTCAAGACCTTTGTGACCACGCAGTCTCGCCCCAGCAACCTGACATTCATGTAGACCCTTGCAGCCAGACAAATCGTCTTATCCCTCATGTACACTGCTGCTGGTAAACATTTAGGAGCAGTTGGGCTGCCCCTGAACTCTCCTCTATGTTATCTTATCAGTACATGTACACAGGGTCTTTTATAGTCGTTTCTAGGCTGTTGAGTTTAGAAGCTTTTTTGGAATGCAAAAAAAAAAATAAAAAATGGGTTCAGACGGTTGTTCAGAGGCATTTGAAACGTCAAATGCCTGCAACAGCTTGTAAACGCTGCTAAATGCAGTACCTCGCGTTTAGTTTAAAGTCGTTTTCATTTTAACAAAAAAAAAAAAAAAAGTGACACTCATTTGAGACCTTTGCAAAACGCAATATTGTCTTAGCAACCCCTCACTCATTGAGACCCTTGCAACCACTTAATTTCATCATAAAAAAAAAAAAAAAATCATACATCGAGACCCTTGCAATCACGCAATATCGTCTCAGCAGCCTGACACTTACTGAGACCCTTGCAACCACGCAATATCGTCTCAAAACAACTTCATACTCATCGAGACCCTTGCAACCACGCAATATCATCTTAGCAAAACCAGACAGACCTTTGCGACCACGCAATATCATCTCAGCAAACCAGACTGAGACCCTTGGAACCACACGTCGTCTCAAAAAACAAACCTTCATACTCATCGAGACCCCTGCAACCACGCAATATCGCCCCAGCAACCTGACACTCACTGACACCCTTGCAACCACGCAATATCGTCTCCAGTAGTATAAAACACTTTGCGGCACGCACCTACATGAAAACCCGCATACAAACTAACTTGCAAACACACCTTAGTGACAAACAATCAGCCACAAAAACACACAGTTGGCCGTTCATCTCCAGTGGCACGCGGGCCACTCATCTGTTCTCTGCCTTTCTCCCTGAGGTTAGTTCAGGTTTCCATCCGGCACCAGGTTGGACTTTATCTCCCCTGATAAATAGGAGGGGGAAGAACATACAGTTCACATCTTCACCAGGGTCAGTCGCATGACAAGATTGAGACAGTTAATTACAGGTAAAGTCACACCAGGCCCACCGTCAGACAGTTATCCACACCTCGATGACTCGCTGCTCACTGAACAACCAGGCACACCACCGGCAGATTTAGACAGGTTGAGGATACTGTTCAGAAAACTCAAACATGCCCATAGCTGAGCATAAAGTGAAAGGCCCGGCACACTATCTCCTTCCTAGGTGTCACTCTGGACAAGCGTGCCATAGCCTGCCCCCCGACAAACTAGCCCGTACCAGGACAGGTACCCACGACTTCACCCGGTCACAAGGGTGCACCATGAGGCAGTCGCAATCCTTACTAGGGATGCTAAACTTCCTGATGAGGATTATTTCTCGAGGACGGTCCTTTAGATCACAGCTTTTAGTTTTTCACACACCAGTGCAAGATCCAGTCCAAGTTCTCAAACTAGACCAAGCAGCAGTAGCAGACTTAGCTATGTGGGACAAGTTCCTCACCAGCTGGAACGTCATTTCAATGTTCATCCCAGCAGTGCCAGCCGAGCCTCCACTGGTGGTCGCTGATGCTGCAGCCTCCACGTGCTTCACTGCCTTTTTTTGTCCGCCACTGGTTTGCTGAACCTTGGCCCCCAGAAATTCTCTTAAATTTCTTCTTTCTCCCAGGCTTCATCACTCTTCGAGCTATATCCCATCGTGGCAGCTGCCCAGGTCTGGGGCCACACTTGAACAGGACAGACGGTGCTCTTCACCACGGATAGTCCGGCCATGACCAACATCGATAAAGGTAGATCCAAGTCACTCCCCATCATGTCCTTCCTGCCCAGGCTCACGCAGCTGTCACTCTGTCACCAGTTTATATCTTCTGTAGCCATATTCCAAGCAAATGCAAAATCGCAGCTCATAAGCTGTCCCATTTCAACCTTACTTTGTTTTTCCAGCAGGAGCCTGGAGCCGACCCAACAACTACTCCTGCCGACGATGGACTGAAGTTGCATCTCACCTTTGCAACCCAGCTCAATAACCACTCCTTGGCACGCAATATACTAAAGGCCTATTGCACTGCTTGGAACACTTAGCGCAAGTTTTTGGCCTCTTGGCCCAGAACAGTGATGGGCGACGTTAGACATGTCCTAGCCTTCATATCGTATTGCCACACGTAGCTGGCCCTTTCTCACAATACTATCACGCTATACCTAGCCGGCGTCCAGCATTTCCTGTCCTTACAGGACCCCAGTAAACCGTCAGTATTCTCGACCCATGCAGTCAATTCCTTCCTACAGGGCATACAGAAGCACCAACCCGTAGTCAGTGGCAAACGCCTACCTATCACGAGTGCCCTCTTCAGGGACATGTCTGAAATCCTTACTCGTTCTCAGTTTGGGGCTTTGCTCAGCCTAGTCATCCAGGCGGCCTTCTACCAGGCCTTTTACTGTCTCCTACGACCTAGTGAATTTACCGTCAGCGGCTCTGGCAGTCAGACACTGCTCTGACGCCACCTGACTCGCTTTCCGAACCATTACTCCCTTCATCTTACAGTCTGCAAAATGCAACAAACTGACCCCGGGGTTGACATCAACCTGTCTCAGACTAACAACGCCTGGTGCTCAGTGACAGTGCTAGACTGACTACTGTCCCATCTACCCAGCCAATCTGATGGTAGCTCATTGCTACCCTTTCTAACCAGCCCCCTGAGTGGCAGCCAGTTTATCAAGCATGTAAGGATCCTCCTAAGCAACTTTGGCTTCAACCCCAGTCAGTCCTCTGGACATTCCTTCCGGATCGGAGCAGCCTCCCAACATGGAGTACCAGACCACGTAATCAAGAAACTAGGCCGATGGAAGTCCGCTTGTTTTGCCACATACATCCAAAATCCTCAGCAAGAAACGGCACAAGCCTTTACCAAGCTGGCTCAAACAATCAATTAAGATCCCCATCTGACCTTGTTACTATGCATAGGTTTTTATGTACTTAAGGGCAGCCATTATTAGTCATTACATACTGTATGCAGGCTACTGCTTTCTTTTCAGTGTCTGTCGTGAAATGAGTGAAGCAGAGCAAACTTGACCCGACCCCAACTATGAATGGATTCTACAAGGAGCAGACTATAAGGGACCAGCAGTATTTACCATGTACCCCCTGCACAGGGGTTTAGACACAGCTGCATTCTGCCTCAGTTCTTTTACCAAGTTACTAGTAAACATAGGAGAAAGATACAATAAGAACACCGGCATAAACAGCCAGGCAACTACTGAGGAGCTGGTAACGAAGTAATAAAGAGAAATAATTGGATGAGTCCAGCTGCAAGGACTCAGAGCAGCAGAGTTTGGCAAATGGAGCTAACCAGGAATTGTTGGACCCAGCCTCCAGACTTTGGAGGAGTTTGGCAAACAGAGCACACCTGGAGTACTTGTACCCATCTGTATGGACCTGGAGGAGCAAAGTTGGCAAATGGAGCATGTCAGGAATGGTGTCAGCATCCAGGAGGAATAGATGGGAACTTAACAGGGATAATGACAGTAGCCAGGAGTGCCAAATTGACAATACCAGGTATGTTGCTGGGGCCAAGTGCAACTGGAGGAGTTTATCAGAAACTATGCCAGTGGCTAGCAGCAACTGTCAGAGCATACCAGGGGCAATGCCAGAGACCAGGAGAGACAGATGGAACAAACCCAGAGTAGAGGCTACGGACAGTGTGGACTAGGCAGTAGCGCTGGGAGCTCAGGAATAGAACAACACCATTAGAGGCTTGGTAAACTAGTAGGGGGCTTGGCGTCACAAGGAAAAATGCTGCATGGGAGTCTGTCCACTATGTACGCCATTAATGTGATGCAAGCATGGCTCTTTGGCCATCGCTGCAACAACTGGGGTAAACACAAAAGAGAGCATGGCTGGAGCCCTAGAAAACTCACCACTGGAACACGGAATGATTGCACTGTACTGATCTCCCTTTGAATTTCAAGTCTGTGTGTTCATATACAGCTGTGAATCTCAAAACAACCATTTCTTTTTCCAATGTTTAGAGAAACCACGGGAAAATAGGCAATTTCAGCTCTAACAACTCACCAATTCATAATCTGTATATGAAAAGTCTGTTGCAGTCTGTCCCCAGACCCCCTCTGTCTTCCTGCTATCTTCTTTCTCAAACAGCAGACTGGGTATTGACTATTTTATTCTTTTGAAAACCACTTTGGAGTTTGAAGCAGTGATGGCCCGTCCATTAGGGGCATCTGGGCACCACCCCCTCTATCACGCACTCGGGATCCACACCCTCTAACACGCCACCCTCTATATGCTTAATAGGCTCTAATAGGCTTCAAAATAGGGTGGACTCGGAGCGCAGAGCATTGCGCTCAGAGCCCACCCAGGTGTGTTAGAAAAGCAAATGAATATTTGCTTTTCTAACACTGAACCACCTCTCCGCCAATCAGGAAGTGCAGGTCTGATACCCGTCACCTGGTTGGCTGAAAGGACAGGTGCTCCTATTGGATGCCTAGCAGGAGGAAAAGCATGGAGGAAACATGGACACAGGAGCTACCACCTGACCCGCTGCCCATCCCACAGCTCGTGCCCATCACCCGCTGCTTGACCCGCCACCAAGATAGGGTAAGTGCCAGTAAGAAGTGCCAGTAAGACAGCAAACGAGCGGGCGGGGGGTGCTGGAGTCACAGCGGCTGCATTTGACGGGCACAGCGGCTGCATTTGACGGGCATAGTGAGGCTGCAATTGATGGGGGTTTTTTTCAGAATTTTTCAGTTTGCACCCCCCAAACATTTGGCGCACCAGCCGCCACTGGTTTGAAGTATTAACCAATGCCTTTGCAGACAGTTTAGCCACTTAAATAGTAAAACTTCTCTTTTATGCGGTTTCATACCTGTGATAATAAACAGAGTTATTACCTGTTTGCGGAACAGAATCATTGTACATAGAGATGCAACCACACACTGCAATTCTTCCAAAATTCTTCATTTGTTGAAGAGCTACATCGGCAAACTTTCCTCCAACCTATATATGCAAAACAGAAGAAACACATTCACTTTAGACAATAGTTATATTGTTGGCTCTGCAGAACTGTATGCACAATTGCTAATTTTTAAACAAATATACCTTTTACTGATGGGTATTTCAGTTCCGTCCCTGACATCTGACCGCCCAAATCCGACTGCTTGACGTGGGTTTTAAGTTGGCCTCAGCAGCCATTTAACACCCATTAACAATTCAATAAAAACGTACCAAGATAAATAGCCAAGTATTGCAAGGAGGAGGACCTTTGGGGTCTGTTAAATTCTTAACTAAGGCAGGCCATACATGGGTCGAATTTTGAAAGAATTTTCTTTCGAAAATCTTATTCAAGAATTTTTGTTCGTATTTCGCACCATTAGTGGGCTGCAGCAACAGCCGATTTTCGTGCGGCAATCAAATTTGAGTAATCGGACATGTTGGAAATTTTTTGAAAAACTAACGATTTTCTAATCAATGATGGGAGAATCGAGCGAGAAATGTAATCGAAAAAGAAATGCGCATGTGCAAGAAAAGAAAAATTCCCGGAAAGAAAAGATTCCCAGCCACGAAAATTATTTTCTGTAGCAACACGAGGTGAAATTGAAGGCTTGGTTGACCGAATTTCAAAATCAATGGTGGCACCATCAGATCACAAAATGCACAAATTTTCTGATTTTCAAAAGAAAATTCTTTCGAAATTCAACCATGTATGGCCAGCCTAAGTCCTAACTCTGTTCCCAGCTGCACACTGCTGGCTTGAGGATAGTTCCAAATTGAGCATATATACCGCCTTCCACCAAGAAACCAAGCCCCTGGTAGAACAACATCCAGCCAAAAGTGAAGTACTATACCACCAGATGGGACCTTAGTGTAACAGTTCCAAGTCTTCCACAGACCCCACAAAGTACCTCTAACTCCCAAGCTGCCATGACAAGAAAAATAACCACCCCAACACAGTTTGCTGATCAGCTAATGAAGGTGGGGGTATACGTTCTGTGACGTCCCAGCAGCACTACTGTCCGTACCAAGTGAGAAATGATCACCAATCAGGTAAGACCTCCTGTTCATACACTACCACTCAGCCTGTTAACTCTTACCCAGGATTATTACTCTGTTCAGTCCAAAATTCCTCCATCTATTTCCTCTGGGGCTATATGTAAACAAAAATGCCTTACAGATCCAAAATATTGGTTGTTTATTGCATGTTAGGCAAACTCTACATAGGCTTTTAGGAGGAGCTCTGTCTTGTAACTGGTCTATTGGCCCAAAATTCTCCAACCCTGCCAATCAAGGTTCTAGTACACAAAGATTTGTGTTTGACTGTCTGTACCCATGCATAAGCTACTTCACTTTACCCAGCGGTCAAATATTTATCCATGTGCAAATCAACTTAACATAGATAACTGAAACTGTTGAAATTAGCCACAAACACAGTTACTTACATTCTCAAAATAACAATCGTAGCCCTCTGGAGATGCTGCCTTCAGTGCTTCCTCCAAAGAACTTACAGTCTTATAGTTGAATGCTTCATCAAAACCAATTTCCTTTAAATACGCAACTTTTTCATCTGTGCCAGCAGATCCAACCACTTTACAGCCCTGTTCAATAAAAGAAAAAACATGTAAAAACCTTGAAAATAATGTCAGTAAAAAAATTCAGTGAAAAACTAGTTTATAATAGAAGAATGTACTGCATATTCATAATTATGGACCTCTCTTTATAGAAAGCCAAAAAATGCTCACTGTGGATAATGTATATATACAGTGCTCAGAATAAATGAGTACACCCTTTTGAAAAGTAAGATTTTAATCAAGATCTCAATGAACTCAGGAACAATTTCCAACATTTTGACAAACCTGAGTTTTATAGAACATTTGTTTAGCTCATTACATGAAAGTAAGGTTAATAATAGGAATGAGCCGAACACCCTCCGGTTCGGTTCGCACCAGAACATCCGAACATGCAAAAAAGTTTGTTCGAACATACGAACACCTAAAAAGTGCTTGGGGACCCGGGTCCTGCCCCAGGGGACATGCATCAATGCAAAAAAAAAAAAGTTTTAAAAACGGCCGTTTTTTCAGGAGCAGTGATTTTAAGAATGCTTAAAGTGAAACAATAAAAATGAAATATTCCTTTAAATATGCCTGGGGGTGTCTATAGTATGCCCGTAAAGTGGCGCAGTTTTCCCGTGTTTAGAATAATACCACAGCAAAACGACAGTTCTAAAAAAAAAAAAAATCATTTAAAACTGCCTGCGGCTGTAATCTATTGTCGGGTCCCGGCAATATAGATGAAAATCATTGATAAAAGCGCCACCCCCCCCCCCCCAGCCCATTACAAGGCTCTTTGGGTCTGGTATGGGTATTAAGGGGAACACACAAATTAAAAAAAAAAAATGGCGTGGGGGGGCCCCAGGCACTATATACTCTGAACAGAAGTATATATACTATATGGCCTACCCTATATACGCTGCAGAAAATTGGGCCTTAGGTGGTGGTGCCACAACACTAACCCCTCACAGATACTCTTGTTGGGCGCAGGAACAGGCCCTGCTATGAAACATTAGATCAAGAATTGTAATTACATGCCCGTTAAACAGGGGCAGAAAAATTGGGCCTTAGGCAGTCGTGGTGGCCTAAACAAAAAATATTGTTGGAAGCTAGCATCATCAAGATTGAGGAGGAATAGGATAGTCACTCAGCATAGGCAGTCTTCAAGGGATCCCACATCCATAGAAAAATCAATCAGTTACATCAGCATCAGGTGCTTGATAGCTGCTGCTGATCCAAGACTGATTCATTTTTATGAATGTGAGCCTATCAACGGAGTCTGTGGACAGGCACACTATGATCCGACACAAACCCTCCAGCAGCACTGAATGTGCGTTCAGAAAGAACGCTGGATGCAGGACAGGCCAGTAGCTCAATTGCATATTGAGCAAGTTCTGGCCAGTGGTCCATCCTCAAGACCCAGTAACCCAGTGGATGGTCTGTTGGAAAGGTCTCCAAGTCTGCTCTTGCCCCAAGATATTCCTGCACCATGTACTAGGTTGTCCAGCACCAGGAAATTGTAACCTCCCAGGGTCTGGAAACGCATTGCAAAAACCTTTCATGGCCTCCTGAAGATGTTTCATCCTCTGCTCCCTCTGCAAAGGCAGGATGAGTTCTGCAACCTTACCCTTTTAACGTGAATCAAGAAGGGTTGCCAGCCAGTAATGATCCCTCTCCTTGATACTACGAATCCTAGGGTCCTTTTGCAGACTTTGCAAAATCAGGGAGGCCAAGCAGCGCAAGTTTGCAGATGCATTTGATTGTGAGTCCTCTGGGTCACTGAGGATGATGTTGTCAGGAACTACCTCCTCCCTACCACGTACAATTCTTTGGGTTTCTGGGGACTGAAAACCATACCTTGAAGACTGCTGCTGAGTGTTCTCCTCTACATCCATGCTGATACATTCCTCCTCTTCCTGTGTGTTTGGCAGGCCCACAGGAATGCTATCTGGATAAAGGGGGCCTTGAGAGGTAAGGAGGTCCTCCTCTTCCTCCCGCTGTTCTGCCTCAAGTGCCCTGTTCATTATTCCACGAAGCGTGTGCTCCAACAGGAAAACAAGAGGGACAGTATCACTGATGCATGCATTGTTACTGCTCACCATCCTCATGGTCTCCTCAAATGGTGACAGGACAGTGCATGCATCCTTGATCAGTAGCCACTGGCGTAGCAAAAAAAAAAGCCAAGCTCCCCTGACCCTGTCCTGGTGCCATACTCACACAGGTACTCATTGGTGGCCCTCTGCTGCGAGTGCAGCCACTGCAGCACTGCCAACATTGAGTTCCACTTGGTGGGCATGTCACAAATGAGGCGGTTGGTGGGCAGGTTGCATTCCCTTTGAATGTCATCCAGCCAAACACTGGCATTGTATGACCGGCAGAAATGACCACAGACTTTTTTGGCATGCCTCAGGAGATCCTAGAAGCCCGAGTACCCGCCCAAGAACCGCCACACCACCAAATTCAGGATGTGTGCAAAACATGGGACATGGGTCAAGTGTCCCTGTCAGAGGGCGAAGAGAAGGTTGGTGCCATTGTTGCATACAACCATTCCTGGCTGAAGCTGGCGTGGCGTCAACCACCTCTGAGCCTGCCCCTGCAGAGCTGACAGAATCTCTGCCCCAGTGCGGCTCCTGTCCCCTAAGCAGAACAACTCAAGCACCGCATGGCATCTTTTTGCCTGAGTGCTTGCGTAGGCCCTTGACCATTTACGGAGCACCACTGGTTCAGAGGAGAAATCTGAAGAGGACATAGAGGAAGAAGGGGTGGAGGAGAGAGCTGTGGCAGAATAACCACTAGCATTTTGGAGGTGTGGTGGCGGAACAAGCCCCAACAATACTGAACCCTGTCCTGCATCCTTCCCAGCTGCCAGCAGAGTTAATCAGCGCGCAGTGAAGGAAAGGTAACGTCCCTGCCCATGCCTGCTAGACCACGAGTCAGCAGTAATATGCACCTTACTGCTGACCGCCCTGTCCAACGAGGCCAAAACCTTGTTTTCCAGATGCTGGTAGAGAGCCGGAACGGCCTTCTGTAAAAAGAAATGGCGTTTTGGAACCTGCCACTGAGGTACATCACATTCCACAAATTCACGAAAGGGGGCAGAGTCTACCAGCTGAAAAGGCAGCAGTTGCAGTACTAGCAATTTGGCCAAGAGCATGTGGATGGCTAGGACCGAATTTTTTTTATGGTTTAGAAACCGGCGTAGGGAAATTTGTCTGCTAAAATCAGATGGAGGTGTACTGATAGCAGATTGGCTGCAAGTACTTGGGACACCTACTGATATACCTTCATTCCTGTCAGTGCAGGTTTTTGAGAGGACTGGAGGTATAGTGGGGTTGGAGATCCCAGATGAGGAGCAAGGAGAAGTCCGCCTTTTTCTTTGATGTGGGTCTTTCAAGTGCTGTTGCCAATGGACTGCATGGGAGGTCGTCATATGTCTGGTCAAGCATGTGGTGCCCAAGCGGCTGCTGTTCTGGCCACACTTGATCCGCTTCAGGCAAAGGTTGCAAACAGCAACGGTGCGATCTGCTGCACACGTGTCAAAAAAGGCCCATACCAAGGAACTTTTCAAAATCAGCGGGGAGTCAGCAGCACCCTGCACCTGCGGAGCTCTTCCGTGTGATGCAGTAGGGTGGCTTTCCTTAAGCTGCCCCCTAGAATACAGTTGTGCCTCCTCCTCTTCCTCTCTTCTGTCAGACACCCAAGTAGAGTCAGTGACCTCATCATCCCCTCCCTCCTCGTCACTGGAGCAAACTTGGCAGTATGCTGTGGCTGGGGGAACATGACTGCCAGTTTCTTGTCCTTCTTGGGCACCCCCTCTCTCTAGGCTCACGTTACTCCCTTCCGCAACCTGGGAACCAACATCGGAGCCTTTTAATCGCTGCGCATCCTCCATCAGCATGTACCCGACACTGTGGTTGAATAGTTCAGGGGACTCCTCCGTGCATGATGGTGGGGCTACGGAAGGAGTGACTGGACAAGGAGCCGGTGGAATAAGCCGCTTTGGAAGCTGCATTGGAAGGCAAACTACTCCTGCTACTGAGCCTGGGTGACAGAGGATGAGGAGGATGAGGACGGCTTTGTTATCCACTCCACCAACTCTTCTGCATGGTCTGGCTCAATAACATGGCCAGCAGCTGAAAAAAAAAAAAAAAAAAAAAAAGGACAAGCATTCCCCACGGCCACCTGCAGAGGATGCACCATGTCCACGACCAGCACTGTTGACTGTAGACACAGAGCCTGCTTGCCCTCTTTTAGTGGCCTGTGAGCGTCTGCCTCTTTGGTGGCCTTCCAGACATGATGTATATTTTGTTTGGCAACACCACACTGCACTGTATTGTGTACTATGTACACCAGAAAAGTAGTAGCAACTGCACTACGGTTGCACTGTATTGTGTAATGTGTACACCACCAGAAATGTAGCAACTGCACTACGGTTGCACTGTATTGTGTGCTGTGTACACCGCCATAAAAGTAGAAGCAACTGCACTATGGTTGCACTGTATTGTGTAATGTGTACACCACCAGAAAAGTAGTAGCAACTGCACTACGGTTGCACTGTGTTGTGTAATGTGTACACCACCAGAAATGTAGTAGCAACTGCACTACGGTTGCACTGTATTGTGTACACCCCAAGAAAAGTAGTAGCAACTGCACTATGGTTTCACTGTATTGTGTGCTGTGTACACTGCCAGAAAAGTATTAGCAACTGCACTACGGCTGCACTGTATTGTATAATGTGTACACCACCAGAAAAGTGTAGTAACTGCACTACGGTTGCACTGTAGATATACGCTACACTGGATGCTGCAGAGATATATATATACACACACACACACACACACACACACACCTGTCGATATATATTATATATCAAATACACCACCTGAATTAGATTAGAAATAGTACACCACGGAATGCACTGTAATTCTAGGCTACACTGACTGGATGCAAAATTTACACACATTATATATATGACACACATATACATACACTAGACTGGAGATATAGATATATCTATATCTCTATTCTCAAATACACTGCCTGAAGTAGATTAGAAATAGTACACTACGGAATGCACTGTGGAATGTAGATCTCTAGGCTACACTGACTGGATGCAGAGTATCTACAGTCAGGTCCATAAATATTGGGACATTGACACAATTCTAATCTTTTTGGCTCTATACACCACAATGGATTTGAAATGAAACAAGATGTGCTTTAACTGCAGACTTTCAGCTTTAATGTGAGGGTATTTACATCCAAATCAGGTAAACGGTGTAGGAATTACAACAGTTTGTATATGTGCCTCACACTTAAGGGACCAAAAGTAATTGGACAATTTGCTGCTCAGCTGTTCCACAGCCAGGTGTGTGTTATTCCCACATTATCCCATTTACAAGGAGCAGATAAAAGGTCCAGAGTTCATTTCAAGTGTGCTATTTGCATTTGGAATCTGTTGCTGTCAACTCTCAATATGAGATCCAAAGAGCTGTCACTATCAGTAAAGCAAGCCATTAGGCTGGAAAAACAAAACAAACCCATCAGAGAGATAGCAAAAACATTAGGTGTGGCCAAATCAACTGTTTGGAACATCCTTAAAAAGAAAGAACGCACCAGGGAGCTCAGCAGCATCAAAAGACCCGGATGACCACGGAAAACAACTGTGGTGGATGACCGAAGAATTCTTTCCCTGGTGAAGAAAACACCCTTCACAACAGTTGGCCAGATCAAGAACAATCTCCAGGATGTAGGTGTATGTGTCAAAGTAAACAATCAAGAGAAGACTTCAGCAGAGTGAATACAGAGGGTTCACCACAAGATGTAAACCATTGGCGAGTCTCAAAAACAGGAAGGCCAGATTAGAGTTTGCCAAACATCTAAAAAAATCCTTCACAGTTCTGGAACATCATCCCATGGACAGATGAAACCAAGATCAACTTGTACCAGAGTGATGGGAAGAGAAGAGTATGGAGAAGGAAAGGAACGGCTCATGATCCAAAGCATACCACCTCATCAGTGAAGCATGGTGGTGGTAGGGTCATGGCGTGGGCATGTATGGCTGCCAATGGAACTGATTCTCTTGTATTTATTGATGTGACTGCTGACAAAAGCAGCAGGATGAATTCTGAAGTGTTTCCGGCAATATTATCTGCTTATATTCAGCAAAATGCTTCAGAACTTATTGGACGGCGCTTCACAGTGCAGATAGACAATGACCTGAAGCATACTGCGAAAGCAACCAAAGTTTAAGGGAAAGAAGTGTAATGTTATGCAATGGCCAAGTCAATCACCTGACCTGAATCTGATTGAGCATGAATTTCACTTGCTGAAGACAAAACTGAAGGGAAAATGCCCCAAGAACAAGCAGGAACTGAAGACAGTTGCAGTAGATGCCTGGCAGAGCATCACCAGGGATGAAACCCAGCGTCTGGTGATGTCTATGCGTTCCAGACTTCAGGCTGTAATTGACTGCAAAGGATTTGCAACCAAGTATTAAAAAGTGAAAGTTTGATGGATGATTGTTAATCTGTCCCATTACTTTTGGTCCCCTAAAAAGTGGGAGGCACATATACAAACTGTTGTAATTCCTACACTGTTCACCTGATTTGGATGTAAATACCCTCAAATTAAAGCTGAAAATCTGCAGTTAAAGCACATCTTGCTGGTTTCATTTCAAATCCATTGTGGTGGTGTATAGAGCCAAAAAGATTAGAATTGTGTCGATGTCCCAATATTTATGGACCTGACTGTGTGTATATATATATATATATATATATATATATATATATATATATATATAAAAAATCTCAAATACACTGCCTGAAGTAGATTAGAAATAGTACCCCACGGAATGCACTGTAGAATGTAGATCTCTAGGCTACACTGACTGCATGGAGAATGCATAATATATATATATACACACACACACACACACACACACACACACACACACACACCCTGCCTTTGGCCAATTATGGCTCTCTTAGCAGAGAGCGCTGGGATTGGCCAAAGCATTCCGGTCAGGTGCATGCTTTGGCCAATCATCATACAGCAATGCACTGCAATCTCGCAGTGCATTATGGGGCGTTCCGCAGGCACTCGAATTTCCCGTGAACGTCCCATAATGTTGAGATATTCAGTGAACGGACGAACACCCGATGTTCAAGTCAAACTCATGTTCGACCTGAACATCAAGCTCATCCCTAGTTAATATAACTTACATTACAAAATCTTCAGTTTTATTAAAATTAGTTGATGCAAAAATGAACACCCCATTACAAAAACTACTACATCTAGTATTTAGTATGACCTCCATGATTTGTAAGGACAGCACCAAGACTTCTAGGCATGGAATGAACAAGTTGGTGACATATTGCAACATCTATCTTTTTCCATTCTTCAGGAACATCTTTTAGAGCCTGGGTGCTGGATGGAGAGTAATGCTCAACTTCAGAATTCCCCATAGGTGTTCGCTTGGGTTCAGATCAGGAGACATATTTGGCCACTGAATCACTTTCACCCTGATCTTCAGAAATGCAACAGTGGCCTTAGATGTGTGTTTTGAAACATTGTCATATTGAAAAAGTGCACAACGACCAAGGGCACAGAGCGATGACAGCATCTTCTCTTTCAATATAGAGCAGTACATCTGTGAATTTGATACCATCAATGAAATGCAGCTCCCTGACACTAGCAGCACTCATGCAGCCTCACAGAAGGAGACTACTACCACCATCCTTTACTGTAGGCACCATGCATTTTTCTTTGTACTCCTCCCCTTTGCGATGCCATACAGTTTTGAAGCCATCAGTTCCAAAAACATGAATCTTGGTCTTATCACTCCAGTATAAAGAGTCCCAGCAGTCCTCTTGTTTTTCAGCATGGGCTACTGCAAATTCTACGTGGGTTTTTTGTGCATAGGCTTTAAGAGAGGCTTCCTTCGTGGACAACACCCATGCATGCCATTCTTCTGCAGTGTACGCCATATTGTGTCATAGGAAACAATCACCCCAGTTTGGCTTTACACTTTTTTGGCTAACTGCAGTGAAATTGCATGGCGATTTTCTTCAACCCTTCTCATCAGAAGATGCTCCTGTCGAGGTGTTAACTTCCGTGAATAGCCTGGATGTCTGTGAGATGGTTGCAGTTCCATCTTTCTTACATTTTTGTATCACTTTTGCTACAGTATTCTGACTGATAAGTAAAGCGTTGCTGATCTTCTTGTAGCCTTCACCTTTCTTGTGTAAAGAAATTATTTTTTCCTCAGGCCTTGTGACATCTCTCTTCCATGTGGTGCCATTGCTGACTGCATGAAATGGGGAGGTATTTTCTTTGTTAAGTAACGCCCTTTTATAATCAACTGTCTGCTGGACACCTGTAGTTGAATTCTTGTAAATTAGGATTTTGTTGTCTAAAATGCAGCTTTGGTCCTAAGACTTTCATTGGGGGTGTATTAATTTTTGCAACATGTACTTGAATGAATTTGTTAGCAAAAAAACTGTGTGCAAATGAACAAATCTTGGTTGCAATCAATGGCCCGCATTTGTGGAAGTGTTTTGTAGTATAGTGTCCCATAGAAAATGTTGATTCTGTAAAGAAAGTAAAGGTTTTCTGACAAATCTGTTGGGGTGTTCTCATTTATGCTGAGCACTGTGTATATACTGTCTCCATCTCCCTACACACACACATACACACACTGGTATAAATACGTATTATCTGCAGATTCAGGTATCAAAGTAGCATCACTCAATGCTGAACATTAGGTCCGCAATACTGTATTCTCATACTGCAATATGGTCTGGTGTACAAAATGAGTGAGAGCAATGTCACGTTATTTACCTTTATCTTGGCAATTTGGCCAACAATAGTACCGACAGCACCAGCTGCTGAGTTAACAAGAAGCACTTCACCTGGCTTTGGATCACAGATTTGCTTAAGACCAATGTATGCTGTGACACTGTGCAAGAAAAATGGTCATTGCAGATATTAAATAAACTTCTATTTGTTCCCTTTTGGTATGCTAAATATATATTTGAAAGAGTTTAGCTATATTTGTTTGATAACTGTGAAAAACAACTTGTGGATCTTGCCAGAAATCTAGCCAGCTGATCATTTTTCGTATACTCCCATTTCCCTTGTAGCACTGATATCAGTTAGCACGGTTCCCTCTGTGCACTACAAAATATCTGCCCCTATGTTATGGAGAAGGGAAGAGAAGAGAAGAGAATAGCTCTGTAGTTTTAAAACACTGTTATAGGATGACAATGCTGCTTCTCTGAAGATACAGCACTATGAGTGAGAAGTGTCAGCCTAATGTAGGAAGTTTGTTACAGACAGGCTCAAATAACAAAGAAATAACCGAAAAAAGAAAACGAATGCAGCCACCACATGTAAGGACTATTAATATACTAAATTTTTCTTCTTTTATTTAGATACACTTTAAAACACTATAAAATGTAAATATTAGACATGTGCACACTGAAATATTTTGTTTCGGAATTTCTTTTTCGTCCTAAAAATAAATTTAGTTACTCCTGAAATTCGTTTTTATTTATTTTGATTTTTGGTTAAAAATTGCATTCGTCCGAAAATCCAAATTAAGGTCGAATCTGTCATTGAAGGCTTATGGTGTCTGTCGAATGTTCAAAGAAGATTCGACGGAGCAGCTAAACTGTACAACGCCGTATAGTTTACCTGCTCCATCGAATCTTCTTAGAACTTTCAACAGACACCATAAGCCAAAGTACGTGTGTACTTAGTTCTAGCTATTTTACTGCTCCTCCTCTTTGGTTACAATTAGCCAATAACATTCATCATCGTCATTATTTTTATTTATCTTTTCTCCCCTACGTCGAATCTTTTCTCTCCATGTAGAATAATCTTGGACTAAGAGTTAAGGTTAGGCACATTCAACCACAGGTTTGATGGACACAGATTGTTATTGTCAGCATCATGTCGAATCTTTTATCTATATCGAACTGTTGTAGCAACGAAAATGAAAATAAAGCATTTGTTTACGTCGGATCTTTCGTTTTTCAGATTCTGCACTTTTGTTATCGTTTGTGAAAACGATAACGAAAATACCTGAAATTCGGACGAAAACGAATGCACATGTCTAGTAAATATAGACCACGCTGCCAAAAATGTGAATCTAAATTACGATATTGTTTGCCACATGTAAAGTGCACAAAATAAATAAGCAACACCAGAAAATACAACTAATGTCCAATGTATAAATAAGTCACATTGAAATAATAAATGCTTAAAAAAAAAAAATGTAGGTGAACAGGTGCTGGTGCCATTAGTAGTGGCTACTTTCAGGAGCTCCAGGTGACCACACATGGATGTACACTCACCACAATATATAATCTCCATGGTGCAGCTAGAACACACCAATGATTGGTTTCAGCCCCAAAATTTGTACACAACACAATCCATAAGGGAAATGGGGAGGAGAGAGCACCGGGACTTTGCAAAATCAGAGAAAAGTATAACACGTAATATAGCATAAAAAGCAGATATTTTATTGAAAAATATTAAATTGACCCCGGTGAACACCACAATTGGGGGAAGTGAATCTAAAAGTTGAACTTTTATAGGTATTTTATGCTATATTACGTGTTATACTTCTCTAGTATCGCAATATCCCAGTGTTCTCTCCTCCCCATTTCCCTTGTGGATTTTGTTGTGTACAAATTTTGGGGCTGAAACCAATCATTGGTGTGTTCTAGCTGCACCATGGAGTCTCTCTCTATATATCTATATATATTGTGAAAGTCCCTGTCACTGTGAAAAGGGATGGAAAATGGAGACCTGCATGTCGGCGGACTGCAGTGCTACAGAGCATAGCTTTGAAAAGGAGAAAACGGTTTTGGCAGCTTTTTCCAGGTTTTGCTATGTTCGGAGGGGGTGCTGTAGTTTGGAGATCCCGCAGAGACTTGGGTGGGATGAGATCTCCAACCCTGTGTTCAGGTCTTTTGGATAGCAAGCAGGGTGGGGGGGGGACTGTCAGACTGTGTCTGAAGGACTGGGAAGGTCGGGACGGCTACAAGGGCCTGTGAGACCAGAGAAGGGTCTGGGAGGCTGGGAGAGCTGAGGCGACTAGCAAGCCCAAGGGGGCTGAAGGAAGTCCTGAATTCTGGGGGATAGTAAGCAAACCCAGAGGTCTGGAGAGTTCTGTTGAGGCCAGGAGTAGGCCGGTTCAGCAGGGAACTGCAAGGCAAAGTAAGCCTAGGAGCCAGGAGGCTTGGCATTTTTGGTTGTATGAATTTACTGGAGAAGAACCCTTGTGTGGAAAATCCTGTGTATAAACTTTATTTTGTTCCTGTTAATAAAAATGGGCTGCCATGCCCTCAAACCTGATAACTGACTGCTGTGGACTCACTACGTGAAGATGCATTGCATCTACCACTGAGCTAAATATGTCTATGTCTATGTCTCTCTAAATGGATGGAACTTCTATTGCTAGACACACATACAGTGGACACACTGTATCTTGTCACCAACTTGACCATATTTTACACACAGTTTACTAATTTTAATTCACATTTTTGGCAGCGCAATCTATATACACATGCATTATATTATTGAAAGTATTGGGATGCCTGCCTTTACACGCACATTAACTTTAAGGTCCCTTTCACACTGGGGCGGTAGGGGGCGTCGGCGGTAAAACAGCGCTATTTTTAGCGCTGTTTTACCGCGGTATTCGGCCGCTAGCGGTGCGGTTTTAACCCCCCGCTGGCGGCCGAAAAAGGGTTAAATCCACTCGTATAGCGCGGCTATAGCCGCGGTATTGCTGCGGTATAGCCGCGCTGTCCCATTGATTTCAATGGGCAGGAGCAGTGTAGGAGCGGTGAATACACCGCTCCTTCACCGCTCCAAAGATGCGGCTGACAGGAGATTTTTTCTTCTCCTGCCAGCGCACCGCTTCAGTGTGAAAGCCCTAGGGCTTTCACACTGAACAAACAGCGGAGGCTGTTTTGGGGCGGTTTGCAGGCGGTATTTTTAGCGCAATAACGCCTGCAAACCGCCCCAGTGTGAAAGGGGCCTAAGGGCATCCCAGTCTTCTGGCCCAAACGCACGGTCTGAAGCAGTTTTTTTTTGCATGCTAGTCGCATATCGAAAATGGGAGTGGTTACTAAAGTGACAAAAATTCTCGTACGACAGAATATAAAATCGGAAGTGATGTCATCTGGGCCGGCCCAAGACATTGTGCTGCCTGGGACCAAGAATAAAATGCTGCCCCCCCAAAAAAAATCATGCCCAACAAAAGGCCCCCACATTCATTTTTTATATCATGATAACTAAAGGGGACCGGTCATGGCGGTCTACATGTATAGGACTTGTCATGGCTCTAAAACATGTATATAGGAAAATAAAGAGGACCTGTCATTACACTATACACGTATAAAGGGGACCTGTCTAGGCACTATACATGTATCTAGGAGAATAAAGAGGACCTGTCATGGCTCTATACATGTATATAGGAGAAGAAAAAGGGGACCTGTCATGGCACTGTACACGTTTATAGGAGTATAAAGAGGACCTGTCATGGTTGTTTACATGTATAAGAGTATAAAGAGGACTGGTCATGGCTCTATACATGTATATAGGAGAATAAGAGGACCTGTCATGGCTCTATACATGTATATAGGAGAATAAAGAGGACCTGTCATGGCTCTATACATTTATTGGAAAATAAAGAGGACCTGTCATGGCACTATACACATTTCTAGGAGTATAAAGAGGACCGGTCATGGCTCTATACATGTATATAGGGGTAGAAAGAGAACCTGTCATGGCTCTATACATGTATATAGGAGTAATAAAAGGACCTATCAGGGCTCTATACATGTGTATAGGAGTGTAAAAGGACGTGTCATTGCTCAATACATGTAGGAGTATAAAGTGGACCTGTCATGGCTCTATACATGTACAGTGAGGATCGAAAGT
Organism: Aquarana catesbeiana; assembly: GCF_042186555.1. Taxonomy (NCBI): domain Eukaryota; kingdom Metazoa; phylum Chordata; class Amphibia; order Anura; family Ranidae; genus Aquarana; species Aquarana catesbeiana. The sequence continues at coordinate 455,354,674 of NC_133324.1, read as the reverse complement.
TTGGGCACCCTAGGTAAAAATGTGTATTAATGTGCATAACGAAGCCAAGGAAAGATGGAAAAAAAATCTCCAAATTGCATCAAATTACAGATTAGACATTCTTATATGTCAAAAAAAGGTTAGATTTTATTGCCATCATTTACACTTTCAAAATTACAGAAACCAAAAAAATGGCGTCTGCAAAAGTTTGGGCACCCTGTAGAATTTATAGCATGCACTCCCCCTTTGCAAAGCTGAGACCTGCCAGTGTCATGGATTGTTCTCAATCATCGTCTGGGAAGACCAGGTGATGTCAATCCCAAAGGTTTTAAATGGCCAGACTCATCTGACCTTGCCCCAACAATCAGCACCATGGGTTCTTCTAAGCAGTTGTCTAGAAAACTGAAAATAGTTGATGCTCACAAAGCGTGAAGCGTGACGCGCACATTAATACATATTTTTACCTGGGGTGCCCGAACTTTCGATCCCCACTGTATATAGGAGTATAAAGTGGACCTGTCATGGCACTATACATGTATATAGGAGAATAAAGAGAACCTGTCATGGCTTTATACATGTATGTAGGAGTATAAAGAGGACCTGTTATGGCTCTATACGTGTATATAGGAGTATAAAAGGACCTGTCAGGGCTCTATACATGTATATGAGTATAAAAGGACCTTGTGTGGCCGGCGGCCGCAATGTCTGCCGACCACCCGAGATCGCTCCACAGAGAGCCAGAACGGGGATCTGTCAATGTAAACAGACAGATCCCCATTCTGACAGGGAAGGAGAGACAGATCTGCTGTTCCCAGTGGTTAGGAACAGTAATCTCCTCTACTAGTCACTCCCATCCCCCCACAGTTAGATAACACCTCCCAGGGAACACATTTAACCCCTTGATCGTCCTTAGTGTTAACACCTTCCCTGCCAGTGACATTTATACAGTAATCAGTGCATTTTTATAACACAGATCGCTGTAGAAATGCCAATGGTCCCAAAAATGTGTCAAGTGTCTGATCTGTCCACCACAGACCCGCTAAAAATCACAGATCACCGCCATTACTAGTATAAAAATATATAATAAAAATGCCATAAATCTAATCCCCTATTTTGTAGACGCTATAACGCTTGCGCAAATCAATGTACACTAATTGCGTTTTTTTTTTTTTTACCAAAAATATGTACAATACATATTGGCCTAAACTGATGAAGAAATGAATTTATTTTTGGGATATTTATTATAGCAAAAAGTATAAAATATTGTGTTTTTTCAAAATTGTCACTCTGTTTATAGCGCAAAGAAAATAAAAACAGCAGAAGCGATCAAATACCACCAAAAGAAACCTCTATTTGTGGGGAAAAAAAGGATGTCAATTTTATTTGTGTACAGCGTTGCACGACTGCACAATTGTCAGTTAAAGCGTTGCAGCGCCGTATTGCAAAAAATGGCCTGGCCATTAAAATTCCTCTCAGGCTCTTATGTCTCATACAACTTGTGATGTGTGTTTTGTACTTAGTTTTGTTTCGGACTTCACCACCAGATGCGGATTGTCACCTGCCACGCGTTGCAGATTGTCACCTGCCACGCGTTGCAGATTGTCACCTGCCACGCGTTGCAGATTGTCACTTGCTGTGTCCCAGAGTGAAGGCAGGCAGCAGAGAGATAATGTAATTTCTCTGCTGCCCGCGGCTACACAGTGAGGGCGGTGATGCAGGGTGGGCGGTGAGAGATGATGTCTCCCCCCGCCCATTGGCCTGCCGACCCGCCCGCTCACTCGCCAACTGCTCCCCCGTGGGCAGCGAGTGTTCTGCCCACACGCAGCGCTCCTGTCACCTCTATCAGCAGCGGCGTTGGGCTCCTCACAGGATAAGCAGCGGAACAGGTTGGCTCATGGGCGGCAGTTTGCACCGGGTCCCATGGTGGGGCCAGTCCTGGATGTCATGTGTTGTAGTTTATGTCTATTGTATTTTAGGATGACAACTGTGCTGATTAAACGAAAATCATACGATCTGGTATCGTACGAGAAAAATGTTCGTGTTAGTCCGATCGGATAATATCAGATGAACTGTCGTGATCGGTTCTCGAAAGCTCTGTACTAATGATCCGATCATAGATCGCTTTGAAAGCTGTATTTTTCGTCCGATTTTTGAATTGTGAGTACGGGCCATTAGTCTGTAGGGTTCAATATGGAGTTGGCCCACCCTTTGCAGCTATAACAGCTTCAACTCTTCTGGGAAAGCTGTCCACAAAGTTTACAAGTGTGTCTATGGGAATGTTTGACCATTCTTCCATTTGTGACGATGAGCGAGTTTGGGGTGGAGGAACTTGACTGGCCTGCACAGAGTCCTGACCTCAACCCGATAGAACACCTTTGGGATGAATTAGATCGGAGACTGAGCCAGGCCTCCTCATCCAACATCAGTGCCTGACCTCACAAATGCACTTCTGGAAGAATGGTCAAACATTCCCATAGACACACTCCTAAACCTTGTGGACAGCCTTCCCAGAAGAGTTGAAGCTGTTATAGCTGCAAAGGGTGGGCCAACTCAATATTGAATCCTATGGACTAAGACTGGGATGCCATTAAAGTTCATGTGCATGTAAAGGCAGGTGTCCCAATACATTTAACAATATAGTGTATATAAGGTTCATGAATGTGGAAGTTAGACACATTTTGAAGACTGCAGCAGCCATAATCATATTCATCTGTGTTTTTATTTTGTTTATGTCTGTGGCGCAAGTAGAAAAAGTGTGCAGGTTTATAATAAAACGCATTGTCTGTAATGCTAGTCAACTCAAACTCACAAAGGCAACCTTGTCATAAATATGATTTTGGAGCACCTAACAGGCTTGTAAAGGTCTCCAATATTAAAAATAATCAGTTATTCATACATCATTCATAATGGTGAATTGTCAATATTCACTAAAGTTTCTTTCATGTGAATGTAGCCCAATGAAGGTGATGAGGTATCATTCTTATAAAATATACATATGTAAATATGTAACGTGCAGAGGTTTCGGGATATAACTGTTGAAGTAATAATCCAATAATTAGAGCCTGAAAGCATATTTAGGTGTTAAAAGTAGTTTACCCCGGCATTCCAACAGATCCAAGTGCCAATGAACGTGACAGTGATTCGGGCCAGTTGGATGGTAAGGCGCGCAATTCTTTACCATCTGATATGAAGTGTGTTGTCCAGCCTGCACGTGCTACATAATAATCACCTACTGCAAAGGCTAGATTCTTACTTTCCACAACCCTGCGTAAAGAACAAAAAAGCTCAGTTCCAGAATTTTGGATTAAATGTTTTACTGTGTCATCATAAACAGTGATGGTTGTTGTAGGCAAGTAGTCACTCATCCATCAAAATCATTTTAACTTGACTGAATCTTTCCTCTCACCAATCTGGGATGAAAACAAAGGGCAACTTTTAGTGAAAAGTATGTAGGCAAAGGAAATACTTCTGCTACACCTCCAAGTATGCAGACCACATAAAATGAACCCTAAGATGCATTAAGGTGAAAAAAAACGAGGGTTTACAACCCCTTTATTTTTCGTCTACTAAATCAATACTATTTTAGTCGACCAATATACGACTAAAACAATTCAGATGACTAAAATACGACTAAAACTGAAATGGCATTTTAGTCAAGACTATGACTTAGGCCTCTTTCTCACGGGGCGGATCAGTGATGATCCGCCCCATGAACATCCGCTGGCTCAGCGGGGATCACTCCGCTGATCCCCGCTGAGCAGGAAGATGACAGGTGCATCGCTGCACGCTGTGCAGCGATGCACCTGTCAGAGCGCCGCTCTCCCCTATGGGGGGATCGGATGACGACGGACCGTAGTGTCCGTCGTCACCCGATCCGATCCGAAAACGGATGGAAAAGTAGGTTTTTCCTCCGTTACACTTTTCGGATCGGAGCGGGGTCGGATGTCAGCGGACATGTCACCGCTGACATCCGACGCTCCATAGGGATGAATGTATGTCCGTTTTTCATCCGAAAACGGAAGGATGAAAAACGGACATACGGATCGTCCATGTGAAAGAGCCCTAAAAGTAAATTGAATTTATATCACAACAGCTAAATCTGTGTCTGTAGTGGATGTTCAAACCATAAATAATAAACATATTAGATGTTTACTCCAGGAGTTTACGTTTGGCAGTTCTAAAGAAATAATGCATCAAAATTTAACTAAACCATTACCGTACATTTTAATACCAAAATGTACTGGAGATTTTAGTCAAGTAAAATATGACCAAAACTAAAACTCAGATGACTAAAATATGACTAAAACTAAAATGGCATTTTAGTCAAAAGACTAACAAACTAAACTGAAATTTGATGTCAAAATGAACACTGTACTTTTGTTAAAGCCTTTTTTTTATAGAAATCTTTTCCTTTACATCAGCGGTCTGCAAACTGCAACCTATTTCCTATTTAATCCCTTAGTAACCCTTAGCAAATTCTAATTAGCCCTAATTAACACATCCACCTCCCTTCTCTCCTTAAGCAGCCATTCATGTTTTTTTTGTTTTTTGTTCAACCAGTGGGTTGAATAGAAAAAAAACCCCAAAACACTAAATTCAACGAATGTGTGGATGGGGGATTAGTTAGCACTGCCAACTATACTCAACAGTGCTGATCGAGTGGCAAAAATCTGACAGGCTTTTCGTACAGAAGTTGATCAGTAGATAGACTTATGTGCAACCAGCCTGCCCATACATGGATCGCAATTCGTATGGTCCCTGCTGAACTGGTCAAAATTCATAGTAGGTGCAGTTGAATAAAGACAATAGTCATCCAGTTCAACCTATGTAGGTGTATGTGTGTCAGTGTCGATAATCATCTCCCATATCCCTGTATGTTGAGTTCACTAAGATGCATGTCCGAGAGTCTTTAAAATATCAATACTCCTCACTGATACCACCAATTGTGGAAGAGAGTTACCGCCCTGAAAGTGAAAAACTCCCTACGCAGCTTAAGGTTAAACTGCTCCTCCTCCAATCTCATTGTGTGGCCCCGTGTCTTCTTACACTCCCTGAGAGGTATTTGTATATCGCTATAACATCTCCTCAAGCGTCTCTTCTCCAGGGAGAATAAATTTAGTGCTTGTAGCCATTCCTCGTAATTGAAGTCCTCTAGTCCCCTTTTTAATTTCATTGCCCTTCTTTGGACTCTCTCCAGCACATCCTTCCTGAGGACTGGTGACCAGAACTGGACAGAATATTCCAATTGTGGCCCAACCAGTTTTATAAAGTGGCAGGATTATAGCTATCTCTGGAGTAAATGTATTTTTTAATGCAAGCTAATAGTCTGTTGGCCTTGCTTGCTGCAGATTGGCATTTCATGCTATTGCTCAGTCTGTCTTCTACGAGAACCCCAGATCTTTTTCCATCCTTGATTCCCCCAGAGGTTCTCCCCTAGTAGTTTGCTTCATCTTCAAAAACTGAGATTGAGTTATTTATACCAACCTCTATATCATTTATAAATTAAACAGAATTGGTCATTGGGGTACAATCCATGTATTACCAGCTTTAGAGATGGAAAAAAATCAGCATCAAAATAATGGCACAGTGGTGTAGTGGGTAGCACTCTCACCTAACAGTAAAAAGGGTTGCTGGTTCGAATCCCAACCACAACACTACCTGCCTGGAGTTTACATGTTCTCCCTGTGCCTGCGTGGGTTTCCTCCGGGTACTCCGGTTTCCTCTCACTCCAAAGACATGCTGGTAGGTTAATTGGCCTCTGTCCAAAATTGGCCCTAGTATATGAATGTGAGTTGGGGACCTTGGATTGTGGGCTCCTTGAGGGTAGGGAGCAATGTATGTGTGGAGTGCTGCATAAATTGAGAACACTATATGGGTACCTTAAATAAATGATATAATAGATGAGCATCTTAATGAGACACAATGTAAAGGGATAGGGACAATTGTAGACACTCAGGTTGATGGACTGGTATCGTTATTCAACCTTACTATGTAACTATATGTTACATGTTACACGCATATGCAGGGTGCAACATGTAACATGTTTCGAACAGACTGCAACCCTCCCCTCCAATCCCCCACTGTGACAGCTAGTGAGGATCTTACCCCCACCCCCCTGCTAGCTGTCACAATTTGTTAAAAAAAATGGCAGAGAGGGGCTGCTCCACCTGCCCAGCAATGTCACTCATTCACAGTCCTCTGTGAATGGCAAACTACAAGTTCCCACAGCCTTTGCATCTGTCGAATTGTAGTTTTTCAATGAACTGCCACGGTGCTGTTGTAGTTCATTGAGTCTTCCCGTCAGATTGTATCTGCTTGCACGTATGATGTATGGGCACCCAGATACACTGACAGATCTGCAGGAGACCTGCATGACATTAGCAATCTTCTGATCACTTGTGCAATACTTTAGAGGCTCCAGAAACAAAAAATAATAAATGCACATTTTTTTAACCTGCAACAAAACGTGCATTATTTTTTGTTAAAAGGTGAACTTATCCTTTAACCTTTTTTTTTCATTTGAAAAAAAAATGCCTTTATTTCATTTGAAAAACAACTTTGCTGTGCTTTGTAATATAATCCTTTTGCACAGTCTCTGAGATGTAATGTATATTAAAAGAAAATGAACGTGATACCTGGCAACCTGGGTTCCCATCATAACATCTCCATCATTTAGTGCTTGCACACTGTATGGCCTGAAAGATACCAAATATCAGTGTTATGATACAAGTATATTGGTAAAGAAAGCAAATATAGGACAGATAGAAAAGTCAAACTACATATGTTAGATCAATCCATGACAGAACAGTTTCAATGGAATAGGTAGTGCATAAAAAATTACAATTTTGATTTAATAGTATCTTCATTTCTTATCATATCAAAAATCACGTCAATGGTAGCTTTTTGAATGTATTATTTAGTTGTGCAATGTGATTGGTATCGGTGAATGGATTTAAGAACCCATCTGTGAAAGTGTCTGCCAACATCCAGTCTAAAGTGGTCAGGTTTTTGATCATTTACTTCAGTGTTAAAGTCACTACAAAACTGCTGCTAAATTTTCTAAAATTACCTCATGTATGGATCAACACTCCAAAATTCTGATTGCAGTAGGAGCTCTGAAAGCACAAAAAAAAATTCCTTCAGTTAGAGATTTTTAGAAAATTCCTATGAAAGGCACCAAATATAATACGACATCACAGATGGTATGTGGGGTACCTAACGCCAGGCAGACAAAATATGAGCCAAACGTTCAAATCATTAAAGTATAACTAAAGGCAAAATTTTTTTTCATTTTGGATAGACTGTAGCTGGGTTAGAACACACGTCAGTTTTTATTGCTACCTCTACCCCGTTACGGAAAATCATACATACCTATACTTTTTAGCAGAGTCCCTAGGGAATAAAATGGTGATCGTTGCAATATTTTTTTACGTCACACTACTTGTGCAGCGGTCTTTCAAATGCATTTTTTGGGGAAAAATGGATTAAAAAAAAAAAAAAAACTAAACAGTAAAGTTAACCCAATTTTTTTATATAATGTGAAAGATGATATAACGCCGAGTAAATCGATATGAAACATGTCATGCTTTGAAATTGCACACACATGGAATGGCGACAAACTACGGTACCTAAAAATCTCCATAGGCGGTGCTTTAAAAACGGTTACCAGGTTAGAGTTAAAGAGGTCTGGTGCTAGAATTATTGCTCTCACTCTGACAATCGCAGTGATAACTCACATGTGTGATTTGAACACAGTTTACATTTGCGGGCGTGACTTGCATATGCATTTTCTTTGCTGTGCGTACACACGGTGACGGTGACACTTTAAACTTTTTTTGCATAGTCACTTAAAAAAAATTCTGATCACTTTAATTGCTGTCACAAGGAATGTAAACATCCCTTGTGACAGTAATAGGCAGTGACAGGTAGCCCAAATCCCTCCTTTGCACTTACAATGATATAGATCACCAAAAACGGCGATTCTGAATACTGTCATTTTTTTTTTTTTAAATCGGCGTTATTGGCAGCCAAGTAAACCGGAAGCGACGGTGGACTGCATCCACCTAGGTAAGTATGAATGGGGAAAAAAAGAAACCCATACTCTTAAGTGAATTACAGGTGCTAGTGTTTACCGCCCCTGAAAAGTGATCCTCCTTGGGGAGTAGAGCAGCAGCTTTGAGGAATTCAGGAGGGATTCTGCTGCCTTGTGAATAATAGTATTTTTTTTAAAAATGTAACCCCAAGAAGGAGCCATTAACCTCAATGGGCAGTCAGAATTGACAAGCCAAGTTTATTTATTTGTAAGCCAAGTGATTTTACATTTTTTATTTCTGCTCAAAATAAATTGATAGATGTGGGTGCCAGCTATACGGGAGTTCAGAAAAATGCCTATTGTGTCAGAGTGATATCTGGGGGAGGGAATTATTTTATGCATTAAAAAAAATCATTTATTTTCCAAAATGTATGCAAGGAGAGGGGAAAATGAGGTAAGATTGGGATAATGGGAAAGAGAAGGAGGGGGGAGAAGAAGAAAAAAAGGGAGGTAGAGAACTCAAGTGTGCGATCCCTGGGATATTCTTACCACAACTTTGGAATATCAGGATTGAAAAAGTTTTTAATGCTCCATAGAAGGGAGGGAAAACCAGTACCAGAGGGAATTGTGTTACTACAAGGAGGTGTATCTCCTGTGGGCTGGAGCTAAAGTGAGTTGTAGAGGTGTCCTTCTAAAAGGAAAACAAGTTATAAATATAGTAAGCTGTCAATTATAAAAAGTTATATAAGGCCCATATAGGATACCCCCCCCCCCTTCTTCCCTTCTCAATGTTTACAAAATATGATATCCCTAATTTAACATGATATCCCAATGTCTAAATCTTCTATTCCTGGGTATACGGTAGCGTTGGAAGCTTTGGTGTTGTTCCCCACGGGCCTGGCAGTCTATTACCAGCACTGCATGTACTCCTCTTACAGGTAATTATGATGAATTGGTGAACTGCTTATCCATATTAAATAACGAATGGGTTACATTACACAGATTTACATTTATTTTAAATTATTGATTAGACAACGCAAGCTTTTGATCCATCTTTCCCCTCCCTTTCTTTCATGGTAGATATAATACCTCCTTAAATTGTATTTTGACTTTATAAAAATGGATATTAAGTGTCATGACACCACACCATTTCATTACATCACACCATTTAACTAACAAATGTCTTATGTATATCTGTTTTGTTTATAATTACAGTACTTTTTAGAGGATCTGAGGCCCTGATGATAGACAGACATCTATGTGGCTGTTCAATCCGTGAATATGTTTTTTAAAATTCATTTTTTAACTGATGTTTGTTATATTTTTTATACATCTTCATTTTCTGTGTCCAATATACCCTAGAATGTACATTTAAAGTCCCATATTACTCACTGGTTTCTAAAAGGATTTAGAGAAAATTAGAAAATGTGTGCTCTGGCAGATATTGATAGAGGTGTGTGTATATATATATATATATATACACACACACACACACAAACACATGAGGTTCCTGGACCTTTGCCACACTTCACTGTAGATCCATCACGCTCTAATAATTTCTATTATTGCTAACATTTGCCAAGTAGAAATTTTGTAACAGAATTTTCCCTTTTTTTTAAATCCGAGAATGTTGTGAGTGATTATGCAGCAAATCCAGGCAGGAAAAGGTTTCTAGACGTGTCCATACTTTTATAACTAGGCTCCAATAAGTTGTCCTCTACAGCAGGGGTCATCAACCCCTGGGCCGCGGCCTAATTGCGGTCGGCATGAGACACTTGGGCGGGCAGGCGGGCATTAAAGATCCGGGCGGCCAGCATAAGAGCGGTGGATGGAAGGAGCGGGCAAGCAGAGATTACATCTCTCTGCCCGCCGCATCACGCTCTTCCGCCCTCACAGCCCACTGGTGCCCTGTCAGCCTCAGTGTCGGAGGTGCGGCGGGTAGCCGAGAGATGACATCGCTCACTGCCACCCCTCATCACCGCTCTCCTTCCTTTATTTGGAACCCACTACTGCACAGAGGCCTGTGCTGCCACCAATGCAGTGGTGGCAGGCAGCGTGGCAAGTGACATTCTGCATCTAGGGACAGGCAACGTGGCGTTGCAAGTGGCATTCCGCATCTGGTGATAGGCAACGTGGCAGGTGGCGTGGCAAATGACATTCCACATCTGGTGACAGGCAACATTTATCACTACAATGTAATAGAAAGAATGCGCTTCAATCACCCTGACACCATATCAAGCATGGTGCTGTGATGATTGAAGCGCTAACACCAGCCATTGCCCATGAAAAATCGATTACCCCCCCGCTTGACCCCCACCCAAAGGTTGGGGACCACTGCTCTACAGTACGTTTGTGTATAAGAACCCAGCTTTAAAGCTTATGCACAGTAAAATTGTAGGGGGGGGGGATTTACTAAAACTGGTGCACACAAAATCTGGTGCTTCTGTGCATAGTAACCAATTAGCTTCTGTTTCAATCGTTTTTTAATTGAATTTTTTAAAGAATATAAGCAATATGAACATTGCGCGGAGCAGCAAACAATCCTTGTGTGCTCGGCATATACAGGAAGAGATGGTACATGAGTAGGGGGAAAACAAGGTCACAGAATCTCTTGGCAAGTGAGTGATGTCTTCTCTAAACTCACATGTGAGCACTTAGTCACCAACTATTAAAAACAGGAATAATATGTTTTCTGCTATAACATGGATGTAGAAATGACCATATAAACACTGGGGTGGTCTCCACACAATCACCCCGAGTCTAATCTATGGAAGAAATAGGAAAGGAAAAAGCGAAGGAAAAGGAAAGGGGGTCCACCGAGGATCTGACATCAGCCTATTCAAACAGCCAGATTCATGCATTCGGGACCTGCAGGTAAGCTAGCCAAGGGGACCCTATTTTATCAAAGATGGATTGTTTGTCATGTAGAACACTCACAATTTTTTCATTTAACATGATCCATGTGAGTTTTCGTTTAACCATTGCAATATCTATGACAGTGCTTTTCCACGCTGTTGCTACAGCTAGAAATATAAAGTAAACGAAGGTCTGTGTATGTTATGGAACAATATCAACTGGTTTATTTAGTAGGGCAATACTCGCATCGTTAGTGATGTTAACCATTGTAACTGAAAAAATAAAGGCGTGAATCCTCATTCAAAAGCAGCGGCCCTTGGGGCATGACCACACATGTAACGTAGAGCCTATCTGGCCACAGCCCCTGAAACCGGTAGCTGAGGTGCTCGGGTACATTTTGGACAGGCGTTCCAGTACTAAATACCATCTGGCGTGGACCTTGTAACCTGCATAAATCAAGGCCACATTAAGGATGCCTTTATGGATTTGTGCATTCAATTTGAGACAGTCCTCCACCTCAGGAGCTATGGACAGATCCCCCTCCCACGCTACCTGCTAAAATAACCTAACAGGGGAGTCAACAAATAGTTTATATAGCATAGAGATGCCCCCTCGCAGAGCAGCATCATGCATCTGTTTTTGAACATAGTTCGAACTACTAAGTCAGAGCTTTCCCTCCGTAATGACTTGAGTAAATGGTAAATTTGTTGCAAATGGAAGCTCTCTGCTGGGGGCATCTCCAAACTTCTCGTAAAATGAGAGGGGGGCGTATTCCCCTATGGTCAAAATAATCGTCCATACGATACAATCCCTTATTCAGCCAACAGCCAAACCTATCAAGTTGCATGCCTGGTGGAAACGGGGGGGGGGGGGTGCCAAAAAAAAGGGGCCGCCAGGACATGTGCTGAGCGCAAAGGCTATCTTCTACAGCTTGTGTCCCACACATGTAATGAGTGGGAGAGCGTAGGGCACAGAATAGATTTTTGATGTTTTGGTGGAATCCAAAAGACAAGGTCCATCGTGAGTGGAGAACACACCTGAGCCTCTATAGACACCCAGTCTGGTCGTAAATATCGACTATGAAGTTGGCATATGCAGCACAAGCGTTTTCCCCGCACCAGGTTGTATCCAAACCAGGTATAAACTGAATGTTGCTCTCTAGAGTTGAAAAGCCCCAGGTGCTGGCTAATGCTAATCCATGTTATGAGGGAAGAAAAAAGTCCGGACAGCCGCACACCAGGAGAATATAATCCAACAAAATTTCTTTATTGTAAAATCAGGAACAAATCATGTACAAAGCACCATGGATAGAATGTACAGATAATCAGCTAACGCGTTTCACACTCTGCGGAGCGCTTACTCATATGAAGTTGGCATAGTTGGGCGAGCTGTGCTGCTACATATTTCCTGAAATCAGGCACGCCTAGTCCGCCGGAATCCTTAGGAGTATACATTGTGCCCCGAGTTATCCTGGAACCATTGGTTCCCTAAATGTAACAGAAAATTTTTGATTAAAAATGTCATGTGACATGACGACTAGGGACCTGGATAGGCAAAGTGTGGAAAAAATACAGTACCCTTGGCAGGACTGTCATCTTCAGAGGAAATCTTACCCATACATGACAGATTCGCATCAGACCCTGTCTGTACATCTTCTAATAACTTAGTGAATAAAGTCAGATAATTTGCTTTGTAAAGGGAAGAAATGGTGGGGGTCAGTCAGATCCATAAATAGGAGAAGGATGTCTTCTGCCACTAAAAAGGATAGTGAGCCTGAATGCCCCATGAAGTCGCATTTGATAAGTTGATATTCATAGCCTCCGATTTCTCTTGGTTGACCATGAGCCCCAAAATTTTCCTGAAACGATTTACAGGAGACATTAGATTTGAAAGAGTAGTGTGAGGGGAGGTGATGAACAACAAAAAGTCATCTGCAAATAAAGCACGCTTATAGCTCCTCCCCCCACTCTATTCCCAAAATGTCTAGGTTTTGATGTATTGCTATTGCAAGGGTTTCGATAGCAATGACAAACAATATGGGGGATAACAGGCATCCCTGCAGAGTACCCGATGAGATTTGTATCAGACCCGATTTATGGCCACACATAGCTATCTGGGCAGTGGGTGAGCTAAATAATGAGTGCAATGAGGCCAAAAACTTGGGTCCAAAATTCCATCTGGACAATATCCGGAAAAGAAAAAAGCCACGATAGGGAGTTGAAGGCTTTGCAGATGTCAAGTAACAGTAACATCCCTGTCCTATTCATCCCAAGAGGAGTGTAGAATGGATATGAGATCGATTGCTCTACGAACCTGGTCGGCTGCCTGTCTATGTGGCAGAAAGCCCACCTGATCCAAATGTATATAACCAGCTAGAAAAGTTGATAGTCGGTTTGCCAGAATTTTGGTGAATAACTTCAGGTCAGTATAAATTAAGGATATGGGACGATAGTTAGCTACATTGCTGTGGTCTTTTGTGGTGTTTAGAAATGAGGATAATAAAGGCTCTATTAGATTCTGCGTCTATTGGACCTCCCTGTTAAATGGCTTCGAAAAATTGCAATAAAGGTGGAGGCCAGTAGAGAGGCAATTTTTTTAAATAAACAGGGTTGTAAACCCGTCAGGGCCCGGTGCTTTCCCCGAAGAGGCTTATTTAATGGCCGCCAGCACCACCTCCACAGTGAGTTCCCTGTCCAAAATGTCTCTATGATCATCAGATAAAGTTGGGAACCAATTAGCTTCTAACTTCAACTTGTTCAATTAAACTTTGGTATGGTTACTATGCACTGCTGTGACAGATTGTGTGTGCACCAGTTTTAGTAAATCTCCCCTTGTGTCTGAAATTTGTCTGCAAGGCTTTTCCAAAAAATAAAAAAAATTGATACTGTAATGTTTAGGACTAGTATACCAAACTGTGATGTTGTATACCAAACAGTATGTTGTGGTCAGCCCTATTCAAAGCTTTGGCTTTGAAGGGGTTGAAGTTTCATAGGTAAAAGTCTTGGGTCTTGAAACTGGAACAATTAGTAAAGAGACTGCCTTCTATAAAAACAATACACAGATGCCACTTGCACAGCTTCCACATGGGAGGCAAGGACTGTCACTGAGTCCACTGCTCACTAAATTTGTATATGTATATTGACATCCAATAAATGTGCAGTACTTGTAGTACCAGAAAGCCTGACCCCTTGCTAATGTTCTGTTATAGTATGTACAAAAAGCTGGCCACTACAAAATACATATAGGACAACTGTAGGGACTGGATTTTCTATATTTATGGGTATCAACTGCTTTACAGAATCATATACTCTAAAGCTATAACGTACTAGTTATATAGTGTTTGCTGCAAAAAGTTTTCTTTGAAACAAAATGTTAACCTTTCTCTCTGTTGTTGGTGACAATAGGGTTGTGGTCCTCCGATTAAGTTTTTTCTCAACAGGAAGGAAACCAAAAGGCAAAAATAAAAAAATGAAACCTTACGATTTTAAGTTTTTTCTGCTTGAAATAAATTGGTGGATGTGGGTACCACCTATAAGGGAGCTCAGAAAAATGGCTATTGTGCCAGAGTGGTATTTGGTTAGAGAATTATTTTTTGCACTAAAAAAAAGAATTTAATTTCCCCAAATGTATTAAATTTCAAAGAGTACGGAGCACAAACAGCAGAGCCGCCAGGTCATACAGTACAGCCAGTTGCTAAAATTAATTTTAAAAATGTAAGATAAAAAAAAAAAATTGAGAATTTGTGCTCTGGCAGATATTCATAGAGATGTGCATTCGCACAAACTGGCAAAAGTCTCTCGTTCTAGGTAAATGCAAGAATGTTTCTGCCCATGAATCCTGAATGAAATAATGAATTTTGTAATATTATGTTTACTTTCACTGTTTCACAGTATAAATTAAGTCTTTATAGTAGTGATTATCTGCTTTTTTTTGTACTATAAAAAAAGGGTTTTTCTTTAACCCCATCATGACAAGTGATACAAAAAGCATGCTGCTGCTATTAAATGCCTTATGCTGGCCTTTATCGACTTTTTGGACGAGAATATTTCAATGAATAATCGTACGAAAAATTTTTGTACATACGATGAATGGACAAATGGCGTTAGAAAATTTCACTTGCTTTTAACATTCAGTCTTAAAATGTTATTTCTGCCCCTTCAAATTTTCCCATCACTGTGGTAAAATACGGAAGGTCGATATGACCACACTAATGATTAGAAAATGTAATGAACACACATGGGAGTAAGTCACATATGTGCAAGTCACAAGCAAGTCTCAAGTTACTGTGGCGAAAAGCAAGCAAGTCAAGTCGAGTCCCTGCTAGAAGTCAAGCAAGTCAAGTCATTTATTTTGGTCAAGTCACAAATTAAGTCAAAATACTGATCTACCCCATTTCCACCTTTAAATGAGTTAAAAGTCAGTTTTCAGGAAAGGTTCTGTTTTATTTTCAACATTAACAAAACTGCTTAGTGCTTTTTTCTTGGCATATTAAAGAAACACTTTGAATGCCCAAACAGCAGACAAGGAGCAGAACACTCAGCAATTAAATGGCCAACAAGCCTGAAAAAATGTTGTCCTTGCTGAGGGGGAAAATAACTAAGCTCAAAGTTTGAACTTGACACAATGCCAACATCTGGACACTTGAATGGTGATGAGAATAGCCACTTAAAATGCAATGCATTTGCAAAAAATTTAATTGGAAAGTACTTTCTCGCTCAGTTGTGAGCGATGGGGTCGCATTATCACCCCACCATGGTTGAACACACGTTCAACAGGTGCGCTTGATGCAGGGACAGACATAACTCTTACCGCTACCCTGAACAGCTCCAATGGCATTTGGCAAAGGTTGATTGGCTCAGAGGCGGTGGTGGGCGGAGTGTGTGGGTAATATTTTCGGGGGGGGGTTGCCAAGTCATTGCAAGTCAAACAGCCCAAGTCAAAGTCAAGTCGCAAGTCATTAGTGACAAGTCAAAGTCAAGTCGAGTCATTTATTTAATTTTGTCAAGCAAGTCGCAAGTCCTCAAACAGGTGACTTAAGTCTGACTTAAGTCAAGTCATGTGACTCAAGTCCCCCACCTCTGGTAATGAAGGTTCTTAGAATTTTCGAAGGAAAAATTTATTTGTGCTTGGCCAGCATACGTGACAGCAAGCACAGATAGCTTGTATCAAGCAACCTGCCTATGACAAGGGAGTTTGTCATGCATAATACTACGTTTTAGGTCTTTTTAAGTTTCTTTCTTTAAATAGAAATTTTGAGTGCAATAATATTTACCAGATTAAACATTTAATAGAATGTATATCTCTTCTGTTATTCTCAGAGTGGATTAGATATGTTGTTACCTAACCACATAGCTGGTTATTTGTAATTTACCACTGCATAAGCTATTCAAGAATAAAATTGTCTTTTTTAAACTTTACATATTACCTAAATTACACGCCATGCTTTGAGTTTTTTATTCAATTAATCGGTCAACTAAACAATTATGACAATAATCATTAGTTGCAGCCCTAAAATGCATAACAGAGTTCTCTAGGTTGTGGCTGCCAGGGTAATCTACAAAAAAAGCAAAGGTGATATTAAAGCACATCCATGTATAATTTAGGTATATCCTTACTATTTTGTGTCAACACATTTTTTTAAGACATGTTTTTCACAAGAATAATGATCTCTTACCTCCATCATTAAGTGGTGGCAACTCATTCTCAATTAGCTTGAAGTCTTCCAGTTTTGGAACACCTTCAAAATGTCTCACCATAGTCCATGATTTTGACACAACCATCTTTACTCACTGCAATAAAATAAATAACTATTACAATATCCTGTTATTAATATATATTACTGAACAATATGGTAACGAATAAAGCTTACCACACTGGTAAAACAGGATTCCAGTTAGTCCACCACCATACAGTGTCTCTCCAGTGTTACACTATTTGCACCGATTTGTATATATTTACACATATTGAGGCTTCAATTTGGTTTAAAATGTTTCAAACCAAAATATATGTCTATTAGACATCAACGGGTTTCATTTTTTATTATAGTGCAAAGAGTAACAAGTGTGTACAAGATGCAAAAATCCATGGCAACCAACTGGTTATTCATCTGACTGTAGTAAACCTAAAAATTTTATTGGCTGGAATCATTTAATGCCATTTGCACTTCCCATTTACTCTTTATTACACTAATTAAGCTGAGAATTGTTTACACATTACTTTCTTTGGTACTTATGTATTAAACCAGGGGTCTCCAAACTTTCTAAACAAAGGGCCATTTCACTGTCCTTCAGACTTTAAGAGGGGCCGGAATTTGGCCACTGGAAGTTGAAATTGTCCTGGCATCAGTGGGAGTAAATAGTGCATCCTTGGCATATGGGGGAGGAATAGTGCACCATCATTGGGGTCAGTGGGAAGAATAGTGCCCCATCGTTGAGTGTCAGTGGGAGGAGTAGTTCCCCAGTCTTTGGTGTCAATGGGAGAAATAGTGCCCCGTTGTCAGTAACAGGAATTATGCCCCATTGTTCATGTCAGTGTGTGTGTGGGGGGGGGGGGGTAGTGCCCCAAGGGCCAGATAAAGGCAAGCAAAAAGCCGTATCCAGCCCCCGGGCTGCACTTTGGAAACCACTGTAGTAAACTAAACTGGCAATAGATTGTGAATAAAGGCAAACAGACAAACCTACACATCCCTTCCCAGGAGCCCAAAGCTCCGTTACACTAATAAAGCTTGATGGAAACAAATGCAGGCAGCATCATACTTTTGTTTTTTTTTTACATCTGACGTTATTTTTATCAAATTTTGTTGACATTACATATAAATCTTACTCCAGGCTGATATATAAGACTGTATGTGATTATCTGCGCACAAGCATGTAAATAATTAAAGCTGCAAGCATGAATTGAAAAAAAATCACTTGAATGTGTATAAAAGAATAAATGCTGCGCTATCACCAAAAGTTTATCTGTGTGTAATACCAACTGTTTGTGATCTGATGCTGTATGTGTTTAACAATCATCAAATGATCAGGAAAGAACTGAAAAACCCATCAACGAATCATAAATAGGGTTTCATGCACACTGGATGTTTTTACAGCTGCTTCTAGGGGCGTCTGGCATTTTTTTTTCCTGCCTGTATGTTAGCCTATGTGTCTATGCACACACAGGTTTTTAGCAGCGTTTAGTGGCAGGAGAGTTTAGAGGCAGCAAACAAAACCCACTGCCAGTGCATCGAGGAGCAGCAGAGTTTTGGCAGAAAAAAAACGCTTGATGCTACTAAAAGCTGCTAAATGTGACTAAAGGCGTGCGTTTAGCGCCTGAGCATTAATTCATTTCAATGGGCAGAATAATTTATTCTGGCCAATTGAAATGAATTAATGCCCAAGAGCGTGACACCTGTAAAACTTGTAAAAGCTTTAGGCTGGGTTCACACTGCAGCACGCTCCGGCTCACAGAAGGAATCCGGTGTGTCTCCATTCACCGTTTCAGGTCCAATCTCAGCCTGAATTTTGGGTTGAATTTGGACCTGAAATGGACCAAAGGATGCACAGGACTCCTGTGCAATTCGCACTGGAGTTGCTGAGGAGATGGCGCCGGTCACAATCTCCTGCTATGCAAATTGAATGTGGGGAAACATGCATCCAATTCACAATAGTGTGAACCCAGCCTTAGTCACTTTTACAACCGCCAGGCATTTTTTCTGCAAAACCGCTGCTGGCTTCTAGGACAGTTACAATAAACATCCTGTGTGCATGAGGCCTAAAACAGTGAGGCCTCATGCACACTGGACGTTTTTACAGCAGCTGTTTTTGGCAGAAGACGTTTTTTTCTACAGTCATTAAACTCTCCATCATGTTATCCTATGTGTCCATGCACACATAGTCTTGTTAGTTTTGGGCAGTAACGTTTTTAAACAGTAAAAAAAAAAATCAAAACTAGTGGGTTCTGAAGCCCCATACACACTATCACATTTTCTGCTAATTTTTTTTCCTTCAGATTTACCAAAACCATATAATATGAGGTCAAACCTTAGGAGTTTCAATTTGTATGCAATCAAGCAGGCTCTTGCACTACATGGTTTTGGTAAATCTGAAGACAAAAATCAGTAGAAAATCTGATGTGTATATGGGGCTTTACAGATGTTTTTCAGCTGTAAAAATGCTCTAACATTGATAAACGTCGATAAATTCTCAAAAACGTTGCTCACCAGCATTTAACGTTTTTGATCCATTGAAAAAAAAAAAAATTTTTTTCTTAAAAAAAAAACAAAAAAAAAAAAAAACACAACGCTAGAAAGCTAATGCGGAAAAACGCTAAAAAACGCAATTGCAAAAATGTTGAAAAAAGTTGAAACTCACTGCAAAGCTACTGATGTTTTTATAAAGTTATTTTAACTTCCAGTGTTCATGAGGGCTAAAAGTCTATACAATTGTGAATGTAGAAGACCCATATAACTTTACAAAAATATATATGTGTGAAAAAAGTTAAACTACAAATGAACAATGTGCATCAAACAAATAGCAGTGCCATAACATATAATTCACTTGTGCATAACAAAGGAGTAAACTTCAAAGAGAAATCTATAAAAATTCAAATGTGAAATCTTGAAAATGATGAAAATCCATGAATAAGAATCCCAAACCACCTCACAGACAAGTATGCCAGTTCCCTTACCAAACAGTAATGATTTCCAGATAAGAGATTAACAGCACAGAAATCATCCAATTGGGGTCACCACGCTGGATATTACTGACTCCACAGTCCTTCACTGGTTATCCAAAGCCAGCACCTCCAATAATGGGTAGAAGAACAAAGGACCATAGAGTAGTATGCTCAACCACATGATTTATTAAAAGTAGATATACTTGTAGTGCTTACTCTCGTAGGAGGTTCTTCCCCAGTGGATTGCCCTGCAGCCAGGCACATCATCTGCCTCAGCAACTTTTCCTCAACCAGCCTAGGTTTTTTTTTTTTTGAGAACTTGGATAAGGTTGAGGGAATTGATTGGGACACTCCAAAAACAGAAAATATGGGGTTGATTTACTAAAAGCAAATAGACTGTGCACTTTGCAAAGCGCAGTTGCACTCTACAAGAGCAGTTTCTCCAGAGCTTAGTAAATGTGCAGACGCGCTGCTGACTTTCATCATCCAAATAATGTGCAAGCAAAAATGCTTTTTTTTTATTTTTCTTGCCTGTGATTGGGTATTCTTTGCAAAATGAAGCTTTACCTCATTTACTAAGCTCTGGAGCAACTGCACTTGCAGAGTGCAACTGCATTTAGAAAAGTGCACAGTCTATTTGCCTTTAGTAAATCAACCCTTATGCACAGGTTGAGGACAGTAAACTATCAAGCTAAGGCAGAAATCTTTGCATATAGCAAACTGTAGACTTTGCTTGTAACAGAAGCAAATAGCAGGCTTCTTTCTTTTAGAATAATAAAAGCATAGTCCCTGCAAAAGGAACTAGATAAACTAAGCTCTTCAGGACACCAACAGATGTCCACTTTAGCAAACACACAGCTGACTCTAGCACAAGGGGTGGCAGCAACCCAAAAGTCTCTAAAATCTCACAGCAGTCTGTACTCACAAACTTTCCAGGGGAAGCTGGTTACCTCCTTTGAACTTTTAAACACTTTCCTCCAGTGATACCAGATTGGATCTTCAGCCAACATTCCCTCAGTCAGATCTCAGCAGCTAGGCCCTCAGGTCTCCCACCTCAGGCCTCACAAACGGCAAGCACATGGCAGTACTGCCCTGGTGTCATGGTTATGCAGTAATGTTTGTCTGTAAGCTTACCTCTGTGTGTTCAGATTAAGAGGCCAGCCACCCTCACCTGGCTGTTTAAGTAATTTCTCCTCAAAGCATGGCTCCACCCCAGAGCCTATTAGGGAACTCTATATGAACCATTGCACTGCAAGCCAGCTCTGCTGGCAGGGCCATATGAACCACTTGATGTCTGCGCTATAGCCGAATGACGGCCACAGCGCAGACCTGAATTTCCGGGAGGCCGTCATATGACGGCCTCCTCTGTGCACGCGCGCTGTGATCACAGAGTCACTGAGACTTGGGTGATCGCTGATCCGAGTAAGGGGCTGGTCCCGGCCCCTTACCATGTAATCAGCTGTCAGCCAATGACAGCTGATCACATGATGTAAACAAAAGCTCGGTAATCGTTTTTTTTTTCTCCACGCTGACAGCGTGAGGAAAAAAAAAAAAGCCGATCACTGGCTCATCTGCAAGGAACATCGGTCCCGAAGAGGAAGAGGCAATTATGCCTCATCTTTGCCACCTGACAGTGCCCACCAGTGCCACCTATCAATGCCCATGAGTGCCACCTATCAATGCCCACCAATGGTGCCAATCAGTGCCACCTAGCAGTGCTGCCTATCAGTGTAACCAATCAGTGCCCATTATTGCCACCCATCAGTGCCCATCAATGCTACCCATCAGTGCCCATTACTGCCACCTATCGGTGCCCATCAGTGCCGCCTCATCAGCATACATCAATGAAGGAGAAAAATTACCTGTTTTAAAATTTTTATAACAAAACATAAAAAAAAATAAATTTTAACATTTTTTTAACAAAAAATAAAAACCGCAGAGGTGATCAAATACCCCCAAAGAAAGCTCTATTTGTGGGAAAAAAAATGATAAAAATTACATTTGGGTACAGTGTTGTATGACCGCACAATTGTCATTCAAAGTGCATCAGTGCTGAAAGCTGAAAATTGGTCTGGACAGGAGAGGGGTTTAAGTGCCCAGTATGCAAGTGGTTAAGAGCATTATGGGTCTGGTGCTGAGGATTTTGGTGGGCCTTAAGGGCTGTGCATCGGCGTGCACCCTGAGATGAAAGTGAAAGAGTGCAGCAGCGCAGGCCCAATGCCATGGAAGTCTCAGGCCTTCATAAGAGCTCTGCATTGGCATGCGTGGCGCGCCCTGAGGGGAGGTTGAAGGGCACAACTGTGCAGACCTAACACAACACTACAGAAGCTGAATACATGGCTCCCATTAGGACTGTCTGTAGTGCTTGTTATTAATTCCACCCAGACCAGGTGGCGCATGCGGATGCAGGACCGGTCAAGGCCAGGGGGATCTCTCCCTGTCAGCCCTATGCTTACTGCGTGCAGCCTGTTCTTTTTGGGCGGCTGGGCCCAGGGCTTTTCTTTTCAGAGAATAGGTGTTGGAACCCCCCTTCCTGTGGGCAAGAACACCACATCATAGGGTGGGTGTGGCCAAATTGTACAATGGGAGGGTCTTAAAGGGACATTGTTCAATAAAACCAGGAATGCATAACACAGGGTTCAGGAGAGCGTAAAACACAGAGCGCTGGGTTCAGGAGAGCGTAATACAGAGTGCTGGGTTCAGGAGAGTGCAATACACAGAGCGCTGGGTTCAGGAGAGCGTAATACACAGAGCGATAGGGTCAGGAGAGCGTAATACACAGAGCGCTGGGTTCAGGAGAGTATAATACACAGAATGCTGGGTTCAGGAGAGCGTAATGCAACAAGCGCTGGGTTCAGGAGAGCGTAATACAGAGTGCTGGGTTCAGGAGAGCGTAATACAGGGTGCTGGGTTCAGGAGAGCGCAATACACAGAGCACTGGGTTCAGGAGAGCGAAATACAATGTGCGCTGGGTTCAGGAGAGTGCCATACACAGATCGCTGGGTTCAGGAGAGCGTAATACACAGAGCGATAGGTTCAGGAGAGCGTAATACACAGAGCGCTGGGTTCAGGAGAGCATAAATCACAGAGCGCTGGGTTCAGGAGAGCATAATACACAGAGCGATGAGTTCAGGATAGCGTAATACAGAACGCTGGGTTCAGGACAGCGTAATACACAGATCAGTGCCCAGCCATCAGTGCAGCCTTACCTGTGCCCATCAATGCAGCCTGATCAGTTCCCATCAGCTCAGCCTCACCAGTGCCCATCAATGCAGCCTCAAGCCACCAGTGACCATCAATGCAGCCTCAAGTAACCAATGCCCATCAATGCAGCCTCATCATTAGTGCCCATCAATGCAGCCTCACCAGTGCCCATCAATGCAGCCTCACCAATGTGGCTGCCTCATCAGTGCCCATTAATACAACCTCAGTGCCCATTAATACAGCCTCATCATCAGTGCCTGGCCCCATCCCACCAGCCTTACCTGGCTCAGCTGGCTGTGGCGTGCCCAGACATCTGAAGAGGAGAGCCGCTGCAGCCGGTTTACACAGAGCGGGCCACGGTGCGGCCAAGTGACACCTGAGGTCCCGCTTCCTGGACCAGGTAGGCTCCTATGATGGATGGCTCAGCTGGTCTGGGAGGCGGGACCTCATGTGTCACTTGGCCACGCCAGATAAGTGGAAGATGGAAATCCCCGGATGATCTGTAAAACAGCAGTGCTTACCCCCCCCCCCGATGCCGCTGAGCAGCGCACTGTCACTTGTAGCACAAAAGCCAGGCTTCTGTGTTTACCAGTGACAGAAAATAACAGTAAAATACAAAATGAGTGTAGCGCTATAAAAATATGCAAAAGTCCAATGTCTTAAACATTAAACTGGCAGTTCAAAGTAGAATAGACAAAGAAAAGTCTTCCCGAGTAATAGGGCAAAAAAATCTTCAGGAGCTAGACACTTTAAATTCATATATCATCTGAGATGGAAATATACACAGCACCACCAAAAGTGAAGAGGCTTACCGGATTGAATGGACCCGCCAGGGCATACGCCGAGAGGGGTCAGATAGGCTTAGGTGGTGTGTGTCTCAGTAGACGGCCCGGAGGAGCAATGGATGGCTCTCACGTAGCTGTGTCCACCAAACAGATGCCAGAACCGAGGAGTGTGAAACAACTGGTACGTATATCGGATCACTCGGAACAGTGTTGAAGACCAAATGATGATGATGACAAACAGAAAAAGAAAGAAAAAAAGAAAAAAAAGAAAAAAGGGGCCAAATAGTGTAAATCCTTAAAAACCGGAAATTTTATTAAGATGGGTATATACTCACATGCAAATCCATTAAAAAACAGCGCTGTGATAAAAGTGGCGACAGTGGGGTCCTTTTATCACAGCGCTGTTTTTTAATGGATTTGCATGTGAGTGTATACCCATTTTAATAAAATTTCCGGTTTTTAAGGATTTACACTATTTGGCCCCTTTTTTCTTTCTTTTTCTGTTTGTCATCATCATCATTTGGTCTTCAACACTGTTCCGAGTGATCCGATATATGTACCAGTTGTTTCACACTCCTCGGTTCTGGCATCTGTTTGGTGGACACAGCTACATGAGAGCCATCCATTGCTCCTCCGGGCCGTCTACAGAGACCCACACCACCTAAGCCTATCTGACCCCTCTCAGCGTACGCCCTGGCGGGTCCATTCAATCCGGTAAGCCTCTTCACTTTTGGTGGTGCTGTGTATATTTCTATCTCAGATGATATATGAATTTAAAGTGTCTAACTCCTGAAGATTTTTTTGCCCTATTACTCGGGAAGACTTTTCTTTGTCTATTCTACTTTGAACTGCCAGTTTAATGTTTAAGACATTGGACTTTTGCATATTTTTATAGCGCTACACTCATTTTGTATTTTATTGTTATTACCCTTGCTGGTCGTGTTAGCTGCTTATCTTTACCTTGGCAGCGCAGAATTATTTTTGCCACAGAAAATAACAGTGACAGTGAGTCTGGCCAGCCAGGGCCTATTTTAAGGAAGGGGTCTGGTACTGCAGCTCCAAAAGCCCCTATGTTAATCCGGCCCTGTCTGCTGATTAATATTGTGTGTTTAGCTTTCGCGTGCAACTTGCTGTGTCTTCTACGTCTGATTCCAGTTACCGATCTTGGCTTGTTACCCCGATATTTGGCTTGTTACCCCGATATACCCCTGACTATCCTTACCTGCTTGTTGCCCGACCTTTGGCTATCTCCTGACTATCCTTTGTTGTCACTGTCTGCTGCTTCCACTCTACCTCCCTGTAGTCTACCGTGAGTGTGAGCTGGGAGGCCCTAGGGGTTGCAACGTGGAGCCAGACTGCATCTAAATCCATCCCCACCACTAGGGGCTTCTGGTGAACACATGCTGGCTCTTAGACTCCGCGCCCTGGGAAATCTCCTGCTCCTGCTCCCATCCTTGTAGGTACTACAGAGTACCTGCTCTCCTGTATATCCTTGAACTCCATCCATCCATCCTCCAGTCAGCCGTAGGGTCCACTACCTTGCGGTGCACTCCAGACCCCAACGGGGTGCATCTGTCATCTGGGCTCAGGTGACCTGACAGTTTGATCAGCCATGGACCAGATGATCCATTGCAGGGCAAAGTCTGCAGACTTGAGACCCAGGTATCGAATCAGACTCAGGTGATACGATTCCTCCAGGATCTGACTTCCTGCTTCGAGCAGCTTCAGGCCTCCTTGGGAACCCCGAGTCAGCAATCTCAAGTACAACCAGCGGCTGCACCTATTCTGATCGCAGTCGCAGCCACACACTCACAACTGCCAGCTCCATCCCATTTCTCTGGGGACTCCAAGGCCTGCAGGGGGTTCCTCAGCCAATGCACTATTCATTTTGAACTCCAGCCTCAAAACTTCCTGTCGGATCTGGCAAAGGTAGCCTATATCATTTCCCTTCTTTTCGGTGAAGCTTCAGCCTGGGCAGCCCCCCTGTGGGAGAAGAATGATCCAGTGGTTTCCAGCCTGTCCGACTTCTTGAAGCTCTTTCATAACATCTTCGAGGAGCTGGCTCGGGTTTCTTCAGTGGCTAGTGCCCTTTTACGTCTTCGCCAAGAATCTTGTTCAGTGGGACAATATGCTCTTCAGTTCCGTATCCTCACAGCTGAATTGAGCTGGAACAATGAGGCCCTGGTTGCAACCTTTTTACATGGCCTCTTTGACCAAGTGAAAGACGAATTAGCAGGAAGAGCCATCCCCACCGGTCTGGACGATGTCATTTCCTTGTGCACTCAGATCGACATTCGTTTTCAGGAGAGGTCCCTAGAAAAAAGATGCCAGCACTCCCTGGGCCCTAGCCAGTCAGAGCTTTCCTCCCTTCTTCCCGTGGAGCATCTTCTACCTGCTGAGGAACCTATGCAGCTGGGCCAGACCAGACTCACCCCCGAAGAACGTGCTAGGAGCAGAACTCTGGGCTTGTGTCTCTATTGTGGGGGCAAGTGTCATTTTCGTGACTCCTGCTCGCTTCGTCCGGGAAACGCTTGGGTCTAATACATCTGGAAGGTGGAGTATTGGACCCAGAAACATCACCTTCTTCTTCTTCCGGTGTTCCTTCATGTAGGCACTTCTCCTCAATCGATCTTTGCAAATCTGGATTCCGGGGATGACAGCAACTTTATGGATTGGAGAACTGCTTCTTCCATGAAGCTTACCCTTTCGCCCCTCACTACGCCACTGGTAGTCTCGGCAATTGATGGCACTGTTTTCCCAGGGGGTCCTATCCGCTTCCAGACTCTACCTATTAGGATGTCTGTAGGGATTCTCCACCAGGAGTGGAAATCCTTCCTCATTCTACCCAAGGCCTCTACCCCCCATTGTATTGGGCCTTCCTTGGCTACAGTGCCAATCTCCACTTGTGGACTGGGTCTGTGGGCAGGTCCTGGCTTGGGGACCTTCGTGTTTCTCGTCCTGCCTTCTCAAGATGGCCCCCAAGGAGAGACTTCCAGTTGCTACCACATCTGTATCTTCTGATCTTCCCACTGCATACAGCGATTACCATGTTCTGTAAGAAATCAGCTGAGGTGCTTCCTCCCCACAGGTCTTTTGACTGTGTTATTGACCTTGTCCCTAGAGCAACTCTGCCCAGGGGTCGTACCTACCCTCTGTCCATCCCAGAGACCCAGGCCATGTCAGAGTATGTCTCAGAGAATCTAGAGAGAGGTTTCATCTGGAAATCCTCATCGCCTGCAGGCGCAGGGTTCTTTTTCGTTGCCAAAAAGGATGGTACCTTGAGACCCTGCATCGACTATCGAGGTTTAAACGCGGTGACTATCAAGAATCGATACCCCTTACCGCTTAATATCTGAGCTATTCGATAGGTTGAAGGGTGCCTCCATTTTGACCAAGCTGGATCTCAGAGGTGCATACAATCTGATTTGGATACGGGAAGGTGACGAATGGAAAACCACGTTTAACACTTGAGACGGGCATTACGAATACCTGGTTATGCCTTTTGGTTTGTGTAATGCCCCAGCTGTGTTCCAAAACTTCGTCAATGAAATCTTCAGGGATCTGCTGTACCAGTTTGTTGTCATCTCTCTGGATGACATTCTCATCTTTTCGAAAAATCTGCTCGTCCACAGAAACCATGTCCGGACTGTACTTCAGCGCCTTCGAGAGAGTAATCTGTATGCCAAGCTGGAGAAATGTTCCTTTGAATGTTCTGAGGTCCTGTTTCTGGGATGCTTTGTCTCAAGTTTGGGTCTTCGTGTGGATCCTGGAAAAGTCTTGGCCATTACCAACTGGCCTCTTCCTGCTAGCCTCAAGGCCACAGAGCGCTTTCTTGGCTTCACAAATTATTATAGGCAGTTCATAAGGAATTACTCTTCCATTGCTGCGCCTATTATCACTTTGACCAAGGAGGGTGTGAATGCCAAGGACTGGCCTCCTGAAGCTGTCTCTGCATTTCATGACCTGAAACAGACCTTTGTTTCTGGACCTCTCTTGAGAAGACCAAATGCTGGGGACCCATTTTTTATTGAAGTGGACGCTTCTTCAATGGGGGTGGGAGCTGTGCTTCTTCAATCCTTTGAGAAGAGACGTCAACCATGTGCTTTCTTCTCCAAAAAATGTTCTCAGGCAGAGAAATTATGCCATCATTGATCGGGAACTTCTCGCAATTAAATTAGCATTAGAGGAGTGGCGTCATCTCTTGGAGGGTTCCCCTCACTCCATAACAATTTTTACTGATCACAAGAATCTACAGTACCTACAGAATGCTTAACGTCTGAATCCCAGACAGGCCAGGTGGAGTCTTTTCTTTTCCAGTTTTAATTTCACGATTACGTACAAACCTTGTTCCTGCAACGGTCGGGCTGATGCACTCTCTAGGTCATTTGACCCTTTGGACGAGGAGTCAACCCCTGAACCTGAGCCGATCATCCCGACCTCATGCATTGTTGCCCATTCTATCACCCTGGAGTCAAAAATTCCTCCTGGCAAGACCTTCGTCCCCACTGAGCTAAGAGCTAAGATCCTTCGTTGGGGACATGATTCCAAGGTGGTAGGTCATGCTGGGTTCCTCTGATTCTTCCTGCTCATCAGTCATCACTACTGGTGGCCTAATCTCCGCTCAGATGTCAAAGACTACGTTAAGGCTTGTCATGTCTGTGCTCAGTCTAAATCCTCCACACAAGTACCTGCTGGTCTTCTCATGCCCTTCCCCATTCCTAAGCAGCCCTGGTCTCACACTGCCATGGATTTTATCACCGATCTCCCACCATCAGAGAATAATACGGTCATTTGGGTTGTAATTGATCAGTTCTCCAAGATGGCTCATTTTGTTCCTCTTCCTGGTTCTCCTTCTTCTCCTGCTTTGGTTCCCATTTTTGTTCGAGAAATTTTCCGTCTACATAGGGTTCCTTTTCATATTGTTTCCGACAGGGGTGTTCAATTTACGTCTCGTTTTTGGAGAGCCTTTTGCAAATCCCTCAATATTGTCTTAGATTTTTCCTATTCTTACCACCCTCAATCCAATGGACAGACTGAGAGGGTTAATTAGGTGTTAGAGGTCTTTCTTCACACCTTAGTCTCTGCTCATCATGACGATTGATCCTCTCTACTCCCATGGGCAGAATTCTCTCACAACAATCATGTAAATACCAGTTCGCAGAAGACACCATTTTTCACAGTTTATGGAAAACACCCTTAACTCCCTCTTCCCATGACCTGTTCTCCAGATATTCCGGTTTTGGCTACGGCTCAGGAGTCTTTCAATTCTATTTGGGGTGACGTCCATGGTTCTCTCTGGGCAGCTGCTGACAAATTCAAAGGCTTTGCCAACTGTCGCAGGCATAAACCGACTTCTCTTCAGCCAGGGGACAAAGTCTGGCTCTCCACTGGCAACATCAAGCTCCGAGTTCCTTCTCTGAAGTTTGCCCCAAGATTCATTGAACCGTACACTATAACCTTTAAACCAAATCCAGTTTGTTTCAAACTCCAGATTCCTAAAAGCCTCAAAATCGCTGTAGACCGGACTGCAAGGCAGTTATGGAACAGTCCCCTTTTTATAGCACATCTTTGGCGCCAAGTGCTGTCATAGCGTGTGCCGCTATTGGCGCTATTGAGCATGTGCGTGCGCCTGACGGTGCTTCTGTGCACAGGCATCCTTTTAATCTTTCTATTGTTAGACTGCTTGCAAGAAGGCTTTTCCTGACATTGCCCCCCTCCAATGGGCAGCCTCTGGATGCCCAACTGGGCCACTTTACTGGGATGGGATCTCTTAAAGGCTAGAATTAGTCTCTTGGCGTGGATGTTAGTCTCTGGTTCCCAAAAGTTATCCTCGGGACCGTATCCCTTCCATTTAACCAGATACTGAACCTTGTTGCATCTCTTCCGGCAGTCTATGATTGATTCCACCTCAAATTCCTCTTCACCGTTGATGAGCACAGGTTCAGGAGGACCAGTTTTTCGGTTAAGGAAGGGATCCGGGACTGAAGGCTTAAGGAAAGCCACATGAAAAACTGGATGAATACGAAATGACATAAGCCACATCATTGATTTTTATTACCACTGGGAAGGGACCCACAAACTTAGGGCCCAATTTCCTGGAGGGACATGCCAACTTCAGATTCAGGGTAGACAGCCAGACTTGATCTCCTGTCTTCAGGTCAAGCTCTCCTCTCCTCTTCTTGCCAAATGTCTCTTTGTTCCGTTCCTGAGTCTTTGACATGGTTTCCTGGAGTAGCCTGTTTGTGCTGAAAAAACTCAAGGTTTCTTGGGCAGCCGGTACCGAACACTCCGGAACGTTGTTGGACAAAAACAAGGGGTGAAAACCATAGTTCGCAAAAAATGGAGACTGATTAGTTGCAGAGTGAATGGAATTATTGTAAGCGAACTCGGCAAGTGGTAATAGGGGAACCCAGTCATTTTGAGAAAAACAAGAATAGCATCATAAGTATTGCTCCAAGGTCTGGTTTGTTCGTTCAGTCTGACCATTAGTCTGGGGGTGGTAAGCAGAAGAGAAGGAGAGGTCAGTCTTCAGGGATCCACATAGGGCTCTCCAGAATTTGGATGTAAATTGTACCCCCCGATCAGATACGATGTTTGCAGGTATGCCGTGGAGCCTTACAATCTCTTTAATAAAGATCCCCGCGGTCTCAGAGGCAGAGGAGGTACCCTTCATGGGCAAGAAGTGAGCCATTTTGGAAAGTCTGTAAACCACTACGAAAATAGTGGTCTAACCCTCGGATGGTGCTAATTCAACAATTAAATCCATGGAGATCATCCTCCATGGATGGTCTTTCCAGAACAGGGAGAGGTCTTAGCAACTCCCAAGCCTTGGTCTTGCTGCCCTTGTTTTGAATGCAGGTAATGCATGATTACACATAGTGTTTGCAATCCTCCCATAGCTGAGGCCACCAGAACGTGCGTTGGAGAAGTTCGGAGGTCTTGTGTATTCCAAAGTGGCCAGCTAATTTGTGATCATGACAGGATTTGAGAACGGCAACCCATGTTTGTTGTGGCACAAAAATGTTGTCCTTGTACCATAATAATTCATCTCTGGACTGTAGAGTGACATCCGCTGAAAGGGGAGTTGTTGAAGATGCCTGTCTGATTTCAGAGAGCAGGTCTCCTTGAAGAATAAGAAAGTTCCCAGGAGCAAGAATGGTGTCTGGGGGAGAAGGAGCTTCAGGTTCACTGAACATCAGAGACAGCGCATCTGGTTTGGTATTCTTTGATCCCGGTCTGTAAGTAATGTGAAAAGTGAACCTGGTGAGGAAGAGTTCCCATCTGACCTGACGTGGTTTCAATCTTTTGGCAACCTTCAGGTACTCTAAGTTCTTGTGGTTGGTGTACACCAGAATAGGGTGGGCCGCTCCCTCCAGGAGGTAGCGCCATCCCTCAAGTGCGGCTTTGATTGCCAGTAACTCCCTGTCCCCAACATCATAATTCCTTTCGGCTTCGGATAACCTGCGGGAAAAGAACGCCACTGGATGCAATAAAGCCTTGAAGCCTTGTCTCTGGGAAAGTACCGCCCCCACTGCTATCTCAGAAGCATCTACCTCTAGTATGTAGGGTAAAGCTGGGTTGGGATGCTTCAGGACAGAGGCTGACACAAACTGGTCTTTCAAGGAGGTAAAAGCAGCTTGAGCCTCAGGGGACCATTGGAACCGGGTGCCTTGCCGAGTCAGTCTTGTGATGGGAGTGATGATGGAAGAAAATCCCCTAATGAACTTGCGATAGAAATTTGCAAAGCCCACAAAGCGCTGTACTCCTTTCTTATCCGTAGGGGCCGGCCAATCCAAGATGGCAGAAACCTTCTGTGGATCCATATTGACTCCGTCTATGGAAATGATTAGACCCAGAAACTGAATGCTTTGGCGATTCGAACTCGCACTTCTCAGGTTTTGCGTACAGGCCGTGTTGGCGGACCCGAATTAGAACTTTTCTGACATGTTCCCAGGGGATAGACAGGGAAGTGGAGAAGATAAGGATGTCATCCAGATAAACTATGATGAACAGATCAAGGTAGTCTCTAAAGATATCATTCACGAAATTCTGGAAAGTGGCAGGAGCATTACATAACCCAAAGGGCATCACCAGGTATTCAAAGTGCCCGAAGCGGGTGCAGAAGGCAGTCTTCCATTCGTCCCCGCTTTGGATCCGGACTAAGTTTTATGCTCAACAAAGATCCAGTTTGGTGAATATAGATGCAGTTCCGAGTCTCTGAAATAGTTCAGGTACCAAAGGTAGGGGGTACCGGTTCTTGATTGTAATTTTATTAAGGTCCCGCTACGCAAGGGTGTAGGGAGTGATCCCTCTTTTCTACGAAGAAGATCCCTGCTCCAGCCGGAGAGGTGGAAGGACGTACAAACCCTTTTTCCAGGTTCTCATCGATGTAAGTTTTAAGCGTACCAAGCTCCAGTTCAGTTAAGGGGAAAATTCTCCCAAAGGGAATCTCTGCCCCGGGAAGAAGTTTAATCGGGCAGTCATAGGGTCTGTGTGGGGGAAGTGTCTCTGCCCCTTTCCGACTGAACACATCCAGGAAACTATGGTGCGCTTCTGGAACAGTTTGGCAGGTTTCAGCATCTGTCTCCAGACACAGCAGGGGAGATGGGACGTCAGTAATTCCCGGTAGGCAATGCTGACGGCAGTAAGGAGAGTGAAAACTGATTTTCCAGTAGACCAGTCAATTTGTGGGTTGTGAGCTTTGAGCCAGGGCATGCCCAGTATGATGGGAAACAAGGGTGACTCAATGATGTCAAGACAGAGTAGTTCTCAGTGGTTGCCGGAAATGGTGGTATTTAGAGGAACTGTCTCTTGTGTTACAGGCCCAGATTTAATAGCCGATCCGTTGGCCAGGTGTACAGACAGTCCCTGTGCTCTGGGTCGTAGAGGGATTTGGAACTTGTGAGCAAAAGTTAAGTCCATAAATCCGCTACAGGCTCCGGAATCAATTATAGCGGTTGCTTGGATGTTCCCTCCTGGAAGCTGTAGAGAAATGGGAATAGCCAGGTGAGTGGTATTGTTAAACACAGCAGATATGGAAGTAGAAGAGAAGGTAGTGTGCTTACAGGTCTTTGCGGGACAAGTCCTCACATAGTGTCCAGATTCCCCGCAATAAAGGCAGAGGTTGTTAGCCCACCGGCGTTGATGTTCTTCAAGGGGTCAGTGAAGGACGGATCAAGCCAAGTTGCATTGGTTCCGAAGTATCAGTAGGAGTGTGAACAGGAGGATTTGGTACACGTGGTAACATCCATACTGGGCGAGAGGGACCAGCTGCACGTTCTGCTCTACGTTCTCTTAAGCGCCTGTCTATTTGGATCGACAGGTTGATAAGGCCTTCAAGTGTAGCCGGAATGCCAACCCGGGCCAGCTCATCCTTTAATGGTTCGGAAGGTCCCATGCGAAACTGGTAGCGTAGGGCGGCGTAGTTCCAGTTTGTGTCGGAACTCCAACGCCTGAACTCAGATGCATAGTCCTCCGCCGCCCTACGGCCCTGCTGGAGAGAGAATAGTGCTGCTTCTGCGGTAGCTGCTTGTTGCGGATCTTCGTATAGAAGGGCCATGGCTTGAAAGGAAGTCTCCAGACGGTCAAGACAGTTATTCTTCTGCTCCAAGAGGTGATGGGCCCATGCCTGGGGTTCGCCCAGTAGGAGGGAAATGACGAAACCCACCTTAGTGGTTTCTATGGAGAAAGTTCTGGGTTGCAGTGCAAAGAAAAGTTCACAGGCATTACAAAATGCCCTATACTTTCTGCGGTCCCCGGAGAACCTTTCTGGTGTGGGAACTTTGGGTTCTGGAGGCAACATGACTACTGAAGGAGCAGTGGGTGGACCCGGAGCTGGGGCAGAGAGAACTTGGACACGCTCTTCTAGTTGTTTATAACCGTCTTGTAAGTCCTTAACAGCTTGCGTGAGTCCAGCTAGATGACGGCATAAGTCTTCCATGGGCGACGTTCCCTGCGTGGGCTCAGACATGGCTGTCCGGTACAGTCACGTACCTGGTAGGTAGAGCCCGGAAAGCAGGGAACGGCCTCTCGTATACCTCCGACACGGGAACCCCTGGTAGTGATGACAGGGGCTCGAGAGTACAAAGGGGCACAAGTGCCTGACTGGAAAGCTGGAGCAGAGGGCTGGGTCCTGTAGTCAGCTGGGAGGTGTCCTGTAGTCCGGCAGCAGGATGCAGACAGCAGGAAGGTGCTATGTAACTCAGCAGCTGGATGCAGACAGCAGGGAGGAGTCTTGTAGACTGCATCAGCAGGATGCAGACAGCAGGGAGGTGTCTTGTAGTTCAGCAGCAGGATGCAGACAGCAGGGAGGTGTCTTGTAGTCCAGCAGCAGGATGCGGACAGCAGGGAGGTGTCTTGTAGTCCAGCAGCAGGATGCAGACAGCAGGGAGGTGTCTTGTAGTCCAGCAGCAGGATGCAGACAGCAGGGTACAGGCAGACTGGGTCAGGACACAGGCAGGCAGATCAGGTACAGAAGGGTAATCCAGAAGAGTAGTCAAAGTCCAAAGCCAAGATCGGGGCAGGCAGCAAACAGGGTAGTCAAGAACAGTCCAAACAGGTAACAGGTTTCAAGGTACAGATCACAGGTAACAAGGCGGCAGGGGTCTTCAGGAACGCTGTAGACCGGACAGCAAGGCAGCAATGGAACAGTCCCCTTTTTATAGCACATCTTTGGTGCCAAGTGCTGTCATAGGGGGCGTGCGCTCCTGCGTGTGCCCGTGTGCCGCTATTGGCGCTATTGCGCATGCACGTGCGCCGGGCGGCGCTTCTGTGCACAGGCATCCTTTTAATTTTTCTATTGCTAGACTGCTTGCAAGAAGGCTTTTCCTGACAGCGCCTCGTCTGTTGAGGAGGTTTCATCTGAAGTTTCCCTCTAAGCCTGGGCCCAGGCGGGGGAGGGGGAGGCCTCGTAAGGGGGGGGTACTGTCATGGTTATGCAATAATGTTTGTCTGTCAGCTTACCTCTCCATGTGTTCAGATTAAGAGGCCAGCCACTCTCACCTGGCTGCTTAAGTAATTTCTCCTCAAAGCATGGCTCCACCCTAGCCCCCATTAGGGAACTCTATATTAATCTGTGCACTGCAAGCCAGCTCTGCTGATCAATATTGTGTGTTTAGCTTTTGTGTGCGACTTGCTGTGTCTTCTACGTCTGATTCCAGTTACCGATCTTGGCTTGTTCTTGACTATCCTTACCTGCTTGTTACCCCGATCTTTGGCTATCTCCTGACTATCCTTACCTGCTTGTTGCCCCGACCTTTGACTATCCTTTGTTGTCACTGTCTGCTGCTTTCACTCTGCCTCCCTGTAGTCTACCATGAGTGTGAGCTGGTAGGCCCTAGGGGTTGCGACCTGGAGCCAGACTGCAACTAAATCCATCCCCACCACTAGTAGGGTCCACTACCTTGCAGTGCACTCGAGACCCCAACAGGGTGACCTGACACCTGGAGGGCAGCAAATTTTCCAGGCTGGACTGACTGTCTGCAGGAAAAGACTCTGAGTTCAGCATGCTCAGAGATTATATAAAGTTACCCAGCATGCCATCAGGGCCTAGCTCCCTGGGGTTGGCTGGGACTGTATAAAAATTCATGCAGCTATTTGCATTGCTTCACACCTATCTTCCAGAGAGTTCTTCCAACCTTCTGGATAGCAGAGGAAACAATCAAACCCAGCAGCAGCTGAAACACTCAGCAGACCTAACTAATCAGACCCACAGCTGCACTGAATACAGTGAGCCAGCTGACTGGGCAATTGCAGCCACACTGATTACAGTGTGACATGCTAAATTTACCTATCAAAAACACAGCTCCAAAGAACACGGTGAGCCAGCACTGAATCTATTTATCTAATTCTAGTACCTTTCTAGGAGGGTGCTACAAAATCACAAAAGTTACAGAGTAACACAGGCAAAATGCATCACATCAGGAATCAACAGCAGGTGTACAACATCATATGCCACTGCCCCCACACCCTTCTATGTGACATTATTTACCTAATATGACCACATTGCCATATAGATCAATTACATCATCATGGCCATATCTTGATGTCACAAGCATCCTCATCCCCTGTGTACGTCAGCTGTGGGATAGGGAATCTCTTGTTTGGAGCTCATTATTGGCCCAGCAATGATGGCTAACTTCTGAGTTCAGACGAACTTGGGTTCAGACCAAATGAAAGACCAAACCCAAGTTCATCGCTGCTGCTAAGCAGTCTCACCACGTAAATATAGACAGCAAATAAAGGTAATTACTAGCTATATGATACAGTCTGTCACTTGCATTAACCCAGCAGTTTTTGTTTTTCTGAGTCTCCCCTGTAACACAGTTATATTACCTGTTGATTACAGGAACATGCTTTTATATCTTTTGTATGAATCCTAATAACCACTAGTGTTTTATGTGTATCCCGACTCTTGCAACTGTCACTTTTGCTAGACAGCTTAATCTGCATGTGAATGTTAACAAAAAAAGAAATAAAGGCATATGGAATAATAAAAGGAATTTGCATACTAAATTCTCTCATTACAGGCATTTACTCCATACTTTATTCCCTAGAATGAACTAAAGTTTAATTCAACCAATAACACAACATTTATAATTGAGAGAGATAGGGTGGGACTTTAAAAAAGGTAGTGACGTAGTCAATTACCTCCATCCCTATATTTGTATAATAAGACCCCTTTCACACTGGGGCGGTTTGCAGGCGGTATTGCGCTAAAAATACCGCCTGCAAACCGCCCCTAAACAGCCTCCGCTGTTTGTTCAGTGTGAAAGCCCGAGGGCTTTCACACTGAAGCGGTGCGCAGGCAGGACGGTGAAAAAAGTCCTGCAAACCGCTTTTTTGGAGCGGTGAAGGAGCGGTGTATTCACCGCTCCTTCACCGCTCCTGCCCATTGAAATCAATGGGACAGCGCGGCTATACCGCGGCAATACCGCGGCTATAGCCGCGCTGTACGAGGGATTTTAACCCTTTTTCGGCCGCCAGCGGGGGTTAAAACCGCACCGCTAGCGGCCGAATACAGCTGCAAGAACGACGGTACAGCAGCGCTAAAAATATCGCTGTTGTATCGCCGACGCCCCCACCGCCCCAGTGTGAAAGGGGATTAAGGAGAGAACAGAAAGGGCGGGACTTTAAATGAAGTATGGGTGGGATAAAGGTTTAGTTATTTGTATAGTAGTAAATACATCTATAATACATTGTATATCTTGATTTCACATAATTGCTATTTATTTGGCTGACATATACTATTGTTCAGACAAATTCGTAAGTGTACATGGGAGTGAATACCTACTAGATTAAAGGTTATTAAACTACTCCATAACAGGGAAGGATAGAAAAGTATACATAATTAAAATTTAACAGCTTTATTGTTTAAATATAAAATAAAATTGATGTATGGTACAAAACAGGTCCATACAGTAATGAAAATAATAAGACACCGGTGCACGAGGCTGTCGACATCGTTCCAGGAGCGATCCTGGCACTGATTCATGGCCACCCCCTGGCGATCGCTCCTGGCAAATGAAAAGCTTCCTCTGCTTCTGTAATGTAAACAGAAGGAGAGGAAGTGATGTCATCTCTCCTCGTGAAGCCTTTTCGTTCCGGCTTCCGAGGAGAGAAGACATCTACTGTGAGTCTGCACCAACACTACACTGACACTAGCACACATAGGCACATAAACCCCCCCCCCCGATCACCCCCCGATCATTCCCCCTGTACCCCCTGTCACAGTTTTACTGATTACTGCATTGGTGTCATTTGTGACTGTTATAAGTGGTATGGCAGTTAGTGGTAGGCCCCTTTAGGTCTAGGGTACCTCCCAACCCACCCTAATAAAGGTTTAACCCCTTGATCACCCCCCAGTTAATCCCTGTCGCCAGTGTCACTAAGCAATCTTTTTTCTGATCGCCGTATTAGTGTCACAGGTGACGCTAGTTAGCCAGATAAGTATTTAGGTACACCATCAGCTTTTTATAGCGTCAGGTACCCCCATATACTACCTAAAAAAGGTAGTTAACCCCCTGATTGCCCCCTAGTTAACCCTTTCAACAGTGATCACCGTATAAGTGTTATGGGTGACGCTGGCTAGTTAGTTTGTTTTTTATACCCGCCGTTTATTACCCAATAAAGGTTTAACCCCCTGATCGCCCGGCGGGTGATATCAGTTAGGTTTTAGGTTCAGTTAGGGTCTGCGTTGCCCCAGGCAGCATCAGATTAGTGCCAGTTGCACTAACATCCACGCACACAGCATACACCTCCCTTAGTGGTATAGTATCTGAACGGATCAATATCTGATTTGATCAGATTTTTACTAGTGTCCCCAGCTGTTTAGGTTTACCAAAAACGCAGTGTTAGCGTGATCAGCCCAGATACCTGCTAGCACCTGCGTTTTGCCCCTCCGCCCAGCCCACCCATGTACAGTATCGGTCGATCACTGTCACTTACAAAACACAACAAACATAAATGCAGCGTTCACAGAGTCAGGCCTGATCCCTGTGATCGCTAACAGTTTTTTTGGTATTGGTTGAATCAGTTGCTAACAATCAGGAGCTTTTTTACCTGTGAGTCTCACTAGTGTACCAGTAAATTTAGAGCCCAAAATGGCAAATCGAAGGCACACTAGTGAAGAGGCCTACACATTTCTGAGCATGACAGATAGTGAAGAGGAAGTCACTCATCTGTCAGACGACAGCGGCTCCATGACAGATAGCTCTGACGATGAGTGGTCCCTGCCAAGGTCAGGCGTGCCAGACCCCGATCTTCTTCTGCTGTTGAGGTGCAAGAACCACAGGGCTCTCGTATGGAGCAGAGAAGTGCTAGTGCCGCTCATCCTTCTGGTGAACTGGCAAGCACCAGCGGCCTAGTACATTCTGGTCTTAGTCAAACCAGCACTGCAGTAAGACGTGGTGACCTGGCGAGTCCCATAAGTGCAGTTCAAGCTGGTGAGGTGGCAAGCACAAGTAGTGTCCCGCTGCCACCAATAAGACAAAGACAGGCCCGTTGAGCCCATAGTGCCCTTCTTGCTGCTTTCGCCAATCCTAATTGGGAACCCACTACTTCTCCAGCACCCGTAGTTCCGCCATTCACTGGCCAACCCAGCATTCAGGTGGAAACAGTTGATTTTACGTCACTTGATTTTTATTCGCTGTTTTTCACCGAAGATGTCTATAGATCTATTGTGGACCAAAGTAATTTGTATGCTGGTCAATACATCGCCGCTAATCCCCAGTCCTCCCTTGCCAGAGATTGGAAACCAATTACGGTTTCCGAATTTAAGAACCTTTCTGGCCTATTCCTTGACATGGTGGTAATGATACGAGCAGATCTTGCGGTTCATGCATTTCAGCAACAATGAACTCTGTCATCCTCGTGGAGACCCTGGATACGATCGGCTCTACAAAATTCGGCCCCTCGTAAACCACTTCAACTAACAACGTTTTGCAGACTTGTTTACTCCCCATCAAGTTGTCTGCCTTGATGAGTCCCTGATTAAGTTTTCTGGTCGCTTGTCTTTCAAACAGTATCTTCCCAGCAAGCGTGCCAGATACAGGGTCAAGATGTATAAGCTCTGTGACAGGGCCACAGGCTATACATGTAGTTTTATGGTTTACGAGGGAAAAGTTAGCCACGTAGAGCCGGTGAACTGCCCAGATTACATAGGGAGCGCTGGCAAGATTGTGTGGGACTTGGTGTCACCCTTATTCGGAAAGGGGTACCACTTGTACGTGGACAACTATTACACGAGAGTGCCACTTTTTAGTCACTTGTTTGACCATCAGACAGTCCCTCCATGCAGACACGACGGTCCAAATTCCTACGGCGACTGGTGGTTGTGGAGAAACCCCTCTGTGTCCATGAATATAACCAAAATATGAGAGGGGTGGACCTCAACGACCAGTTGTTGGCACCATACCTAGTTGCCCGTAAGGCCAGATGCTGGTACAAAAAAGTGTCTGTTTATTTATTTCAATTGGCTTTGCTGAACGCTCATGTGCTATACAGAGCTTCAGGACTGACTGGATCCTTCCTTAAATTCCAGGAAGAGATCATCAGAGCCCTTCTGTTTCCAGACGGTGCTCCACCTCACCTTCCCAATCCAAATGCAGTAAGCCGGCTACATGAGAGGCATTTTCCGTAAGTCCTCCCGAGTACCCCTACCCAACGAGCCCCCCAAAGAAGATGTTGTGTCTGCAGCAAGGGCGGATATAGGCGTGACACCTGCTATTATTGTTCCTCCTGTCCTGACAATCCTGGTCTTTGCATTGGTGAATGTTTTGAATGCTATCATACACTAGTTGAGTATTAGCATAGGGTACAGCACTGCAAAGACTAGGACACACATTCACAGGGTCTCCCAAGATGCCATCGCATTTTGAGAGACCCGAACCTGGAACCGTTACGGTTACAACAGTTACAGTTACAAAAAAAAGTGTAAAAAAAAAGTAAAAAACAAAAAAACAAAAACAAAAAAAAGGAATAAAAAAAAAACAAAAATAGTTGTCGTTTTATTGTTCTCTCTCTCTATTCTCTTTCTATTGTTCTGCTCTTTTTTACTGTATTCTATTCTGCAATGTTTTATTGTTATGTTTTATCATGTTTGCTTTTCAGGTATGTAATTTTTTTATACTTTACTGTTTACTGTGTTT
The DNA here is from genome assembly GCF_042186555.1 of Aquarana catesbeiana. NCBI lineage: Eukaryota > Metazoa > Chordata > Amphibia > Anura > Ranidae > Aquarana > Aquarana catesbeiana. The sequence continues at coordinate 455,314,517 of NC_133324.1, read as the reverse complement.
TATTGTTAACCCTTTGTTTGTTTTCAGGTATGCCATTCAGCTGCAGCGCGGATTTATTTATCTTGACAGCAACAGCGTTTGCTCCCATGATACATAAAGCCGTGACTCCAGCGCTGTCGGAGGTGATTTCACCAGCACAGTTAAAAAAAAAAGAGCATATATGCCGAAGCATGGGGGCAGCAGGGGTGGAGAAGCGATTTGCTCCTAACTTTTGGGGCGGATGCCCCCATGCTTCGGCATATATAAATGGTGCATGTATGACCATCATTAGAAGTGGGTGGATGAAGGGAGGTATTCTGATGGTGGGCATACCCACCAATCAATCTCTTTTTTTCGTTCAGCCCACAGGCTGCATGAAAAAAAAGATTACAATATATGCCCAACAAGGACCAGCAACATACTGGTATGTTGCTGGACTTTGAGTGGTTATACCAGAATGATGCCTGCAGGTTTAGGTATCATCTTGGTATCATTCTTTTCAGCCAGCGGTCGGCTTTCATATAAAAGCAATCCTAGCGGCTAATTAGCCTCTAGACTGTTTTTACAAGCAGTGGGAGGGAATGTCCCCCCCTCCCACCGTCTTCCATGTTTTTCTCTGGCTCTCCTGTCCTAACAGGGAACCTGAGAATGCAGCCGGTGATTCGGCCAGCTGACCATAGAGCTGATCAGAGACCAGAATGGCTCCAATCATCTCTATGGCCTAAGAAACTGGAAGCTACGAGCATTACCTATTGCTATCATAGGGGATATTTACATTCCCTGACATAACAATAAAAATGATAAAAAAAAATGAAAGGAACAGTTTAAAAATAAGATAAAAAAGCAAAAAAAAATAATAAAGCCCCTGCTCCCCCCTCTCTCGCGCAAAGGCGAACGCAAGCGTTGGTCTGGCACCAAATGTAAACAGCAATTGCACCATGCATGTGAGGTATCACCGCGAAAGTCAGATTCAGGGCAGTAATTTTAGCAGTGGACCTCCTCTGTAAATCTAAAGTGGTAACCTGTAAAGGCTTTTAAAAATGTATGTAGTTTGTCGCCACTACACGTTTGTGCGCAATTTTAAAGCATGTCATGTTTGGTATCCATGTACTCGGCCTAAGATCATCTTTTTTATTTCATCAAACATTTGGGCAATATAGTGTGTTTTAGTGCATTGAAATTTAAAAAAGTGTGTTTGAAAAATCGCTGTGCAAATACTGTGTGAAAAAAAAATGAAACACCCACCATTTTAATCTGTAGGGCCTTTGCGTTAAAAAAAATATATAATGTTTGGGGGTTCAAAGTAATTTTCTTGCAAAAAAAAATTATTTTTTCATGTAAACAAGTGTCAGAAAGGGCTTTGTCTTCAAGTGGTTAGAAGAGTGGGTGATGTGTGACATAAGCTTCTAAATGTTGTGCATAAAATGCCAGGACAGTTCAAACCCCCCCCCAAATGACCCCATTTTGGAAAGTAGACACCCCAAGCTATTTGCTGAGAGGCATGTTGAGTCCATGGAATATTTTATATTGTGACACAAGTTGCGGGAAAAAGACACATTTTTTTTTTTTTTTTTGCACAAAGTTGTCACTAAATGATATATTGCTCAAACATGCCATGGGAATATGTGAATTATTATTACACCCCAAAATACATTCTGTTGCTTCTCCTGAGTACGGGGATACCACATGTGTGAGACTTTTTGGGAGCCTAGCCGCATACGGGACCCCAAAAACCATGCACCACCTTCAGGGTTTCTAAGGGTGTGAATTTTTTATTTCACTCCTCACTGCCTATCACAGTTTCGGAGGCTATGGAATGCCCAGATGGCACAAACCCCCCTAAATGACCCCATTTTGGAAAGTAGGCACCCCAAGCTATTTGCTGAGAGGTATGGTGAGTATTTTGCAGAGCTCGCTTTTTGTCACAAAGTTTTGAAAATTGCAAAAAGAAAAAAAAATACATTTTTCTTTTCTTTCTTCATTTTCAAAAACAAATGAGAGCTGCAAAATACTCACCATGCCTCTCAGCAAATAGCTTGGGGTGTCTACTTTCCAAAATGGGGTCATTTGGGGGGGGTTTGTGCCATCTTGGCATTTTATGGCCTTCGAAACTGTGATAGGTAGTGAGGAGTGAAATCAAAAATTTACGCCCTTAGAAATCCTGAAGGCAGTGATTGGTTTTCGGGGCCCCGTACGCGGCTAGGCTCCCAAAAAGTCCCACACATGTGGTATCCCCATACTTAGGAGAAGCAACTAAATGTATTTTGGGGTGTAATTTCACATATGCCCATGGCCTGTGTGAGCAATATATCATTTAGTGAGAACTTTTTTTTGTTTTTTTTTGTCATTATTCAATCACTTGGGACAAAAAAAAATAATATTCAATGGGGTCAACATGCCTCTCAGCAATTTCCTTGGGGTGTCTATTTTCCAGTGCCAAATTGTAAAAAGTGCTCTGGTCAGGATGGGGGTAAATCCTTCTGTGGCTGAAGTGGTTTAAGGAGTTGCGAGATCATGATGACTTCAAAGACTTCAAATTGCATCATAAAACACATCACCTTTATTTTACAAAATGTAAAACCAAATTTAAAATACATATCCCAAACTGTGTATAGAATTATAAACATACAGATATTGTCCATACTGACAATCTTTAAACCATTTGCTAGAAGCAACTCTTTTGCTTCCAAATATGTGGACATGATCACAAGTGGAATTGTGGTAGCTGCTTCACAGATTTCTCTTAATCTGCTTCATCAGAAAAGATGTATAATATCATGTATTTGCACGCTTGTCTCTCCAGGTAGACTGAGTTGCCTCAGCCAATGTTTTAGACATCTCAGTTACCAAAGAGGGTGAAAAAAGTTATTTGTATTTTTTACAAGGTAACCACAATAATTGACAGAATTGTGTAGTCCTTACTTGTATAGATGTCAGAGTAAAAGAGCTCTTCACTCACTCTAATTTTAACTCTCCAGATAGCAGACATAGATAGCATGTAGGGTCAGGATTCAGATCCACATATATTAATCACATATGGCATCCAATTCATAAGTCCCCCCAAGGTTGTAGACATTTCACAAATTAAAGAGGTATTGTAAAAGCATAAACTCTGTTGTGCTTCTAATCAGTGTCTAATCAGTGGCTATTTTTAGCTCTGATCGCTGTATAAATGCCATTGGTCACAAAATAGTGTCAAAAGTGTCCGATCTGTCCGCCGCAATGTCGCAGTCATGATAAAAATAACAGATCGCCGCCATTACTAGTAAAAAAAAAATTATAATAAAAATGCCATAAATCTATCCCCTATTTTGTAGACGCTATACCTTTTGCGCAAACCAATCTATATACACTTATTGAGATTTTTTGTTACCCAAAATATGTAGAAGAATACATATCGGCCTAAACTGTGGAAGAAATTTTTTTTTTTTTTATATATTTTTTGTGGATATTTATTATAGCAAAAAGTAAAAAATATTGCTTTTTTTTCAAAATTGTCACTCTTTTTTGTTTATAGTGCAAAAAATAAAAAATGCCACCAAAAGAAAGCTCTATTTGTGGGAAAAAAAGGACGTCAATTTTGTTTGGGTACAGCGTCGCACAACCGTGCAATTGTCAGCTAAAGCAACGCAGTGCCGAATCACAAAAAATGCTCTGGTCAGGAAGGGGGCTAAAGTGGTTAAGTACACATATCTACCGATGTGTTTTTTTTTTTTTTGGTACATTATTGAAAAATGAAAGTGAAAATTCACATAATCTTTTGAGGGAATATTCTCAACTCCTTAAGTAGATCTGCCTAACAGTAGTCTTGGAGCAGTTACATGAAAGCATTTTCTATTCTCATATACCATAAGGTCAACCAGTGAAACCAAGAAAAACAGATGCAGTGTGGTTTTTGTCTGATAAGATGAGACAAGTTCCCTGTTGCTGTACTTGGTAGATTATACAGTAAATGTAGCACCACACAAGTATTGGAAATACATTTATTAAATTAAAAAGATGACTCTGGTACTTGTACAAATGTGATTATCGAATACATATTTTTGCTGGAATTTACATAAGCTTAAACCCCAGTTCCTCTTGGGCACCTCAGCCTGTTTTTTTTTTTTCTTAAGTTTTAATTGCTTATTTGATTATCGGTTGTGTAGATGGACTTAGCAGTAAAGTGTAAAGTTGCTGGTAAAAGGAGACAAAACTCAATGTACCTCCTGCACCTCTTATTTCATTTTAAAAAAGACGCTTGGAAAAAAATTCTAGATGACGGATCATGTTGCTCAAAGGCTGCACAAATGCATATTATATGCATATTATAAAAGTTTTCCTTCAAAAGCTAATGTGCAATCATGTAAGCAATGCCATTGTCGTAGGAAATGCTGTTAAAAAATGTGCACAATAAAAACAACAAATTGAAAACATTTTTTGTTTTTGTAAATAAGCCAGAATGGTACATTTTCATATTGATATAATGCATGTAAGATGTCAATCAAGATTTTACCTGCAATAATGCTCAAGCAGCAATTATTTATCATGTTCAAGCTTAGATTTATATTGTACAATGTAGGACAATATTTACCTTAATGGCAGATTTATTTTTGCTAGGTAGATATATTCCTCTGCTCTTCAGCATGAGGCTTTGTTTCCGCGTGTTCACACTTTACACTAATACTTACCCGTCACTCAAATGTCTACCCTCCCCCTCCTTTACATTTCTGTCTTCTGTTTAACAAAGACGCAAATATGTGGGATGGAGGGACAGAAAGGGGAGGCAAAAAAAATCCACTCAGCCTTTGTGTGAAAAAACAAGCAGAGTTGGAAAAAAACTTGAATGCAATTTATAGTTCTATATTTACAAATGGATGAAGGTGTTTTTGCTGGGCCAAAAAATTAAATATGGCTTCTATAATCGATTATTTAATAGAGGTACTAATGTAATATATATGTAGTTTATAAGATTCATCTCCCTCCCTATAGTTAAAGGAAGGTTATAAACTGGAATTGCAGGCAATAGCTTTGGAAATGGACATTGTACTTTTTACTCAGATATCCATGGTAGCGTTGATTAGAAATCTGCAAAGAACATTCATCATTATGAACTGTAGGCAGGAGCTACAAAAACTATAACTGCTTCCTAGCAATAGCTTTAACTCTTGTTGAGAATGGTCTTGATTCAATTGCATCTGAAGAAATGATTTTCCATCATTTAGGAAAGCATTTAGAAATGGGAAATGTACCTATGCAGTTCCCTGAAAAATATGCTTTTTGTCTCAAATGCTGCCTCTGACTAGTTGTCAGAAACCATGAATCAGACTGAGAGAGAAGTACAGTTAAATCACACTTGTTTATTAATAATAATAATAATAATAATAATAATAATAATAAAAGGTAAATAGAGTAAACGTAGTCAAAACATAGCCAGAGTTCAGGAACTGAAACGGATAGTCAGACAAGCCAAAACGTCAGGGAGCCAGAGAACAGGATAGTACAACAGCAAGCAGGATCTGGAGCCAGAAGGAATGTCAGCCAAGCAAGTCTTTAACAGGAACACAGGAGAGCGTCTCTAGAGATGTGAACAAGGCGAAGGCAGAGATCATCTGGTTTGGACGGCTTAAGTAGGCAGGACTGACGAGCAGGATATCATCAACAGGTGAGTCAGTGTGGAGAGATAGGAGCTGGCAATTAGCCGACAGCTGAGCAGCCAGCTCAGAGAAGCAAAGGCTGAGCCCAGCCCTGACAATACCCCCTCCTCATTGACCCCTCCCCCTCGGAGGAACACCAAGCTTGAGGGGAAAATGTCTATGGAAATCACGGAGGAGGACAGGGGCATGTATGTCCGAGGATGAGACCCAAGAGCGTTCCTCCGGACCGTACCCTTTCCAATGCACCAGGTACTGTATGCGCCCACGGAACCTACGGGAGTCAACAATGGACTATACTGCATAATCCTCATGGTTCTCAAGCTGTACAGGGTGAGGACGAGGAACTGAGGTAGTAAAGCGGTTGCAGACCAAAGGTTTTAATAAGGAGACATGAAATACATTTGAGATACGCATATTAGAAGGAAGGTCTAATGCGTAAGCCACTGAGTTCATTCTGTGAAGAATACGGAAAGGCCCAATAAACCGAGGTGCGAACTTCAGAGAGGGAACACGAATTTGGAGGTTGTCAGATGACAGCCAGACCCTGTCCCCAACCTGGTAGGAAGGTGCAGGCATGGAGTCTGTGCCTATCATTAGCATGTTGCAAAGCCTCCTGAACTTGTGCCTAAGTGGAACGAAGACCACGGAGATGCTCCTCCTATAATGCAAGAATACTCTGCGGAAAAAATGAGTCAGGCAACATGGAAGTTTCGAAACCATAGTTTGCCATAAACGGGGACAATCGGGAAGCAGAATTCAAGGCACTATTGTGAGCGAACTCTGCCCACGGTAAGAGGTCTGACCAGTTGTTATGATGGTCAGAACTATAGTAACATAGTAATTGCTCCAAGGACTGATTGGCTCGTTCTGCGGCCCCATTAGACTGCGGGTGATACACAGAGGAGAAAGCAAGCTGAATTCTCAAATGTGCACAAAAGGCTCCCAGAACCGGGACACAAACTGACCAGCCCTGTCTGAGACAATCACTTTGGGTAGCCCATGTAAGCGAAAGATCTCCCGAGCAAAAATAGAAGCCAGTTCCTTAGAAGTAGGCAACTTCTTACGTGGAGTACAATGAGACATTTTCAAGAACCGGTCAACCATCATAAGGATAACTGTGTTGCCCTGGGAGTTGGGTAACTCCACAATGAAATCCATAGACAGGTGGGTCCAGGGCCTCTCTCCATTGGGTATGGGTTGTAGGAGGCCCACTGGAAGGTGTCGTGGAGTCTTACCCTGAGCACACATGGAACAGGCAGCTATGAAGGTGGTTACATCAGCACGTAGACTAGGCCACCAGAATTGTTGGGAAATGGCCCAAAAGAGTTGATTCTTCCCAAGGTGGCCAGCAGCTTTGGGAGAATGGCAAGTCTGGAGCATGGCAGTACGGAGACTGTCTTGCACAAAGCACCAGTTACAAGGTTCCTCAAGAGGACCTGAGCAGCAAGAATCTTGTCACCCAAAGGAGAACTAAGACTGGTGCAAACCGTAGCCAGAATACGATCAGGAGGAATCACAGGAACCAGAACCGACTCCATCTTGGAAGTGGAGGAAAATTGTCGTGACAAAGCGTCGGCCCTTACATTCTTGGTACCGGTTAAGAATGAGACAATGTAATTGAAACTAGACAAGAAGAGAGCCCATCGCGCCCTTCTGGGAGAGAGGCATTTAGCCTCAGACAAGAATGTGAGATTCTTATGGTCAGTAAGAATGAGAACCGGCACAGTGGTACCTTCGAGGAGATGTCTCCCTTCTTTCAGGGCTAAAATGATTGCTAACAGCTCTCTGTCACCAATTTTGTAATTGCACTCCGCAGGTGAGGAAATAACTTGGACTTGGATTATCTCATGGTGAAGAGCCCCTACAGCCATGGACATTGGAACAGTCTCATGAGTCACATGGGCAGGCTGTAGAGGTCTCCCATCAAGAGCCTTAATGGCAAGTGGAGTGTCACGCAGCTGCAGCGGAATCGAGTGCTTCGATACAAAGGCACCATCAACGAACAGGCCTGCAGCCCCAGAGTCGATTAGAGCCTGTATCTCAATGGATGACTCAGCCCAAGAAAGGGTAACCGAAACCAGGGGCTTATCCTTCAGAATAACTGGGGACGAAACAACGCCACCTAAGGTCTGTCCAGGGCGTTCCCTGGACGGGTAGGACAAGACTTCAAAAAGTGACCTGCCTGGCCACAATAAAGGCACAATCTCTCCCTCCTCCTAAGGGTTCTCTAATCCCTGGAGAGACGTGTGAAGCCCAAGTGCATGGGTTCACCTTCATTGACCGACTCGGTACCAGGAGGCATGGGAGTTGAGGGAGGCAAGGGCAGGACTGCAAAGCTCGGAGACAAATGTACAAGAGGCTTCCGCAAGCGCTCCTTAAAAGAGAGTTTTTCTCTGAATCTGGAGTCAATGAGGATGGCAAACGTGATCAGCTTCTCCAGCTCAGTGGGTATATCTCGGGCTGCTATCTCATCCTTGATGGTATCCGAGAGACTATGAGAAAAAGCAGCCACGAGGACCTCATTGTTCCACGCATGGATGGTGCAAAATCTGGTGCATCTCTGCATAGAAACCTATCAGCTTCCAGTTTTTTTGTCAAAACCTAATTGAACAAGATGAAGTTAGAAGCTGATTGGCTATCATGCACAGTTGCACTAGATTTTGCACTCTCCAGTTTTAGTAAATCAACCCCGAACTGTCAGCAACTCATAAGATACAGTATATTCCCCTTTTCCAGCAGACTCAAATGAAAATAGATTACAATTACAAATGATATATTTAACAACAAAATATAATCTTTAACTATAAAATTGTTTGTTGACTGCTCTCTCCTGTACAACAGGATTTCAATGCTTTTCCTAATGAGGATTTTATTAAAAGGGCATCTCATGCTACGAGGGGTGTTCAAGGCCTGTAGAAGGAGTTGTAAAAGGAGCTGATGCTCCGAGCGCGTAGTCTCTTATCCAGTTGTTTCTCTCCTGGTGTCTCTCTACTTCCTGGTGACGTCATCTCCCTGCGCTCCACGGTGGCCCAGACCAACTTCCTGGTGGCAACAGGACAGATTGAGGCTCCCCCAGTCATCTGCCAGATCCATGGACGCTCGTTTTGGATGACGATCTACACCTGCAGACACCATTTACACATGAGCCTGTTTTTATGTTATTTCCTGTAAGTGCATTACTTACTTTGCTAATAAATTGTATTTAATATACTACACCCAGGTTGGCGCTTGCTGTGTCTCTCCCTCTTCCTCAAAAAGCAACTTTAAATGTTGGCAAGGTCAAGAAACCGCCATCCGCACGTCAGTGGATAGCTGACGGGCGCCCCACCGCACCCAGTGCCTGTTCCACACCCTGCTGCAGGCCAAGGTTGAAGATGTCCAACCCGATGTCATTAAGGTGAACGCCATCCGATCTCAGTGGATCATCATTAGCGCCCTCCAAATCCTTGTGCTGGATTATAAACCCCCCCCGACCTGCCGAACAAACTTGGCGACCTGGGTGTTAACCTTGCGACAGAAGCGTTCCAGACAGGAGATAGGTATTTCCCTGGCCCATAGCAAGCAAGGCACGATTTCAGACCAGGTGAGAACAAAATTGGTATAGATTGCATAGAAATGAGCGATGTCTCACTTGATAGCAGAGATTAAGTCCGTGGAACGTGTATAACCCACGTCATTCCCTCCAGCGTGAAGAATCAAGATGATGGGGCCAGACACATGAGAAGGCGCAAACACTTCGGAACGACTTGAGGCCAGCGTAACCCACGGAGCCCAAGCCAATGGATCCTGGCGACATCATAGGTAAAACCCAATTTCTTCCTCAAGCTCTGAACTTCCGACCGATGAGCGGCCCAGTAAATAAAGGCATCTCCAACAGTCCAGATTAGAGCCGGGTAACAACCTGAGGATTAAAACAACAGGTGTGGGTGGATGTACAAAGAAAAACAAGATGATTCCAACCTACCCAGACACTGGAGTTCTGTATCGGAGAAACCCATACCAGAAGCAGCGGTAGCAGCACCGATGCGAAAAGAGTGGTTAGCAAAGTCACGCGAAGGGAGACCTAGTTTTTAAAGGCAGCACTGGAAAACCCGCAAAAATTGGAACCTGCTCAGAGAGGAGGAATCTGCATGGACAAAGAAAGTAGGGGATGGGGGGGGGGGGGGGGTGCAAGGACCTGAAGGGGAGGCCAGAGAAATAGGGCAAAAGGGGCCCCCGCAAGGATACAAAACAACCCTTCTGCCCTTACCAAAGCTGTCAGTTTTAGATGTACGCAACAAAAAAGACAATGCAGACATAGTCAACGAAACCGTGGAACCAGAAGAACCTTTTTGTAGCAAATAAACAAGATAAGAAAATAAAGCAACGGGGCTGTCATGTAAAGACACGATTTAAAACTCACCGCCCGACACCTGGACCCATTTGTCCCACATGTGACAGTACGACACCCACGTCCGCGGGAACAGTGACGCCCCGGAGGAGGTCTAGCATACATAGGAAACGAGGTTCCACAAGTAGGCTGGACAGGGGACGCCTTCCAGGGAAGCCGACAGGGCCAGGGTGCGGAAGCGATCGAGCTGTAAAGGAGAGAGAGCATCAGCGATATCGTTAGCGGTTCCAGGGACATGTCTAGCTCTAAAACATACGTTAAACTGCAGGCATTTTAGACCCAAAAAATACAGTAACGATTGTGCAACCACTCGCCCCACAGATCAATGGCGACAATAATTGGAAAGAGCTCCAGCAGGGTGAGGTTGCGCAACAGATACATGCAGGCCCATGAGGCCGGCCAACACTCAGCAGACTACCCCCCCTGGAAAAACGCACCAAAGCCACAGGAGCCTGCCACATCAGTATATAGTTCCAGCTGTGAGTTCAGTACCTCCTCCAGCAGTCAACAAGACTGGCCATTGTAGGATTGGAGAAAGGATAGCCACATCCCCAAGTCATCCCGCATGGGCTTAGTGATACGGACATAATGGTGGGGGGCAGCCACCCCCTTCATTGCCCATGCCAGGCATCTACAGAAAGCCCACTCCATGCGGATGACTCTACAGGCAAAGACCAAGTGACCCAGCAAGGACTGAAGCTGTTTCAACTGCAGTTTTTCAGCTCCTTTTGCCAAGCGGACCAGGGAGAGGAGCCTGACCAGCTTGTCACTGGGCAGCCAAAAAACAATTGCCACAGTGTCGATTTCAATGCCCAAAAAGGCTAAAACCGTCACAGGGCCCTCGGTCTTATCAGCTGACAGCAGAATGGCAAACCACTCGCAGGTGTCCTGAAAAACAGACAGGAGCTGCTAACACTGACCACTGTCAGCTGGGCCGATGAATAGGAAGTCATCCAAGTAGTGCACACAGAATGCGAACCAGCCGCCTAGACAACTACCCATTCAAGGAAACTACTGAAGAGTTCAAAGAAATAACACAATATGGCACAGGCAATGGGAAGGCACGTGTCCGCCTTCTGCCTCCTCCAGGTGGACCGGGAGGAGGCAGAAGGCGGACTCAATGTCCGCTTGGCCAGCAAAGCCGATGGACCAGCAGCCCTGATCAAGTGAAGCGCCTTCTCAAAAGAGGTGTAGTGGACTCTGGATTCCTCCTTGTCGATGCCGTCATTGACCGAGGAGCCAGAAGGATAAGACAGGTGGTGGATAAGGCGGAATTTCCCCTCAGCCCTTTTTGGGACCACACCGAGGGGGGAAACCCTCAGGTTGTGGAAAGGGGGGAGATCAAACGTGCCCGCCATACGCCCCAGATCCAATTCCTTCTGGAGCTTCTCCGCCACCACGGACTCAAATTGAACAGCAGTTTTTAAATTAGATGCCATGGTCGGCATGTCGGAATGAGTAAAGGAGATCCAAAAACCATGGTCCAAACCGTCTCTCAAGATCAAGGCCTCTCTATGAAGGGGGTACCAGTCTAGCCAGTGAAGCATCTCTGAGATGATCACTGGTGCCCTCCTGTTTAGAAAGTACAGGCTTGGCCCCCGGCCAGGAAAGTGCTTGTTTTCCCTTCTGGAAACACCGGCTGGCTGGGTGAGCACCCCTGCAAAGTGAGCACTCATGCTTAAAACAGCACGTGATGTACCACTTACAGTGGCTCTCATTGAACAGCCAGCATAAACCTTTTTTGGGGGCGGCCGACGCTCCAGAGAGAGCGCCGGCTGGGGACTGAAAGGACGAAGTCCTGTGGGGGCACATGAGCAATAACCACAGGCTATCGTCCTGACAATCAAAATGGAACTCCTTTCTTGACGCCATTTTTTGGCGAAACTGAGTGTCGTAATGGAACCAACACTGACCCCCGTAAACTTTATAGGCACCCCAAATAAGATCAAGGTAGTAAAAGAGTGATGCAGCCAACTCTGGGAACCGCTCACAAAGCACAGAACCTTTGCAACCAGTTCCCGAACATCCGAGGAAGCTGTTTTGATTTGTCGCCCTGCGCCGCAACGTCAACCCGACGAGATTTATTGATCGTCTCGCTGTCGGGAGGGACTAGGGCGAGAAAATCAATACATTTGCGACGCCAGATCCTGTCCTTGATGTCTTCTGACAGGTGCATGCCGGTAGGCGAAACCGCCCACAAAGCGCCACCCACAACGGAGCCCAAACTAATCTGCTGGACTCGACACTCCCATGTGAGACAGGACAGATTTTATGACCGTAGAAGGGCGACCAGTAGCAGATCCAGGAGGAATGCCCGGTGTAGGATCGTCCATGGGAGGTGCCGGCAGAGGCCCGTGGCATCCATCTCCTTGATGGTGGAGGCTGGCGAGGCAGGAGGATGATGACGGAAGGAGAGGTCCAGGGGCGGAGGTCCGGTCACCGGCCCTGAGGAGCCCGGGGGGCCAAGGACAGCAGAATCGAGAGCAACTGGAGACCCCGGATGGAGGACTCGTGGCTAGTGCAGCCCACATCCCGGGCTTGTCATGAGCATCTCCCGCCCTGCCGGGTGCAGGGAGATGGTGCCGAAGCAGCAGACAGGGGAGATGCTGTGGCAGCAGGCATCAGATGGGAATCTCCCGCCCTGCCGGGCTGAGTAGCAGACCGGGACAGGGCTGTTGTGGCAGACATCTGATGGGAATCTCCCACCCAGCCAGGTGCAGGGAGATGCTGGTATGCAAAACGCATTACACCAGGAATGCACAGCTGGTGTACAACATCATATGCCACTGGCCCCATACCTTTCTATGTGACATTATTTACCTAATATGACAACCATATAGATCAATTACATCATCATGGCCATATCTTGATGTCACAAGCATCCTCATCCCTTGTGTACGTCAGCTGTGGGATAGGGAATCTCTTGTTTGGAGCTCATTATTGGCCCAGCAATGATGGCTAACTTCCGAGTTCAGACGAACTTGGGTTCAGACCAAATGAAAGACCAAACCCAAGTTCATCGCTGCTGCTAAGCAGTTTCACAGCAAATAAAGGTAATTCCTAAATATATGATACAGTCTGTCACTTGCATTAACCCAGCAGTTTTTGTTTTTCTGAGTCTCCCCTTTAACACAGTTATATTACCTGTTGATTACAGGAACATGCTTTTATATCTTTTGTATGAACCTTAATAGCCACTAGCGTTTATGTGTATCCCGACCGTTGCAACTGTCACTTTTGCTAGACAGCTTAATCTACATGTGAATGTTATCAAAAAAAGAAATAAAGGCATGTGAAATAATAAAAGGAATTTGCATACTAAATTCTCTCATTACAGGCATTAACTCCATACTTTATTCCCTAGAATGAACTAAAGTTTAATTCAACCAATAACACAACATTGTTATTGCCCATGTCATTTAGCACTAAAATTACTGTAGTAAAAAGCATTAAATCCAGTTCGGTTTGAAAGTTAGGAAAAAAAGTATCTATTTACATTACATATGTAGTTATTTGTATAATGCAGAAAAACCAGACAAGAACCTTTAGTAATCTGAAACTTGAAGAAAAATATAGGAAGAAACTCCAGTGACCTTACAAAAGCAGGAAAGACTAGTCAACAGTGACAGATGTAGCCGGTTATGTTGTGATAACCACACTACTTGTTGCCAGTTAAAGCTGGCCATACATTATACTAATTTCCTATTCAATTTCCTTTAGACCTTCAATTATATATAGCAAGGGCCTGCCTGATTGCATACAAATTGAAAGTGCTTAGACCTCATATCATATGGTTTTGGTAAATCCAAAGGAAAATTGTACAAGAAAATTGTATAATGTATTCACAAGCAGGGACTTTTAAGGAGTTGCGAGATCATGATGACTTCAAAGACTAAAAATTGCATCATAAAACACATCACCTTTATTTTACAAAATGTAAAACCAAATTTAAAATACATATCCCAAACTGTGTATAGAATTATAAACATACAGATATTGTCCATACTGACAATCTTTAAACCATTTGCTAGAAGCAACTCTTTTGCTTCCAAATATGTTGACATGATCACAAGTGGAATTGTGGTAGCTGCTTCACAGATTTCTCTTAATCTGCTTCATCAGAAAAGATGTATAATATCATGTATTTGCACGCTTGTCTCTCCAGGCAGACTGCGTTGCCTCAGCCAGTGTTTTAGACATCTCAGTTACCAATGAGGATGAAAAAAGTTCTTTTTATTTTTCACGAGGTAACCAAAATAATTCACAGAATTGTGTTGTCCTTAATTGTATCGATGTCAGAGTAAAAGAGCTCTTCACTCACTCTAATTTTAACTGTCCAGACAGCAGACATAGATAGCATGTAGGGCAGGGATATGCAATTAGCGGACCTCCAGCTGTTGCAAAACTACAAGTCCTACTACTTATCCCATAATGTGAAAAGTAAATCCCAGTTCACTTTAACCACATGCCGAACGCCGCACGCCGCTTCACGTCGGCAGAATAGCACGGGCAGGCAAAAGGGCATACCCGTACGTCCCCTTGAAATTCGGACGCATACGTGCCGCGCGCTGCAGGAAAGTGCCAGTGGATCCTGTGAACTCGATGTTCGCCAGCGGCCCTAGATTGCGTTGAGGAGAGGCAGAACGGGGAGATGCCTATGTAAACAAGGCATTTCCCTGTTCTGCCTAGCAACATGACGGGGAGCTACTGCTCCGTGTCATCAGGAGCAGTGATCTTTGTCATGTTGTAGTGAGCCCATCCCCCCCACAGTTAGAACACGCCAAGGTAACACACTTAACCCCTTGATTGCCCCCTAGTATTTAACCCCTTCCCTGCCAGCGATATTTATATAGTAATCAGTGGCTATTTTTAGCTCTGATTGCTATATAAATGTTAATGGTCCCAAAATAGTGTCAAAAGTGTCCGATCTGCCCGCCGCAATGTCGCAGTCATGATAAAAATCACAGATTGCCGCCATTACTAGTAAAAAAAAAAAAAAAAAAAAAATATATATATAATTAAAAATACCATAAATCTATCCCCTATTTTGTAGACAGGATAACTTTTGCGCAAACCAATCAATATACACTTATGCCGCGTACACATGATCGGACATTCCGACAACAAAACTGTGGATTTTTTTCTGATTTACGTTGGCTCAAACTTGTCTTGCATACACACGGTCACACAAATGTTGTCGGAAATACCGATCGGCAAGAATGCGGTGACGTACAACACGTACGTCGAGCCAAGAAAAATGAAGTTCAATAGCCAGTGCGGCTCTTCTGCTTGATTCCGATCATGCGTGGAATTTTGTGCGTCGGACTTGGGTACACACGCTCGGAATTTCCGACAACAAAGTTTGTTGTCGGAAAATTTGAGAACCTGCTCTCAAACATTTGTTGTTGGAAATTCCGACAACAAATATCCGATGGGGCATACACACAGTCGGAATTTCCGACAACAAGGTCACATCTAAATTCCGACCGTGTGTACGCAGCATTATTGCAATTTTTTTTTTACCAAAAATATGTAGAAAAATACATATTGGCCTAAACTGTGGAAGAAATTGTTTTTTTTTTTTAAATGTTTGGGGATATTTATTATAGCAAAAAGTAAAAAATATTGCTTTTTTTTCAAAATTGTTGCTCTTTTTTGTTTATAGTGCAAAAAATAAAAAATGCAGAGGTGATCGAATACCACCAAAAGAAAGCTCTATTTGTGGGAAAAAAAGGACGTCAAGTTTGTTTGGGTACAGCGTCGCACAATCGTGCAATTGCTAAAGCGACGCAGTGCCGGATCGCAAAAAATGCTCAGGTCAGGAAGGGGGCTGAAGTGGTTAAGTACACATATCTACCGATGTGTTGTTTTTTTTTTTTGTACATTATTGAATAATGAAAGTGAAAATTCACATAATCTTTTGAGGTAATATTCTCAACTC
The DNA here is from genome assembly GCF_042186555.1 of Aquarana catesbeiana. Lineage (NCBI taxonomy): Eukaryota > Metazoa > Chordata > Amphibia > Anura > Ranidae > Aquarana > Aquarana catesbeiana. The sequence continues at coordinate 455,298,571 of NC_133324.1, read as the reverse complement.
CTTAAGTAAATCTGCGTAACAGTAGTCTTGGAGAAGGTTAAATATGAAAGCGTTTTCTATTCTCATATACCATAAGGTCAATCAGTGATACCAAGTGTAGCGCTGACAATATTTGTTTCTAGTTATGTGATGCTGTAAGGTTAATAAGTTGGTGTATGGTGCCATCTAGTGGCCAAATTATATAATTACAGCACCTTTGTATTTCTTTTATTGTTCAGAAGTTTGACATGGAAGTTTTTTTGTTTGTTTACATCTGGACATTCACTTGACCTACCCATAATGCTCAGTGACTCCCACAAATCTCAGGGTGAAGAACTGCATTGTGGGAAGACTATAAAAAGGCTGGGAGGGGCCATCTTAGGTCTCTTGTTCCTGGGACGCATGGCCGGCAGCAGGACTCTGTGGGTGTGTGTGTCCCACAGGGTTGCAGCCTATCCTGTGAAGAAGCGGAACAGCAGCCAGTGATCCTGCCATCAATCACAGTGTGCTGGAGCAGCAGAAGTGATCGTTCCGGAGACCTGTGAGGGAGGTAACCGAGGACTCCCGGTCATCAATAAGCGGAACAGTGTAACGGCATGATTGCAACTCCATACAGACTGAGAACCTGCGGAGCGGAGACACCCATCTGTCCGGATCCAGTGCAGTGAGAGGGCTAACACCCGGAAGTTTGTTCCACACTACACACATTCAGAGTTGTTACAGAGTGTTGCTGGGACTGATAGTCCCACGGAACAATTCAATTGGGAAAAATCACATTTGCACAGACTTACAATCAGATTTCTACATACAGGAATTTATACTGGATGTTTGTTCCTTTCAAGTAAGAGTATTCAATCAATTTGCCTGATTCTAATTACTTTTGTGCACCACCTTGCACTGAGCAATTGGCCAAAGGGAAACCTTGTGGATTACAAATATTGATTTTCTTAGCTAGCAGAAGACTGAAGACCACAGGACTATTTTTTCTATCACGGGGCTCCGCATTTAGTCATAAAAGAGAGTGACTGTACTGTCAAAGCAGGGGGAGCTCCCTAGTGTCTATATTGTAGAGTATTTATATTCCTGTGTCTTTGCGCTTGCTACAGTGTGCTGGAGGTGGGAAGGTGTCCGGAGTTATGCCAATTTCACTTTGAACACTAGTCCCACCTGCAGACACGCTAAGAGGGGATCTATTCAAGACAATCATATATATATGCGTATATTTGTGTACTAAGATTGTTGTGAGTATCCATTGTGCTTTTACACTATGTTTGTGTGACCGCATAGTTGTTGTAATTACTTGTAATACCACTTCAGTAAAAGAAGTAATTTTGGTTAACCACAAATTCTTGTGTGCAGTGTTGTTTTTTTCCTGTAGGTGGAGCACCAAGCACCCAGGTAAAGAGAGATCTATATATATATATATATATATATATATATATATATATATATATATATATATATATATATATATATATATAACTATAATTTGTATTAGCATCATTACAACACTGCACTACAGCTGTGTCAAGGGGATTGAAACAGATCTAGAAGGGGTGTAAAAGATCAGAGAATAGGCCCGATCAATATCAGCAGCTCCTTCGGGGGTAATTGCTACATGTGGGGGCTCATCCAGGATAACTGCCTCTCTGAAGTCAAGCACCCTCTTAGGAATCATAGAATGGATCCCCCCACTGTGGCGCAGTGGTGTGAGGCAGAAGGCACCCGCTCAGAAGCGAGCGTGGCAATGGAGCTCTGGGGAGATGTCTGGGAGAAAGAACACATTAACCGAGTGGTAAAGACACTGTCCCCAGAGCAAAGAGCCAAGGGGGTCGCAGTCAGAACGGATCATGAGACATTCCGCACTTACGCATTATTAGAAAGGAGAAGGGGAGTTCCAGAAAAGTTCAAGGGGACAAGTGTTGAACTGACTGATAAGACAAGATTCTATCTGACCCACCCAGGGGCACAGGGGGAGAGTCTTACCGCCCTCCCATAGATGAGATCAGCCAAAGTTGAAGTTCCCTCACAGTCAGTTCCGGCTGCAATTGAACCAGAACTTTTCACAGCCCTGGGGAACTTTGTGTCTCAATGCCAAAAAAGGAAACCCAACATACTCAGGGACTGGGTACCTAAAACTGGGTATTTTCTCGGGTCGACGGCCTGTACCCTCAGAGGAGGACACCTTCGAAGAGTGGTTAGAGCAGACCACGCAAGCTTAGGATGAGTGGGACATCCCTGAAATGCACAAAAAACAGCGGATTACTGAAAGTTTGAAAGGGCCTGCTTCAGAAGCTATCCGAAATTTGAAACTCAGCAAACAGAACTGTGTAGCCCAAGACTACCTAGATATCCTGCAAGATGTGTTCGTGCGTACTGAAAAGGTCTCAGACCTGATTTATCAACTGGAACACACCTATCAAGAAGCAGGGGAGAAACTGTCAGAATATATGAGACGATTGGACAAGGTCATTCACCAGATCTTGTTGAAGAAGGGGCTAGACCCTCGTGAGGTGGATGAGATTTGAGCTAAACAAGTTTTAAGGGGTGTCCAGCCTTTGGACCCCATCACGCTCCAGTTAAGAACTTGTCAAGACGGAGGCATATTGAAATATTCCGACCTGATTCGGATTGTACGGGAAGAAGAAGCTATCCTGGAAAGGAAGAAGGAAAAGACTCAAGAGACAAAACACGCTGTTGGAGTCAGGACAGTTAGTATAATGGATGATGATCCTCAGATCGAGCCCCTAAAGACCCAGGTGGCACAGTTAATGGAGATGATGGCTTTGTTGACCGAAAAATCCCTTACTCCGCCTGACGGAGGGGCTAGGCAGAGGCTAGGCTAGTCAAAAGCCGTCAGAAAACTTCAAAGGGCCCCAGTAAAGTAGTCAACTGGGTGCCCTGTAACAGCCGCCAACTCCAATAAAACCCAGATAAACCAAGTTCTGAGGATAAGAGAGAGAACGAAGTTGAGCAAATGCCCATGGAAATGAGGAATCAAGATACGCACTAGCAAGCAGATTAAGCCAAACAATCCTTGTGGATTTCCTCTCAAGCTATTAGGACCCTCCCCGATCATCCCAATCCAGGTGGAAGGAATCTACGCCAAAGCACTTCTGGATACTGGAGCCCAAGTGACTTTATTATACAAAGATTTTTATGAGAAGCATCTCAAACATTTGTCCCTGCAAAAGTCAGAAGAATTGGAGATATGGGGCCTGGGTACCCAGAACTTCCCTTACAAGGAGTATATCCCTATCAAACTCACCTTTGACCCGAGTGTGGCTGGAAAGGCGGAGACCTTTGACACCCTAGCGGTAGTGTGTCCTCACCCCCCAGGGGCTCTCAGAAGCTCCCTTATCATCGGAACAAATATTGATCTGGTTAGAAGGCTTCTGACACCGCTTGTGCGGAAGGAAAGTACTTCGACCATGAAGGTACACCCGATGTTAACCCAAGTGTACAAGAATATAGCACACGAGCAGAAGGCCCCACCTGAAGGAGTGGGAAAGATTTGGCGTTTAGACCGGGGTGAAGAACTGTTACTACCGGGTGAAGTGATATGTTTGAAAGCTTCTGTCAAGTTGAGCTGGAGACAGCCTGGTCCTTTTATTATCTTGGAGACAGACACTCAAGAAGAAGATATCGGTCTAGAAATAATCCCAAAAGTGTTATCAACCAAGGCGCTCAAGAGAAGCAGAGGGAGGGTCTCGGTCAATGTTCGAAACAAGACAGCTTTGCCTGTGAAGATAGCAGCAAGGATGCTGCTTGGACAGGCAAATCAAGCGACCCCGGTCTCGCCATGTGATATTGAAAGAGAACCAGAGGGGGAAATTCTCCTAGAAGACTTCTATCCGAAAAACACCTCTCTTCCCCCAGCTTGGATGGAGAGGGCCAAAGCCCAGCTCATGAGATGGAAAGGGGCTTTTTCAAAAAGTGAGTTCGATGTGGGGTATGCCAAGAGCGCTGAACACAGGATCCGACTGGAGGAAGACAAACCTTTTCGAGAAAGGGTCAGGAGGATCTTATTGGGAGATCTTGAGGACCTCCGAGAACAGCTGGCTGAGCTGAAAAGGACTGGGATTATCAGGGAATCCAGGAGTCCATATGCCTCCCCGATAGTGGTAGTGAGGAAAAAGAATGGGTCGTTACGGCTGTGTATCGACTATAGGACACTGAACCAACGGACCATTCCCGATCAGTACATTACCCCTCGTATAGAAGATGCCTTACAGAGCCTGTCAGGGGCGAAGTGGTTCAGTGTGTTAGACTTGAAGAGTGGTTATTATCAGATCCCCATGAGTCCTGAAGAGAAAAAACTACCTTCATCACCCCCGTGGGGTTCTATGAATTCAACCAGATGCCTCAAGGCCTGTCTGGGGCCTGGCCACTTTTCAGCGGCTAATGGAGAAGACGGTAGGCGACATGAACTTGATTGAGGTGCTAGTTTATTTGGACGATATCATAGGGCCCAGGATGAAGAAGGAGTCTATTCAGGATCAGTGGACTCCGCAATGTGAAGAGACATTCAGACAGTTGAAGTGGAGCCTTATCACTGCTCCGGTTTTGGCTTATGCGGATCCTGCCAAGCCCTATGAACTGCACGTGGATGCCAGCCGAGATTGGCTCAGTGGGGTGCTTTACCAGGAACATGATGGGCACTTAAGACCCATTGCTTACGTGAGCAGAAGTCTAGCCCCTGCTGAGAAGAACTACCCTACTCACAAACTTGAATTTCTGGCCTTGAAGTGGGTCGTGGTGGACAAGCTGAGGTGCAGAGTTTGTGGTCAAAACAGACAACAACCCCCTCACATACTTACTCACCACCGCAAAGTTAGATGCCACAGGCGGTTGGCTGCCCTTTCAGCATTTACCTTCAGCCTGAAATACAGGCCGGGAGTGGGTAACAGGGATGCAGATGCGTTGTTAAGAAGACCCCACTGTCACCTGAGCCCTCAATAAGATTGGACTCAGCTTGCCCCAGAAGGGGTAAGAGCCCTTTGTGAAGGAGCGGAGCGGCAGGAGAAGGGTGGAGCCAGAGCTGAAGAGGTTGGAGTGACTACAGCAGGGGTACCCAAGTGTTACTGTAATGTCTCTCAGATTGCAGAGGAAGGTTTACCTAAGTTATCAAGAAAAGACCTTCAGAGAGACCAACAGGAAGATCCACTCTGTAGATTGGTACTGGAGACTTTGGAGAGTCAGCGCCCTGACTTACTGCTCAAGAGCACTCGAAGGGAAGCTCACTTGCTGCACAAGGAGTGGAGTCGTTTGCTATTACAACAAGGGGTGGTCTACCGAAGGGGCCCCACTGAAGATCTTGAGGAGAAATGGCAACTGTTTCTGTCAGAGAAACATAGGGAGAGAGTGCTAATTGCTTTGCATGATCATCATGGCTAGGGATGAGCTTCGAGTTCAAATCGAACTCATGTTCGACTCGAACATTGGCTGTTCGCAAGTTTGCTGAATAGCGAACAATTTGGGGTGTTCATTTGCCGCGGAACACCCTTTAAAAGTCTATAGGAGAAATCAAAAGTGCTAATTTTAAAGGTTTATATGCAAGTTATTGTCATAAAAAGTGTTTGGGGACCTGGGTCTTGCCCCAGGGGACATGGATCAATGCAAAAAAAACTTTTAAAAACGGACGTTTTTTCAGGAGCAGTGATTTTAATAATGCTTAAAGTCAAACAATAAAAGTGTAATATCCCTTTAAATTTCGTACCTGGGGGGTGTCTATAGTATGCCTGTAAAGGGGCGCATGTTTCCCGTGTTTAGAACAGTCTGACAGCAAAATGACATTTCAAAGGAAAAAAGCCATTTAAAACTACTCGCGGCTATTGCATTGCCGGTCCGACAATACACATAGAAGTTCATTGATAAAAATGGCATGGGAATTCCCCACAGGGGAACCCCGAACCAAAATTAAAAAAAAAAAATGACGTGGGGGTCCCCCTAAATTCCATACCAGGCCCTTCAGGTCTGGTATAGATATTAAGGGGAACCCCGGCCAAAATTAAAAAAAAAAATGACGTGGGGGTCCCCTAAGGGGAACCCCGTGCCAGAAAAAAAAACAAAAAATGGCGTGGGGTCCCCCAAAAAATCCATACCAGACCCTTATCCGAGCACGCAACCTGGCAGGCCGCAGGAAAAGAGGGGGGCGAGAGAGCGGCCCCCCCTCCTGAACCGTACCAGGCCACATGCCCTCAACATTGGGAGGGTGCTTTGGGGTAGCCCCCCAAAACACCTTGTCCCCATGTTGATGAGGACAAGGGCCTCATCCCCACAACCCTGGCCGGTGGTTGTGGGGGTCTGCGGGCGGGGGGCTTATCGGAATCTGGAAGCCCCCTTTAACAAGGGGACCCTAGATCCCGGCCCCCCCCTGTGTGAAATGGTAACCTACCTTATCATTTTTAACATTTTTGACAGTTTTTTAGTGAAATGGTAGGGGTACTTTTGTACCCCCTTACCATTTCACACAGGGGGGGGCCGGGATCTGGGGGTCCCCTTGTTAAAGGGGGCTTCCAGATTCCGATAAGCCCCCCGCCTGCAGACCCCCACAACCACCGGCCAGGGTTGTGGGATGAGGCCCTTGTCCTCATCAACATGGGGACAAGGTGTTTTGGGGGGCTACCCCAAAGCACCCTCCCAATGTTGAGGGCATGTGGCCTGGTATGGTTCAGGAGGGGGGGGCATTCACTCTCACCCCTCTTTTCCTGCGGCCTGCCAGTTTGCGTGCTCGGATAAGGGTCTGGTATGGGTTTTTGGGGGGACCCCACGCCATTTTTTTTTTTTCGGCGCTGGGTTCCCCTTAAAATCCATACCAGACCTGAAGGGCCTGGTATAGAATTTAGGGGGACCCCCACGTCATTTTTTTTTTTAAATTTTGGTTCGGGGTTCCCCTGTGGGGAATTCCCATGCCGTTTTTATCAATGAACTTCTATGTGTATTGTCGGACCGGCAATGCAATAGCCGCTAGTAGTTTTAAATGTCTTTTTTCCTTTGAAATGTCATTTTGCTGTCAGACTGTTCTAAACACGGGAAACATGCGCCCCTTTACAGGCATACTATAGACACCCCCCAGCTACGAAATTTAAATGAATATTACACTTTTATTGTTTGACTTTAAGCATTATTAAAATCACTGCTCCTGAAAAAACGGCCATTTTTAAAAGTTTTTTTTGCATTGATCCATGTCCCCTGGGGCAGGACCCAGGTCCCCAAACACTTTTTATGACAATAACTTGCATATAAGCCTTTAAAATTAGCACTTTTGATTATTCGTGTTTGTGTCCCATAGACTTTAACGGTGTTCGCGTGTTCGAGCTAACTTTTTTCCTGTTCACATGTTCTAGTGCGAACCGAACAGGGGGGTGTTCGGCTCATCCCTAATCATGGCCATCTGGGGTCAGAAAGAACTCTTCAACTAATAAGAGATAGATTCTATTGGCCTTACATGAGGACAGAAGTGGAGAGTTACTGTCACTCCTGCCATAGGTGTATACAGAGAAAGACTTTGCCTCAGCGAGCTGCTCCAATGGATAGATTTCCTCTGTCTAGAATCCGACTTGAGTGGACAAGGAAATATCTTGGTAGTCACTGACCATTTTACCAGGTATGCTCAGGCCTTCTCCACTAAGGATCAAAAGGCAGTCACAGTGGCGAAGACACTAGTGGAAAAGTTTTTTATCCATTATGGCTTACCACAGAGGATCCACTCAGATCAGGGCAGAGACTTTGAGAGTACGCTCATCAGGAGGTTGTTGGATCTATTGGGAATTCAGAAGTCTAGAACTACCTCTTATCACCCACAAGGAGATCCTCAGCCGGAGAGGTTTAACAGAACCCTTCTCAATATGTTGGGGACTCTAACCGCTGAACAAAAACCCAACTGGAGCAAGCACATTACTGCCCTGGTACATGCGTATAATAGCACTAAGAGTGATGTCACAGGATATTCACCCTATCGGTTGATGTTTGGACAAGAGGCCAGACTACCAGTTGACTTAGCTTTCGGAACTTCTCTGGACCACACTTCAGAGACCTCTCATCGAGGGTATGCCAATAGGTTGCACAGGAGTCTGAAGATTTCTTATGAGAAGGCTCGGGCTATGTCCAAAAGCAGAGGGAGTAGAAATAAATGGAACTTTGACCTCAAAGTAAGGATTCAAGATCTACAACCTGGCGACCGAGTCTTATTAAGAAATCTAGGTATTCCAGGGAAACACAAGCTGGCTAATCGCTGGAGGTCGCAGCCATATGTTGTATGTAGACAACTTCCAGGGCTCCCAGTGTTTGAAATTAAACCGGAAGGAAGTGCTGGACCAGTTAAGACTTGGCATCGGAATCACCTCTTACCCCTCACCGAGGCAGTCAGGATAATCTCCGGGAGGAGTTATTATCTACATCCATGACTGCACGTCGGCCTGTAACTAGGTCCCAGCCTGGATCAGTGATAACTGAGGATAATGTGGAGGAAGACATGGACATCAGCTGGTTGTGGTCGCCTGATACATCAGATGTTGAAAAGAGTGTTTCATTCCAGACAGAGAGGATAGTGAGGCCCTTAGGCCAGAAGCTCCAGAGTTTGTACCATTGTTTGAACGTTCTGAAGAGTGTTTGTCTCCCATTGACTTTGAGGAACCGAGGTTGGTAATGGAAGAAAATAGTGTTTGCCCAGAAATAGTGGACACACCAAAGAAACAAAGAGGAAAGAGGGACATTCGCCCACCAAAAAGACTGACATATGATACACTGGGCGAGTGTTCTGAAGTAGCTAAAGTCACCAGTAAAAGGAATGTCGAAGAGCTTAGTTCTTCCTCTGTCAATTTAGAAGGAGAGAGCCCCATTTCACCCCTTGACACATCTGTATCTGATAGCCAGGTGACAGTTATGGGTACACAGAATAGTTTCCCAACACCTGAGAATTGGTGGGAGGTTCCTCTGTCTGTCTTGTGTGTTCGCCTAGAGGCTAAAATGTGTAACAGAAATAGGGTCTTGCACATCTTTAGGGACCAAAGACTCAAAGCAGGGGGAGTATGTAGCGCTGACAATTTTTGTTTCTAGTTATATGTGATGCTGTAAGGTTAATAAGTTGGTGTATGGTGCCATCTAGCGGCCAAAATATATAATTACAGCACCTTTGTATTTCTTTTATTGTTCAGAAGTTTGACATGGAAGTATTTTTGTTTGTTTACATCTGGACATTCACTTGACCTATCCACAATGCTCAGTGACTCCCACAAATCTCAGAGTGAAGAACTGCATTGTGGGAAGACTATAAAAAGGCTGTGAAGAAGCGGAACAGCAGCCAGTGATCCTGCCATCGATCACATGGAGCAACAGAAGTGATCGGGACCTGTGAGGGAGGTAACCAAGGACTCCCGGTCATCAATAAGCGGAACAGTGTAACGGCATGATTGCAACTCCATACAGACTGAGAACTTGCGGAGCGGAGACACCCATCTGTCCGGATACAGTGCGGTGAGAGGGCTAACGCCCAGAAGTTTGTTCCACACTACACACATTCAGAGTTGTTACAGAGTGTTAGTCCCACAGAACAATTCAATTGGGAAAAATCACATTTGCACAGACTTACAATCAGATTTCTACATACAGGAATTGATATTGGATGTTTGTTCCTTTCAAGTAAGAGTATTCAATCAATTTGCCTGATTCTAATTTCTTTTGTGCACCACCTTGCACTGAGCAATTGGCCAAAGGGAAACCTTGTGGATTACAAATATTGATTTTCATAGCTAGCAGAAGACTGAAGATCACAGGACTATTTTTTCTATCGCTGGGCTCCGCATTTAGTCATAAAAGAGAGTGACTGTACTGTTAAAGCAGGGGGAGCTCCCTAGTGTCTATATTGTAGAGTATTTATATTCCTGTGTCTTTGCGCTTGCTACAGTGTGCTGGAGGTGGGAAGGTGTCCGGAGTTACGCCAATTTCACTTTGAACACTAGTCCCACCTGGAGACACGCTAAGAGGGGATCTATTCAAGACAATCATATATATATATATATATATGCGTATATTTGTGTACTAAGATTGTTGTGAGTATCCACTGTGCTTTCACACTACGTTTGTGTGACTGCATAGTTGTTGTAATTACTTTTAATATCACTTAGTAAAAGAAGTAATTTTGGTTAACCACAAATTCTTGTGTGCAATGTTGTTTTTCTCCTGTAGGCGGAGCACCAAGCACCCAGGTAAAGATATATAATTGTAGTATATATATATATATATATATATATATATATATATATATATATATTGAACTATAATTTGTATTAGCATCATTACAACACTGCACTACAGCTGTGTCATGGGGATTGAAACAAATCTAGAAGGGGTGTAAAAGATCAGAGAACAGGCCCGATCAATATCAGCAGCTCCTTCGGGGGTAATTGCTACACAAAAAAAACAGATGCAGTGTCATTTTTGTCTGATAAGTTGAGACAAGTTCCCTATTGCTGTACTTTGTAGATATTACAGTAAATGTAGCACCACACAAGTATTGGAAATGCATTTATTAAATTAAAAAAGGACTCAGGTACTTGTACAAATGTGATTATCAAATACATATTTTTGCTGGGATTTACATAAGCTTAAACCCCAGTTCCTCTTGGGCACCTCAGCCTGTTTTTTTTTTTTTTTTTCATAAGTTTTAATTGCTTATTTGATTGTTTATCAGTTGTGTAGATGGACTTAGCAGTAAAGTGTAAAGTTGCTGGTAAAAAGAGACAAAACTCAATGTACCTCCTGCACCTCTTATTTCATTTTAAAAAAGACGCTTGGAAGAAACTTCCTGATGACGGATCATGTTACTGAAAGGCTGCACAAATGCATATTATATATATATGCATATTATAAAAGTTTTCCTTCAAAAGCTAATGTGCAATCATGTAAGCAATGCCATTGTCGTAGGAAATTCTGTTAAAAAATGTGCACAAAAAAAACAACAAAATGAAAACATTTTTTGTTTTTGTAAATAAGCTAGAATGGTACATTTTCATATTGATATAATGCATGTAAGATGTCAATCAAGATTTTGCCTGCAATAATGCTCAAGCAGCAATTCTTTATCATGTTCAAGCTTAGATTTATATTGTACAATGTAGGACAATATTTACCTTAATGGCAGATTTATTTTTGCTAGGTAGATATATTCCTCTGCTCTTCAGCATGAGACTTTGTTTCCGCATGTTCACACTTTACGCTAATACTTACCCGTCACTCAACCATCTACCCTCCCCCTCCTTTACATCTCTGTCTTTTCTTAGGAGTTTAACAAAGACGCAAATATGTGGGATGGAGGGACAGAAAGGGGAGGTAAAAAAAATCCACTCAGCCTTTGTGTGAAAAAACAAGCAGAGTTGGAAACAACTTGAATGCAATTTATAGTTCTATATTTACAAATGGCCGAAGGCGTTTTTGCTGGGCCAAAAAATGAAATATGGCTTCTATAATCGATTATTTATTAAAGGTACTAATGCAATATATATGTAGCTTAATAAGATAAATCTCCCTCCCTATATTTAAAGAAAGGTTATAAACTGGAACTGCAGGTAATAGCTTTGGAAATGGACATTGTACTTATTACTCAGATATCCATGGTAGCGTTGATTAGAATTCTGCAAAGAACATTCATGATTATGAACTGTAGGCAGGAGCTACAAAAACTATAACTGCTTTAGAGCTTTAACTCTTGTTGAGAATGGTCTTGATTCAACTGGATCTGATGGAATTATTTCCCATCATTTAGGAAAGCATTTAGAAATGGGAAATGTACCTATGCAGTTCCCTGAAAAATATGCTTTTTGTCTCAAATGCTGCCTCTGACTAGTTGTCAGAAACAATGAATCACACTGAGACAGAAGTACAGTTAAATCACACTTATTTAATAATAATAATAATGATAATAATAAAAAGGTAAACATAGTCAAAACATAGCCAGAGTTCAGGAGTCGGAATGGATAGTCAGACAAGCCAAAACGTCAGGGAGCCAGAGAACAGCGTAGTAGAACAGCAAGCAGGATCTGGAGCCAGAAGGAATGTCTGCCAAACTAATCTTTAACAGGAACACAGGAGAGCATCTCTAGAGATGCGACCAAGGCGAAGGCAGAGATCATCTGGACTGGACGGCTTAAGTAGGCAGGACTGATGAGCAGGATATCATCAACAGGTGAGGACAGGGGCATGTACGTCCGAGGATGAGACCCAAGAGTGTTCCTCCGGACTGTACCCTTTCCAATGCTCCAGGTACTGTATGCGCCCACGGAACCTACGGGAGTCAACAATGGACTGTACTTCATACTCCTCGTGGTTCTCAACCTGTACAGGGTGAGGACGAGGCACCGAGGTAGTAAAGCGGTTGCAGACCAAAGGTTTTAATAAGGAGACATGAAATACATTTGAGATACGCATATTAGAAGGAAGGTCTAATGCGTAAGCCACTGGGTTAATCCTGCGAAGAATACGGAAAGGCCCAATAAACCGAGGTGCGAACTTCAGAGCGGGAACACGAAGTTGGAGGTTGCAAGATGACAGCCAGAACTGTCCCCAACCTGGTAGGAAGGTGCAGGCATGGAGTCTGTACCTATCTTTAGAATGTCGCAAAGCCTCCTTGACTTGTGCCCAAGTGGAACGAAGACCACGGAGATGCTCCTCTAACGCAGGAATACTCTGCGGAACAAATGAGTCAGGCACCATGGAAGTTTGGAAAACATAGTTCGCCATAAACGGGGACAATCGGGAAGCAGAATTCAAGGCACTATTGTGAGCGAACTCTGCCCACGGTAAGAGGTCTGACCAGTTGTTATGATGGTCAGAAATATAGCAACATAGGAATTGCTCCAGGGACTGATTGGCTCATTTTGCGGCCCCATTAGACTGCGGGTGATACGCAGAGGAGAAAGCAAGCTGAATTCCCAACTGTGCACAAAAGGCTCACCAGAACTGGGACACAAACTAACTACCCCTGTCCGAGACAATCACTTTGGGTAGCCCATGTAAGCGAAAGATCTCCCGAGCAAATATGGAAGTCAGTTCCTTAGAAGTAGGCAACTTGTTATGTGGAATGCAATGAGACATTTTCAAGAACCGGTCAACCACCATAAGGATAACTGTGTTGCCCTGGGAGTTGGGTAACTCCACAATAAAAACCATAGACAGGTGGGTCCAGGGCCTCTCTCCATTGGGTATGGGTTGTAGGAGGCCCACTGGAAGGTGTCATGGAGTCTTATCCTGAGCACACATGGAACAGGCAGCTACGAAGGCGGTTACATCAGCACGTAGACTAGGCCACCAGAATTGTTGGGAAATGGCCCAAAAGAATTGATTCTTCCCAGGGTGGCCAGCAGCCTTGGGAGAATGGTAAGTCTGAAGCACGGCAGTACGGAGACTCTCTGGGACAAAGCAGCGGTTACAAGGTTTCTCAGGAGGAGCATGGACCTGAGCAGCAAGAATTTTGTCACCCAAAGGAGAAGTGAGACTGGTGCAAACCGTAGCCAGAATACGATCAGGAGGAATCACAGGAACCGGAACCGACTCCATCTTGGAAGTGGAGGTAAATTTTCGAGACAAAGCGTCAGCCCTTACATTCTTAGTACCGGGTAAGAATGAGACAATGTAATTGAAACTAGACAAGAAAAGAGCCCATCATGCCCTTCTGAGAGAGAGGCGTTTAGCCTCAGACAAGAATGTGAGACTCTTATGGTCAGTAAGAATGAGAACCGGCACAGTGGTACCTACGAGGAGATGTCTCCCTTCTTTCAGGGCTAAAATGATTGCTAAAAGCTCTGTGTCACCAATCTTGTAATTGAACTCCGCAGGTGAGGAAAGAACTTGGAACTGGATTATCTCATGGTGAAGAGCCCCTACAGCCATGGACAACGGAACAGTCTCATGAGTCACATCGGCAGGCTGTAGAGGTCTCCCGTCAAGAGCCTTAATGGCAAGTGGAGTGTCACGCAGCTGCAGTGGAATCAAGTGCTTCAATACGAAGGCACCATCAATGAACAGGCCTGCAGCCCCAGAGTCGATTAGAGCCTGTATCTCAACGGATGACCCAGCCCAAGAAAGGGTAACCGAAAGCAGGGGCTTATCCTTCAGGATAACTGGATACAAAACAACGCCACCTAAGGTCTGTCCATGACAGGACCTCAAGGTTTCGGGCGTTCCCTGGACGGGTAGGACAAGACTTCAAAAAGTGACCTGCCTGGCCACAGTAAAGGCACAATCTCTCCCTCCTAAGGGTTTGCTCATCCGCAGAGAGACGTGTGAAGCCCAAGTGCATGGGTTCACCTTCACTGACCGAATCTGTACCAGGAGGCGAGGGAGGCAAGGGTGGGACTGCAAAGCTCCGAGACTACAGGAGGCTTCCGCAAGCGCTCCTTAAAAGAGAGTTTTTCTCTGAGTCTGGAGTCAATGAGGATGGCAAACGTGATCAACTTCTCCAGCTCAGTGGGTGTATCTCGGGCTGCTATCTCATCCTTGATGGTATCCGAGAGACCATGAGAAAAAGCAGCCATGAGGGCCTCATTGGTGTAATCTTCAACAGTTCTTGTACTCTGTTTGATGGACATGAGGCACTTGGCAGCAGAAGCGGAGTGTGCGGGGACGTCAAATACCCTTTTAAAAGAAACCACAAACTCAGGGTAACTCAAGACAACAGGTTTTTGCGTCTCCCATAGAGGGTTTGCCCAGGCCAAGGCTGTCTCAGAAAGCAAAGATATCATGAAACCTACTTTGCTCCTATCCGTGGGAAACACCTGGGGCAGCATCTCAAAGTATATCTAAACCTGGTTGAGAAACCCTTTGCATTGGACTGGATCATCCCCAAATCACTGGGGAAGCGAAGCTGAACCAGACATACCTCTTATAGAGGTAATACTCAAGGCGGGTGCCTTCACAGAGACTGGAGCAGCAGCAGGGACAGCCTGCAACACAGGTTGTACCGGAGCAGCCACAGTGGGAGATTCCAGGTCAGCCGTGCAACCGAGGAGCATTTGTAACGCCATGGCAAACTGATCCATGCGGTGATCCTGCTCATCCAATCTAGAAAAAATATTACCAACAAGTGGATTGCCTGCATCTTCTGAATTTATGGCCTTCGTCTACTGTCAGAAACCATGAATCAGACTGACACAGAAATACAGTTAAATCACACTTGTTTAATAATAATAACAAGAAAATGTAAACGTAGTCAAAACATAGCCAGAGTTTTGGAACCGGAACGGATAGTCAGACAAGCCAAAACGTCAGGGAGCCAGAGAACAGCGTAAGAGAACAGCAAGCGGGATCTCGAGCCAGAAGGAATGTTCAGCCGAGCAAGTCTTTAACAGGAACACAGGAGAGTGTCTCTAGAGATGTGACCAAGGTGAAGGCAGAGATCATCTGGACTGGACGGCTTAGTAGGCAGGACTGACGAGCAGGATATCATCAACAGGTGGGTCACTGTGGAGAGATAGCAGCTGGCAATTAGCGGCCAGCTCAGAGAAGGAAGGGCTGAGCCCAGCCCTGACACTAGTTTCATGAGATTTTGGGATGTCACTATTGTGACACTCACTGTTCTCCCTGCTAAAAAGAGAGTTGTACCTGAGGATCTGCAGTGCAAGGATCTCCCTGCTTCTTCATTAATTTGTTGGATAAGTGTTTCCTTCACCTCTCATGTGGCGTCTAGTGAATACCTTCCCCGCTTCCCCAGTCATCAGATAACCAGCCATTAGGGAGGCAGCTCTGATATGAGAAAGCAAAGCCCTCACCTCTACCAAGAGAGACACAGTGGCAAGTCAGTAATAGGAAAAGATCAGCTCCATGGCACCTACAGGCAATTCTGGTTGCTATCCTTTTGCCTCCTGCTCATCTTTATGGGCACAACATCCACATTGGAGGTCCTTTTTAAAAATAAATGAAGCTATCACCCAGACGTTGGAAGCGTCATGATCATAAGTAGGAATGGGCTTACTGTTCGAGTCGAACATGAGTTCGACTCGAACATCGGCTGTTCGATCATTCGACAAAGATCAAACATTATGGGCCGTTCGCACCAAATTCAAGTGGCGCGTCACAGCCCATAATGCACTGCGTCATCGCAGTGCATTGCTGGCTGATGATTGGCCAAGCATGCACTATGACCTGCATGCTTTGGCCAATCACAGCGCCGTAAGCAAACAGAGTCATAATTGACCAAAGGCAGGGTGTCTTTGGCCAATTATGGCTCAGGGGGTTAAGTACACACCCCACACTATATAAGGCCGCCAGCACGTCGGCCCTGTGTAGTGTGTTGCTGGCGGAGAGAGAGATAGATAGAGAGAGAGAGTGTGTGCCATTTCATTTACTTTGAGCAGGCAGTTTATTCAGTTAGCTAGATCTCACTGCAGACCGTTCTTGCTGTACTTCAGGCAGGCAGTTGATTCAGTTAGCTGCAGTGTAATATATATATATATATATATATATATATATATATATATATATATATATATATATATATATATATATATATATATATATATATATATATATATATATATATATGTCTAGCCAAGCCTATGGAGTGCGTGTTCAAAGACACTTTCAGGCAGGCAGGTGACTCAGTGAGCTGCAGTTCATAAAATATATATCCACTGCATTTTAGTCCAGCCAAGCCTATGCCTCACTGTAGGCCATTCCTGGAGTACGTGTTCAAAGACACTTTCAGGCAGGTGACTCAGTAAGTTGCAGTTCATTTAATATATATATATATATATATATATATATATATATATATATATATATATATATATATATATATATATATATATAATATAATATAATTATATATATATATATAATATAATATAATATATATATATATATATATATAATATAGTCTAGCCAAGCCTATACCTGACTGTAGGCCATTCCTGGAGTGCGTGTTCCTGGCTGCGGATCAGGTCGTCCTTAGTGACCCAGAGGACTCTGGACTGAATGCCTCAGCAAACCTACGCTGCATGGCCTCCCTGATCCTGCAAAGCCTGCGAAAGGACCCTCGGATTTGTGGTATCAAGGAGAGGGAGCAGTACTGGCTGTCAACCCTTCTTGATCCACGTTACAAGGGTAAGGTGGAAGAACTTATCCAGCCTTCGCAGACGGAGCATAGGTTGAATCATCTTCGGGAGGCCTTGCAGAAAGCTTTGTGCAATGCGTTTCCAGAGCCTGGGAGGTTACAATTTCCTGGTACTCATGGACAACGTGTTGCTGAGGCTTCAGTCAGTCACAGAAGGAGCAGTGGAGAAGGTGGCCATCTGACCGATGCGTTCAGACAATTTTTTAGTCCGCAACCCCAAGGTCTGATTGGTTCCAGCAACCATTGCCTGTACATGGTGCAGGAATACCTAGGGGCAAGATCAGACTTGGAGACCTTTCCAACCGAAAATCCACTGGGTTACTGGGTCATGAGGATGGATCACTGGCCAGAGCTTGCACAGTATGCATTTGAGCTACTGGCCTGTCCTGCATTCTTTCGGAACGCACATTCAGTGCTGCTGCAGGCTTTGTAACAGATCACAGAGTGCACCTGTCCACCGACTCGGTTGATCGGCTCACCTTCATAAAAATGAATCAGTCTTGGATCACCAGCTACCAAGCACCTGATGCTGATGTAACCGATTCATTTTTTTATGAATGTGAGATCCCTTCAAGACTGCCTATGCTGATACTGAGTGACTATCCTGTTATGTTGAGTGACTATCATATTCCTCCTCAATGTTCATGTTGATAGCTTCTAAGAACATTTTTGGCTTTGGGCATCACCACCAGTGGCTAAGGCCAAATTTTTCTGCCCCTGTTTAACAGGGGCATGTAATTACAATTTTTGCTGTAATATTTTGCAGCAGGGCTCGTTCCTGCGCTCAACAAGAGTATCTGTGAGGGGTTGCAGTGTTGTGGAACCACCACCACTGCCTAAGGCCCAATTTTTCTGCCCCCGTTTAACAGGGGCATGTAATTACAATTTTTGATCTAATATTTCACAGCAGGGCCTGTTCCTGCGCTCAACAAAAGTATCTGTGAGGCTTTACAGTGTTGTGCCACCACCACCACCACCACCGCCTAAGGCCCAATTTTTCTGCCCCTGTTTAACACGGGCGTGTAATTACAATTTTTGATCAAATATTTAACAGCAGGGCTAGTTCCTGCGCTCAACAAGAGTATCTGTGAGGGGTTGCAGTGTTGTGGCACCACCACCACCTAAGGCCCAATTTTTCTGCAGAGTGTATAGGGCAGGCCGTATAGTATATACAGGCGGTCCCCTATTTTCAAAAATCCGGCTTACAAATGACTTCTACTTACAAACGGAGGGAGACAACGGGAAGTGAGAGGAAATCAACCCCTAGGAAGTGAAATTCTCTCCTGTAAGAGTTAATAGTGTCTCCTCCACTGATTTATCACCAATTCTTGTTTCCCCTAAAAACCCCAAATTTTCAAAAACCAATTGTCATTGGGACAGAAAGTGAGGTGAAATCTTCTGAACAGGGGCACAGACAGCAAAACAAATGTTACAGGGGTGATAACCCTTCCCTATATTTTCTAAAATGCTTTAAAATAGATTTTTTGGCTGGAGCTACACTTACAAAATTTACCTGTTCCAAATTACAAACAAATTCTACATAAGAATAAACCTACAGTCCCTGTCTTGTTTGCACCGCCTGTATACTGCTGTTCAGTTGGGGGCCCAACTCCTTTTCTTTTTTTAATTTGGGTGCGTGGTTCCCCTTAATAACCATACAAGACCCAAAGGGCCTGGTAATGGACTGGGGGGGGGGGGGGGTACCCATGCCGTTTGTCTCACTGATTTTCATCCATATTGCCGGGATCCAACATTAAATTAAAGCCTCAAGCAGTTTTAAAAGACCTTTATTCCTGTAGAGATGTCATTTTGTGCAGGGACTGTTCTAAGCACGGGAAACACGTGCCACTTTACAGGCATACTATTGACACCCCCCAGGTTTGATATTTAAAGGAATATTTCACTTTTATTTTTTCACTTTAAGCATCATTAAAATCACTGCTCCCGAAAAAACGTTCGTTTTTAAAACTTTTTTTTCCATTGATACATGTCCCCTGGGGCAGCACCCGGGTCCCCAAACCCTTTTTAGGACAATAACTTGGATATTAGCCTTTAAAAACGGAAAATTTATATCAAATACTTACCATAATTTTCCTTTCCTGATGGACTCCATGGCAGCCTACGTATGGGTTAATCCCGCCTCTCATACCTCATAGGACCCCACTCCCATAAATCTTTGCAACTAGACAGAGACCGTGTTCCGTAACTTAGCCTACTCCAGCAAATGGGAGGGAACTCCTGCTGCCATGGAGTCCATCAGGAAAGGAAAATTACGGTAAGTATTTGATATAAATTTTCCGTTTTCCTGACAGACTCCATGGCAGCCTACGTATGGGAAATAACTAGCCATACACGCCCGGGTGGGCAATTGCTGGTTAAAGAAAAAAAGGTTTAATTGGCACCATCAACAGATAATACGTGCAAACCAAAATTAACCGAAGACAAGGAAGCAGGTTCTACACAATAGTGTGTCATAAAGGTATTAATTGATGACCATGAGGCCGCTTTACAGATCACTTCCGGAGATACATGCCGGGATGCTGCCCAAGATGTAGATACGCTCCTGGTAGAATGAGCGGTCACTGCCTCCGGAGGAGCCAAACCCTTAGACTTGTAAGCCCACTGAATGGCCTGAACAATCCATGCTGCAATGGTTCTAGAGGAAGCACGCTTTCCCTTGTTTTTACCGTGGAAGAGGACAAACAAGTGATCAGATTGGCGAAAAGAAGCTGTGGCTTCCAGGTATTGCTTCAGAACTTCTCCGACATCTAGAGGATGAATATTAGAGCCCTCAGAAGACTTGAACGTGGGAAGAACAATTTCCTGATTTTCATGGAAAACAGTTGTTACTTTGAGATTTGAACCTAACATAGAAATCAGGACCCCTCGGTCAGGGAAGAACGTAAGGAATGGTTCTTTGAATCCTAAGGACCCGATTTCGGAAACCCTCTTAGCCGATGTTATGGCTACTAAAAAGACCACTTTGAGGGAAAGTTCCTTAACAGATGACTGGTCCACATGACATATTTCTCTTCCTGCGAAGAAGTCCAGGACAAGAGGAAGATCCCATTTAGAAAATCTTGGTCTCCTTTGAGGTCTAAGTCTTATTGCTCCCCTGAAGAACTGTCTCGTAAGGGGGTGCCTGGCCCATGATACACCTGTGAAGGCAGAGATTGCAGAAACTTGGACTCGTAAGGAGCTAACCGACAAAGACAGATCCAGGCCTGTCTGCAAAAAAACCCAGAATATCCTGTATCTTTGGGTCAATACAAGAGCCATTAGTGGAGGCCACATAGTCCGCAAATTTTGACCAAATTCTTTGATAGACTTTGTTGGTGACCGCTCTTCTGGCATTTAACAGTGTAGCAATCGCTGAACTTGGACATCCTAGTGCTTCCAGCCTTCCCCTCTCAACCACCAAGCCATCAGATGGAGATGAGATGGGCATGGGTGAAGAGATGTTCCTTGCGAGAGGAGATCTGGTCTGGCCGGGAGAGGGACCGGATCCCGGTAACTGAGCGGAACCAGGAGAGGAAACCATGGCCTGTTGGGCCAGAAAGGAACAATCGCCACTACCTCGACTTCTTCCCACCAGAGCCTTGAAAGAAACCGAAGGATGACTGGTACCGGGGGAAAGGCGTAGGCCTTGAGGAATCTCCACTGATCCGTCAGGGCATCCACTCCGAAGGCTTGGGGACAGCGACACCTCGTGTAATATTTCTGCAGTTTGAAGTTGCAAGGGGATGCAAACAGATCTACTTCCGGCATCGCTCCCAGAGACAAGACCCAGTTGAACACTTCGGTGTGGAGAGACCATTCGTTGTTGTCCAGGGTGACCCTCGAAAGGAAGTCCGCCTGGACATTCTGAATTCCGGGGAGATAAACAGCTGATAAATTTGTCAAATTCGCCTGGGCCCAGGACATGATCGGACTTACTTCTTTCAGTAACGAGAGACTGCGGGTGCCCCCCTGTCTCTTGATGTAAGACACTGCAGTCGTATTGTCCAGTCTCAGGAGAACTGAGGCCCCTGATGTCAGGTGGGAAAAGGCTTGAAGAGCACGGAAGGCAGCTCGAAGCTCCAGGATATTTGAGACTATCCCTTGGGATGGGAAGTCCCATCTGCCTTGGGCTACCTCCGTCAGACAGAGGGCGCCCCAACCTCTGTTGCTTGCATCCGTAGTCACCATGATCCAGGAGACAGGCGCTATGGAATGGCAATTGAGAAGATTCCCCCGTTGCAGCCACCAGGGGAGGCTCTCCCGCATGGAGGTGGTTACTCGTACCAGCTGGTCTCGAGACCCTGGATCCCACTGTTGGAGAAACCCCTTCTGAAAGGGCCGCATCCTCCATTGTGCCCACTTCACCATGGGGGCTGTGGCCCCCATGGTGCCTATTATCTTTAGACATTGCGAGGCTCTGAGAAGAGGTGATGATAATGCCAGACGAATTCTTTCCCGAATCACCGGAATTTTCTCCAAAGGCAGAGAGATGGTACTCTCCATGGTGTTGAATTGGGCTCCAAGGAATATTAGAGACTGCGTTGGATCTAGGTGACTCTTCTCCTTGTTCAACAGCCAACCGAACTCTGTTAGGGTAGAGATGACCTGATCTCGATGTGCCAGCAGCTGACCCCTGTCTTGTGAAAGCAGAAGTAGGTCGTCCAAGTAATGGTGTAATCGGATACCTTTGACCCTGATTAATGCTACCACAGCCAATAAGAGCTTCGAAAACACTTGAGGCGATGTTGTAAGCCCGAATGGGAGACATGTGAATTGGAGATGCCTCTGTTCTACTGCGAATCGGAGATACATCTGAAATTCCTGTGCAATCGGCACGTGAAAGTAGGCATCTTTCAGGTCTATGGAGACAAGCCAATCTCCCGGTTGTATCGTCTGGCGTATTGTTAGCAGAGTCTCCATCTTGAATTTTTCCTTCTTGATGAAGGAGTTCAGATAAGTCAGGTCGATTACCGGCCTCCAGGACCCATTCTTTTTGAGGACCATGAAAAGGGGGGAGTACACCCCTAGGAATCTCTCTTCTGTTGGTACTTGAATGGCGGCCCCTTGGACTACTAGTGAGTCTGTATATGACAGCAGAACCTGTTTCTTCTCTTCTATGTGAGGAAGAGTTGTAGGAACAAACCGGTGTATGGGTGGGTTGCTGAACACCCAGGTATGACCTGAAGAGACCATTTTGACGGTCCAGAAATCCCGAATCGAGGCTGCCCAGACATGCTGGAAACGGAGTAAACGAGCCCCGACTCGCTCCGTCTGGACAGGCTCTATATCAAAAGGACTTCGCAGCCTCACGTCCCCCAGAAGAGGCTGACTTTGAGGACTTCTGCCCTGAAGGTTGATTTCTCCTCCAGTTTTTTCTAAAATCACAGCCAGGTCTGTAGCAGCGTGCATCCCTCGCACGCTCCTGATCTTGTTTGGGATAAGTTTTCCTCTGACCAAAAAGGCGGCGATCCTGGGGTAAGAACCCTGATTTACCCCCTGTAGCACGGGTAATGGCAGAATCCAGTTTATTCCCAAAAAAGGAGGAACCCTCAAAGGGAATTTTACACCATGCCGCAACCCACGGGCGCAACCACAAGGCGCGCTGCGCCGTTACCGAGGAAAGCATGACACGTGCCACAAGGCGGATAATATCCAGGGATGCTTCCCCCAGAAAGGCTGATGCCAGCTTCAGCTCATGTACTGGTGAGTTCTTGAGCAACTCCTCAGAGATCTTTCCCAATACTGCATCCATATCATCCGTCCATGCTTCCATAGCTTTAGACAAAGCTGCAAGAGCCAGGGCTGGTTTACAAGCCTTGCCTGCCGTAATATAAATGCGTTTGAGGTCAGTGTCGATCTTCCTCTCCAAACCATCTTTAAAAGAAACGGTGTCTTCCAGAGGAAGCGTGACATGCTTCACTAACCTCATTAAGGCCGCATCAATGAGGGGTGCAGCTTCCAGATGCTTTACCTCCTCACTTTTGAATGGGTACATTTTCGCTATCTTGGAAATCAGCGAGTTCTTCCTCTCAACTTTACTCC
Organism: Aquarana catesbeiana; assembly: GCF_042186555.1. Taxonomy (NCBI): domain Eukaryota; kingdom Metazoa; phylum Chordata; class Amphibia; order Anura; family Ranidae; genus Aquarana; species Aquarana catesbeiana. The sequence goes on along the minus strand of NC_133324.1, from coordinate 455,275,443 downwards.
ATTCATCTGAAATAATTTCCCCAAGTTCACCCAGGAAGGGGAAATTTGGGCGTTCTTTCCTGAGCTGTTTGAAGTACTTCCTCTGTTTAGAGGGGGCTTCTACTGGCTCCTCCCATCTCAATGTGTTTTTAACCGCTTTAACCATCTGTGGAACCAAGGAAAAATCGAAGCCTGTACTGGAGTCTTCCACATCCGCTTCGCTATCCGAAGAACCACTCAAGGAGAGGCTTCGTCGAGAGGGACCTGGAACCTCAGGGACAACCCTGTCAGGAACTGGTGGAGAAGCAGCAGGAGGGCTGGATGTACGAACGGGATCTGTCCTGTTCAAAGACTCTTGAACCACTCTTCTAACCAGAGCCTCCACCTGTTGGTCTCCAGCTCCTCGTTCTTTAAAGGGGTTGTAAAGTAATTTTTTTTTTTTTTTTTAAATAACAAACATGTTATACTTACCTTCACTGTGCAGCTCGTTCTGCACAGAGTGGCCCCGAACCTGGTCTTCTGGGGTCCCTCGGCGGCTGTTTCAGCTCCTCCCCGCAAGCATTTACCACCTTCATGCGAGCTCCCTCGCACGGTGGTGAGTGCTTGCGGGCGCGCTCCCGTGATACATCCGGCGGCTATAGCCGCTCGCTGTATCACTCGGCCCCGCCCCCCGGCGCGCCGCGTCATCGGATGTGATTGACAGCAGCGCGAGCCAATGGCTGCGCTGCTTTTAATCCATCCACTGCAGCCAATCAGCGACCAGGCTGAGCTGCAATGAAGCTGACGAGGACGAGCAGCGAAGATTTGAGGCGTCAGGTAAGTAAAACGGGGGGCCTTGGGGCGGCGGTACTGTCAAAAGTTTTTTCACCTTAATGCATAGAATGCATTAAGGTGAAAAAATTTTTACCTTTACAACCCCTTTAACAGCTCGAGCATAGCATAGCTCACAGAGAGATTTACCCTCTGGGACCTGAGCTCTACATCCCCAGCATGCCTTCTTATCAGAGCGGCTGGAATGGCGGTGAGAATGGCGACTAGACGTGGACCGTCTGGAGGATGATCTAGGACGTCTAGAGCTTGACGTAGAGTAACGGTTTTGTGATCTAGATTTGTCACTAGCTTCATGTGCCGAAGAACGGTGTTCAGACCTAGAAGGGCTGAGGGAAAAAAACAGAGTCAACATGCACCTGACAATAAAACCCAAAACAAAAAACAGGCGGAGGGAAAATTAATTCCATCCTACCTGCCGAGTAAGGGTTGGCCACTGGGGGGCGGTGACACATCCATAGCAAACAACTGACCAGCAAGACACTGAAAGCAATCAAGACAGTGTATAAGAAACTGATGGTTTAGCAATTAGGAAGAAACCATAGGCAGGCAGTGCAGCATAACTCTTACCTTGACCAGTCAAGATATGTGCTCGGGGAATCAGCTGCTGAAGCATGAAAGCATCCCAAGAAATAGCTGAATCTGACAGCTATTTAAATCTGCCGCCCAGGATGATGTCATCGCGCTCACAGCGAACCCACGCTGTGTACGACGCCGCCCCATAGACACCGCGCGCATGCGCGACCGCCGCCATCTTGCCCGGACCGCGCACGCGCAACCAAGCCTCGATTTCGATCGCGGCTCGCGCATGCGCAGAAGGGCCAAGAAGCGGCGGACTGAAACGCAGATGCGTCCCAGCCGCCATGACCAGGAAAGCTACAGGGACAGACAACAAACAAATACAGGCTGCCATGTAATAGAAAAAAAACCAGTATACATCACCACCACGGCACCGATTCGATCCGGCCTGGGACTGGGAGCCATTGCCCATACTGCACGACCAGGGCATTTTCATGAAGGGGCCTCCCGCTAATAGCTGGGATGAATGGCCATGTTGCCGCTTGCCTGCCAATGGCCGGCTATTAAGCTCTTCAAGGCATCGCAATACTCGCCCATGTCCACCCTGCTAATAGCTAAGGTAAATGGACTCCAGAAAAGGACACCGCCAGAACCGTCATCTTCGCGTGCAAACCACCAGGACTGGACCGACAATTTTAAGGTAAGACTACCTTGGTCCTAGGAGGAGGACAAAAAAGGAACACGGTCTCTGTCTAGTTGCAAAGATTTATGGGAGTGGGGTCCTATGAGGTATGAGAGGCGGGATTAACCCATACGTAGGCTGCTATGGAGTCTGTCAGGAAATTCGCACTTTTGATTTCTCACGTTCGAGTCCCATAGACTTTAACAGTGTTTGAATGTTCACGCAAACTTTGTCCGTTCGCATGAGAGGAGCCATTACAGCAACCTGCAATAAATCCTCAAACATCAACACAGCCACCAGATCAAAGAGGAAAAAGAGGACGAGGCGGGGGTCATCGTACAAGCAACACAGGCTACAGAAGATATCCAAGGAAAGCCAAGAAGACACAGAACTAGATGAAAGAAATGAGGAGTCTTTACCTTCCCTAGATTTGACCGAGCTGAAAGGATATTTTATTATCACTGGGAGTGACCTCTCCCAACTGGACCACTATTTGGAGGCTTATGGTGACCGTCTGCTGACACGCATCCACCATCCAAGAAGAGACCCATTCGTTGAGAAGACAACACCCCAAATTGATGTTATCATGCCTCTGATTAGAGGCCGTCTGGTAAGCCTTTAATCTCTTCAAGGTGATGGGCATTCATCACGGTGGAAGTCACAGATTTACTCATACAGCTAAGTCACTTCATACTTTTTATGGACACTTTATGTTTGTTGATACACCTTAAATTTGATTAGGATAGGCGTTTGCAGTGGTGGGAACCACGCACATATCCCTACAGTGAAGCACTTTCATCATCTAATTTGTTTGATCATGTATGGACAAATTATATAATTTTTGCACTATTTGTTCGGATCACGTATAGCATATATCTATTTAATATTACCAATTTTTGTGTTTTATATAACCAGCGCTGCACTTCTTTTTATACTTATTTTGTGGTGCCCCTTATCAAGGTTATAGTGTATAGCTGCAGGATATCCTTTCACAGGTTGTTATACTCACATAATAATTTTTTGCACACCTAGCGCAAATTTTTACTTTAGAATTAGTCCATTCGCATGTTCTGGATGCGAACCAAACTGGGGGCTGTTCGGCCCATCCCTAATCATAAGTAATTAAAATCTCATGGGTATCAATATTCGAATGCGGTCTATAAACTTGGCACTTTAGAATCGATACCCATAGCAATCTGCTACCCAATTTTTCCATTATCTCTCCTGTTTCGGAGAACCAGCAAACAAAAATACCACAATTGCTGGCTAAACGTTTTCACTTGATTTCTAACTTTTGATCATTTGGTTTTTGAAAACTTTGGGTTTCAGATTGCCTTTGACCATTTTGGTTGACTTAATCATGTTAAAATATATATATGTGAGGCTTCCAAAATTACCAAATATATGGACAACACAGTGGGAGAGATTTAGACTCTGTTTCCACTACTGCGAGTTGTTGTGTGACTTGACACGTGAAGTCGCATGACAAGTCAAAATCCATGTATTTCAATGGTCCCGGTTCTAATTGGTGCGACTCAAGTCGCAGTGACTCCAAAAAAGTTTTTTGTACTACTTTGTTCTGACTTCGGTGCAACTTGTTCTCCCATGGTTCTCGCCAGTCGCATAAAATCACATCAAAAATCGCACTGCAAAGTCGCACTGTAAATCACGCGATTTTGGGGTCGCAATAGTGGAAACCGATCTAAAACTGGATGGTGCAAAATCTGGTGCATCTCTGCATAAAAACCAGCTTCAAGGTTTTTTGTCAAAACCTAATTGAACAAGCTGAAGTTAGAAGCTGATTGGCTATCATGCACAGCTGCACTAGATTTTGCACTCTCCAGTTTTAGTAAATGAACCCCCAAACTGTCAGCAACTCATAAGATACAGTATATTCCCCTTTTCCAGCAGACTCAAATGAAAATAGATTACAATTACAAATGATATATTTAACAACAAAATATCATCTTTAACTATAAAATTATTGACTGTTCTCTCATGTGCAACAGAATTTCAATGCTTTTCCTGATGAGGATTTTATTAAAAGGGCATCTCATGCTACGAGGGGTGTTCAAGTCAAACCTGGACTTTACATTTTACAGGTATAGAGAGGGATGCTAGCATAACGGATATTACACGCACTAGTAAGTGGCAAGTGTGTCCTATTACTAATAGGTGGCACACATGTCACAGGCCAGTCCAAAAACCCGTAATCAAGATGGCAGAAAAAAGTGTTAGTGCGTACATGGAACAGCGTGTGGTGATGAAGTTTCTTGTGAATGAAGGCGTAGAACACGCAGATATCTACAGAAGACTTCAAGCAGGGTATGGTGATGAGACGATCAGCCGCAGTAAGACATGACTGCTGAGGCGCAATGGGCTTAGGTGCAAATGAAATGTAACATAATGGGATCAAAAACCCCCACTACCCTTGTCCCTTCACCCCATTAAATAAAATACTTACATTAGATTGGAAAGGGCAACATTCCAACACATAACATGTGAACACATTTAACCAGTGCCAGTCACAGTCGTACTGTGAGCACTCAATTCCAAAAGGGGGGTGGGGCCTGTCCTTACCATAAGTGCTGGACAGACAGCCGACTTCCAATTTTAATCAAGGGCATAGCCCATTACAGCAACTTTAAAGGCTGGCAAGGTCAAGAAACCGCCATCCGCACGTCAGTGGATAGCTGACGGGCGCCCCACCGCAGCCAGTGCCTGTTCCACACCCCACTGCAGGCCAAGGTTGAAGATGTCATTAAGGTGAATGCCATCCGATATCAGCAGATCATCATTAGCACCCTCCAAATCCTTGTGCCGGATTACAAACCCCCCAGATCTGGCGACCTGGGCATTAACCTTTGTGACAGAAGCGTTCCAGACAGGGGCCAGGTATTTCCCTGGCCCACAGCAAGCGAGGCACGATTTCAGACCAGATGAGAACCAAATTGGTATAGATTAATGAGCGATGTCTCGCTTGATAGCGGAGATTAAGCCCACGGAACGTGTATAACCCACGTCATTCCCTCCAGCGTGAAGAATCAAGATGATGGGGCCAGACACATGAGAACGAAGGCGCAAACACTTCAGAAGGACTTGAGGCCAGTGTAACCCACGGAGCCCAAGCCAACGGATCCTGGTGAGATCATAGGTAAAACCCAAATTCTTCCCATAGCTCCGAACTTCCGACTGACGATCGGCCCAGTAAATAAAGGAATCTCCAAAAATCCAGATTAGAGCCGGGTAACAACCTGAAAATTAAAACAACAGGTGTGGGCAGACATGCGAAGAAAAACTAGACGATTCCCACCTACCCAGTAGGGATGGGCCAAACGAACCCCTGTTCAGTTCGGACCAGAACTTTCGAACACCACGAACGTTCCGACCCGAACACCGAACCCCATTAAAGTCAATGAGACCCCAACATTAAATATCAAAAGTGCCCATTTTGAAGGCTTAAATGCAAGTAATTCGGCATACAATGGTTATAGGGGTCCGGGTCCTGCCCTGGGGGACATGGATCAATAAAAAAAAAGTTTGTGAAAAACGTCATTTTTAAATGAGCAGTGATTTTTTTTTTATTTAAAGTGAAAGCCTAAAAATAAAAAATTCCTTCCAATATAGTGCCAGGGGGGTCCCTTTAGTCTAACTGTAAAGTGGCAGATCTGTACCATGTCTAGAATCTGCTGCAGCAATAATTGAACTTATAAAGCAAAAAAAAAGGAAATTTTTCCTGCAAGCTGCCTTTATTTTGCTCAGCAACAGCTGGGGAGCCAGTGTGTATGATGAGGCCACAATGTAGTGCACTGGGAACAAGATTAGAGATTTTTTGGATACATTCTGGTGTCACTTTGACTTTGGATAGAAGTAACGGGTGCATTAAAATTGGTCTTTGGTTGTTGGTGGCGCCTTCCCACCGTAACCCTATAGAGATAAGCTTGATGAAAGCAAGAATGTGGGTGGCAGGGACTGTATTTTTTTTCCGCTGCAGAAAATGGGGCAGAGAAATTTGCCAGCTACAGTCTACAGCTGGTGGTGTGCTGTTGGAAGATGAGCTGCTAGGACCTTGGACACCCTGTGCTATACCATCATCCCTGCCAGTGGAGGCTGCTGAAAGGTAATGACTCTTTATTGCAGGGGCAGACTGAAGTGGGTAAGGAGGAGGGACAGATTTGTGCCCCTTTTGTGTGGCTTTTAGGTGCTCTTGCCAATAGGCTGAGTGGTTGGATGTTAAATGCCTTGTTAGGCATGTGGTACCCAAATGGTTGGTGTTTTTGCCACGTTTGATGTGCCTGTGACACAGTTTGCAGATAGTAACAGTGCCATCTGCTACAGATGTGCTGAAAAAGGCCCAGACAGCTGAGCTGTGGGGAGTGGGCTGGGAGATAACAGCTGCAGAATGTGATGGAATAGGGTGGCTGCTCTCTACTCTTTCTTAATGCCGACCTCCTTGGGGTTGTGCTGCCTCACCTTCAGTTTCCTCCTCTGCTCTATCTGGCACCCAAGTTGCATCAGTGACCTCATCATCATCATCATCATCATCTCCATCTCCTCCATCTTCATCATTACCACTGGAAACAACTTGGCAATATGCTGTGGCTTGGGGAACATGAATGCCAATTTGTCTACCAGTGTTCCTCCCTCTCTCTAGGCTCATGTTCCTGTCATCCTCAACTTCAGAACCAGCATCTGAATTCAGTAATGGCTGGGCATCATCAAGGAGCAAGTGGCTGATGCTGGGGTCAAATAACTCAGCTGACTCCTCAATGGCTGATGTTTGGGCTATGGCAGGAATAGATGTGTACAAGAAGGCAGGTTTATCCACTCTGGCAACTGCAGGGGGCTGCACACTTTTCTCTGCTTGTGTGACAGAGGATGAGGAAGGTTTAGTAAGCCAGTCCACCACCTCCTCTGCATGCTGTGGCTGGATAGCACGGGCAAACTCACTAAACAGAGGAAATGATGCCCTGCCTGAGGACTGACCACCACGTCCACCTTTGCCTCTTTGCCTGTGGACACATTTGTTGCTGGCTCCCTTACAGTGCCAAGGGAACATCTGCCTCTCCTTGTTGTTCTCCCAGACATTATTGGGAGGGAGGGGGCGGTGCTTATAAGCAAATGTAAAGGAGAAGTTGAAATCTGTACGTAGATGCACTTTAATCAATGTAAAGAGGTGTTTGGTGCCCTTTAATTTGAGTACTCACACTACACAGACACACTACAATATAATATACTGCAATATAATGCGCCAAACGTACAGTGATGCACAGAACTATATGAAGTTAAACTGGCAGTAATGCACACAGAAGTAAATGGCATTAAACTGGCAGTAACGCACAATATATAGGGGGTTAAACTTGTAGTAACGCATACAGAACTATATGGCGTTAAACTGTCAGTAACGCACGCAAAACTATATGGCGTTAAACTGGCAGTAACGCACACAAAACGATATGGCGTTAAACTGGCAGTAACGCACAAAACTATATGGTGTTAAACTTGTAGTAACACACACAGAACTATATGGCGTTAAACTGGCAGTAACCACGCAAAACGATATGGCGTTAAACAGGCAGTAACGCACGTAAAACTATATGGCATTAAACAGGCAGTAACGACGCAAAACTATATGGCGTTAAACTGGCAGTAACGGACGCAAAACTATATGGTGTTAAACTGGCAGTAACGCATGCAAAACTATATGCCGTTAAACTGGCAGTAACGCACGCAAAGCGATATGGCGTTAAACTGGCAGTAACGCACGCAAAACTATATGGCGTTAAACTGGCAGTAACGCACGCAAAACTATATGGCGTTAAACTGGCAGTAATGCAATCAAATAGACGGTGTTCAACCGTCACTACACTGAAACTGTCCCTACTCTAGCTATATACTAATGTCAAGATTACTGACACGGTCTCACTGCACTACACTGAAACTATCTATCTGAGCTGTCCCTACTCTAGCTGCACACTATGAAAAGCTAAATGATGGTCCTCCTCACTACACTCACACTATCCCTAGACTGACACTAAACTAATATTCTACACTGACAATTGAAGCAAAATAGCACAGTATAGCACACTAATAGCACTGAACAGAGCCCTGTTCTATCTCTCTCCACACCAAAATCACACTGAAAATGGCTGCCATTGAAAGAATACTGTGGGGCGGGAATGAGCCATGATTGGATAAAGTCATGATGACAGTGTCCAATCATGACAGTGCTCTGTGCCCTGATTGGCTGAAGCTTTCACTGCTTCAGCCAATCAGGGCTTGCAATGCACTGTTCAACGCCACAATGCATTGTGGTCGGTTCGGGGGGCCAACAAATGGTCGAACGTCCCGTTTGTTCGGCTGTTCTCCGAACAACGAAAGTTTGGCCCGAACTTATGCTCGGGCCGAACCGTTCGCCCATCCCTACTACCTGTAAGGGGAGAAAGAACCTCATGGTGAGAAAGGGATCTATACTCACAGGTCGGCTAAAGCACTGTGCTTGGCTAGCATCAAGAGAAATGGGACCCCAAACTGGTTGTCTGTTCCGGAGCTGAGGCAAGGGACCCCGCCCCAGCCAAGAAAACACCCACATAGCATACTCGATTACCACAACACATTCCACATGTGTGAGAATGATTGCAAATATAGTGAAAAAAATATGTATAGATATGTGAAAAATATGTAAAAAGGGAAAAAATGTGGAAAGTGAAAAAACATGATGAGTGTTTAGGATGAAGAAAAAAAAAAAATAAAATATTATATATATATATATATATATATATATATATATATATATATATATATATATATATATATATAAATAAACATTTTTTTGGTAAAAAGTGTTATATACATATGTATATACAGTCGGGACGGAAATTATTCAGACCCCCTTAAATTTTTCACTCTTTGTTATATTGCAGCCATTTGCTAAAATCATTTAAGTTCATCTTTTCCTCATTAATGTACACACAGCACCCCATATTGACAGAAAAACACAGAATTTTTGACATTTTTGCAGATTTATTAAAAAAGAAAAACTGAAATATCACATGGTCCTAAGTATTCAGACCCTTTGCTGTGACACTCATATATTTAACTCAGGTGCTGTCCATTTCTTCTGATCATCCTTGAGATGGTTCTACACCTTCATTTGAGTCCAGCTGTGTTTGATTATACTGATTGGACTTGATTAGGAAAGCCACACACCTGTCTATATAAGACCTTACAGCTCACAGTGCATGTCAGAGCAAATGAGAATCATGAGGTCAAAGGAACTGCCTGAAGAGCTCAGAGACAGAATTGTGGCAAGGCACAGATCTGGCCAAGGTTACAAAAACATTTCTGCTGCACTTAAGTTTCCTAAGAGCACAGTGGCCTCCATAATCCTTAAATGGAAGACGTTGGGACAATCAGAACCCTTCCTAGAGCTGGCCGTCTGGCCAAACTGAGCTATCGGGGGAGAAGAGCCTTAGTGAGAGAGGTAAGGAAGAACCCAAAGATCTCTGTGGCTGAGCTCCAGAGATGCAGTCGAGAAAGTTGTAGAAAGTCAACCATCACTGCAGCCCTCCACCAGTCGGGGCTTTATGGCAGAGTGGCCCGACGGAAGCCTCTCCTCAGTGCAAGACACATGAAAGCCCGCATGGAGTTTGCTAAAAAACACTTTAAGGACTCAAAGATGGTGAGAAATAAGAGAGGAGAGACCTAAAAATGGCTGTCCACCAACGTTTACCATCCAATCTGACAGAACTGGAGAGGATGTGCAAGGAGGAATGGCAGAGGATCCCCAAATCCAGGTGTGAAAAACTTGTTGCATCTTTCCCAAGAAGACTCATGGCTGTATTAGATCAAAGGGGTGCTTCTACTAAATACTGAGCAAAGGGTCTGAAAACTTAGGACCATGTGATATTTCAGTTTTTCTTTTTTAATATATCTGCAAAAATGTCAACAATTCTGTGTTTTTCTGTCAATATGGGGTGCTGTGTGTACATTAATGAGGAACAAAAATGAACTTAAATGATTTTAGCAAATGGCTGCAATATAACAAAGAGTGAAAAATTTAAGGGGGTCTGAATACTTTCCATCCCCACTGTATATTCTTATATAAATGGGTATGTTGCATGTGTGAAAAGAAAAAGAAAAAGAAATAGAAAAAAGGCTAGGAAAAAGGTGTATAACTTACGTCTGTGTATTCAGTGAATGAGCTGTGTGTGCTAACTCCCTGGTGTAAAACACATAGTGAAATGGTAAGGCAATCAAGCTCACCTGCTTATGTAATCCAGACACAGAAGGGAAGCAGTGCCACGCATTGCAGCTCTGGAATCAAGACAAGAAAAAGGCGCCCCCCATCCCCAAACCAGACCAGCCTCAGTGTGGATAGTCATATAGAACAACAGAGGCCCAGTAGAAAAATTATTTTAGTAAGTAGGTAAATCGTAATTAACCAGATATTGCATATGTCATTATTATAAATGTTGTATTAATCAAATGCAAATATACTTGTAGTACAATGCCAAATATACCGCCAGGTGCTATAGACATGGCATTGTAGATGTCTCAAGTGTATGGAACCTGAATAGGGTACAATAACAGCCAAGACAAACCACACACAAGGACGGCAGGGGAACACTGCCAATCCAAAAATCAATTGCCTACATCCCTAATGCATATCAATAAAAAAGGGGGAGTTTGGGGCTTTAAATGAAGCACAATAAATGTACCTCCATCCCTGATTCAGTTAAATAAGAAAGAAATGTGGGACTTTAAATGAGGCAATTGACTTGTGGAGGTAGAGTAATTGGTAAACATTGTTTATTTAGTAACAATAGTATGAAACAAGTAAAAAAGTATATATATATATATATATATATATATATATATACATACATACATACATACATACATACATACATACATACATACATACATACATACATATGCACACATGGCATGAGCATGATGGATACAAATGTTACAGCTTGGCAACACATGAGAAGTATTTGAATATTAATAAAAAGGTATAAGTACAAATATGTAATATGTCAGACACGGCACTTGGCAATAAGGTGAGCAATATCAATCTTGAGCATAATTAATTGTAGATATAATACAGGATATTTCCTATCGACAGGCAATGGTACATCATATGCAACAGAGGTGCTTTAAAAACAAACAAAGATAAACATACACATAGATAGTTACATAGTACTCAATACATTTTGAATGTATAAAAAGGTATACAGGGGTCCCCGAGTTACGAACCTCTGACTTGTGAACGACTCCTACTTATGAACGGGAGGTGGGTGACGTTCTGCGCATGTGGGCCACTTTTTGACCGCGGGCACATCGGAAAATGACATCTGCGCATGCGCGGCTACTTGACAGAACATCGGAAAATGACGTTTGCGCATGCGCGGCTACTTGACAGAACATCAGAAAACATTGGAAAACATCAGAAAATGACTTTCTGCCGTTCTGCGCGTGCGCTTCCGACTTACGAACAAATCTGGCTTAAGAACAAGCAGGCAGTCCCTAACAGGTTCGTAACTCGGGACCCCCTGTATATGGGCCAGTAACTAGATCATGAGCCAGACTTGACTGAGCACCACATGGAAACTCGACGCGTTTCATGGCTATATGCCATTCATCAGGAGTTGGGTACAGAAATAAACTGTAAATACAAATACAAATAGATATGTAGTATGAGTTAATATATTCTACCCGTAAGGGGAGAAAGAACCTCATGAGGAGAAAGGGATCTATACTCACAGGTCGGCTAAAGCACTGTGCTTGGCTAGCATCAAGAGTTTTTTTTGGGAACATACAGAGCTGCGTGTCAGTTACTGTGGGATATACACAGAAAAACTCTGTTTGTGAGCCTGAGAGAACTTTATGCACTGGATATTACACGAGACTACAGGGATTATAACTCTTTATTGTTTGGACTTCACATTAATTTCACTACTTTTTGTGTGTACTATTAAGGCAAATTGGATTATATGTCACATTATTGTTATTTACAGAGGTATTGTTGTATATTATAGAAGCAAGTGCTGTTTTTCACTGAGATTTTCTCGAGTGGATTATATGTCACAGTTTAACCAATAGGTTTGCAACAACAGCTTCCCAACATCATAGTATTATTAGAATATTTTTTTACGGTTTGGCGTGATTGTGTATATGTACACAAATATATATAATTTTTTAATTAGAGGTGTTTGTTGGTGGTGTTTCTGAACCGGACCACTCAAAATTTGGCCATAAAAATCCCAGTGTCCCCAGTTCTCTTGGCTATCCTCAGCTGGTCTTGCTGCCCTTGGTATGGATTCCCAACGCTTGGCAGGCCTGAGCAGGTCCTCCACCACTGTGTTTCTCTTGACTAACTCCACTAGCTGGTCCACAGTTGCAGGGTCTATATGGCTTACCCCAAAGCTGCAGGTCATCTGGCAAATACTGCAGGTACCAGTCCATCGCTACCCGTTCCACCATTTGAGGGCTTGTCAACTTTTCTGGTTGCAGCCATTTCCTGATCAGCTGCAGCAGTTCATACATCTGGGACCTTGGTGGCTGGTCAGGTTGGTACCTCCAGCAGTGCACCCTTTGAGCCGTAGTCACCCCCAGGCGGGCCAGAATCTCTGCATTCAGCCGCTTATAATCCTTGATGTGTTCTGTTGGCAGGTCAGAGTAGGCCTTTTTCAGGTCACTGGTAAGAAACTGGGTGATAATGCTGGCCATTAGTCATGGTGTTACCTCTCTCGCTCTCTGCTATCCTCTCGAAGGTAGTCAAAAAGGCCTCCACATCATCTCTGGGTGTCAGTTTCTGTAGATAATGGCTGGCTCTCAGTTTCCTGGTTGCTAGAGGCAAAGGCCGCTCATGTCCCTAAACAAGACTCTACACCGCCTCCTGTAAGCCAGCCACTTAAGCTTGTGTGCTTTCCTGCTGGGATATAAATTGGGCGGCCAGCAAGTGAGTGTTTTCCGGTTGGGCAGGTACAGCCTGTGCCAGGGCCTGCTGCTGCTGAGCCATTGCCTCCTGATGGTGACAATTTGCCTCCATGGAGGCTTGCTGCTGGGTCACGGTGGTTTGCACAATTGCCTTGATGACCTCCTCCATGTCTTTTCCTGCTGCTTGCAGTACCTGAGATGACTTCACCCAAGACTTACCATAGGCACACTGTATCTTTTAAATGTCAGTTTCACTTTTAAACAGCTTTTGTAGCTGCAATGTACTCTGCCCACATCGGAAACACCAGTTGTAAAGTTAAGAGGGTATAGCACCTCAGGATCATGTGCAACAGCCATTTATTTTAAATATAAAAGTCTTTATTTTTCTTTAAAGCAAACAGAATATAGCTTCCAGCAGCAAAACAAAACTTCAGAAAAAAAACCCACAAAAGTTCACTTATCTTAGCACAAACCAAAATATCAGACATTAGCCCAGAGATAGCAGCATCAGATGTTTGTCAGTTTTCAGTACACATGTAGCACACAGCCAGATCTCCTCTCATTTTTCATAATTGTCAGTCTTTATTTGTTTATAGTGATCAAATACCTCCAAGAAAGAGCTCTATTAGTGGGAAGAAAAGGACAAAAATGTTATTCAGGTACAGCATCGCATGTCCGCGCAATTGTCAGATAAAATATCAGTGCCGTATCACAATAAATGGTCTGGTCACAAAGGGGGTAAATATTTAAGAGCTGAAGTGGTTAAAGGGACCACAACCTAAATATTGGTGCCACATAGCACCCTTCCAGGACCCATCCCTGGCATCCTGTACAATATTTTATATATATATATATATATATATATATATATATATATATATATATATATACTGGCGAATTCAAGTAGATATGTTTCCTTAACAAAAATATATAACTAAATTAGTGTCTAAACCTATATAATCAATATAAGGCTGCTGACCCTTTAATAGTGCCGACCACAATATAGTGATAATCGAGATATAAAAAACAAAAAACAAAAAAAAACAAAAGGCGCTGCCCCTTTAAATCAACCTACATTGTGTAAGCTAATACATCTATTAGGTTTTTACAGTTGTATTAGCTTACACATTTTAGGTTGATTTAAAGGGGCAGCGCCTTTCTTTTTCTTTCCTTTTCTATCTAGATATGTTTACTTGTTATAAAGTAAGATGTGCCACTCTAGGTGAGAACATCAAGCTGATTGGACTCCACACATGTGTGCTAGCCCCCAACTCCCTTACGTAGAGTACATACATCCAAAGAAGTGGCTGCACACCATGACAATTAAAGTCCTTTTATTGCAACCTTAGGAACCTTATGAATAAGCACCGCATAATTGTGTGAACCGCATCAACCTCTGTACCTGCTACTGTTATATGTGATCTATGATGGTTTTCTGTTGGCACATTGCAATAAAAGGACTTTGATTGTCATGGTGTGCAGCCACGTTTTTGGATATATGTTTCTTTGATGTCATCTTACATGCATTACACCAGGTAATTAAGTCTTTGATATCATGTCCATATGCAGAGACTGCTCTAGGATTTGTGAGGCCTTAGGCAAAACTTAGACATGAGGCCCCACTCACGCCCATAAGGAGAAAAATAATTCCAGCAATAAAAATGGCTGCAGAAAGATGCACGGATCTAGCACACAGTTCATCAGCACCATTTCCAGGGCACGCTCCTCACCCATCAGACATATGCAGCCAATAAAACATCTGGGACCCAGCAAGGTGACAACCCCTCTAGGAATTTTCCCTGTGTCTTGGGAGAATGAGGAGGGGTGTTACTGAGTCATTCTTCATCCACAGGGGAAGGAGAGTGGGGGGATCCCAGCACAGCGAAGGGAGAGGGAGGGTTTGTAGAGAGAGAAAGAAAAAGGGGGAGAGGGAGGGGAGAGAGAGGGAGAGAGAGAAAGAGGGGGGAGTAGAGAGAAAGGGGGGGGGGGGAGAGAGGGACAGAGAGAGAGGGAGAGAGAGAGGGGGGGAGAGAGAGGAGGGGTGAGGGAGAGAGAGATCCTTACCTCTGTCCCTGTATGCAGCCCCTCCTGTGCCCCATGTCGCAGTCTGCAGTCCCTGTCTGTGGGAAGGTGTATGTGTGATGCTCAGTACGGTACCTTCCATGCCAGCACCAGCAGCAGGTAGGGTCTGTTATCGTTCTGGATGGGGACAGTATTTTTCTCCTTCCAGAGGATCTGTTTGGTGTGAGATGGAGTGGTCCTTGGCCACCTGCACCTTCTGCCCGCCCTCATTTTCCGGCCCCAGTCAGCCTGTCCTGGGAGGTCTTCAGAGCTCTTCTCCCTCCAAGGCTATCGGTGCTTGCTGCCTTTGCTGCTCATCTTCCTTGCCAGGCCTGCACTGGGACAAATAAATAGGCCCAGCATTTTAGACTAAGCAGTCCATGATACCGGTCCCTTCCCTGCTCTCCATCCTGACAGATCTCCTGCAGCTGGAGAGCACTGGGGGGGCGGAGAGCACAGGGTGGGGGCTGGGGGAGCTTGAGAGCACCGGGGGGGCAGAAAGAACAGGGGTGGAGAGCACGGGGGCTCTAGAGCTCTCTGGGGGGGCGGAAAGCACTGGGATGGGAGCTGGAGAGCACAGGGGTGGAGGCTGGGAAGTGATGGGGAGAGCTGGAGAGCACTGGGAGGCCAGAAAGAACAGGGGTGGAGAGCACAGAGGGGCTGGAGAGCACTGGGGGGGACAAAGAGCAGGGAGGAGCAGAGAGCACTGGGGGGGGGGGCAGAGAGCATAGGGGTGGAGGCTGAGGAGTGATGGGGAGAGCACCGGGAGGGCAGAAAGAACAGGGGTGGAGAGCACGGAGGGGCTGAAGAGCACTGGGGGGGACAAAGAGCAGGGGGGAGCAGAGAGCACTGGGGGGGTAGAGAGCACTGGAGGGGACAGAGAGCACTGAGGGGGTGGAGAGCACAGGGGTGGAGGCTGGAGAACACAGGGGTGGAGGCTGGGTAGTGATGGGGAGAGCTGGAGAGCACTAGGGGGGCCATAAAGAACAGGGATGGAGAGCACAGGGTTTTGAAAACCACTGGCGGGACAAAATAGCAGGGGGGCAGAGAGCACTGGGGGGGCGGAGAGCACTGGGGGGGGCTGGGGAGCGATGGAGTGACCTGGAGAGCACTGGGGGGGCAGAAAGAACAGGGGTGGACAGCATGGGGGGCTGAAGAGCACTGTGGGGGGCGGAGAGTACTGGAGGGGGAGTGGAGAGCACAGGGGGCTGGAGAGTGATGGGGAGAGCTGGAGAGCAGGGGGGCAGAAAGAACAGGGGTGGAGAGAACAGTGGGGGGGGCAAGGGGGCAGAGGACACTGGGGGAAGAGCCAGGATGCACAAGGAGGGGCTGGAGAGCACAGGGGGGTTAGCAAAGAAGTTGGATAGAAGGAAAAGCGTGGCGGCTGCATATAGAGGAATTGAGCTTTCCATATTCCTCCATGCAGCCGCTGAATGCTTAATTCTCCTCCTCTTCCTCCTACAAGCATTCTTCCTCCACCGCTCCTCCTATCCAGGCACAAGGGGGGGGGCTGCACGAGCACTTACTTTCTCATCGGTCATGGGGGTCAGCCAGGCAACATCAAAGAGATTGGAGCTCCATCCTTCCTCTTCACAGTCATGAGGACTGTTGACTCCAATAGGCAAGTGTGGGGCGGCCGGGTAAGCGGTGCTGGCTGAAGGAGAAACCCCAGCTGCCTTAGGGACCCACATGGACATGCTGCCCACACGTCTTGCAGAGGTGGCACCTGGAGCCGTGTTCCATCATCCGGACACTGCCGCCACCTAGAGTCCTTTGCTGTCCCGCACCTGCTGCCACCGGACCGGAGCCGGGTTCCGTCATCCGGACACTGCCGCCACCTAGAGTCCTTTGCTGTCCCGCACCTGCTGCCACCGGACCGGACGCTCCATGATGAGCTGCTATTGGCCTGTACCTGATTGGCCAGAGAGTTCCAGCGGGGGTAGTGTGAGCCGCCAGCGCTGTAATCAGTGTTTGATCACAGGCAAATTATGCGGCCGCGAGGCCCCTGTGAGTGCGAGGCCTTAGGCGACCACCTAATTTACCTAATTAGCGAGCCGCCCCTGTCCATATGTAGTAGTCACCTCTTGCTGTATGTTAGTAGGTGAACCTGTTTATTGCAAAAGGATTTATATGCGGCTCCTGTTATTTTAATTAACCCTCTCCCTTCTGGCTTGGCACTCTATAGCTAGTTTTAGCCTAGTGCTCAATAACTAACAAAAGCTAGAACCGGGTTTGCCATCACAACTAGATGTTAAGAGGTCTGGATGCATGACAGATTGGTAACCACTAGGGGCCAAGACACACAGCAGATGCACACCACAGCTTCTACTGGTGAGAATCTGTGTTTCAGGCTGGTTGGACAATGGTTGGAGGGTCGCCCAATCACCGTTGATCTTGTCTTTAAGTCTCTGACAAAAGGACGAACGCTACATCACAATCATCCTCAGGGGCCCCTGAACCTTGTTGCAACATTCATTTGAAGACAACTTTACTAATAATAATAATATATACCCGGGTGCACAACTTTATTAATAAGTAATTATATACTATACAGCCGGGTGCACAATTCCAGCAGGACTCTTGTTGAGCCCTTTGCTGATTATACCGATTTGTACATTGGATGTACAGTGCCTTGAAAAAGTATTCATACCCCTTGACATTTTCCACATTTTGTCATGTTACAACCAAAAACGTAAATGTATTTTATTGGGATATGTGATAGACCAACACAAAGTGGCACATAATTGTGAAGTGGAAGGAAAATGATAAATGTTTTTTAGAATTCTTTACAAATAAATATCTGAAAAGTGTGGCGTGCATTTGTATTCAGCCCCCTTTACTCTGAAACCCCTAACTAAAATCTAGTTGAACCAATTGCCTTCAGAAGTTACCTAATTAGTAAATAGGGTCCACCTGGCGCCTAAGGTCTTGAAAAGTGTAGGCCACGACATAGAGTCAAAGGCCTTCTGTAGGTCAATTGATAAGAAGAGATCCTGTTGAGAAGTTGCTCCATCCCAGCGAGACTGCAACAGGGAAATTATTAATCGATAGCCTGACGAATTTGGTTCTTGCATACCCAGAATGAACCCCACTTGATCCTTGTGGACATAGGCTCCATAAAAGGAGGACAATCTGTTAGCTAGAATTCTAGTCAAAAGGTTAAGGTCATTGTTAATCAAAGATTATAGGGTGATAATTGCCCACCTCTCCAGTATCTTTATTTGGTTTCAGAACTACAGAAATATATGCCATATTTAAGGCAGGAGTAAAGCAGTCACCATTCCTTAGGGCGATGAAAAAGCGTTCCAGGATTGGTGCCAGCATATCATGAAATTTTCGATAATATAGAGCTGGGAACCTTTCTGGGTCCGCTGGTGTGTGTTTGATTGTCTCTGTTTTTTTTCCAGCTTGGTAACGGGTCCCTCTAATATATTACAGACTGCAGGTGACCCTGTCTCTCTATTAAGCTCTCCTTCCACTCTGTAACATGCACTCTCCACCCGCCTGCTTATACATATCACCCTGCCTTCTGTCCTCTCCCTACTACTGCTCCTACAAACTCTTGCTCATTCTACATCCATATACTGATAAAACCTCCAGTACTCTGAGACATGCCCCTTCACATAAATCACATTTCCACATTACCTCCCTCACCCTCCTGCTTCTCCTAATCTCTGGTGACATATCCCCAAACCCTGGGCCACCATCATCTGTCTTTGCCCAATGCTCCCATCTCCCTACACCCTCTGGCAGGAGCCGCAACCCACAGAACTTGGTCTCTATTCCTCTTTCCAAAACCAGCCCCCCCTTTTCCTGTGCCCTTTGGAATGCACGTTTTGTCTGCAACAAACTCACCGCCCTTCACGACCTCTTTATCACAAATTCCTTTAAACTACTTGCCATCACTGAAACCTGGCTTCATGAATCAGATACTACTTCGCCTGCTTCCCTCTCCCATGGGGGCCTTCTCTGGACTCACTCCCCCAGACCAAGTGGAAGGAAGGGAGGTGGAGTGGGAATCCTTCTAGCCCCATGCAGCACCTATCAGGTACTTCACCCACCTCCCTCTCTGACACTCTCCTCTTTTGAGGCACATTGCATTCGTCTATTCTCTCCCATTTCTCTAAGAATTGCTGTCATCTACTGGCCCCCTGGACCAGTATCAGCCTTACTTGATGACTTCTCTGCCTGGCTACCCTACTTTCTCTCTTCTGAAATCCCCACAATTATTCTCGGGGACTTCAACATCCCTGTTAACACTAACACTACTATTACTTCTAAACTTCTCAGTCTAACCTCATCGATTGACCTGAAGCAATGGATACTTGCTCCTACCCACTCCAACGGCAACACCCTTGTCTTCTCCTATCTGTGTACTCTGTGCAACCTTTCCAACAATCCACTCCCTCTCTCTGATCACCACCTTATTAGTTTTGCTCTCTCCCTGTCTTCTACCTCCTCTCCCTCCAACCGCCTAACAGTTAAACGTAGAAACCTTTGCCACCTCAACCCTTCTCTTCTCTACTCTGCTACTGATCACCTCTATGACAAAATCTCACCTCTGTTCTGCCCCAACCTAGCCACTTTCATCTACAACAGCTCACTGTCTTCCTCCCTAGACAAGCTTGCCCCCCTCACTACACGCAGAATTAGGCCCCGACTGCTACAACCCTGGCAAACAGATGACACCAGAAATCTCAGAAAACGTAGCCGCGCTCTTGAGCGCCTGTGGCATAAGACTAAGATCCAGGAAGACTTCATACAATATAAATCTGCCCTCCTAAAATACTATTCCTGCCTTCACACTGCCAAACAGACCTACTTTATCACACTCATTAACACCTTCTCATCCAGTCCACGTCAACTCTTCTCTACCTTCAACACTCTACTCTGTCCTCCACTGCCTCCACCCACCAACTCACTCACTGCCCAGGAGATTGCCAATCACTTCAAAACTAAGATTGATACAATTCATGAGGAGATTGCCAATGCGCAAAAACCTCCCCCCATGCAACACCCCATTTCTACAGATACAATCATTACTTCCCTCATTCAACCTTGCTACTATTACTGAGGTTGCTAAACTTTTATCTAACACTCATCTAACCACCTGCCCCCTGGATCCTGCTCCCTCACAAATGCTACGCTCACCCTCTGACTCAATTCTACACTTTCTAACTCACATTTTTCAACCTCTCCCTCTCTTGTGGCATCTTCCCAAACTCTCTAAAACATGCGCTAGTCACCCCCATACTTAAAAAGCCCTCACTGGACCCCACCAATCTCAACAACTTACATCCCATCTCCTTACTCTCCTTCTCCTCCAAACTTCTTGAAAGACTGGTCTACAACCGACTAAGCGACCATCTGACCATGAATAAACTTCTTGATCCCCTTCAGTCCGGTTTTCGCCCTCAATACTCCACGGAAACTGCTCTCCTTAAACTCTCAAATGACCTACTAATGGCTAAAACCAGTGGACACTATTCTGTACTACTTCTCCTGGATCTCTCTGCTGCCTTTGACACAGTGGACCACCCCCTCCTTCTCAAAAAACTCCACTCCTTTGGTCTCCGTGACTGTACTCTTCACTGGTTCTCATCCTACCTATCCCACCGCTCCTTCAGTGTCACTTACAACTCTACTAACTCCTCTCCTCTTCCTTTCTCCGTTTTGGTCCCCCAAGGTTCTGTTCTTGGACCTCTCCTTTTCTCAATCTACACCACCTCCTTGGGTCAGTTGATTGCCTCCCACGGCTTTAAATAGCATTACCAACTTACTAGCAGACATATCAGCCTGGAAGTCACATCACTTCCTCAAACTCAACCTATCCAAAACCGAGCTCATGATATTTCCTCCCTCAGGTGCCACTTCCCCTGATTTCTCTGTCAATATCAATGGCTCAACTATCAACCCATCTCCCCACGCCAAGGTCCTAGGTGTAATCCTGGACTCTGAACTAACCTTTCGACCCCACATTCTATCACTATCCAAAACTTGCCGCCTCTATCTCCGCAACATCTCCAAAATACGCCCCTTCCTAACCAATGTTACCACAAAGCTTCTAATCCACTCCCTGGTCATCTCCCGCCTCGACTACTGCAACTCCCTCCTCATTGGTTTACCTCTAAATAGGCTATCCCCACTTCAGTCCACAATGAACGCTGCTGCCAGGCTCATCCACCTCACAAACTGCTCAGCGTCTGCTACACCCCTCTGCCAATCCCTCCATTGGCTGCCACTCAGTCACCGAATTAAATTCAAGATACTAACTATAACTTACAAAGCCATCCACAACCTGGCCCCCAGCTGCATCTCTAACCTAATCACAAAATACCAACCTAATCGTTCTCTTCGCTCCTCCCAAGACCTCCTGCTCTCAAACTCCCTTGTCACCTCATCCCATGCTCGCCTTCAGGACTTCTCCAGAGCCTCTCCCATCCTCTGGAATGCTCTACCCCAATCAGTCCGATTTTCTCTGACTTTATCTACTTTCAGACGATCCCTGAAAACTCATCTCTTCAGAGAAGCCTATCTGGCCCCCAATTAACAACTGTACATTTATCTTCTCAATCAGCACATCACCCACAGTTATTACCTCTTGTATCTCTCTTGACCTTCCCTCTTAGATTGTAAGCTCTAAGGAGCAGGGCCCTCTGATTCCTACTGTATTAAGGTGTATTGTATTTGTACTGTCTACCCTCAAGTTGTAAAGCGCTACGTAAACTGTTGGCGCTATATAAATCCTGTATAATAATAATAATAATTGCAATGCGTAGCAGACAGTATTTGGAGAGGAAGAGCCAGTAAATAACTAGACAGCTCAGTTGGGTCATCTCTAGTGGGAGCTTTATATAGGGAAGAATAGAAGTGATGAATCATCTCTAAGACTTTCTTAGGATTTTGGGAACATGTCCTGTCAGGGCAACATATCTTCGAATGTGAAACTGCAAGTTTTAGGAATCAATTTATATGCCAACATGGTGCCTATTCTATTCCTTTGCATATACAATTTTGTGGAGGCCTACCTAACACTCCTTCTTGTAGTCAGGGCTAGGTTAAGTTTGAGTATAACGAATTCTATCTTTTGGCAGATAAGAGGGTCTGGGGTGCGCTTATGGGCTTTGATGAGCCACTGTAGGTCCGGATCCAACCTATAGATTGTAGACTGCCATTCCAGTTTAAGTTGTGAGGACAGTAATGGGGATAGGACTTTGGTCATATTTTCCCAAAAATATTTATCTTAATGTCCTTGCACCAACAGGGATCATTTAAAAGTGATTTGTTTAGTCACCACTTAAACATGCAAGAGATCCAGAAGGCCACTGAGAAAGAAATACATGTGATCAAATGGTCTGACCAAGTGGTGGCCCTTATGGAGGCTTTATGAATAATGTGCTCCAAAGTATGTGAGACAAAGACATAATCAATATGTTAGTACATGGTGTGTGGAGAGGAGAAGTGAGTGTAGTTTCAAGTGGATGGATTCAGTTCTCACCAAGCATCCACTAATTTGAGGGAGTGCAACAGTCTGGCTACATAAGTGCCAGCTTTTTTTTTGTAAATATTTTTATTCAGAGTTTACATGGTACATCAACACTATCAAAAGAAAACACAGAAAGATAGTGTATACGTAGCAGATAACCACAGATATACAAGTACTGATCTAGTAAGTGCCAGCTTTAAGTGGGTGCTTACGTTGTGCCTTGGCAAGGTTGGATTTATCTAAAGACAGATCTAGGGCTCAATTGGAATTGCCCCCAAAAATGACTGTGCCCTCCAATTGTGGAGACAGGATGTGAATCAACATGGTAAGGAATGAAGCTTGGCCCATGTTGGGAGTGTAGTAAGAAATGAAGGAATGCTGTTATTTCCCAACAAGGCCCTTTACCATGGGATACCTGCCTGCGGGGTCGCCAATGTCTTGTTTAAGGGTGAAAGAGGGGGGGGCGTGACCGGAAGTGAGGCCGGATGCTGGAGTGAGTGGAGGTGAGCGCGAGCTTCCCCCAGCCCGATGCCTCCGTGTCTTTCTGCTGTAACTTGCGCCTGAAGCCTGTTCGAGTGAGCTCTCTCCCCCTGTGGTACACTTACCCGGCTGCTTGGCACCCCCGCCCGCTTGTCTGAGTCGGAGTGTGGCGCGGGGAGTGTGATACCGCCGCCCGGGAGAGGACGAGACCCGAGCCCTCGGGGCGGGGAGAGAGGAGTCGGGCTCTCTGCTCGAGCGGTTGCCCGGGCAACGATCCCGCCGTCAGCGGGAGAAGGCGGCTGAGTCAGCGTGTGTACAGTGTGTGCACAAGTAAAGAGGAGTTAGAGCCACCGCCAGGAGCTTTAATATGTGAGTACACCAAAGTGTTGACTGTCAACTATTGCTACTGCTGCTGCATTGCCATCTATTGTGCTTATTGAAAAACGGATCATCTCCACCTACCTTCCGTGGGGCGGGATACCACCGCGGATAGGGGGGGGGTGAAGACATTGGCAGTTTTATTACACGGACTCCCTGCGTCTTTTTTCTACTTTGGCGACAATATACCCTGGTTGGTCGGTGGAGGGCTGTGTCGGGGGAGGGGGTTGTAGCCCGGAGTATTGACGGGGCAGTCCTATCGGTTGTTCCTTGGTTGATCGACTATCTAAGTGCCCGTCTGGAGGATATTGCTGGGTCTGTGACATTACCGTGGGTGGTGTGAGGAGGTGGGTGGCGGGAGGAGAGGGAGCATTGCACAAATTCTGCGCACGGTTAAATCTGTCAATATATCCCTTGGACCAATATAATTAGAGATGACTAGGAAAAAAGGTGAAGAGATGCAGCCTCAGGAGAACTCTAGCTCCCAAACGACCCGCACCTCAAAAGAGAAGGGAAATCAGGCAGCAGCGGCAGCAGCGGCTAAACTTGAAAAATTTGCGCACCCCTCCACCTCTGCCACATCTCCATCTAAAAATATCCAGTACCAGCAAGACAGACCGCAGGCAGGGGACAGGAAGAGCCTAGGAAAAGGACCAGCGATAACGCACGCAACAAAAACTGCAAGCAGTAAAAGTTCAGAGGGGGTGTCCGCAGGACTAGTGACCAACAATGCTATTGTTCACAACGCTCCAGTTGATGCGGAACCCACACTGAAAGACGTTTTATGCGCAGTCAACTCCTGTAAGGCTTCCCTAACAGATTTGTGTGCCCAGTTAACCGGGTTAAAGGAAGAGCTAATAATAGTAAGCCAAGAGCTACAAAAGACTATCGCTAGAACAACAACACTGGAGGAGAGAGTAAGCCAGGCCGAGGACGATCTAATCCCATTAAAACGAGAGCTTAAGGCACTAAAAACGCAGATGGGTCTGCACAGCGCTAAAATCGAGGAAATGGAAAACAGGTCCCGCAGAAATAATATAAGGGTGGTGGGACTACCGGAGCGATGTGAGGGCCCCCACCCCGAGGAGTTTTTTGAGAATTGGCTCAGGGGAATATTTGGGGCGGAAACTTTCTCCCATCTATTTGCCATTGAAAGAGCTCATAGAGTGCCAAGTAGGGCCCCACCATCAGGGGGATACCCCAGACCAATAATTATGAAGCTTATTAACTACAGGGACAAGGTGACCCTGATGCGCAGGGCCAGAGAATTGGGGGATATTCTGTACAACGGAACTAAGATCCTATTTTTTCCCGACTATTCCCCAGACCTCCAAAAACGAAGGGCTGAATTCAGGGACATTAAACGTAACTTGCGGAATTATAAATTGGAGTATGCCCTGTTGTATCCCGCTCGCCTGCGTATCATTGCCCTAGGGACTACCCATTTCTTTGACACAACAACAGGGGCAACAAAATGGCTGGAAGATAACAAAAAGGACTTACTGAGCTAGGGGTGGAATAAAGGTTAGTTAAATTAGGAAAGGAAGGGAGAAAATGGTAAAATTATATAAAAATTTTTTTTTTTTTTTCTCCCTTCCTTTTTCTTTTGTAAATTTTTTTCGTTTTTCTAGAGCAAACAGTAGTGGACACGGGGGGGGAAGGGGGGGTGTGATAGATGGAAGCACGAACAAATGATGTGTTTACACGGTTTTTGAATGTTTTAAATACTGTTCTGAAAGTTTGGAAGAGGGTAGTGGGAAGGGGGGAGGGGGGTAAGAGTGTGGTAGTAAGACACAATGTATCTTATTTTTTCACGAGAGGGGAGTTGTTTTCTGAATGGTTGGGTGGGGGGAAAAACCAGGTCACAAGTGCAGCCCCCAGGGCTAGCCTAATTAGGCAAATGGGGGGGTCACGAATCGGGGACGTGGGAGGGGGGATTAATATCGTGGGAGGGGGGGTGGGAGGGGGGGTGGGAGGGGAGTTTGTACTGAGATACAGGGTTGGGCAAAGGGGTGCTTGTAAATCACATATAGTTAAAAGGGGGGGTTTACAAAGGCAACGAATACTGGTACACGTGTTTTTGAATTTGCAATTAGGGGATGTAGAGCGGAGAGAGAGGGATCCCTGGATACGGGAGTTCTTTGTACCTCTCCACTCTCATTCCTTTTTTCCTCTTTTAGCTTGGCTAGCACAATTATAGAATTGGTAGGTTTTGCAGTCACGAATTCTCAAAGGCTTTGGTTTTTCTTTTTTTTTTGGTATTTTTTTTTCCCTTTTTTTTTTTTTTTTTTTTTTCTTCTCTCTTTTTTTTTTTTTTTTTTTCTCTCCTCTTTTATTTTTTATCCTAGCTAGATGTCCTTAAAAACGTTAAAAATAGGCTCCTGGAATGTTAGGGGTATGAACGACCCGGCTAAAAGGGCAGCGGTGTTCTCGGCGATGGAGGCGTATGGCGTGGAACTGGCTTGTCTGCAGGAAACTCACCTCACCAATGATACCAAACCATATGCTCGGAACTACAAATTCCAAGAGCAATATCATTCTGTCTATACCTCATATTCAAGAGGGGTGAGCATATTGGTAGGTAGAGGTATTTCATTTTCCTGCAGAGAAGCCAGGATAGATGCGCTGGGTCGCTACGTATTCTTGAGCTGTGTTGTGGAAAACAGACCACTAGTCTTAGCAAATATTTATGTTCCGCCTCCGTTTAAAACAGAGACCATTTTGGATCTGTTGGAGTTTGTGGATAATAAGGATGATGTACCTATAATTTTGGTGGGAGACCTTAATACTGTCTTAGATAATAAATTGGACCGATTTCCACCAGCAAATCGCCCAGAGAGATTATCAGAGGGACGTTTGTGTCAACTCCTAAGAGAGATTGGGTGGTGTGATCTATGGAGATCTCACAACCCAAATGTCCGGCAGTATTCCTGTTATTCAGGGACACACTCTACTCTTTCACGCTTAGACATGGCACTAGGTAACTACGAGGCCCTGCAATTAGTAAGGAACATAGAGTATAAGCCGAGGGGAATTTCAGATCATTCTCCCTTGACTTTGACCTTGAATTTAAATACTAGAAATGGCCTGAAAAGATGGACAATAAAACCGCTCTGGCTGGACTTGATAAACTGTACAGAAGAAGTAACCTCCAAATTAAAAGAATTCGTAACATTCAACTCAGGTACAGCACCTGAGGGGGTAGTGTGGGATGCCCTAAAAGCATTTCTTAGGGGTTTACTACACCAACAGGTTGTCAAAATAAAGAAAAAGTCAAGGGAATGGGAAGCGAGGGCCAGCAGGGAAGCTATGGAAGCAGAGGCGCAATATGTGGCGGATCCAACTCCTGAAAGACAGGCGATTTGGCTTAATCGACAACAGGAGTATAGAGAGGTAATTAACAGAAGAGCAGAGAATAAAAGACTCTTCCAGAAACAAAACTATTTTGGCGAAGGGGAGAAAGTAGGCCGGACGCTTGCACTTATAACAAAGTCCAATTTATCTCCATCGGCCATTTCCTCGATTAGGACACTGGCTGGAGAGATAACTTCTGATCCCGCCAAGGTCCTAGAGACCTTCTCTGCGTTCTATAGAGACCTGTATAGGTCACGTCGAGGGTCGGACCGGGGTAGTATGGACAGGTTTATAGAGGGGGTGGATCTGCCTGTTTTATCGGAGGGGGAAAGGAGTGCGATGGAGTCCCCCCTGACTTTGGGGGAGCTGCAAGTGGCTGTCATGGAGATGTCAGCTCAGAAATCTCCCGGCCCGGATGGCTTGCCATTGGAGATTTACAGAAAGTATGGGGAAGTGCTGCTCCCGGAGCTCTTAAGGGTACTGGAGCAGTCGCACAAGGATGGGCGGCTGCCTTTATCAATGTCAGAAGCTGATATAATAATGATTCCAAAAGAGGGGAAAGATCAACTGGAAGTCACCTCATACAGACCGATATCATTGTTGTGTTCAGATGCCAAAATTGTCGCAAGGGTGTTAGCATCTAGATTGAATAAATGCATTGCAAACCTGGTACACCCAGATCAATCTGGGTTTATCCCTGGTCGGTCTACTAGTATTAATATCAGAAGGGCCTACCTGAATGTCCAGGTGCCGACCGAGAATGCAGGGTCTAGAGCCATACTGTCCTTGGACACTGCTAAGGCTTTTGATAGCCTAGAGTGGGAATATCTCTGGTGGGTACTTGAGAGGTTTGGATTTGGCCCCGTATTTATTGGCTGGATAAAGACTCTCTACAGAAATCCTAGGGCAAGACTTAAGTTAAACAATGATTATTCGGAAAGCTTTCCCCTCGAAAGAGGAACGAGACAGGGGTGCCCCCTGTCACCCTTGCTGTATGTCTTAGCTATGGAGCCACTAGCGGGAGCGGTGAGATCATCACCTGAACTGCAGGGATTCCTTAGGAGGGGGGAGGAAGAGCGAATAGCGCTCTTTGCGGATGATGTCCTATTTTTCCTTGGGGACACGGTTTCCTCATTGGAGAAGATCATGCACCTAGTAGAGGACTTTGGAAAGTTCTCAGGGTTAACCATTAACTGGGAGAAATCGTCGCTCCTGCCGGTTGATCCATTGGCCAACCAGATCCCGACTAGCATGCCCCAATTGAAAGTCACGGAAGGGTGAAAGAGACTCATATACAAGAGGTTTTGTGAATGGGGAGCAAGTTGAGTGAGCAATCCTCCGTGGTTACTATGCAGAAGGACAGCTACTTGGCACAAGGCATTGGACAGGTTTGGAATATGTATATTTACTAAACATTCAACCAAGCTGGACCAATGTAACTATGCAATACCAACCATACCTGGAATTCAGCTGTACACATGCTAAAATATTAACTATATTAATATAAATTTAACAGGCAGAAGAACTATGTATTGAAATCTATAAACGTTTACAAGAACAAACTTTTCTAAAGATGAATGTTCAATCCCAGGAAAACCAAGGATTGGCAGTTATATAAATGTAATAAAATATGTATGTTGCGTGACATGGTGACTTTACTCATTCTGCATTCTTCAGAAGTGAAGCAATTCACTAAACAAGTGAGAACACTGGTTGTAACCTTTTATCTACTTCAGTTGCAGAATTCCCCATAAAAAAAGAGCAGTAAGAGTGCTGACTCATACCAAGTTTGCAGTCTGCTGTGAATTTGTATTGTGGCAGCTTTACAACTGTCACTGCATAGTGAAAACTCCTACAGCACTTCTCCCTTTCCATGAACTCAATGTGTAAAGTTAATAAAGTGTATGTAAAATTATAACTTTTGTTAAAAGGTATATTTTATTAGAAAGTGGTAATAACAGTTGTTATTACCGACTGGAAATAAAATCATGCTGGTACAATCGTAGGAAATCATAAAACATATCACAACAAAACCATACACCCAAGTGCAATGCAATGATAAAAATATGTAATACAAAGTATAATAATTTTGTCTGTATGTTTGCCTCACACATTTTGTATAATAATAAACTTGTATAACACTCCAGTGCGTCGTTTTCCTTCACTTCATCATATTTCCCACTAGAGGATTCTAAAAATATAAAGGAAAAATGTTTTTCCTGACAGACTCCATGGCAACCTACGTGTGGGTTAACCCCGCCTCCTCTCCAATGCTATAGGACCCCCTACCCTATAAGATTGAGCTCACCTGTATAGACTGTGTTCCTTTTTTGTCCTCCTCCTTCATGGACCTACATCACAATTGTTCCTGTTGGCGTCCGGTCGGAATGTTTCCAGAATCTAGCATACCATCATACGGTGTAGCTCCGGGCCCAGCTATGAGCGGTTGAGTAGCTTTTCATGGCACTAGATACCCCAGTCGTGGAGGGGAGGATGCCTTGGTATGCCTGAAGGTGGACGCATCAACGGCTGGTAAGGTCTGTAATTTCCTACTTCTTCCATGGCAGTCGCTTCTTTGTTTATGCTGTTGTTTGTTTGTCTCCTGTCTCCCCGGTACCTCTGTGTCCCCTCATGGCGTTTGGAACACTTCTGCGTTCCAGGCAGCCGCGGTGCTTCCGGGTAGTGGCCACTGCTGTCGTTCTGCGCATGCACGGGGCCTGTATATGTGCATATATATGTATATATTGGATACATAATCTTTCTGATTGGCTCGGTATGTGTAGCATTTCCGGGTCATCTGCAGACCATCCGTGTCATGATGACGTTCTGTCCAGTGGTTATGGACAGGTCACTGCCTTCATACAGCCAGCCCTCATGCACAAGGTACGTGCAGGCGAGGAGAGGGGCCGAGGTTGCAGTCTCAAAGGATTGAGACTGCCTTTGGTGTCTCTCTCCCCCCCCCCCCCATTCTTTTTCAGCCCTTTCAGATCGGACCCGCAAGTCGTGGTCCAGGACGGCAGAGACCTTGCCAGGCCACAACATTTACAAGAGGAGATGTTACCATTCCTCCTCCAACTAGAGGAGATGTTGCCATTCCTCCTCCATCTAGAGGAGATGTTGCCATTCCTCCTCCATCTAGAGGAGATGTTGCCATTCCTCCTCCATCTAGAGGAGATGTTGCCTCCTCCAGAGGATGACGTTCCTCCTCCAGTCACCGCGCCCACCGCCCTATCAGCCGCGTGGATGGCAGAGCCTGCTGGAGATGTGAGACACGAGTCCCGGAGGGAAAGTCGTTATGTGACCACTGTTATGCCTGGGGATAAAAGAGACGGGAAACAAGAATATGGCGTCTCTTGTGAAATGTGTGAGGTAGCAATCTCTAAGGAAATGGGATACATCCCACACATGGAGCCAGTTGTCCATCCCACCCGGCTACTTGGCTGACATAGCCTAAAGGTTTTCGGGTCCTTCCCAGCCCTACGCTGCTTCTCCGGATTCTTCGGACAGCAAGTTGGAAGGTGACGAATGTGTTAGAAGCTTTGACGTCTCTCTGGTTCCTCCACAAGTCAAAGCGATTAGGGAAGCCCCCCCCCCCCCGTCGGCTAAGCAAAGTAGTTCTTTAAGCACCTGGAGAAAGGGCGCTCTCTCTCTTTCTGCTCCTCACGGATTAAAGGATGAGGAGTGCAACTGAGTGGACAAGAAAACTTCTACGTCAATCAATACCTCTAGATTGTATCCCTTCAAGGCAGAAGAAGTGAAGTGTCTGGGAAACACTCCCCTTATAGATGCAGCATTGTTGCGTCTGACAAAACAGGTTACTCTAACTTAGAAGATGCCGTGTCTTGCAGGACAGGCTTGAGAGAAGTTAGATCAAGATCTCAAGGAAGCTTACGGGTTTGTCGTTATGGCTTGTAACCCTGCCCTGGATCTAGCATCCATGTCTAAAGGTTATGGAAGCCTGGACAATGATCGTAGTCTTCGTACTCAGGGGAGCTTTGGAGGAGTTCTCCACAAGTTCAGTCTGATCGGATTCCTGTCGCGCAGACACTAACGAACGGTCTTCTCGTGTGCAGACGTTCAAGTGGATTCTGTTCCTGGGAGTCAATTCCAAAGTGGATCTTTTTTTTTCTTCACAGGCACCCTCAAGCTGGTGAGGTGTTACAACTCGGAGCCATTGCAGCTAGGCCTCTGGAGTGGATGCCCTGACAGATCGATTGAGCTTCAAGAGGGCATATGCCTTTTCCGTTACTCCCAATAATCCTCAGGTTCTTACAAAGATCTCATGCGGAAGCAGTCAAAGTGGTGGCTGTAGCTCCTTACTGGCCAAAAGAGCCTTGACTTCCCTTCCTGAGCCAGCTCAGCTTCCGGGATCCGGTGCCTCTTTCTCTCGGGCTGGACCTTCTTTCTCAAGGGGCAGTCCTGCACCCTTGTTCGGCTCTGGTGCGCTTCAAGGGTGTTTGGCACTCTCATGAACTCTACGGGGACGAGTACGAATTAGGTCGATAGGAGAATTCGGGCCAAGTCTGTTGAGTTTTCATTCTTTGGGCAGGTCATGTAGAAATCCAAAAGCTCAGGATATCTTCAGCTTTTTTTTTTCGGCCTAGATTTATCTCTATCCATCAGCTCTCTTAGGGTCCAAGTCTCAGCCTTGTCAGCCTTCTCCGGAACCTCATGGGCTGTTCACCCTTTAGTCCACCAGTTGTTCCATGGGCAGTTAAAGCTTAGCCCTCAAAAAGGAGACGAAGATTTCCCAATTCAGGCCTTCCCCTCGTCATTGGCTCACTGTCTGAACTCAGTAACACAGGGTCCTCCCCGCTTCCTATGGGAGACCTTTTCAGCTACAAAACACTGTCCTAGTAGCCATTACCTTGATTGGAGGTTTCGGAGGTCACGTCCCTAGGTTACGAAGAACCTTTTCTGTCCTTCTTCCCGGTCCAGATGGTCCTTATTCCGATGCTCAGCTCAAATCCGAGAATTACCTCAAGGTTCCATAAGATCCAGGGAATCGTCCTATCTACATTCAGGACCCATTCAGGACCCAGGAGTTCACTAAAGTTCATCCTCTGAACATAGTCGAAGTTCTGAAGGTATACTTCCTCCCTTTTAGACACTCTGTCTACCTGTTCATCCGGCAGTAACAAACTGATTCAAGCCTCGACCAGAACGACGGCGGCCTGGATTGTCCAGTTCATCCATCAGCTTTATAGAGCTAGGATCCTGACTCCTTCGGAGGCAGTGACGGCACGTTCCACCAAGAGTATAGCAGCTTCATGGGCAGCAGCCCGGTACGTTTATCCAGACGTTATGTGCAAGCGGCCTCATGGGCCCCTATTAAAACCTTAATGTCACATTACTTTACTGAGCCTGCTTCGCTTTCTTCTGTGAACTTTGGTTTATAAATCCTGTCGGTTGACGGGTCAAATTAAATTTATTGCTGTTCAGCATACCCACCCATGTGGAATGGCTAGTTATTTCCCACACATAGGCTGCCATGGAGTCTGTCAGGAAAAAGGAAAATTTATTATCAAATACTTACCATAATTTTCCTTTCCTGATGGACTCCATGGCAGACGGAGTTCCCACCCATCGGTCAAAGAGTAGGCTAGTTACAGAACACAGTCTATACAGGTGAGCTCAATTTTATAGGGTAGGGGGTCCTATAGCATTGGAGAGGAGGCGGGGTTAACCCACACGTAGGCTGCCATGGAGTCCATCAGGAAAGGAAAATTACGGTAAGTATTTGATAATAAATTTTCCTTTTTTCAGTTCTGGGGAAGGGATTAGAACAACTGTTTTTTATTGCTGTCTGTGGCCCTGTTAGGAAGATTCACCGTTTGTATTTGTCCTGTTTACCATGATCACTGAGAGTGAAAGAAAATCCCAAATTTTGTTGTCACCAGACAAGGAAAATCGTCCAATGGGGATACTAGTTCTGGTGACAACCAGGGATTCCCTCATTTTGGAGGCATTTCCTCTCACTTCCTGTTTTGGTTATGCGACAGGAAGTGAAGGAAAATCTCCCTAGTACGACACAGATAGAAAAAAAAATGACAAGTTTTACAGTGCTTCCTTACTCTATGCAAAATGAAAAAGAAAATGCCCTCAGTTCCACTTTAAAGTAGTGGATAAATATTTATAGTAGATTACAGTCTCTCATTTCTGCCATAAAATCTTTCCTAGTGCCTGTTACCTTACCAAAATATGCAATTACAGTGGTACATTCTCAGTTCAGTGTACAACCCAGGAACAAGTGCTGGACATGCACATGTTGTCCTGGCCTAGCCATCAAGATGGCTGAAGATTCTTTAGTCCAGAGAGAGATGGAAGATAAAAGGGATTGTGAATGTTGCGGCACTGGAAAAGGGACTTTTTACAAAGAAAGTGCCATAAATGTGCAAATATGGTAAGCATAGTTGCCCATTATGGCAAAATCCCCTGCAAGCCTTAAAAGTAGTGTAAATTATACATCTGTAATTATAAATATTGTAGCCATCTAAAATGGACCACATCTTTTCATATTTCTGGAAGCATACTTTAGCTGTACAAGTCACTTTGTACAGGGGATATACTTGATTGTTAATTATTTCTAACTGGATTAGGTCAGGGGGGTTTACATTTTTTCCAGTTTACATTCTTAAAAAAAAAAAGAAACGAAAAAAAAAGAAAAAAGAAGTGGAGGAGCAACTTCAATAAAATATGTAATTCAGACTGCTCTGAATATCCCAAACACAATTGCTTATTGCCCAAGTTTCTTACTCACCTATGTCTCTGGTTTGGATTTATATTTGTTTCAAAATATCCCAACACCACCACATTGGATTACATATCTTTGGCATACTAAAATGATTGGCAATATGGCAATAAAGTTCTTAACTTTTGTTTAGTTTCGAAACAGGATTCAGACTAAATTTTTGTGATTCGGAGATTCAGATGTATCCAAATTTTCGAATTACAATAGTAACGAATTTAAAGGAATCTGAAATAATGAAGCAAAATTTTGTCCAAAATTCTAATCGAATTTGAATCGAATTCTAAAACGAAATCAAATATGGAAACAAATTTAAAATTGAAACATATTGCTGGTGATAGTGGGGGAAAGGACTGTGCTAAAACTTATCATGTGGGTGAGAAAAAGCTGCTAACACTCAAACATACAAAGTTCTAAATAAATGATATAGTGACAGTGTAGCGCTACTAAAAAGTGTAAAAATAAATCACAAGATAAAGACTCAATGACAAATCTAATAAAAACAAAAATGTAAATTAACAAAACTGGATGTGACCCAGTAAGTGTATGTGAAAAAAAGTCCACAAAAGTGTTGAATGGTATCTCCCTCAAGTGAAGGTAGTCCCAATCATAGGAAAATGGTGTAAGGCTTGTCTGCAGTCAATTTCAACAATACTCAAGAGGTAAATGGATACTCTTACCGGCTGTGATGGACCCCAAATGTCATACGACAGAGAGGTCAGACAGGCTTGGGATCCTATGCTGTATTGATTAGATGCTGCTTGGGTACTGGACACAGGTGAGTGGAACTGGTTCGGAGTGATATCCTCAACTCCCGGTCCGTGGAATCTCTAAGTATTCTCCAGCCAGATAGCCGTCTCCAAAGATTTTGATGGTGCTTACAGTGCACCAGACTATAAAATACATAAAGGTAGTAAAAATCCTCTTCCAGGTAGCTTCAAATCCTATGTGTGCCAGTAGTCTGCTCAAACAAGCATGAGACTGCTTGTTTGAGCAGACTACTGGCACACATAGGCTGGAGAATACTTAGAGATTCCACGGACCAGGAGTTGAGGATATCACTCCGAACCGGTAAATAAATAAAGTAAAACAGAATTGAAAAGATTACAGTAAAACATAATAGAATATAATAGAAAATAAAAGAATATAATAAAAAAAGAGTAGAATAGAAAATAATAGAATAATAATAGAAAGAATATGGCTGCCTTCTGAATTTTGAAAATAAAAGAATAGAGTCAAACAGAATAGAATAGAAAAGAATAGAGTAAAACAGAACAGAATAGAAAATAAAAGAATAGGAAAAAATAGAATAGAAAAGAAAAAGGATTAGAATAGAAAATAATAGAAAATAAAAGAAGAGAAAAGAATAGAATAGAGTAAAATAGTAGGACGAGGTTTCACGTATATGGACTCATCCCGCGATCATATCTGCAGCTAAGGATCCTGTGATTGTATGTGACAGACACGCGATTCATAGTTAGTTAGCACTGCCTATAGTGCCATTTTTGTAAGTACAATACTTTATCTTTTTTTAAATACCGGCAAATGTAAAATTTAATACGGAAAGCACTAGATCTGTGTGCTTTTTCTTTCTGCATGTATGCTATGGGGATTGTAAATCTATTATTCCATCCATCTGAGTAAGACGCATTTGAAGCGGCAGCAGTTGGTCTTCATCCCCAGAGAGGGAAAAACATGTGGTGAGACCTACTGGTAATGCAGGGGTTACGGCAGTTAGATGAGAGGCTTATCTACAAGGGTGGAGGATTCACACTTTGCATTGCATGTCACATTGGTGATTGGAGTGGATTC
This sequence comes from Aquarana catesbeiana, assembly GCF_042186555.1. Taxonomy (NCBI): domain Eukaryota; kingdom Metazoa; phylum Chordata; class Amphibia; order Anura; family Ranidae; genus Aquarana; species Aquarana catesbeiana. The sequence continues at coordinate 455,240,172 of NC_133324.1, read as the reverse complement.
AAATTGGATATCCTTTTTGTTTTCCTTTGATATTTTTGGATCTGAAAGAAAAACACATTTTTTCATTCTGCATATTTTCTTAACTTGAGAATAGAAGGGATTAATGTTATGGCAATTGCAGATACTGTGGAGATAGTTACCTGTCATTGTCAGATATTCAAAACAGGTAGGTAAGTCCAGTTTGCCCATTCTGTACAATTTCTGTGGAATGTAAAGTGTAAAGTGTAGGAATTTAGGTTAAATAGGTTTATACTTAGGGTATAGGACTGTGGTGATGTGCAGGCCTAGCTTTCTTTTCCATGACTCTTCAGAGAAAGAGGGAAATTGTTATGGCATTGGTTTCCCTCTAATGAATAAGTATCGAGTTGACCACAAGACTAATAATAACCAAGACCGTAAGACCTCTTAATAACTATCCATCAAGCGAATAAAAACGCACATTAATTCACTGCACAACCACACACACCATCTACAAACTTCGGGGAACGGACTGTCACAAACTACGTATTTCAAATTGTACAAGATTATGGTTCTGTATATTTCTCAAGTTGAAATGTCTGTATTATTTACTGCTTTGTCAAAATTTGAAAACTCAAAACAATAAAAATGTTAATGAAAAAAATTAACATTACACTGATCTTTTCAATCAAGAGTCTGAAATGGACACTCAAATTATAGTTCTTTCTTTGTCCTCATGATATTTACATAAGCTAGCATGTTAGGTCATCTACTTCAAATGGGTTCACAAAGCTAAGTAGCCATTTTGCCTTCGCCTGCATGAGAAAGTACATTCGATCATGTGCGCTCGATCAGCTGAATAAAGAGAGAGTGGCACAAGGACAGTTGAAGTGTTCTTAGATAAGCTGACTGTGGATGGCTGCCAGCTTGTGACAGGCTAGAAGTAACTCTGTGGAAGGCAAAGACAGAAGGAGAGCAGACCCATCTAAGTGCAGTATTTCATAAGACATTTTATTCCGTAAAAGACAATTGGTAACTCACAAGATGTATGAGATCTCAGCGCATGTGGGATTAATAATATGGTTCATCTGCTCGTGGGGAAGACGATCTTCTCACTGGTAAAGAGGCAGCTGGTGAAGAGGCAGCTTCTAGACACTCAGGACAGCTCACAGACAGCGGTGTACGTCACTTCCGGTTGGAGAGAGAGCGGGGAGGAGCGTGCATTCGGAGCATGCATGCTCCTTCATCAGGCTATGACTGTGGCCATTTTGGAGGAGGTACAGTATATATAGTCTGTTGTGGCCAGGACTAATCAGGCGTTACCTTGGCAACCTTTCAAGGTGGTAATTAGTGGATCACGGGGCACTGGAGTGTCAGATTAACTAGTTAGATACCATCAAGGTAATCTAATAGCACTTCTGATAAAAACAATTGTGTACTGGATGGTTGCGATTGAAAGGTTTTACATTTATGATTAGAAACAATGGACCAACCAGTGAGTATCGAGACAATGATTATGGGCAATATGTATGTATATGGAGATATAAATAAACCAAATATAAGGATGAAAACAATAATAATGAACTGGAAATTAAAATTAAAATAAGAATAATAATAAAAATAAGTAAAAATAAATATAAATGCAGATAAAAATAGATTTAAATGTGGAATATAGTTACATGGAATGGAATGTGGACAGAGAGAGGCATAAGGGAGAGAGGGGAAAGAGGAGGAAATCGGGAAGGTGAAAGGTGGAGGGGGGGGGGGGGGCAGGGAGTTGAGAGGATGGAAAAAAATGGATGGGAAAAGAATGGGGGAGGAAGGGACACTAGGGAAATTAAGTGAAAGAATAGAGGATGACCAATTTGACAATGGGAGTAAGGTACATTGGGTACTTACTATAGGAGGATATCAAGAGGAGGAATAAGACCGTAAGTGTCCTTATGCCTAAAAATGATTGATGATGAAGATTGTTAGCCAAAACGAATGAAGGATTATAATAGGGCAAATATAATGTATACAATATCTCACAAAAAATGAGTACACCCCTCACATTTTTGTAAATATTTTATTATATCTTTTCATGTGACAACACTGAAGAAATTACACTTTGCTACAATGTAAAGTAGTGAGTGTACAGCTTGTATAACAGTGTCAATTTGCTGTCCCCTCAAAATAACTCAACACAAAGCAATTAATGTCTAAACCGCTGGCAACAAAAGTGAGTACGCCCCTAAGTGAAAATGTCCAAATTGGGCCCAAAGTGTCAATATTTTGATTGACCACCATTATTTTCCAGCACTGCCTTAACCCTCTTTGGCATGGAGTTCACCAGAGCTTCACAAGTTGCCACTGTAATCCTCTTCCACTCCTCTATGATGACATCACAGAGCTGGTCGATGTTAGAGTCCTTGCGCTCCTCCACCTTCCTTTTGAGGATGCCCCACAGATGCTCAATAGGGTTTAGGTCTGGAGACCTGCTTGGCCAGTCCATCACCTTTACCCTCAGCTTTTTTAGCAAGGCAGTGGTCGTCTTGGAGGTGTCCTTGGCGTTGTTATCAAGTTGGAATGCTGACCTGTGGCCCAGTCTCCAAAGGGAGGGGATCATGCTCTGCTTCAGTATGTCACAGTACATGTTGGCATTCATGGTTCCCTCAATGAACTGTAGCTCCCCAGTGCCAGCAGCACTCATGCAGCCCCAGACCATGACACTCCCACCACCATGCTTGACTGTAGGCAAGACACATTTGTCTTTGTACTCCTCACCTTGTTGCCGTCCCACATGCTTGACACCATCTGAACCAAATAACTTTATCTTGGTCTCCTCAGACCACAGGACATGGTTCCAGTAATCCATGTCCTTAGTCTGCTTGTATTCAGCAAACTGTTTGCAGCTTTTTTTGCATCACCTTTAGACGAGACTTCCTTCTGGGACGACAGCCATGCAGACCAATTTGATGCAGTGTGCGGCGTATGGTCTGAGCACTGACAGGCTGACCCCCCACCTCTTCAACCTCTGCAGCAATGCTGGCAGCACTCATATGTCTATTTCCCAAAGACAACCTCTGGATATGACGCTGAGCATGTGCACTCAACTTCTTTGGTCAATCATGCCAAGGCCTGTTCTGAGTGGAACCTGTCCTGTTAAACTGCTGTATGGGCTTGGCCACCATGCTGCAACTCAGTTTCAGGGTCTTGGCAATATTCTTATAGCCTAGGCCATCTTCATGTAGAGCAACAACTCTTTTTTTTTAGATCCTCAGAGAGTTCTTTGCCATGAGGTGTCTACTCCCCATTCACACCTGAGTCCTTGTAACACTAACGAGTCACATGACCCCGGGGAGGGAAAATGGCTAATCGGGCCCAATTTGGACATTTTCACTTAGGGGTGTACTCACTTTTGTTGACAGTAGTTTAGACATTAATGACTATGTGTTGAGTTATTTTGAGGGGACAGCAAATTTACATTGTTATACAAGCTGTACACTCACTACTTTACATAGTAGCAAAGTGTCATTTTGTCAGTGTTGTCACATATAATATATAATATATGGTGGTGCATGTTTATACCAGGGAGAAATTTTGCGTATATATAAATGAGAGTACACATGTATACAAGAAAGAATGGGGTATGGGATTAGAAGTTAAATGGTGTTAATCTAGACCAATATTTAAAATAAAGGTTTAATTTCTATTTCCTCATTCAGCCCACCCGGTGCAAGGGTATCTAATTGGTATATCCAGTAGGATTTTCTTGCGCAAAGGCACCTGAAGCATTCGGCTGCTGGGAAATTATTGGGTATTGCTTCGATTACCCAAACTTTTAGGTCAACGGAGGAGTGTCCATGGTGAATGAGAAAATGTTTGGGGACACTATGTTGGTCTGGCCCGGCGTCCACTAGGCGCCTGTGTTCCCCAAACCTTTTACGGAGTGTACGGATAATGCAGCCTACATATTGTAGGCCACAGGAACAGGATAGGCAATACACCACAAACTCTGATGAGCAAGTATAAAAGTCGGATACGGGATATTTTTGGCCCTTGGACTGGAATTATTTTGTCTATGGGTGACATGTGAGCAAGTCAGGCACTGAGACTTACGACATTGATACATACCTTGAATGTTGAAAAAAACTCAGGGAGGCACTGGTGAAGGAAGAAGTTGGTTTTAATCTGCTGGGTGCAATTTTGGTTTTTAGGTTCCTGGCTCGTCTGTAAGAGATGAGGGTCAGGCTGAGATTGTGGATTTAAGGTGTGGGTCCTCTTGTAGAATGGGCCAATGCTTTTGGAATATGCGTTCTATATTTCTAAATTTAGTGTGAAAATTGGTCGTGAATCTCAATCAGTAGCGTAACGTGGGTTGTCAGCACCCTGGGCAGGGCAAGAGATTTGCGCCCCCCTATCCTGCGGATTTTTAGCACTCTGAGTCCCTTCAGCTAGTACAGTAGTACTGACCAACCTGATTCCTATACCAACCTACTTGACCACTATACTAACCTGTCTGATACCTACATTGACCACTAAACTGACCTATCTGATTGCTATACTGACCAATACACTGACCTACCTGATTCCTATACTGACCACTACACTGACCTACCTGATTCCCGCACTGTCCACTACACTGACCTACCTGATTCCTATACTGACCACTACACTGACCCCCCTGATTCCTACACTGTCCACCACATACATTATTATGGCTCACTGATTGGTTGCTAGACAATACTGCACATAATTACCGTTTACCCATTGTTTGCTAGAGGTTACTGCACATCATTACTACAAACTGTTTGGTTGCTAGAGATTACAGCAGGTCATTACTGTTCACTGATTGGTTGCTGAAGGTTACTGCACATCATTACCACTCACTGGTTGCTAGAGGTTACTGCACATTATTAATGCTCCCTAATTGGTTGCTAGACATTGCAGCACATGATTATAGCTCACTGATTGGTTGCTAGAGGTTACAGCACATCATTACAACCCATTTGTTGCTTAAGGTTACAGCACATCATCTCACCGCCTGCACACCACAGACTGCGGAAGTGACAGGACCCACCAATAGACAGAAAAGAAGAACTAGAACTAACTAATTGGCAATGGGGGTTGAGGGGTGCGCTGTGTACGGAGTGCAAGGCTGAGGGATGCGCTTTGTACGGAATGCAGGGTTCAGAGGTGCGCGGTGTATGGACTGCAGGGTTGAGAGGTGTGCTGTGTACTGAATGCAGGGTTTAGAGGTGCGCTGTGTACGGATTGCAGGGTTGAGGGGTTCGAGCTGTGTGCAGGGTTGAGGGGGTGCGCTGTGTGCAGGGTTGAGGGGGGTGTGCTGTGTGTGGCGTGCAGGGTTGAGGGGGGTGCGCTGTGTGTGGCGTGCAGGGTTAAGGGTGGTATGCTGTGTGTGGCGTGCAGGGTTAAGGGGGGCGCTGTGTGTGGCATGCAAGGTTGTGGGGTGCACTGTGTGTGGCGTGCAGGTTTGAGGGGGTGCGCTGTGTATGACATGCAGGGTTGAGGGGGTGCGTTGTGTGTGGCTTGCAGGGTTGAGGGGGGTGAGCTGTGTGTGGCTTGCAGGGTTGAGGGGGGTGCGCTGTGTGTGGTGTGCAGGGTTGAGGGGGGTGCGCTGTGTGGCTTGCAGGGTTGAGGGTGGTGCGCTGTGTGTGGCTTGCAGGGTTGAGGGGGGTGCGCTGTGTGTGCGGGGAGTGGCTTGTAATAGAGAGGATGCCTGAGTCACTTGCCCTCCTCCTTTCCCCCAGTCTCCGCTTGGTCACAATCACTGGGATCATCATGGATGGTCTTCAGTGTTCATTTACTCACTGCTGTGTCAGTGTCACCACTGGAGCCAAAGCCGGGACTGCACCGCAACCTCTTCCTCATAGCTAAGCGGAAGAGATCACAGTCTCCTAGACTGCACAGCGCAGGAGAAGAGCTGCAGGTAACCTGCTGCCTGCCACTGCACCCCTCTAAATTTGGCGCCCGTAGCAACTGCTCCCCTGGCCCCCCCACGCTACACCACTGATTTCAATGGTTGTATGGATGAGGTGTTTTTATTATTTTCTCTATCTGTGGTATTGCTTTGTTGTGTGTATAACATGAAGGCTTCATCTATGAGGGTGGGTAACTTTTCTCTAGGAATTTTTGTTTAAGATGTTGACCATGGGTAGTGTAATCTTAATCTCTAGTACAGTTATGTTTGAGACGACAGTATTGGCTTTTCAGGATGTTCTTGATCCAACGAGGGTGGTGACAACTGTGGTACTGCAGATAAGAGTTGCCTGCGGTTGTTTTAGTGTCATTTTGGGAATGTATGATCCCTTGATCATGACTGAGTGTCAGGAAAGCTAAAGATTTATCATCACAGACTGAAGTGAATGATAAACCCATATCGTCAGTACTAAAGTGGGCTACAAATTGTGGGATTAGAGATTTAGGACCATCCCAAATGATTATGATATCATCGACCATAAAATGTCAAGTGTGAGAAAAAGGGATTGTTATGCCAGATGTAGCGATTCTCCCACAAACCCATGGTGAGATTGGCATAGCTTGGGGCAAAGTTAGCTCCCATGGCTGTGCCATGAGTCTGTAGGTAGAAGTCACCATTGGATTCAAAGTAGTTATGCGTCAAGCAGAATTTCATGGCTTACAGGATGAATTGAGCTTGACTGGTGTTCAGCATAGTGTCATTATTAAGGAATTGTGGTACAGCTCTCAAGCCAACCTCATATGGTATAGAAGTATACAGTGAGACTACATCTAGGGAAAGCCATATGTAAGATGGTTCCCAGGTGTAATTTTTGAGAGTTTGTAAAAGATGTATGCTGTCTTTGATGTATGAAGGTAAACTTTGAGCTAATGGCTGTAGGAAATGATCATTATATGTGCAGAAATAGCTTGTGATGCTCTCCATGGCAGCCACTATAGGTCTACCAGGTGTGTTTGTGGGGTCTTTGTGAATTTTGGGCAAGTGGTAAAAGTAGGGTCTGTGGTAGAATTGATGTTTAAGGAAAGCTTTTTCAGATTTATCTATGATTCCGTCTGTGGAAGCCCTATCTATTATTTCATGTGCTTCTATGCTGAAGTTTGGGAGGGGATCTTTGGATAATTTGGCATAAGTGTTAGTGTCAGAAAGTAATCGTAATGATTCTTAGTCAGACATGTTTTGAACTACTAGGCCACCACCATTATCTGCCGTTTTGATGATTAAATTGGAGTTTTTGGTAGGGTCATTAAGTGCAGTGCGTTCAGAGGGAGAAAGATTGGACGATGTGGAAGGAGTGTGGGGATTGTGTTGCCACAGGCGGCATATGTCTGCATAGACAACCTGGTAGAAGGTTTGGATGAATGGTCCTTTGGCAAAGGTGGGATTAAAGACAGACTTGGGGCGAAAGGTAGTATGCTGAATGGGTGGGGAGGTGAGTACATGTTGAGTAAGAAGATCAACATATTGTTCTTTATCTTCAGTGTACAATTGTTCTAGAAGAGATTGGGCTGTATAGTCTGAAATGGTGGAATCCAATGTACCATCCTGGACTGGATCTGACTCCAGGATGGCCTCTGGATTGTTGTCCTGTTTAACAGCATTCATGGTGAAGTAGCGTTTGACCGTGAGATTTCTGGTAAATCTATTTAGAGCTATAAAAAGTTGAAATTAATTTGGGGCTACTGAAGGAGCAAAAGTAAGGCCTCTGCTGAGTAAGGAAATTTCAGAGGAGAGGCAATGGTCTGAAAGATTAAAAATCTTTATAGTCTCCAAACTTTTCTTTGGGTGTCTGTTTCTTCCCCCTCTTCTGCCTCATCTGTGAGTTTTCTTTTCATTGCGGGCAGGGGGTGTGGACTAAAAAAGAGGAATCTGATGTGGTGGAAGTGGATGTGCTAGAAAGTTTGGAGGGATCCACAGAGGATGGTATTGGGATTCCTGATTGGGACAACTCTGTGAGAGACAATGCGGGTGTAGGGATAGGCGAGTGGACCTTCATACCCATGTGGGCTGCAGTATTGGGTAAGGAAGGGGAAAATTTAGTAGACTGAGTGGATGGGAGTTCCATAGAGGTAGGGGCTGGAGAATGGGTGTTGAAAACCTGGGTACCAACGGGACATAAGGTTGTTGCCACTGTGGAGGTTCCATGTGGAACTGGAACCTTGAGGGGTTTATTTGATGATGAGTTACACGTGGTACGTGAGTTGGGTCTTTGATGTTTAGGCTGAAATTTAGAACGATTGGAGGGGTGGAGTGGAATGGGAGGATTAGTGGGATGGGACCTACGTGGACCATAATGAGATGACAAGAGAAGATCTCTAGAGCCGCGGTCATTGAGATGTAGGGAAAGAAGTGGCAGAGGTTTGGCTGGGGGGTGCGGAGAGTCTCCTGTAGTCTGTGAGACTGTGGGGGAGTGAGGAGGCTCAACTGCATCTGACTGGGGGTAAGAGAAGAGTAATTTCTCTCCAGTAATATGTGTAATTGGTGTTGTAGTCATCTAGGTCTCTGTGAATTTTACCTCAATGAAATTGAGCACCGCTGTCTGTGAGCTGTCCTGAGTGTCTGGAAGTGCTGGGAACCACCAGCGTCCCTGGACCCATCAGCTGCCTTTTCACCAGTGAGAAGATCGTCTTCCCCACGAACAGATCAACCACATTATTAATCCCACATGCGCTGAGATCTCATACATCTTGTTACCAATTCTTAAATGTCTTAATATTGCTGCACTTAGATAGCGCTGCTCTCCTTCTGTCTTTGCCTTAGCCCGCATGGCTATGCTAATTTACAGACCTAAAGTGATTGTAAACCTCAGAGGAAATCTGAACAAAGCACATCCTTTAATACTGTGTACTCATCTCTATCTAAAGCACGGAGTGTGATTTCTCTCTGCTGACTCATTCCTCTGTTATTTGCATGAGTCACTTTTGACAGCTTTTCACAATACCAAGAGAAAAAAAAGGTGACGGGGAGTAGAGCTTCAGCACAGAGCCTGTAGTTTATAGCCACAACTGTGCATGTTTTTTGTGTACTGTGTGGAGGGGGGGGGGGGGGGATGTCCCTTCCCTTCAATCAGGGCTCAGAGCTCCGCAGTGTGAAACTTCCGATCCTGCCCCCTGCTTTTCAGAGCTGGGAGATGCTGCGTAAAAGGTGTGCTGTGAGCAGCTGTAGTGGATTGAGAGCTGCGGATAAACAAATACAACTTGAGTAGGAGGATATGTTTCAACTCTGTGTATGACCTGAGGCTGGTCACTTCACTGAGTATATGTAAGGGTTTACAACTACTTTAAGGCCCCGTTCACACTTCAGCATTTGTTGCATGTTTTTTGTGTGACAGCAACCCATGACAAACACACAAGAAGAAGGTCTGGGAGCTTTTCCAGTGTTGAGCTTTGCGTGTTTGCTAACCACATTTGGGGTACCAATTAATAGCACCACAATTGCGATTCACAATTTGTGTGAAAATGAAAATTTCCTTTCAAATATAGTGCCTGGGGGTACCCTTAGTCTGCCTGTAAAGTGACGCATCTGTACCATGCATAGAACCTGCTGCAGCGAAACAGACATTTATAAGAAAAAAAATGACATTTAAATTGCTGACAATTCAAAACCATTGCCGGCAATACAAAAATGTAAAAAAAAAAAAAAAAAATGGCGTGGGGGGTCCCCTCTTAGTCCATACTAGGCCCTTCGGGCCCCCCGACCCTCCGGAACTATACCAGGCCACATGCCCTCAACACGGAGGGTGTTTTGGGGTCCCCATTTTGATGGGGACAAGGGCCTCTTCCCAACAACCTTGAGCGGTGGTTGTGGAGGTCTGCAGGCAGGGGGCTTATCAGAATCTGGAAGCCCCCTTTGCCCTGCCCCATATGAATGAGATCAGATCCTGGCCCTCCCCCATGTGAATGAGTATGAGGCACATAATTGTGAAGTGGAAGGAAAATGATAAGTTTTTTTTTACAAGTTTTTTACAAATAAATATCTGAAAAGTGTGGCGTGCATTTGTATTCAGCCCCCTTTACTCTGATACCCCTAACTAAAATCAAGTGGAACACATTGCCTTCAGAAGTCACCTAATTGGTAAATAGAGTCCACCTGTGTGTAATCTAATCTCAGTATAAATACAGTTGTTCTGTGAAGCTCTCAGAGGTTTGTTAGAAAACCTTACTGAACAAATAGCATCATGAAGGCCCAGGAACACACCAGACAGGTCAGGGATAAAGTTGTGGAGAAGTTTAAAGCAGGGTTAGGTTATAAAAAAATATCCCAAGCTTTGAACATCTCACGGAGCACTGTTCAATCCATCATTAGAAAATGAAAAGAATATGGCACAACTGCAAACCTATTAAGACATGACTGTCCACCTAAACTGACAGGATGGGCAAGGAGAGCATTAATCAGAGAAGCAGCCAAGAGGCCCATGGTAACTCTGGAGGAGCTGCAGAGATCCACAGCTCAGAAGGGAGAATCTGTCCACTGGACAACTATTAGTTGTACACTCCACAAGTCTGGCCTTTATGGAAGAGCGGCAAGAAGAAAGCCATTGTTGAAAGAAAGTTATAAGAATTCCCATTTGCAGTTTGCGAGAAGCCATGTGGGGGACACAGCAAACATGTGGAAGAAGGTGCTCTGGTCAGATGAGACCAAAATTGAACCTTTTGGCCTAAAAGCAGTGGTGGCCGTCCATTATGGGTGCACGGCACTGCCCCCCCTATCCGTGCGTCCAACCCCCTAATCTACATTCGGGGCACCGGATGCATGGATTCCAGCAGGACAGCGACCCCAAACATACAGCCAGAGCTACAATGGAAGATCAAACCATACAATTTAGATCATGTGTTAGAATGGCCCACAGACGCTCTCCATCCAACCTGACAGATCTTGAACTATTTTGCAAAGAAGAATGGGCAAAAATTTCACTCTCTAGATGTACAAACCTGGTAGAGACATACCCAAAAAGACTTGCAGCTGTAATTGCAGTGAAAGGTGGTCCTACAGAGTATTGATTCAGGGGGGCTGAATGCAAACTTTTCACATACTTTGTGGTGGTCTATCACATAAAATCCCAACAAAAAACAATTACGTTTTTGGTTGTAACATGACAAAATGTGGAACATTTCAAGGGGTATGAATACTTTTTCAAGGTAGTGTAAAAATCAGGTCAGTGGTTTACTAAGGGGTCTATTTTAAAAAAATCCTGTATTAATGTGAGAAACATTTGAACAGCTGCAATGAAAAATCACTTTATTTTGTCTATATGATTATTTCCTATTATTGTAAGTGTCATCTAGTGGCCATAATGTGGTCATTTCCTGAAATACCTCAATCAGAAAAATACTACATTATGGCCACTAGATGGCCCTGGTGATCAAAGGAAATAATCATATTAGACAAAATATGGCAGTTTTTTGTTGCAGATGTTTGTCACATTTGCACAGCAATTAAAAAAAAAAATAGACCATATAGTATAGAGGCAGGGACAAGGATGACAGCTCAGGAGATTGAACCTTTGGAAGTCCAACTCGAGTATAAAACCTTTTAATTTTGGAGTACAGTGGTGTAGGGCTGAAAACTATTACTATCTGAGTTCCCACTGCAAACATTTACTCTCACTTTCTAATGCATGGGCAGGAAGTCAAATGGACAGGATGTGAAGGCTCTCCAGTGTAGACAGAGACTGCCACAAAAACAAATTTCTAATACAACAGGTAAGGGATAGAACCTCAGTCAGATTTTATTGCTGTGTATTCTCCTGTTTTGAAGATTTTATTCCCCTCAATTTTTTGCCCTGTTATCACAAAGGTCATCTCTCCACTGGAGTCAACAGCAATAAAAATCTGGTAGTTCTTACATTTCCCTTCTCTGCTCAAAACTAATAAAAAAAGTCTGAAGGTTCAATAAACACTGCATTTATACTTATATCCACTAGATGGCGCTCATGTTGAATGGTAAAATGAAATCTACTTCTTTGAAAGTAATTGATTTTACAGCTGAGCACATCCAACTTTCTTTTTGTACCATCCAATAGCTAGTCCTAAGGGAGAAATTAGAGCAGCAAGAGCAAGAACAGCATCACATCTGGCTGTGTATCTCGGGCACAGCATCATTACTAAAGAGCTCCCCCAGGATCCCAAAGTAAATATCTAGAATCTGGGATGTAATAATCTGCTCTGCTATGAAAGGCTTCAAATCATTTCTTTTTCTGTTGCATCTAATTGGCAGTTTAATGGTAGGTATATATACATATTATTGTTCCGTGCACTACCTGCTGTCTGTATGTATGTATAAATGTTTTTATATACAGAATATAAATTGAATTGGAAAAACTTGTTTAAGTTATTTGATGTATCCAAATGTTATATATATATATATATATATATATATATATATATATAGATATATCTATATCTATATATATATATATATATATATAGATATATCTATATCTATCTATCTATCTATCTATCTATCTATCTATCTATCTATATACACATACACACACACACGCACGCACGCACGCACATACACACATATATAAACGTGAAAATGCTTTCATTCCTTTTAGACTTTTTGCTTTCTTATTTGCCAAGTTGCAAACTTTCCAGTTTTGCTGTTCACCTGGCAGGCTGAGTTTTCATATAAAGCAATCTACCATTATGCTGATAGATTGCCCCCCAAAAAATAATTTAATGTGAAATGTAACAATTTTTCTAGAACTTGATTTCAGTGAAGAACACAGATTACTCCCACACATCTCCCAGTAATACACCTAAGGGAACACTGAAATCTGCTATATCTGCAAATGTTTAATATGTGAATTATTTTCAGAGAAACATATTTTGTCTAGATTTTTATTCTGATTTAATGGATGCATTTATTTCCGTTTTAGCTCCTTACATTGGAAGTAACTGAAAGCTGGCATGACTTGGATAACACAGAGTATGACTGCTGGCCTCTGGAGAAGCCTGATGAAGTAAATATGATAGATTGTGGAGGTAAGGCTGCAATAAGCATGCTTGAGCAAGAGATGCTGATGCTGCATTATGAAGCTAGGCAGAGCACATGATCTGCTCTCTAATAAAACAGAGATGTTACAATATGCACCAAGTTTTATTGGTTATCCTTATGTATATATTACAAATAGTCATTTATCTTAAATAACCTGCAGTGTAATTGCATGTTGACACGTTACCTTGTCTGTTACTATGTTACTATTTACTAAAACTGGAGAGTGCAAAATCTAGTGCAGCTCTGCATAGAAACCAATCCGATTCTAGTGTTTTTTTTTTGTTTTTTTTTTTTGTCAAAGCTTAATTGAACAAGTTGAAGTTGGAAGCGGATTAGCTACCATGCATAGCTGCACCAGATTTTGCACTCTCCAGTTTTGGTAAATCAACCCCTATGTCTGCCTACCACATTCAAAGATCAGTTCTGATCAGTTATGGCTCAGAACCCTAAAGAGGGAACAAATAGACATTAATCATTAAAATGAGCACTTACATAAATATGGAGTATTATTATTATTATTTGGAGAACAAAAAGTGTCCCCTTATTGCCTTGAAGGCTAGGCAAAGGCTTGCATGGTCTCTGCCCCCTGGGAGTATTGCAAGTAGTCCAAATAGACTACAGAGAGGGTGCTGTGTTCAATTAAATAGGTTTTGCCTCCAAAAGCTGGAGTAAGATGGTGGGATCTACAAGGCACAAACACGCTCCAACATTACTAAGCAAGAAGCAGAGCCTGCATTTGTAATATGCAAATATAACTGCCCTATTGTACATACATTTATTCAAACCATATAAAGTTTTTCAAACGTTAACGTGTTTGTACCATTATTAACATTTATATGACCTCTTATACATACAGTATATTGAAAGAAGAAGTAAAAGGACTTTAATTTTCTTTAATTTCCAGTCCTGTAAACAAGTCTCTCTGTCTCTTTCTGTATATCTGTTGGACTCCCATTCTTCTTATTTTGCACTTCAGGTCCGAATTCAGCCCAAAATTCGGGCTGAATTTGGACCTGAAATGGTGAACCAGGACGCACAGGACCCCTGCTGGGAGCCGCATCTGCATCCAGTATGAACCGAGCCTTATGCCGCGTACACACGAGCGGACTTTACGGCGGACTTTGCCCGGCGGACTGGATTTCGTCAGACAATTCGATGTGTGTGGGCTCCAGCGGACTTTGTTTTCTCAAAAGTTGGACGGAATTAGATTTGAAACTTGTTTTAAATTTATCCGACGGACTCTTCTTTCTAGCGGACAAACCGATCGTCTGTGTGCTAGTCCGACGAACTCAAACTGACGCATGCTCTGAAGCAATTACAAGACGGAAGCGCTCGGTCTGGTAAAACTAGCCTTCGTCTTGAAGCTAGCACATTCCTCTTCTGTCGTCTTTTAATACAGCCTTTTTTTAGAATCGATAATGCGAGAGGAATGAAGTTGTTTTTCTGCTTTATATTCACACAGAGTTCTCACAAACTTCTTTCTTCATCATTTATCCTCCTGCCATGACTAATATAATATTTTGTAACAGCCAGATCTCCATAACTTTAAAATTTTAAAATAGATTTTTTTTTTTCTTTTACTTGCACAGGATTGGGTACTCTTTGCAAAGTCAAGCTTTAAAATAATTTCTGATGCTCTGGAGCAATTGCACTTGCAGAGGGCAACTGCCCTCTGCAAAGTGCACAGACTATTTGCTTTTCTCAAATCAACCCCATAGTCTTTTCGACCTGTACCTGCCTACTCCCAAACAAAATGGCGTTTTTTAATCAAAAGACATAGGCAAGAATGTAAGGTAAACCAAAATGTATTTATTTTATTCCCACAAAAATTAGGAAGGCAACACTGGACACACTTTTAGAATCTGGGAAGCCTTTCGTCCCCCAGGACACACATCAAGTTTGAGGACAAGAAAATAGGTATCTTGCGACTATAGGGAGCACAGGGAGCACAGTCAGACCAGACAGAAACCAGGCAATCACTTTCGACTCTTCTGTGGAGCCTTCCCTCCACGCTTCTCTGCAGCCTTCCCTCCACGCTTCTCTGCAGCCTTCCCTCCACGCTTCTCTGCAGCCTTCCCTCCACGCTTCTCTGCAGCCTTCCTCGGAGGTTGTGCCTCTGGTGGTGTACTTGGGGCAGGAGGAGGAGGAGGAGGAGGAGGAGGATTGGCTTCATCTGCTAGATAGGTTGTAGTAGTAAGCTCCCCTCTCAAGCCCTTCTGGTAAGCCTGGAAAATTAGACCCTCACAGAGGAGGCGTTGGCCCTTTTCCAACTCCAGTAATCTGCTGGCTATATAGGTGCCATACGCCTCCTCTGCATTGGGAGGTTTGCTCAGGATCCGGCTTGCTTCCCGTATGAGGTCTAGGGATTCCTGCTCTGTTGGTGTCATTCTACTGGGCCTTTTGTGGAGAATGCGGAGGGGAGGCACCTGACACTCTGTGCGGCTTCTACTTGGCCCAGCCACAGCCTCCTCCTCTCTCCCACTGGGCAAGGCCTCCTCCTCTCTCCCACTGGGCAAGGCCTCCTCCTGGCTGAGGTCATCCTGTGTAAAAAAAGGGACATAGTTGTAATTTTCTGTTATGCAATCACACACAATTTTTAGCTCCTTAACTTTCAAATATAATTACACAAAATAGTAAAGGCTATCTATTTGACCACACCATTATTTCAGATGACCAACAAGATCTGAGGTTACGTATATATTTGGCCACTACTGTCTAGTGATGTATCTACATATTACTCTTTGTGCAGAAGTGATTTTTTAGGAAGCACTTTCAAAATTAACACCTTAACATCATTAATAACATTTACACAATCCCCAAATCTAAAAAAAAAGTATACCTGGCTGAAGCTGGGCGCATCCACTTCATCAATGGTGAAAAGGCCCAGTTCATCCTGGGACTCCTCAGCTGGGGTGGAGGTGGATGGAAGGCTGGAGGGAAGAGTGGATGGAAGGCTGGAGGGAAGAGTGGAGGGAAGGCTGGAGGGAAGGGTGGGGGGAAGGGTGGAAAGTGATTGCCTGGCTTCGGTCTGCTCATCCAGGAATCGCAGTTTGTGGTAATACCACAACTTGGGTACATATACTTGGTCAGCTGCTGCCCCGGATCTGAGCGACTCCTGGATTTTTCTGTGTTCCCGCTTATACATGTTACGCAAGATACCTATTTTCCTGTCCACAAACTTGAGGTCTGCCTGGGGGAGTCGAGTCTTCACAAACTCTAAAAGTGTGCCCAGTGTTGCCTTCCTAACATCCCGATTATAATATAGGGGGTGTTTGACCTCCCACAGGTTTTTCTTGTCCTCATAGAGCTCAATAAAATGGCACAAAAATTCTTCCTCTTTAAAGGGATTCATTTTTTCTGGAAGACAAGACACAAGATCAAAACTTAAATGTCAGGCCCAAATCTCAGGATTAGTTTGTGTTGTAATCTAGGGGACACACACACACACACACACACACACTCTTTAATCTTACCTTCGTTTGTGACGGTCGCTACTTCCGCACGGACATACATAGGCCATCGTAATAGCTTGATATACACTGCGCATGTGTCATGCTCCGCCTCCGTCGCCCGCCCCTGACGTTCGTAAGTACGATTTGGCCCCGCCCCTTCACTCTTCGTTGCGCAGTGGGAGTAGATAGCAAAAGATGGCGGAGCGATTAAGTGAAAGTAGCGCGGAGGAAAGCCCGGAGCCCCAAACATCCACATCCCGGAGGAGATATAAGGCCACCAACATGTCTTTTGAAGAGATGGTGGAGATGGTGTCCATATTGAGAAGGGAGGACTACGATGGCAAAAAAGGACCGTACACACGACCCAATCTGAGAAAGGACAAAATAATGTCCTCAATTGTCACCGCTCTTGAAGGGAAATTTGGGACAAAACGTTCGAAAGAACAATTGCGGAAGCGGTGGTCTGACATAAAAAGTCGGGAGCCAGACCAATATTGGCGAATAAAGAAGGTGCTTAAAAAAAGTAAGTACTTGTGTTTTACTATTGAGATACAGAACTTGCATGCTGATCCTTATTTTTGGCGGTTTTTCTGCATCGTTCGTAAATACCGTTCTTTGGAATAGATATGATACTTTATAAAGTGACGTTATTTTTTCGCCAAATACGATGGGACAGTGTTGGACATACATTTATGGCTTGATAATTTGTCGAATTCCCCCAATGAGTTGATGTGGTGTAGATGTGTTTGAAAATATAATGCTTCCTCAAAAATGATTCAGTGTAATGTAGGGACAGGACACAGCAGCTGTTTCCACATCTGTACTCACGAGCACTATAGTTAGTGGGAATGATTTAGCAGTCCCACTATTGTTCTTCGATTTTATTTATTTTTAAATTTACTTTTAATTTTATTCCGTATGTTTTTTGGCTCTGCGTAACTTCTGCATACTTTCAGCTATTAAAACCATTCAACTATTAAAATGTTCGTCTCTTTTAGCTGATGTGTGGTCTTTTTCAACTTTTTTACTACCATTTATACGTTTTTAAATATTAAGGTTTTTTTCACTTGTTTAAACATTGAATTCAATGGGAGCATGCTTGAAATCCTTAAATTCTTCTTCCGCTCACAAAAGTTTCAGCTCCTTCATACTTTCACCTAGAGACACCAAACAAACTTTACAATGTTCAATAAATATTCAGCTATCTGGCTATATCCTTTCAGTTTGATATTTTTGTAATTTTTGGATAAAAAGCTTTTTGTTTAGAGGTCATTTCGTGAAATTTTAGACATTAATCAGAGTGTACTGTGTGTGTTTTGTTGCCATGGTTACCAAAGCTTCTGTTATACACAGGGGGGAGGTGGCTGGAGCATCTCAGCTCTGATTACAGAGCCTGGGGGAGGGGACAGACACACCATGTACTGATTTATAATAGAGGAATATGATGGGGGCAGTTTTGATGGCGGTCATTTTAGCAATTTAGCTATTCAGCATTCCCACGCATTTTGCGCAGGAAATGCATTTTCTAGTGTACTATGTGACCATCACTAAATTTTTGAGGGGTAATACACATAGGAGATCATTGAGGTGTCAGCATCTGTGAAACTTGCCCGAAAATAAGCATTCTTTATAATTGTTGTTCATAGGTAAGGTTCATCCTGTCAACAACATTTATTATGATGCAAAATTGGCAAAAAATCTTAACCAACGTTTTACTTTATTTATTAAAACCAAAAAGATCAGTGTGTTTTAACTATACCTTTTTTTCTAATCTCATAGGGGAGAAAAGACTCAGACAACAGTCCAAGGATCTCAGGACCCCCCCAAGTCACCAGCCTGAGGCCGAACCTACCCCAAGCCCCAGCCCAAGACCACGCCCACCCGACGACCTTGAGGAAGTAGAGGTGGAGGAAGTGTGCGAGGTTTCAAGCCCACCAAGTGAGTGACTGACACCCCAGCTTGAGTTACTGTATTTTGGCGTGCATATTGTAAACCTTGTTTTTATTCACTCGTTTTAGGTGAGTTTCTGGTTGTGGAAGGCCAAACGGCCGAGCACTTCACCACAGACAGTGCGCAAAGATTAATTGGCCAGATTATGCTGTGGAATGGCCACATAGATCAAATGCGTGAACAAATTCACAGCATGAAACTTCGCCTGGACTCCATGCAACAGGAAATGAAGAACATGATTGATGTTTTGGGCCGAATATAATCACGTTTGGCCTAAAAACATCAATCATGTTCTTCATTTCCTTGGGAAGTTTTTTTGTTATTAAAAATTTTTTTACTAGTTTGGGGGTATAACCAAATTTACTATGTGTGATGCACACGGTGTGTCATCATGTGCTATCTTCCATCATGGGTTAGCAATGTACTTGTTTTGTGTTTGCAAACCCTTCATCCTGAAAAATCTTTGGTGGTGAGAGGAACCAAAAATGGGATTGCACACACAAAACACGTACATTGCTCTCCCATGATAGGAGATAGCACATGTTGACTTGACCCTTTAGTAAAGCTCAATTTTGAGCATCTTATAAATGACAAATTTCTGCAAGGGTGACATTACATGCACCGTTCTAGAAATATTGAACTTTGTAAGTTCATTTATTGTAAGTTTTGTTTCTAAAAACACTGTTGTGTATGTAAATCTTGTTAGATAAAGTTCTATATATTTGTGAAAAAATGGCTTGAATAATTTAGTCAAAGATAATTTTTTTACACAACGTAAAATATTTTTGAAAAAAAAAAAAAGAACAAAAAAAAATAAAAAATATGGTAAAAAATGCACCTTTCAATGTGCACCAAGTAAAATTTTTTACCCTATACAATGTGTGTGGCTGTTTCTTGAAGTCAAAATTTTGGGTTTGTTTTTGTGGGCCTGATTAACTAAAGCTAAATGCACTTGACACTACTACAAGTGCACTAGGAGACAGACATAACTTAAAGGTAAACAACAATAAAAACAAGATATTTAGATAAACCAATTTTCTTTTTTATTTTTTAAACAAACTTACAGCTGTTGCTGAATAGCAATGGCCCCCCGACCATTAAAATAATTCACATAACGGTCACGCACTTGACGTGCGGTTTGGGGGGCCAAGCCAATACGGCCAATTTCTAGGCCTGTGAAAGTGCTAGCCTCTTCCAGTCTGGCCTCAGGCCCAACAGAGGATAGATATGTAGCTGAATGTCTCCTTAAAAAGTTATGTAAAATGCAGCAAGCAAGGATGACGTGGTTGATTTTATAGTCCGCCAAATTAATAGCCGTAAGGAAGATACGGAACCGGCTGGCCAGAATACCAAAGGCATTCTCCACAACCCTTCTTGCTCTGGCCAGCCGATAATTAAATACCCTCCTCTCAGGTGTGAGTGTCCTTTGGGGGAAAGGCCTCATCAAGTTCTCACAGAGAGCAAATGCTTCATCAGCAATAAAAACTGAGGGGAGTCCATCCACATTATCGTCATCAGGTGGCAATTCCAGGCCACCGGTCTGGAGACGATGGCACAGCTCGGTCTGTGCAAAGACTCCTCCGTCAGACATCCGGCCGTTCTTCCCCACATCCACAAACATAAAGTCCAAATGTGCCGAGACCACCGCCATCAAAACTACACTATGGAACCCCTTGTAGTTAAAGAAATAAGACCCCGAATGCGGTGGTGGCACAATCCGGACGTGCTTCCCGTCAATCGCCCCTACACAGTTGGGAAAGTCCCAACGGTCAGCGAACTGGGAGGCCACAGTCTGCCATTCCTGTGGACTTGAAGGAAACTGTGGAGTGCAAAAAAAAAAAAGATAAGGACTTTAATAAAAAAATTGTATATCAGATTACACCAAAACATTAGTAAACAACAGCAGTCAAATATTATGAATATGTGTGTTTGTAATTGAAATGTGGAAAAACATAAGGCACACTTATAAGATTACTCACCCCCTATGATGGCCCATTGATACATTTGAATGTGGGGGGAGGGGTTCTAATTAGGTTAACAAACACACCTGACTGGCTCAAACATTTGTGGGGTGGGGGAGGGGTTCTAATTAGGTTAACAAACACACCTGACTGGCCCAAACATTTGTGGGGTGGGGGAGGGGTTCTAATTAGGTTAACAAACACACCTGACTGGCTCAAACATTTGTGGGGTGGGGGAGGGGTTCTAATTAGGTTAACAAACACACCTGACTGGCTCAAACATTTGTGGGGTGGGGGAGGGGTTCTAATTAGGTTAACAAACACACCTGACTGGCTCAAACATTTGTGGGGTGGGGGAGGGGCAAACAAGACAATGGAGCAGACAATATACATTGTTCAATGGACTATAGGCTAGAGAAAAAAATGGACCCAGCATTGCATGGTGGGGAGGTTAATGAAAGAAATTATGCATGTAGGGCAATAAATGATTAAAATAGGCATGCACGAAGATAAAGGGGACATTCACAGCAGATTGAAAGCATGGCAATTAGGTAAAGAGGACAGTTCTACAATATATCTAAAAACAGTTAATACATATCATGTAATGTTAAAGGATAAAACTTACCTTCATATATTCCTTCTGCAGGACCTGAATAATAGCAGAACAGGTCTCTGGGATTATGATCCCCAGAGCCTGGGGGGAGATGCCTGACGAGAACTTTAAGTCCTGAAGACTTCTCCCTGTCGCCAAGTAACGTAACGTGGCAACTAGCCTCTGCTCCGCACTGATGGCTTGCCTCATGCAGGTATCCTGCCTGCTGATATAGGGGGTCAGCATAGCCAGCAGACGCTCAAAGACGGGGTCCGTCATCCTGAGAAAATTCCTGAAATCCTCAGGATTATTCTCACGGAGCTCACGGAGCAAAGGCATATGAGAGAACTGGTCACGCTGGCGCAACCAATTCTTGGTCCATGAACTTCTCCTCACCCTGTTCATGGACTGGACTCGGGTCAAAGTATTAACCCCAACACCAAGTCCCCACACAGCACGAACTCGAGAACGAGAACGTCCACTCGACATGGCTTCAAAACGGTCGGCTGCTCAAACAAACAAACTTATAACAAACGCACTGAAGAACAGCAAGGCCTATGAAGAACGACCTGAAAATCAGGAACGAGCGGACCAGAACGGCCTGCAAGGCAGGTTACGAACTGACCAACACGCACTGAAAAGCAGATACAAACCTCACAAGCACAAACTGAACCGCAGAAAACGAACGAAATAAGCTGAAGTGTGAAAAGCGCGAATCGTCTCTAACCAAACTTCTACTAACACGAGATAAACACGAGATTAGCAGAAGGAGCCCAAAGGGTGCCGGAGTGGGGCTTGGACTTCCTTTTTCTAGTCCCGTCGTACGTGCTATACGTCACCGCGTTCAAAACCAGCGGACTTTTGCAATGAGCGTGTGTGGCCAAGTCCGTCCGTTTTTAAGTCCGGCTCAAGGAGCCAACAAAGTCCGACGAAAAGTCCGCCGGGCAAAGTCCGCCGTAAAGTCCGCTCGTGTGTACGCGGCATTAGAGTTAATAAAGTGTGAAGATACAAGTGGTTACCAAAGGTAACAAAAGTTTCTCTAGCAGCCTGTCGTAATCATGTACATGTGACAAGTGGGATAGCCTCTTGCAGGAGGAGCTTTTGTCAGCACTCTCTCCCTTTAGCAGGTCCGTCTCCCACAGCAATAGAAGCAGATCAGCACCACAGAGGTCCCTCAGCCTGTGCATAGGTATGGAAGAGAAAGCAATAATGACGTGCATGCATGGAATCCATGTTAGGTGCACGGCGGGACCCCATACCGTTACTGGGAGTGGGGTAGCAGTGATACACTGGACAGGTGGAGAGGGCATTGGCTCTACATGTCCACAATATAAACACCACAATATGCACCGTAGTGGTGTATATTAACATCAAAAGAGTTGACTAGAGTTTAATCGTCTGTTCAACAAAAGGTACCCCATGTGTAAGGCAGTGACTCTATCCAATATGCCTAGCATAGCCCAGTAGAACCCATTCCATGGTAGGCCACTTACTGTATGTGACCCTTGCTTGGCATCCAACAAGGAGAGAAACACAGGACGTAACTACCACCCTGCTACTTTACCCCCCAACATAATTTGGCACCCAACGTGGGTCTTAGCCTACTGAATACACCTGAAGACCACCTCCAAGGGACCATGGCATTAATTAACTAGTTAGAACTTATCCAGGCTTGCCCAGATTAGCCCACTTGACTAATCATGACTGTTTCTTATTGGAGCTTGCATGAGGTTCCATCACAAGTTTGGCAGATATCCTGATAAGGAGCGACCTAGCAACCATACCCAGAAGAAAGTGCATATACTCTACATGTGCTGTCTCCAGCCATCATGGTTGGTCAACTATTACCGTGGAAGCGGATCCCTCCACTCACCAATGCCAGGGAACTGTACCATCCAGTATATCAGTTTGCCCTTTGCAGTTTGGGCACCTGGGAAGAATTTTGGGTCCTCCGTCCACCTGCAAGAGGCACCTGACCACACTTGCCCCTTGGGCTTATTGTCACATCTGTAATACACAGCTGTTCTGGTGCCTGTTTGAAGAGAAACCCTCCAGTGAGATTGGTCCAGTCGACCTTCCCAAGGCTACCACTGTTGCCGGAGCTGATACTCTTACTGAATCACCGGCAAAGATTCTAAAGCCCTGCAAGAATCACTTCACCCGGATGGCCTCCCCCACAGGCTCAGGGGTCAAGTTGCCATCCAACGCCACTGAAGCTCAGACTTGCTCAGTCAGGAGAGCTGCCGGAGCGCCCTAGAGCTCATCCTGGAGGAGCTGCGTCTCCAACTGTACTAGACTCTCCTGCTGTGGACTCTCTGGATAGCACCAGCCCCTCTATTCTGGATTCTCCATTGCTGGACCTTCATCTGCCCCTGTTGCTGGAATATGCCCCAGCCAAAGAGTCTCCGCTGATGCAGAGATCTCTTCATTCCCGTGACTGGCCCAAGGGGATCTCCTGGGAAAGTCTCACTTTTGACCTTGAGGAGGAATTACCACTGCCACTGGAGCTGTCTGTACTTTGTCCTCATCCACCTTGGGCACAAGTATCACCTACATCAGATCCTGGCTTTGTGGATTGAAATGGGCACAAGTACCTATGGCCACCAGATGCCTACTTAACCCAAGGTCGAGTACATTATAAAGCGCTTTTTAACCATTTAGCCCAGTTACAATGATATATGGAGCACTGTGTTATGAGAACATACAGGTGAGTGTTCCCATACTGTTACTGGGAGTGAGTAAGCAGTGATATGCTCGACACTTGGAGAGGGCATTGGCTCTGTGTGTCCCTGTTAAATGCAACACTGACTGTAGTGTATATTAACATCAAGGAAGTTGACTAGAGTTTAGTCATCTGTTTAGGTAAAGTTACCCCATGTGTAAGGCACTGCCCTTCTCCAAAGTGCCTAGTGTAGCTCAAAAGAACCCACCCTGGGGTAGGCCTCTTATTTGACCCTTGCTTGGTTCCCAACAAGGAAGGAAACATGGTGACTACCACCCACTACCCTACCCCTTTAATATGGCTAATAGTCTAATAGCCAACGCTATTGCGCAGGAGCAAACAAAGGCGCTATGCCAACAGATTGGTGCTGTACAGGAGCAATAGCAGAGGCTGTTTGAACAGCTGGCCACTGCTGCAAACGCGGATAGGAAAACCCTGACTGAGGTTGTGCAGACGCTAGCACAGTGGTCACCTGCTAAAATTGAGGATGTTGGAGACAAGCCCTCAGCCATCCATGTGGGTCGCTTTCTTTCCAAGATTACTGCAGATGATGATCCAGAGGCCTTTCTGCTGATGTTTGAATGGACCGCTGAGAGGGAAGGTTGGCCTTAAAACCAGTGGGCAGGGCTGGTCACCCCCTTACTTTCTGGAGAATCGCAGAAGGTCTACTATGATCTGGAGTTGGCAGAAGCAGGAGAATATGAGGAGGTCAAGCAGGAAATCCTGGCATGACTAGGTGTCACCTTGGTTCAAGCACAATGGGTCTACAGCAGGTCCTTATGAGATGAGAGGCCCCCAAGATCACAGATGTTAATCCACCTGGTTCGGAAACGGCTACAGTCCCTGTCTGGGCCACAAATAGTGTAGCGTGTTGTCATGGACCGATTCCTGAGGTCACTACCAATTCCCCTGCAGAAGTGGGTGAGTCTAGGAGACCCCCAGACAACCTTTGTTGAGCTTGTTGAAAGGTACTTTGCTGTAGAGAGCCTGGTCACCACCCCTACAGTCGCACAGACTTTCCACCCAAAGCCACAGTCTCCCCAGGCAACCGGTAAGACTGTTCCAGGGGAAGTGGTTGGTAAGCATGGCAAGGAGACAGGGGGGAGGTTTTTTGGTGCCAGGACTAAAGTTTGGCATCCCAAACAAGGGAAGCCACTGCCTGTCAGCAAACCAAACTGGGGCAACATCAGGTGTTTCCGTCAGGAACCGAGCAGAGAAAAGACCCTACCCTTGCCAGGGTCTGGGAAAATGTAGTAGTGATTAATGATGTGCCTGTAGAACCAGGGGACAGGCCCTGTTTTCCCTATTTCAGCAGCAATGAGGATTTACTGTATTATATATACATATAGATATACAATATACATACAGATGGGTGGTGTTGGAACTTGCTCATGGGCACTTGCTAGGAGGTCATTTAGAGGTTGAGAAAACCACTGAAAGGGTGTTACGCAGATTTTACTGGCCCGGGATACAGAAAGGTATTGAGAATTATTGTCAATCCTGTCCTTTGAGTCAAATGTCAGCCCCACTACCCCCTTTCCGAAGTCCTTTAGTGACCTTACCCATTATTGAAGTGCCCTTTGAGAGGATCTCCATGAACTTTGTGGATCAACTCCCTAGGTCTGCCCAGGGTCATCAGCATATGCTTGTAATCATGGATTATGCTACCTGTTACCCCGAAGCAGTTCCCTTACGTACCTCACCTGCTAAAAACATTGCCAAAGAGCTGTTCATGGTGTTCAGTCGTGTTGGGGTCCCTAAGGAGATATTTATACTGTATATATAATGGGTATAGAAAAGAATCATCAAATAAACATCCAAGTGAAAGATAGCACAACCAACATGTCAGAAAAAAATTAAAAGAATTCAAAAACAGAATCATTGAGTTGGAAAAAGGATCACCCCCCTCCTAAAAATGACTTGTAAACTAAATTAGGTGTAGCGAATCATCTTCTAAATTGCATACAAAGCCATTTGACTTTCAACCGTGATCAGCTGTTATCATTTTGATTAGCTCAGCATGAAAAGCTCTTTCCTTGAGCATTTTAGTCACTGCTAGTGCAACTGAAGCAAACAATCAACTATGCGTGGCAAGGCACTGTCAAACGATCTCCGGGATAATGCTGTGGACATGCACAAGTCAGGAGATGGGTACAACACAGGCCCTCCCTTGCTCCAAACAAGATGAAAGAGCCAGGAGGAAACTGGTCAGAGAGGCTACCAAGAGGCCTACAGCAACTCTAAAGCAGTTGTGGTAATTTATGACAAAGAGTGGTCATTGTGTGCATGTGACATCAATATCACAAATTCTCCACAAATCTGGCTTGTATGGGAGGGTTGCAAGAAAAAAAGCCACTCCTCAAGAAAGGCCACATGCAATCATGACTGAGCTTTGCCAACATAAAATCCACCTTGAAGATTCTGATGTCACATGGAAAAAGCTGTTATGGTCAGATGAGGCTAAAATTGAATTATTTGGCCTCAACACCAAATGATATGTCTAGCGAAAATCCAATACAGCTCACCATCCAAATAACACCATTCCTACAGTAAAGCATGGAGGTGGTTATATCCTAGGATGTTTCCAGTGGTGGCTGGTGGTTTTATTTTTTGGGGGGGTGGCAAACAACCACCCCCCTCGTCGGTCAGTCGGCGGCACCCCCTCCACACTGTCGGTAGGTCAGTCATCCAGCCCAGCACCCTGCACCCCCTCCCCCACGCTGTCAGTCATCCAGCCCCGCACTTACCCCATCTAGGTTGGGCATC
Source organism: Aquarana catesbeiana (assembly GCF_042186555.1). Taxonomy (NCBI): domain Eukaryota; kingdom Metazoa; phylum Chordata; class Amphibia; order Anura; family Ranidae; genus Aquarana; species Aquarana catesbeiana. The sequence continues at coordinate 455,213,789 of NC_133324.1, read as the reverse complement.
ACTGATGGATGGGCATCACTCCTATGGGCGGCAGCCTCTATGGCGTCTCCTCCTCCTCTGCATCATGGCGGCTTCTGCCGTGTGTCTCCTCCCTCCTCCTGTCCTTTCAGCAAATTGTGTGATGGGTCTCAGGGCCCACTTCCCGAATGGCAGGGGGGAGGATCAGTGTGACAGAGAATATTCATTCACACAACTGGGTGAGCTCAGGGCGCAGTGCTCTGCGCTGGGAGCCCACACTTTTTTTAAGCCAATTAGAACCTCTGGCTCCAATCACGTTCTTAAAAAAAGAAACATTGGAATATAAGCATTCGCCTCCCTGCATGTAGATTAGGGGGCTGGACGCATGGATAGTAGGCCGCCACTGACTGTTTCTCTGCAGCAGGGACTGGAGACCTTGTCAGGATAGATAGAAAAATGGATAGGGCAAAATACCATCAAATCCTTAGGAAAATCTGCTGCCCTCTGACAGAAAGTTGTCAATGGCAAGAAGGTTTACCTTCCAACATAATGACCCAAAGCACACAGCAAATATGACCACACAGTGGTTGAAGGAGAAAAAGGTGAAAGTCCTTGCATGGCTTAGTCAGAGTCCAGACTTAAACCCCATTGAAAATCTGTGAAATGACTTGAAGACTGCAGCCCACAAACGGTTACCATAAATTTACCTGAACTTGAGCAGTTCTGCAAAGAAGAGTGGACAAATATTGCAAAGTCTAGATGTGCAAAGTTAGTAGAGACATATCCCAACAGACTAAAGGCTGTAATTCAAGCAAAAGGTGGTTCAACAAAATACTGATTATTTCTCCAACTCAGTAGTTCTGTTTTTGAATATTTTTTTTTCTGACATGTTGGTGTTAGATCTTTCACTTGGATGTTATAAGTTGCACTGAGTAAATACAGATGGATAAAACAAAAACTGTCTGTCTTTATTTCAGGCGCCAAAGCAACAAAATGTGATTCCTTTCTATACTCACGGTATAATGCCGCGTACACGCGATAGGAATTTCAGCCCGCAAAAGACTGATGAGAGTTTTTTGTCGGAAAATGAGACCGTGTATATGCTCCATCGGACTTTTGCTGGCCGAATTCCAGCCAGCAAAAGATTGAGAGCATGTTCTCAATTTTTCGGTCGGAAAAAGTTCCTATCCGAAAATGCGATCGTCTGTGGCAATTCCGACGCGCAAAATTCCTACGCATGCTGGGAAACAATTCGACGCATGCTCGGAAGCATTGAACTTCATTTTCTAGGCTCGTCGTAGTGTTGTACATCACCACGTTCTTGACGGTCAAAAGTTCAGAGAACTTTTGTGTGACCGTGTGTATGCAAGGCAAACTTGAGCGGGAATCCCGTTGGAAAAGCCATCATATCTTTTTCCAACGAGAAGTCCGATCGTGTGTACGCGGCATTTGAGTGTGTCTATGGGAATGTTTGACCATTCTTCCAGAAGCGCATTTGTGAGGTCAGGCACTGATGTGGATGAGAAGGCCTGGCTTGCAGTCTCCACTCAAATTCATCCCAAAGGTGTTCTATCAGGTTGAGGTCAGGACTCTGTGCAGGCCAGTTAAATTCCTCGACCCCAATCGCACTCATCCATGTCTTTATGGATCTTGTTTGTGCACTGGTGTGCAGTCATGTTGGAACAGGAAGGGGCCATCTCCAAACTGTTCCCACAAAGTTGGCAGCATAAAATTGTCCAAAATATCTTGGTATGCTGACGCCTTAAAGGCCCGCACACACGATCAGACTTTCCGACGGGAAATGTTAGACGTGAGGTTGTTGGCGGACAATCCAACCGTGTGTATGCTCCATTGGACAATTGTTGTAGGACTTTCCACCAACAAATGTTGGCTAGCATGTTTTCAAATTTTCCAACAACAAATGTTTGTTGTCGGATTTTCCGAGCGTGTGTACACAAGTCCGTTGGACAAAAGTCCAAAGTACAAACATGCATGCTCAGAAGAAGAAGCCGTCGGTCTTGTAAACCAGCATTTGTAATGGAGAATTAACATTCGTGACGTGGCAAATTATGAAATCTCCAAATGCAGCGCACAATTCTCTGCTTCTTTAATGGAATATTAATGAAGCTGCTTTGCTGGTGATACTGATGGAGTTATTGCAAACAAATTTTCAAAGGCTTTTTTTTTTCTAGTGATATCAAGAATAATATTATTATGTTCCTTGTTAATTTTACATTGTATTTTTTTAAATGTAACTGCCTACTCCCAAACTGTCATTTGAAGTAAAACACATAGCCAAGTATTATTCTACACAATTTTTTTATTGTGCATTAAAAAAATTAAAAAAATAAAATTAGACATGCTATCTGCCAATAGAACTTAACCAAAAAGTGCATTCTATGCATCCAAAAATATAGAAAATATACCAAATCAAATCATTATTCAACCAAAAAAATAATGTCAAAGCAATAACTCCAAGGCCAATAATAAATAACACGTTATCTCCTCAGATTCTGCAACATGTCTGGTTGACTAACGGCCGTTCAGAAACAAACTGAAAAGCACAAAATGAAAAGCGCGAACTGAAAAACGCTAAATGAAAAACGTGAAGAGAAAAGCACTAATCAACACTCACCAAACTTCTACTAACCCAAAATTAGCAGAAGGAGCCCATAGATTGGTGCAAAAGAGCTGAAAAATCACGTAGTATGTCTATTACATGACTACGTTCGTAATTGTTGGCCAACATTTGTGTGACCGTGTATGCAAGACAAGTTTGAGCCAACGCCCTTCGGACAAAATTCCACGGTTTTGTTGGCGGAAAGTCCGATCTCGTGTACGAGGCATAAGGGTTTCCTTCACTGGAACTAAGGGGCCAAGCCCAACCCCTGAAAAACAACTCCACACCATAACCCGCCCTCCTCCAAATGATTTGGATCAGTGCACAAAACAAGGGTCATGGATGAGTGAGTTGTGGAGTGGAGGAACTTGGCTAACCTGCACATTCCTGACCTCAACCCGATAGAACACCTTTGGGATGAATTAGAGCAAGGACTGAGAGCCAGACATTCTCGTCCACATCAGTACCCGACCTCACAAATGTGCTTCTGGAAGAATGGTCAAACTTCCCCATAGACACACTTCTAAACCTTGTGGACAGCCTTCTGAGAAGAGTTGAAGCTGTTATATCTGCAAAGGGTGGGCCAACTCAATATCGAACCCTACGGACTAAGACTGGGATGTCATTAAAGTTCATGTGAAGGCAGGTGTCCCAATACCATACAGTATATATACTGTGGGGACGGAAAGTATGCTGACCCCCTTAAATTTTTCACTCTTTGTTATATTGCAACCATTGCTAAAATCATTTAAGTTCATTTTTTCCTCATTAATGTACACACAGCACCCCATATTGACAGAAAAACACAGAATTGTTGACATTTTTGCAGATTTATTAAAAAAGAAAAACTGAAATATTACATGGTCCTAAGTATTCAGACCCTTTGCTGTGACACTCATATATTTAACTCAGATGCTGTCCATTTCTTCTGATCATCCTTGAGATGGTTCTACACCTTCATTTGAGTCCAGCTGTGTTTGATTATACTGATTGGACTTGATTAGGAAAGCCACACACCTGTCAATATAAGACCTTCCAGCTTACAGTGCATGTCAGAGCAAATGAGAATCATGAGGTCAAAAGGAACTGCCTGAAGAGCTCAGAGACAGAATTGTGGCAAGGCACAGATCTGGCCAAGGTTACAAAAAAAATTCTGCTGCACTTAAGGTTCCTAATAGCACAGTGGCCTTCATAATCCTTAAATGGAAGATGTTTGGGACGACCAGAACCCTTCCTAGAGCTGGCCATCCGGCCAAACTGAGCTATCGGGGGAGAAGAGCCTTGGTGAGAGAGGTAAAGAAGAACCCAAAGATCACTGTGGCTGAGCTACAGAGATGCAGTCGGGAGATCGGAGAAAGTTGTAGAAAGTCAACCATCACTGCAACCCTCCACCAGTCGGGGCTTTATGGCAGAGTGGCCCGACGGAAGCCTCTCCTCAGTGACACATGAAAGCCCGCATGTAGTTTGCTAAAAAAACACCTGAAGGACTCCAAGATGGTGAGAAATAAGATTCTTTGATCTGATGAGACCAAGATAGAATTTTTTGGCCTTAAATCTAAGCGGTATGTGTGGAGAAAACCAGGCACTGCTCATCACCTGTCCAATACAGTCCCAACAGTGAAGCATGGTGGTGGCAGCATCATGCTGTGGGGGTGTTTTTCAGCTGCAGGGACAGGATGACTGGTTGCAATCGAGGGAAAGATGAATGCGGCCAAGTACAGGGAGATCCTGGACGAAAACCTTCTCCAGAGTGCTCAGGACCTCAGACTGGGCCGAAGGTTTACCTTCCAACAAGACAATGACCCTAAGCACACGGTTAAAATAACGAAGGAGTGGCTTCACAACAACTCCGTGACTGTTCTTGAATGGCCCAGCCAGAGCCCTGACTTAAACCCAATTGAGCATCTCTGGAGAGACCTAAAAATGGCTGTCCACCAATGTTTACCATCCAACCTGACAGAACTGGAGAGGATCTGCAAGGAGAAATGGCAGAGGATCCCCAAATCCAGGTGTGAAACACTTGTTGCATCTCTCCCAAAAAGACTCATGGCTGTATTAAATCAAAAGGGTGCTTCTACTAAATACTGAGCAAAGGGTCAGAATACTTAGAACCATGTGATATTTCAGCTTTTCTTTTTTAATAAATCTGCAAAAATGTCAACAATTCTGTGTTTTTCTTCAATATGGGGTGCTGTGTGTACATTAATGAGGAAAAAAATGAACTTAAATGATTTTAGCAAATCGCTGCAATATAACAAAGTCTGAACAATTTAAGGGGGTCTGAATACTTTCCGTCCCACTGTACATATATACATACACACATATATACACTGTATATATATTATAGATATTTTTTTTTTTCTTTTTTGTAAGTGATGACATATTCTCTGTTCTCAGCTGCATATGGAGCGTAGGGAGGTGGGGTTGGGGAAACAGCAGTACACTAATCTTCACAGTGAATGTCTGTGTGAGTGTGTGTGTGTGTGTCTTCATCACAAGTCTGATTATTGGAGGAGAGCAGGCTGAGTGGCTGAGTTCCCAGCATAGCTAGAGAACTTACCATGGTGTGTTCTTCTGCTTAGTGTGGTCACCAGGGATTTCACACAAATGGAGCAATACAAAGAGAACAAGATACTTTTTCATTCAAGTACATTGTACAGCAGGCAACTATCAGGAATATGAAAGGTTGGGTTAACATATTCTTTAATGTCTTTACCAAAATCAAAACAATCCACATTTTTAGCCGGGCAGAAATTCAGGCCCAAACAAAGTAGATCTAATTCCTCTTTAGAAAAAGATAATGAAGTTAAATTGATCATTTCAAGATCCCTATACTTATCTAAGATGTGCGTATTACAAAGTGATATTCTCCCTCCTCAATTGGCCCTACATATTGTAAATAATGCTTATGCTTTGATATTATGCTGATAGCAGCAGGAAAACATTACAGTAGATAAGCTTATGATGGCACAATAGACAACAATTCAAACAGTATGGGAATTAATCCTATTCTCCATTTGACTCTGTTATCGGTAAAAAGGCCAGTACTATTCTATTTATAGCCAACGCAAAAGAGACACATGTATACAAATGTTGGGAGAAAAACGACTTCTTCTGATAAATGAATTGCTTCCTAAAGTGATAAGTGTGACCAATATAAACAGCAATGTTGTTAATAAATCACATATAGATAGATGGGTGTGTGTGTGTGTATTTAATAGTGCATACTTAGCTATGTCCTATAGATTATTTGATTTTGCAATACACACATTTGGAAGAAGACGATAAATGGTAACTGCAGGGGAACATTCTTTTTACAGTTTCTATTGATTTTTATTGCTTCAAGTCTTAAGAGATATTTTGATCAAGCTCTGAAAAAATCACGCTCTTTGACTGAGATACAAAACTGGAGGTATACTAATAGCAGTAGAATGCCATGTTATATAACAATTTAAGGGATTGTACAGTTTTTTCAGATATTTACTATATAATAGGCTCGATATAAATAATAACAATGTGTGCTAATGATAAAAAAAAAAAAAAAGTATTTTTATTGTGATAGATGGCTGAAACGTGGGTGTGATGGGTAAAGTCTATGTGCCAACCTGGCTGTGATATTTTTTTTTTTATGTAGAAGACCTTACTGCAGGTCTTCACACCCACCATGTAAAGCCCTAGGTGTTTTTAGAAGTGGAGAAGTCTTGTTTGGGGAGGAAGAACGTACAGAAAAAAAAAATATAGCATTGTATGTAGATTCTTTCTGGATTGAACACAGGAAAAAAAAAAACCTTTTCTGACAGATTCCATGGCAGCATACGTGGGGGTTAGCCCCGCCTCCATAAGCACCCTATAGGAGCCCTCTCCCATAAATCTTTGCTCCAGGCCAAGGGTCGTGTTCCTTTTTTGTCCTCGTCCATAGGACCAAGTCGATGGTTCTCCTACCTGAAGACATCTCCCCCTACGATCAAGCCTGGCCGAACGACCAGAGGAGTCGCATCCCTCCAACAAGCCCTAGCTGTTAGCAGGGTATGGAGTGTATGGGAAAAATAGCGCTGAAGAGCTGGTAGCCTGGCCATTGGCATGAAAGTGCGCACTGGCCAGATAGCCTAGCTGTTTGCAGGTGGCCCCTATCTGCTACAAGTTCGGTGTGTGTGTGTGGACATCCGGGCCTGGCGCAATTGTGGGAGAGGAGCGGTAAGATTGTATCATCAATGACTATACCACCAGTATACATATTTGTGTGTGTATCTTGTCTGTGCAGTTTTTCTTGTTTTTCTCCTTTTCCCTGGTGTCAGCTTCCCCGGGCATGGCGGCTGGTTTCCCTTGCCTTCCAGCCGCCGCTCTCTGTCTTCCGGGTCGTCCGTGAAGCCGTTCTGCGCATGCGCAGACACGGAACGAGAATGAGGCTTCGTTCGTGCATGCACACGAATGTTCCGGCTGGCGCTGGCAGTGACATCACGCGGCGCCATTTTCAAAAGCCTGTGAAAGCCTGCAAGCATTGGGAATGCTTGCAGCAACATACGGTGACTTCCCCAGGCTTTTGGTTCACGTCCCCAGGTGGGTATATGCTCTGTAGGGGCATAAATGGATCCTGCCTATGTGCTGACCGTCCTCTTTTTCTCTGCAGTCTCCTATTCCTTGCAGATTATGGATGCCTCACTGCCCCCTGGTGCCTAACAGATATTGTTTGCTGGGCTATGCCGCTTGGTATTAGCTTGCTGAAGGGGAGGGGAGTAAGAGGTACAGAGGCACCGATTTTTATTTTATGTCTGTGTGTCTCTTTCTCTCTCTCTATCCTTCTTTTCAGCCCTTCCAGGTCCGATCCTCAGCACAATTCCTGAAAAAGAAGCAGTTCTTCTAAGTCACATCGTCGGCATTCTTCCTCCAGATCCAGGCACCACGGATCTCTCTCTAGCTCGAGGCATTGCAGCAAAAATTTCTTCTGGTCTTCTCCAAGGTCTTGTTGGCTGTCGTGGCTCTGTTGCGGGTCAAGGGGATTCGTCTTCATCACTATTTGGACAATCTCCTTCTCCTAGGACAAGACAAAAATCAACTTCTAGAACACAGAGGCCTGGTCATCTCCACCCTTCAGGATTTCGGGTAGCTTCTGAATCTAGAAAAAAAGTCACCTGAAGCCCTCACAGTCCTTGTTTTTCTCGGTGCCCACTTCAGCACAGTGAACGGCACCATCTCTCTTCCTGATGAGAAGGTTTCCATGGTCCGAGACAGGATTCACTTGGCGCTCTCTTCATCCCATCTCCCTGCCCTCCAGTGTCTGAAGGTGATCAGCAACATGGCGGACACAATTCCCATGGTGAAGTGGGCACAGTGGCAGATGCAGCCTTTCCAGAAAGGTTTTCTCCAACAATGGAGGTCAGACAGCAAGAACCAGCGCATCTATCTTACTTCGGCTAAGAGGGTGTCCCTACCTTGGTGGCTACAATGGGAAAATCTTTACAATCGCCACTCGATCATTCCCATTAGTTGGGTCACTACAACATCAGATACAAGCAACAAGGGCTGGGGTGCTCATTGCCTGGTGGAAGTGGCACAGGGCAGATAGAAACTCCCCTTCTCGGGGGATAGTGTCCAACATTCTGGAACTTGGGGCCGCATTCCAAGCGCTACTAGCCTTTCATCATCTGACAAGGAAAGAGTCTGTGATGCTCAGGTTGGACAATACAACCGCAGTGGCCTATATAAGGAGACAGGGTGGAACCCGCAGCGGGTCCCTGCTACGGGAGGTAGCGCCAATCATGAGCTGGGCTCGGAAGAACTTTCCAATATTTCAGCAGTTTACATACCCGGGATCCAGAATGTTCAGGCAGATTTCCTCTCCAGAGTTCGGACGAACAAAAACGAGTGGGCTCTCCACAAAGAGGTGTTCGAGTGGCTCTTGTCCCTGGGGGTTTCACCAGAAGTCAATCTCTTCGCCACTCCATGCAACAACAAGTTGGCGAAGTACTACTCGAGGTTCCGGGACCCCAAGCCTATGGCATAGATGCCCTCACGGATCAATGAAGGTTCCACAGGGCCTATGCTTTGCCTCCAGTGCCTGTGATTCTCCAGTTCCTATGGAGACTGAGAATAGAGAAGGTGGAAGTGGTAGCAATAATCACTTTCTGGCCCAACAGGCCGTGGTTTCCTCTCTTGACACTCCTCAGCTATCGGGACCCAGTTCCCCTGCCACTCAGACCAGATTTGCTGTCTCAGGGCACGGATCTACACCCCTGTCCATCGCACCTGCATCTCAGGGCTTGGTTCTTGAAAGAGGAAGGCTAGAGGCTCTAGGCTGTCTGAAAGAGGTCATTCCTACCCTCTTGAATGCTAGGAGAAGAAGTACCAACAGAATCTATGAGCGAATTTGGGCCAGATTCTCAGAACACATATCTTCCAGGTCCAACCCATGTAGTGCTCCTGCAATCCAGGACATTCTAAACTTCCTCAAATCAATGCCAGACCTGTCCCTATCGGTCAGCTCCCTTCGGGTGCAGGTGTTGACCCTCTCAGCATTCACAGGAGTATCTTGGGCCAAACACTCCCTCATCTGCCAATTCTTCAAGGGGGCCATTAGACTCAGGCCCCAGAAGAAGCCGAGGTTCCCCAAATGGGATCTCCCTCTTGTTCTAGAGTTCCTCTCCCAGCTCGGATCAGTTTCTGACAAACCACTCTCAATTAGAGAACTCACACTCAAAACCATATTTTTAGTGGCTGTCACTTCAGCGAAAAGAGTATCCAAAATCAGGGGACTGGGTTCAAAAGAGCCTTTTCTAACTTTCTTCCGGATAGAGTGGTGCTAATTGCCATGTTAGCACCCTAAAGTGTCCACCATTTTCCACAAAAATCAAGAGATTGTGCTTTCCACCTTCAGATCAGCTGATAATCTGGATGTCCATCCCCTTGATGTGGGGTACACTCTAAAGCAATATCTGGAAGCCACGGCTCCCTTTAGTCAAACAGACTTTCTCTTCGTCCTCCTCCATGGGAAGAACAGAGGAATGTGCGCATCAGTCAGATCCATTTCTGCAGGGATCGTCCAGGTGATTCAGTGGGCTTATATAATGAAGGGCTTGGTTCCCCCGGAAGCAGTGACGGCGCATTCAACTCGGAGCATTTCGACATCTTGGGCAGCTTCACTCCCGAAGTAATCTGTAGTGTGGCATCCTGGTCTTCGATCAACACATTTATGTCCCATTACTGTGTTGAACCAGCTGCCTTAACTTCTGTCAATTTTGTAATGTCGGTTGATGGTGTTAAATAAATATTCTTTTTTTCAGCATTTGCCCACATGGCGAGTTATTCCCCACACATGTGCTGCCATGGAATCTGTCAGGAAATTTGAAAGTTTCCTATCAAATACTTACCATAATTTTCCTTTCCTGGTAGACTCCATGGCAGCAAGAGTCCCCTCCCAATGCCTGGAGTAGGCTAGTTATGGAACACGGCCCTTGGCCTGGAGCAGATAGGGTAGTTATGGAGGTGGGGCGAACCCCCCCTTTCATGCCATGGAGTCTACCAGGAAAGTAAAATTATGATAAGTATTTGATAGGGAATTTTCAGTTTTTAGAGACACTGTCACCATTTAACAAGTAAAAAAAAAAGACAACTACAAAGGACAAGTATTAATGCTAATTTTCCTGTTTGGCACAATGTAACTAGGCACATAGTATACCGGATCAGCCTCTATGGAAGCTGTAATATCCAGAGTCTTCTGGGTGCTGTATCAAGTAGCTGCCCTATTGCTCAACACCACTGCCATTCGGAAAAGACCTTGCATTTTTTTCTCAATGAATGCAAAGCGTTCTTTGAGTGGAAAAGGCGTAGAGGAGGGTCAGCGACATCACAGACTTCACTTCATCCCAGAAGAGATGGCTTTGCATTCATTGAGAAAAAAACAAGGCAATTTCTGAATGGTGGAAGAGCCGAGCAAGTGACTCCCGGCGGTTACTATGCAGAAGGGCAGCTGTTCAGCACAGCACATGGAAGACAGCAGCAATCACTGTAAAAACTTGGGCTACTACATTAAATAATTTGTTATTAATTTTTTTTTGAATCACTCAAATTCTTAATAATCTGAAACATGTTAATGTAATTTCAAAAGTTGTTTTTATTATTTCCATTTTCATGATGATGTCCTTGTTCATGCTTTTCCCGTTATGGGATAATAACTTTCTCCCAATTGTGGTCCTGCACCATCGCCCTGTCATATTTGCCCTGGTGGATACTATAAGCAGCTGACCTGGCCCACACTTCTTAGACATGTTCCAGCATCATCACTGTCAGGCAACCAGTCCAGAACCAATGATGTGCAGACAACCTCATACAGTATGTGCATGTGTATAGACCGTGCAATAACAAAAAAAAAGTCATCCATTCAGGATGTAGATCCACACTTTATTGTACTGACCATGTGCACTAATGGGCTGTTATATATCTTAAGATAGAAATATAGACAAAACATTTTTTTCCTATTCAATAGAGTAAGGGATGGTTATAACCCCTGTAAGATTTATTTTTGCCATCTTTGTCCCATTCGGGAGATTTACCTTTACTTCCTGTCCCATAGCCAAAACAGGAAGTGAGAGGAAATCCCTGCAAATTAAGGAAATCTCTTGGAGCCGCCCAGGTCACCAAAACTAGAGTCCCCATTGGAAGATTTCCCCTCTATTACTTTTCTGTTGAACAACCCAAAATTTGGGATTTTCTTTTACCTTCACTTTCAATAATAATGGTAAACAGGACAAATAGAAAGGGGGAATCTCTCCCTAATGGGGACACAGACAACAATGAAAGCTGACAGCTGTTCTAATCTCTCCCCACTCTTTCCAAAAAAAAAAATGCCTTTAGTTATACTTACTTTAAAAAGTATGTTAAACTTACGTATTATTTTTTTAGGTCTGGAGATGGCATGGGTTCGCAGGCCTCCTGGAAGGGCATACAGTGGACAGTCCTTTGAGGTCATCTACTCTGTTTCAGCGTCTGATGGATTTTATCAGTTTGCAGTAACAAAGGGAATTCTGCCACACAGGTATTCCTATTTTACTCAACTGTTTGATATGAGTGATGATAAGAGATGTAGAAGTGTATTATTAAACAATGGTCTACAGTGCATCAGGCAGTATTCACAGCACTTCACTTTTTCCACATTTTGTTATGTTACAGCCTTATTCCAAAATGGATTAAATTCATTATTTCCCTTAAACTTCTACAAACAATACCCCATAATGACAACGTGAAAGAAGTTTGTTTAAAATCTTTGCAAATTATTAAAATAAAAAAACAAAAAAAAAAAAAGAACGAAAAAAAAAAACCCCATGTACATAGGTATTCACAGCCTTTGCCATGACACTCAAAATTGAACTCAGGTGCATCCTGTTTCCACTGATCAGTCTTGAAATGTTTCTACAACTTAATTGGAGTCCACCTGTGGTAAATTTAGTTGATTAATCATGAATTGGAAGGCACACACCTGTCTATATAAGATCCCACAGTTAGCAGTGCATGTCAGAGCACAAACCAAGCCATGAAGTCCAAGGAATTGTCTAGCATACAAAAACACATATGTGAGAGTCAGGGAAGCTGCACACCCCATAAGACTGAAAACATGGAAAAATTCTCCACGGGGCTTTTTAGCAGCAAGAATAGACAAGTATTTATAGTAAAAAATGAATTGTTTTGTTATGTGACAAGGATTCAATTATACAGGAATTTAAAATATGAGCTCTGGTCAATAAGGTGAGGTCACCAAAATTGATGGTGACATTATACATCATAAACACAATGTGTTATAGGTTACATTACACCATGGGATACATGAGAAAACCGTGATGCATTTCGACCCCTATATATTTATGGTCTTCTTCGGGGGGTTGTTTGCATTCTACAAGATACATAAAAAAAAAAAAAGTTTTTTTTTACCATTTTATATTAAAACGTTTACAACAAGAGTAGAAGATTACTTCATTTATATTATCATATATGAACCATACATTGCTCTAAATTCATGACATTATATTTACCCCTAACTTGGTAGACCCCATAACCAGAGACTTAAAAACAGTTGTAATCAAATTATCCAGGACCTCCACATGCCTTTTTAATGTCCACCCAGGCGAGCCCCCAATCCGCAGGGCTTGCAAGGAGTCATGTGTTGTGAACCCAAAGGGGGAGGGGGAGTAAGGATAGAAACATCTGCAATTTATGATTTAAAAAATCAGAGCACAATAAGTAGATATCATTTTTTATATATATAAAGAAGTGCTAGTAATGACTCCTGGCTGTGAGTTCCACAAAGTATAGTGAGTCATCCTTGTTAAGATGACTCTCTATTGTATTGTATTGCATATTCAATGAAATACTTGTTATACATTTTTAACAAGTATTTCATTAATTATGCAATACACTACAACCATCTCTGCAGCACTCCACCAATCAGGCCTGTATGGTAAAGTGGCCAGACGGAAGCCACTCCTTAGTAAAAGGCACATGACAGTCCGCCTGGAATTTGCCAAAGGCGCCTGAATGACTCTCAGACCATGAGAAACAAAATTCTCTGGTCTGATGAAACAAAGATTGAACTCTTTGGCCTAAATGGCAAGCATCATGTCTGGAGGAAACCAGGCACTGCTCATCACTTGGACAATACCATCCCTACAGTGAAGCATCATGCTGTGGGGATCTTTTTCAGCGGCAGGAACTGGAAGACTAGTCTGGATCGAAGGAAAGATGAATGCAGCATGTACAGAGACATCCTTGATGAAAACCTGCTCCAGAGTTCTCTGAACCTCAGACTGGGGCGAAGGTTGATCTTCCAACAGGGCATGACCTTAAGCACACAGTCAAGATAACAAAGGCGTGGCTACAGGACAACTCTGTGAATGTACTTGAGTGGCTCAGCCTGAGTTCAGACTTGAACCCAATTGAACATCGCTGAAAAGATATGAAAATGGCTGTGCACCGACGCTTCCCATTCAACCTGATGGAGCTTGAGAGGTCCTGCAAAGAAGGATGGGAGAAACTGCTCAAAATTAGGTGTGCCAAGCTGTACTTGGTACCAAAGGTGCTTCAACAAAGTATTGAGCAAAGGCTGTGAATACTTATGTACATGTGATTTTTTATTTTTTTTTTATAAATTTGCAAAGATTTCAAACAAACTTATTTCACGTTGTCATTATGGGGTATTGTTTGTAGAATTTTGAGGAAAATAATGAATTTAATCCATTGTGCAATAAGGCTGTAACATAACAAGAAAAAGTTAAGCACTGTGAATACTTTCCGGATGCACTGTATATTGATTTGGTATTCATGTACCCTAACTGAGCAACCTCCTGGTCTAAAATTGGCCATGAATTAAATGATTAGATCCTAAATTATATGTAAGGCCAGAACATTTTATTACTTTTTGATAGGACTGAGGTTACTCACTCCATGCATAGGCGTGCGCAAGGGGTGTGCCAGGTGTGCCTGGGCACACCCTAATCCTGGGGTTGGCAACCTGTCAATGGTGGGCAAGTGACAGGTAAACCACAACCCTTCCTTGCCGACCCTCAGAACCTGGACAGGAAAGGTGGCATGGGTGGAATTTAGTGGAACCGATCAGTACTTTCCTCCTGCAGCAGCTGAAAGTAGGCTTCTCCTCTCCCTTTTGTCAACATTCAGCTGCCACAGGAGGAAAATATAGGGGATTGGTACTAATATATGCCACCCCCGCCACCCCTCATTTCCCTGTTCCTCTTCCTTCTGTTGCCCGGGTCTCCCATGTGCTCCCTTGCTCCCCCTTCCTCCCATTGTTTCAGGATGGAGAGCAGGTAAGAGACCGGTAAATATGCCAAACGCATATGTGTCGGAGCTTTGTGGTGCACACCCTAATGCAATAGGCTGCGCACACCTATGACTCCATGCCTTACGCACTGATGTTAACACCCCCCACCCCCTTTTTTTTTGTTCCTTCACTTACTGTTCCAGAAACAGCAAGAACAACAGAAAATCTCCCCTCACCCAATTCGTAATAGCAGGAGATTTTGACCAGCTCTCTATATCTCCGCTGCGTCTCTGGTGTGAATTTGCACAGGAGCCCTATGCGTCTTTTGGTCCATTTCAAGTCCGAATTCAGCCAAAAATTTGGGCTGAAATCGGACCTGAAACAGTGAACGGGGATGCACCGGACCCCTGCTGTGAGCGAAGATAGTGTGAACCCAGCCTCAAAGTTAGGGGGAATGCCATATTAGACAGTTGCCCCTTTAACTAATGTTCCCTAACTAATGTTAACTAATGGTGTCACAGGTCTTTGTGGCACTTCTGCCCGCAGCACACCACTAGCTGTAGACTATAGCAGGCAAATTTCTCTGCCCCAGCTGCTGCAGTGCAAAAAAAAATACACTCCCTGCCACCCACATGCCCAGCATCTAAATTTCAGCTTGTCAAAATTGTTGGCTTTACAACTCCTGCCTTTCCTTCTGGTGGATTCTGCCCTCTTCCGTGAATTTGCAGAATGTGCTGTACCACAATGGCAGGTTCCCAGTCGCTATTTCTTTGCATGTAAGGCCATTCCAGCTCTGTACCATCAGGTGGAAGGCAATGTTGTGGCATGGTTGGGCAAAGCAGTCAGTCATCCGCAAGGTCCACGTTACTGTGGACATGTGGTCCAGGAAGCATGGTCAGGGACGCTATATTTCGTTCACAGAACACTGGGTAACTCAGAAGGATGCAGGACAGGGCTCAGTGCTGCAGCTTGTTTTGCCACCATGTCTCCATACAGCTGGTGGTGATGATGCGAGTTTTGTTAGCTCCACCCCCTCCTCCTCCTCTATGCCCTCCTCTGCTGAATTGTCCTATAAACCACCAGTACCCCTAAGCGTTCAAGGGGCTATTCAATGATTCAGGCTAAAAGATGCCTTGTAGTGCTTCAGCTGGTCTGTCTAGGGGACAGGAGCCACACCGGAGCGGAGATTCTTTCAGCTCTACAGGGGCAGGCCCAGAGGTGGTTCATGCCATGCCAGCTGGAGCCAGGAATGGTGGTGTGCGATAATGACACTAACCTCCTGTCCGCCCTGAGACAGGGAAAGTTGACACATGTACCATGCCTGGCACGTGTCCTCAATTTGGTGGTGCAGAGTTTCTTAAGCTGGTATTCCAGGTTGGAAGATCTGGTAAAGCAGGCCAAAAGAGTCTGTGGCCATTTCAGGCGGTCATACACAGTCAGTGCTCGTTTGGCTGAAATTCAGCGGGAATTTCACCTGCCTGTAAACTGCCAGATTTGTGAAATGCCTACCAGGTGGAACTCAACTTTGGCAGTGCTTTAGCGGATGTACATGCAGCAGAGGGCCGTCAACAAGTACCTGTGTATGTATAGTACAAAGGCGGGCTCAGGCTTTTTATCCCTACGCCAATGGCTGCTAATAAAGGATGCATGCACTGTACTGTCACCATTTGAGGAGGCGACAAGGATGGTGAGCCATGACAATGCATGCATCAGTGACACAATGATCCATTGAAGCCTTTGGAACCAAAACACTGAAAAAAGTCCCTGGCCCTTTCCATAAAATGCACAGATATGAACATGGCCCATAGGAAACCATGTTACATGGACTGTAGTGTGTTTCTGCAACTTGAAAAACGCACTAAAAAATGCATAGGTGTGAACCAGGCCTGAGACATGGTTTTCCGTCCCCAGAACCCCTGGGAGTAATATGTGGCTGGGAGGAGGCAGTTCAAGATACTGTAATCCTCATTGACCCCGAGGACTCTGCTTCTCCTGCCTCCTCAAACTTGCGGTGCATGGGCTCCCTCATTCTTCAAAACCTGCGAAAGGACCTGAGAATTTGTGGAATCAAGGAGAAGCATTACTATTAGTTGGCAACCCTTCTTGACCACCGTTACAAGGAGAACGTCTCAGAGCTCATCCCGGCCTCACAGACTGAGCAGAGGATGAAATATCTTGGAGGACACCTGAAAGAGGAGTTTCCACATCCCACCGGCAGCATCTGCATCATATGGTGGGAGATTATCTAGGAGTGAAAACAGACATGGAGAGCTTTCCAGTTGATGATCCACTGGTTTACTGGGTCATGAGAATAGATCACTGGCCAGGACTTGCCCAGTATGCAATTGAGCTGCTGGCCTGCCCTGCATCCAACGTGCTTTCCAAACAGACATTCAGTGCTGCCGGAGATTTTGTGACAGATAAAACGGAAAATTGTATACTCACCTTTCCGTAATTTTCCTTTCCTGTCGCATCTTCATGGCAGCATACACGTTGGGTTGTGACTCCGCCTCCACAACCTGATAGGACCACATAGCTATAAATTAGAGAGTAGACACCTGCCCCGGTATTCTCTGTAAATATATACACATGTCACCTCAGAGGGTGGGTGATTGTATGCTGCCATGAAGATGCGACAGGAAAGGAAAATTACGGAAAGGTGAGTATACAATTTTCCGTTTTCCTGTCGCATCATGGCAGCATACACGTTGGAGAGTAACTCGCCAAACTGGGTGGGAATGCAAAAAAAATCAAATTTATTGACAAGGAACAGAAGAATTGGCCTGTATGACGGCCCTCCCAAATTCAACTGCTGCTAAGCGTGCAGCGTCTATTTTATAATGGGAAATGAAGGTGTTTCTTGAAGACCAAGTGGCCGCTCTACAAATGGTTTCCGCTGAAACTTTACAGTAAGCTGCTCATGAAGTAGCCATTGCCCTGGTGGAATGCGCTCTAAGATCTTCCGGAATTTGCAAGGTGCTTAAGGAGTAGGCCTTCTTGATAGCTTTCACGAGCCATGAGGCGATGGTACGGGCAGAAGCTGCCTGGCCCTTCCTGAACCCATGTGGGATGACTAAAAGGTTCTCGCATCTCCTGAAAGACTCAGTTACCGAGAGGTAATGCAGAATGTTGCCCCTAACATCCAGGGGATGAGGAACGCCCTGATCTGTGCTCAAAGCCGGGAGGTCAATCTCCTGGTTAAAGTGGAATGCAGAGGAAACCTTTGGGATAAATTTGTCTGAAGGTTTCAGGGTTAGCCTGTCTGGGTAAACCATCAGGTATGGTTCCTTGATCAGTAAAGCTTGCATTTCCGAGACCCTTTTCGCTGAAGTGATGGCAATTAGGAATGATACTTTTAAAGTCAGGTACCAGAGGGATGTATCTTCAAGAGGGGAAAATGGTACACCGGATAGAATTTCTAGGACAGTTGATAGATCCCATGTTGGGAATGAAGGCTTCCTGGGAGGCCTTAGCTTCAGGCATGCTTTCTGGAATTGAACTACAAGAGGATTAAGTGCCCACCTAACCCCTGTCAGAGCAGAGATGGCAGAGACTTGGACTTTCAGGGTGCTGGATCTAAGGCCTTTGTCTAGGCCTGACTGTAGGAACTCAAGCACTTGTATTGCTGATGGGGAAGAAGGGTCCCAACCTTGTTCCTGAGCAAAGGAAGAGAACTTCCCCCAGACTCTCTCGTAGGTGTTATTCGTGGAAGATTTCCTGGCTAGAAGCAGGGTTTCGACTACCTTCTGCGAACAGCCTTGATCTAGAAACCTAGACCTTTCAGTCTCCAGGCCGCTAGGTGCAATCTCTCTGGATTCGGATGTAGTAGCTGGCCCTGGGTTAGTAGATCCGTTGTCACCGGAAGAGGAATTGGATCCGCTGTGCTCAGTTGCAGGAGGGTGGTGAACCAAGGCCTCCGTGGCCAGAAGGGAATCACGGCCAGGACTAGAGCTGCTGAGTGTTTGAGCCTCAGAAGGAACTTGGCTATCAGTGGGGTTGGTGGAAAAATGTAACCTAGGCGAAAGTTCCAGGTATGCTGGAGACAATCCGTTCCCTCCGCTGAGGGGAAGGGGTTCCTCGACAGAAACCTTTGACATTTCCTGTTCTCTGGTGTTGCTGCGAGGTCTATGTCTGGATGACCCCATGTCTGGCATATGAGGGCGAAGGCCTGCGGGCTTAGACACCACTCGTTGTTGGAAACGAATGTCCTGCTGAGAGAGTCCGCCAGTTTGTTCTGAATTCCCGGAATATAGGCCGCCTTCAGGTCCTGCAGGTTCAGTTGAGCCCATCGCATCACCGGACCAACTTCCCGCATCATGGAGATGCTCTTGGTACCCCCCTGCCTGTTGATGTAGGCCACAGCCACTCGGTTGTCCATTTGGATGAGGACCTGTTTCCCTCTCAGAAGAGAGCTGAATGCCAAGAGGGCTTGGAAGGCTGCCTTCATCTCTAGGACGTTTGACACAACATCCCTGGTTTTGAAGTGCCAGCGGCCCTGAGCTGCATAATGTAGGTAGTGTGCCCCCCATCCTTCCAGACTGGCGTCCGACGTTACTACCTCCTGATGGAGAATGACTATCTGTTTGCATCTGCTGAGGTTGCCGGGGTGAGTCCACCACCGTAGAGATAATCTGGCTTCTTCTGAGATGCAAATCGATTGGGACATGGACCATCCGTCCCACTGGCACAGGAAGGAGGCTTGCAGAGGTCTGGTATTCCATTGCGCCCATCTGACCATTGGAATGGTTGCTGATAAGGGCCCCAGCAGGCTGAGGTATGCTCTGGCCGGTAAGTATGATGCTGGAACCACATCTTTCACTTTCTGAATTAGTAGGGACAACTTCTCCCTTGGCAGTTCTACCGTGTTGGCTCGGGTGTCTAGTTCGGCTCCCAGGAAGACCATCCTCTGGGTAGGCTGAATGTTGCTCTTCTGCCAGTTGATTATCCAACCCAGACTCGTTAGGGTGGAAACTAAGATCTCGCGATGTTGCACGAGTGATTCCTGGCTGTTTGAGAGGAGAAGAATGTCGTCCAGGTAATGGTGGACCCTTAGACCCTTCTCCCTCAAAGAGGCTATTACTGGAAGCAGAACCTTTGTAAACGTCCTGGGGGCCGTAGAGATCCCGAAAGGGAGGCTTCGAAATTGAAAGTGTTCCTGGCCCACCGAGAATCGCAGGAACTTTTGGAATGCCACGTGAATTGGTATGTGTAGGTAGGCATCCTGGAGATCTATGGAGAGCATCCAGTCTCCCAAGTTTATGGCCTGAAGGATAGACTGCAGGCTTTCCATCCTGAACGACTCCACTCTGATGGACTTGTTGAGTTTCTTCAGGTCTAGAACCGGCCGAAAGTCCCCTGACTTTTTTTTGACGAGGAATAGTGGAGAATAGAATCCTCTGCCTCGTTGTGTTGGCGGGACCTCTGCTATCGCTCGTTTTTGAAGAAGTTCTAGGACATAAGTTAGAAGGGACAACCCTTTCTCCCCGGGAGGAGGAATACGGGTTGGGCAGAAATGATCTCTTGGGGGTCGATTTTTGAAGGCCCATCTGTGGCCGAAACTGACGGTGGCCAGGGTCCAGGTATCGTGTATGGTTCCCGCCCAGACCAGCCTGAAACTGGAAAGCCTTGCTCCTACTACTGCTGGCCGGACGGGCGCACCTTCAAAAAGGCTTCTGGTCACTGGGAGCGGGAGTCTTAGGCTTTTGGAATTTCATAAAAGAAGTTTGAGGGTTCTTCCAGTTCCTTCGGTACTCCTTCCCTGGTCTGTACGCTTTCGCGTCTCTATACCTTTCTGGGAGATTCCACTTGAAAGGAGGAGGTCTCTGTTTGGGCCTCCTATCTGAGGGAATGAGCCCGGATTTTCCACCAGTTACCTTGGAGATGGCTGTATCCAACTTTGTTCCAAAAAGGTGCTCACCGTCAAACGGAATACGGCACCAGTTAGACTTGGATGCCGGATCCGCCGTCCAGGGCTTCAGCCACAAAGCTCTTCTGGCCATCACTGAGGCCAACATAGACTTTGAAGTAGACCTGATAGTGTCAACTGAGGCCTCAGCCACGAAATCACCAGCCAAGCTTAACTCTTGTAATGCCTTCACGATTTTCTCTTGGTCTGCCCCCTCTAATACCAGCTTTTCCGTGTTTGAAGACCAACTCGAGATGGCCCTTCCTACTGCCGCGAGTGCTATCGCAGGCCTGCATGCGCCTCCGGCCGAAAGGTAAGCCCGCTTAAGATCCGTGTCGATCTTTCGGTCAAGAATGTCTCTAAACGTAACCGCATCTTCTAGCGGGAGGGTAACATGCCTGGCGAGGCGCATTAAAGATGCGTCCACTACCGGAGGGGATACCAGAGGGTTCACTTTAGGCTCCTTGAGTGGGTACAGCTTCTGGAGTCTATTGTTCAGACTAGATTTCTTCTCCGGTCTCTGCCACTCTTCTTTGATTAAATCTTCCAGCTCATCGATGAACGGAAAGGTTTCTGGTTCCTTTTTAAGCTGAGGAAAATATTTTCTCTGCTTTGGCTGGACTTCCTGGGGTTCTTCCCATCCTATTGCCTCCTTGACCGATTTAACAAACGGTTCTATAAGGCCAAAGTCGAATCCGGCCGACACCTCCAGGCCTTCATTATCAGATAGGGAGTCCTGCTCCTTTGATGTGCTGGCCCGGGCTGGAGAGGTAATGGTGGAAAGATCCACATCTGGTATTGAGGCCTGAGGGGCTGAGTCCCCGACTTCTGAGGCTCTCTCTCTTGTGGCCTCTTCTAGGCATCTCTGACAAACCAGCTTATCCGGAAGAGCCGCTGTACCACAAATCCAGCATGCGTTCCCAGCGGGACGGGAATGGCGTGCAGGGGAGCGGTGCCTACGCGAGGACGACCTTCTGTGGCGGGATCGACCATGCCGAGAATGTGATCTGGAGCGGCTTCTTCTGCGGCTTCCTCTTGAGCGGCTTCTCCTATGGTAGGAGCGGCTCCGTCTATGTCTGGAGCGACTTCTCCTGCGTGAGGACTCTCTATGTCTTGACGCAGACGTTCCTGAGGACCTGGTAGGGCTGACCAATTTAGGTAGCGTTAGAAGTTCTCTCTTTTTCAATCTTCGCTACTTACCCTCTTCTTCCCCCCCCTTACCTAGTAGGCTGGCGGTGATCTGCTGGGGCAGCGGTCTCCATAAGTGGGTTGGAAACCTGCAAGAAAAAGACAGCAGCAAATGTAGAAACTGACCCAGCCTGAACAGGAGGGGGGGGGGGGAGAGCCACCTTTGTAGAGCGTTTTTCTTTGCTATGGATCGCAGAGCAGGCGCCTGTAGCATGCAGCAACCATTAGCAGCCTCCACAGCAATGCTGTGGTTTTTAAATCCGCCGCCATTGGCGTCGGACGCCCGCGCATGTGCAGTAGCGCCGCGAGGCGCCCGGCGCCATCTTGGAGACTGGCAAATAGCCTAGAAGCGCCCAAAGAGCCGTACTGCGCATGCGCGAGGATGCCGAGAACGCCCGGCGG
Source organism: Aquarana catesbeiana (assembly GCF_042186555.1). Classification (NCBI taxonomy): domain Eukaryota; kingdom Metazoa; phylum Chordata; class Amphibia; order Anura; family Ranidae; genus Aquarana; species Aquarana catesbeiana. The sequence continues at coordinate 455,191,955 of NC_133324.1, read as the reverse complement.
TCCCCCACAGCACTGCATGGACCACAGAGCCCAGCAGAACACCCACGGTATGTCAGAGAGGGGGGGAAAGAGGGGGGGGGAAATGGAGACCGCTGCACACAATGAAGCCTGTTTAAGGCTTACTTTCTGAGGCCATACAGATGGTTCCCTGGCCAATCCTCCAGCAAGCCTGTTTAAGGCTTTTGCGGGCTGTTGCACTTGAAGCCTGTTTAAGGCTTGTCTTCTGGCAAACAGTTTGAGTTGAGATGAGTGCCCGAGACCACCAGAGTGGGGCTCCTTCCATTTAGCTCGTTTAGAGGCTGTACAAGAAGGACTTCCACCCAGGAGAGGCTGGAACCTGGCTGGGGCGAAGCGGTAAGGGGGTGCTGATCCGTGCGTCCTGACAGGTGAGGAAAAATAAGAGAATACCGGGGCAGGTGTCTACTCTCTAATTTTATAGCTATGTGGTCCTATCAGGTTGTGGAGGCGGAGTCACAACCCAACGTGTATGCTGCCATGATGCGACAGGAAAAGAGTGCGTCTGTCCACAGACTCCGTTGATCAGCTGACATTTATCAAAATGAATCATTCCTGGATTAGCAGCAGCTATCAAGTCCCTGATGCCAATGTTGCTGATTGAGTGTTTTTGGGATGTGGAATCTGTGCAAGGCTGTCTAGGCTGCCTAGCTCTGTGGGTGTTGATTTTATTGTGAAGAAACCTTTTGGTATAGGTTTTATGGGCACAATTAACACCTAAGGACCAATTTCCAACACCTGTTTGACAGGTGCATATCATTTCAATTTTTGACAGCAAGGCAAGTTTATAGTGTTATGGTGTGAAGGCACCACCAACACTCAAAGCCCAATTTTTCCACACCTGTTACTTCTATCCAAAGTCTACGAAACAGACACCAGAGTTTATCCAAAAATGTTAATAAATAAATTGCACTAAATTGTGGCCTCATCATACAGACCGGCTCCCCAAGCCGTTGTTTATAAAATAAAGAAAGCTTGCAGGGAAAATGTCTTTTGGCCTTTATAAATGTCATTTTTTGCTGCAGCAGGTCCTATACATGGTACAGATGCGCCACTTTACAGGCAGACTAAGAGGACTTCCCAGCCACTATATTTAACCACTTCAATACAGGGCACTTATACACCTTCCTGCCCAGACCAATTTTCAGCTTTCAGTGCTGTTGCGGTTTGAATGACAATTGCGTGGTCATACAACTTTGTACCCAAACTAAATTTTTATCATTTTGTTCCCATGAATAGAGCTTTCTTTTGGTGGTATTTGATCACCTCTGCGTTTTTGTTTTTTTTTGCTAAACAAATAAAAAAAGACCGAAAATTTAGAAAAAAATAAAAGTTTTGCTTTTGTTTCTGTTAAAAATTTTTGTAAATAAGTAAGTTCTCTTTCACTGATGGGCACTGATGAGGCGGCACTGACAGGCACTGATAAGGCGGTACCGATGAGGTGGCACCAATGAGCGGGCACTGATGGGCACTGATATGCGGCACTGATGGGCATTGATAGGCGGCACTGATGGGCATTGATATGCGGCACTGATGGGCATTGATAGGCGGCACTGATGGGCATTGATAGGCGGCACTGGTGGGCACTGATAGGCGACACTGATGGGCACTGAAAGGCTGCAAAGTTGGGTTCTTATGGGTGGCACTGCTGGGCACTGATACGTGGCACTGATATGAGGCACTGATAGGCATCCCTGGTGGCACTGGCAGTGGTAGGCATTGTGAGTGGGCACTGATTGGCAGCTGCCTGGGCATTGATTGGCAGCTGCCTGGGCACAGATTAGTATTTCCCTGGGGGTCTAGGGGGCATACCTGGTGGTCCAGTGTGGATGGCTTCCCTGGTGGTCCTGGGCGGCTTCCCTGGTAGTCCTGGGTGGGATCAGAGGGGGGCTGTGCTGATAAACAATCAGCACAGACCCCCCCTGTCAGGAGAGCAGCCGATCGGCTTTCCTCTACTCGTGTCTGTCAGATGCGAGTGAGGAAAAGCTGATCACCGGCTCTTCCTATTTACATCGTGATCAGCCGTGATTGGACACAGCTGATCACGTGGTAAAGAGTCTCCGTCAGAGACTCTTTACCTAGATCGGTGTTGCGGGGTGTCAGACTGTTAGGCAGCGGCTCAATATCCTGAGGACATCATATGACGCCCAGTCAGGATATTGAAACCCCTTTGCCGCCATCATTCTGCTTTATGGCGGGCGGCAAGTGGTTAAAAGGAATTTTTAATTTTTATTATTTCACTTTAAGCATCAATAAATCACTGCTCATTTAAAAATGACATTTTTTACAAACTAATTTTTCATTGATACATGTCCCCCAGAGCAGTAGCCGGACCCCTATATGCGTTGTATGCCCTAAAACTTGCATCTACACCCTCAAAATGGGCACTTTTGATTTTTCCAATTTGGGTCCCATAGACTTTAATGGGGTTCGTTATTTGGCTCCAAATTTTCGCGAAGTTCGAGAGTTCTGGCGCAAACCGAACAGGGGTTCGTTCGGTCCATCTCTACTACTGAGACGTGATGGAGGCCTTCACAAGGCAGTGTGGTTTCAACACAGATTTGCAAATGTATGCTACTAACCCCTCCTACTTTTAATACATAAGGGGACATTTATCAAGCAAATTAGTGACACAACTTCAAATAGCAAATTAGGCTGCATCTGGTTTACAGTATTACAGACCAGTGTGCCTGTTTTCTTGTGTAGCCAAGTGTGACAGTTTGCAAAGTTCCTAACACAGATTTATTACAGAAACCAAGACAGATTTCCACTCTAAACAAGACACATAATTGGTTAGGGTCAGTTTTCATTCAGTCACAAGTGATTTAGGGTCCATTCACACCTTTGCGTTCCAGGAAGCTGTGCAGAAACATGCATTTTTGTTCACATTCCTGAAAATGCATGAAAGACTTATCAAAACTCACTTGCAGTGCCATGATTTCTCAGTGACACCCCAAACACGGGTAGCGGTCACGCAAAATTGCTATAGGCTCACTGCAAAAAAAAAAAGGTGCAGGAGCTACTTTGGCACGTTTGTTGCACAAAGGTTGCTGTGAATGGGGCCTTAAAGCAGCAAAAGGAAGGATTTTGAGAGTGCAACATTGTAATAAATCTGTCTTATGATGTATCTCACTGCTCCCCTTTAACAAAAAATATACTTTTTTTTTTTTTTTTGACATGTATTGGACAAACGGTGTTGCTTTATACTGCTGGGGTTTTACTGCCATGGTTCAAGCATGTCATGTCCTGGTGGGATGGGGTAGAAAGCTCATATGCGTTTTATGGATACTTCATGTATGGCTTATGTATACGATATACTGTTTACTTGCCGTCCATTTACCGTTCAAAGTGGTTCATTTGTGACAGTTTTATTTCGAGAAGCTTGTATACTTTGATACACATATCTGCATGGTTTCCTTAGCAGCATCTGTGTAGCCCCTTTGCTTTATTCGTTTGACTTCTGCCTGAAATCACCTCTTCTACGTTCCTATGTTTCTGCCTTCTGTTTTTGTCTTTGTTTCTCATCAGCTCTTTTCCTTCTGTTTCATAAACTGTTTCTTTCTATAAGGTGTCTTTTCCTTTTTCTTTACCACATACATGGTAGATGTGAGTATGATCGCTTGGTCTTATTATATATTACAAAGAATATATAAATAACACTGCGCTAACCCAATGTGAAAAGCAGCTACATAAAATATGACCAATATTGTAAACAGAAGTAAAAGTGAAATGCAGCGCTAAAAATGATAACCAATGGTGAAAGGCACATCAGACATGGTGACCATTACCAATAAATACATAGCTGAAACACATGAAGCATAATACCAAAAAATTGAATATTAGACGGGATATAGTAAAGTCCCAATGTATGGCTATGAATCTGATACAAGAGAGTCCCAAACATAGGCTAAATACGAATGTTGGACTGATGTAGAAATCTTCTCTTGTATATCATGAGTTGTACAATCATGGGAAGTGAATAGATGGAATACGCTTACCAGCAGGAGTGGATTCGGATGCTGGTGACACTGAATCGAACAGGCTCTGAGATCGTTTCGTCCACATGGACTTCAACAGGATGCCCCTGTTGAAGTCCATGTGGATGAAACGCGTTGAGTGAGCCTTACTCTTTCCTACACTTGATTTTATTGTTTTACACGTGATCACTTTTTTTATCGTTTGTTGAATATTGGTTATATCCAATAAAATACGTCATTTTCATCACATCTACATCAGTCCAACATTCGTATTTAGCCTATGTTTGGGACTCTCTTGTATCAGATTCATAGCCATACATTGGGACTTTACTATATCCCGTCTAATATTCAATTTTTTGGTATTATGCTTCATGTGTTTCAGCTATGTATATATTGGTAATGGTCACCATGTCTGATGTGCCTTTCACCATTGGTTATCATTTTTAGCGCTGCATTTCACTTTTACTTATTATATATTATATGGCTTTTTGCTTATATTTCATTTATATATTTATACAGTGGGGATGGAAAGTATTCAGACCCCCTTAAATTTTTCACTCTTTGTTATATTGCAGCCATTTGCTAAAATCATTTGAGTTAATTTTTTTCCTCATTAATGTACACACAGCACCCCATATTGACAGAAAAACACAGAATTGTTGACATTTTTGCAGATTTATTAAAAAAGAAAAACTGAACTATCTCATGGTCCTAAGTATTCAGACCCTTTGCTCAGTATTTAGTAGAAGCACCCTTTTGAACTAATACAGCCATGAGTCTTTTTGGGAAAGATGCAACAAGTTTTTCACACCTGGATTTGGGGATCCTCTGCCATTCCTCCTTGCAGATCCTCTCCAGTTCTGTCAGGTTGGGTGGTAAACATTGGTGGACAGCCATTTTTAGGTCTCTCCAGAGATGCTCAATTGGGTTTAAGTCAGGGCTCTGGCTGGGCCATTCAAGAACAGTCACGGAGTTGTTGTGAAGCCACTCCTTCGTTATTTTAGCTGTGTGCTTAGAGTCATTGTCTTGTTGGAAGGTAAACGTCTGACGCAGTAGTATTACTTAATGTTTTATAACCATGCTTTACATTAGTCAACTTCGGTTCTTTGACAGTGATCGTCTCTCTCTACTGTTGTTTGTGGTATGTTTGATTGCGCTCAGCCGTGCAGCTATATTTAATGCATTGTTAAGTGCCTTGTTATGTTTTTATACTGTATATTGTATCTATATTAAAACTCGGTTAGTAATATTATCTGCTATGGGACAGCACAGTGGACCAGTTCTATTCTGACTTTACTAAGTATATATTAATACTGTGTCATTCTTTCAGAGGTCTTAATCCTTTTGGCTCTCTGTTTTTTCGTGCTGCCCATTTTCCTGTGTACATTTGGTTTCCACCTTAGTCTGATTAGATATGGGAGGAGTCTCTGGGGGTTGTCTATGCCCTAGTTGGTTTTATTTCACTATAAATATTTTCAGTATGGTCACCAGCTATGATTAAGCATCTATATTGATATGAAACGCGTTAGCCTGTCTGTACCTTTCATCACCATGATGTAAGATTTTGGATCTTCTACACTGTTTTGCCACGAATAAAAGGTGTTATTTGGAGTGTGGCCGTTCAGCTGTTATCTTCAATTTTCTTCCTCTTTAACATTGCTTTGTAACAGGATTGATAAATGCCCCCCAAGTGTTAAAAGCAGATGTATTAGTAGCATATATTTTGCAAATCTATGTGGAAGCCCTCAAGTATTCTCTAAAATTGTTACACTGTATCTGTTTTTACAAAGAAGTATGTATGTCCTATGCTCATCAGCTCCATCCAGTGGCCTTAATTCTGTAGTTTTATTACTGCCCATAATAAAAGAACATTTGTTAAGAAGAGACAAGTAGACTACAGAACATTCATTTTTTGCCTAATTAACAGAACAAATGTACATGCAAACTCGCTGGACAAATGGCTATACAATATTTTTTTTAAATGGGCCACATAGTGTTTAAGGAGTGCTGGGTGTTTCGTTAGTTAGCAATAAAAACCTGACAGGAGTTCTAACCCAGCGTTCCTTTTCAGCTTACCATCCACAGCAATTTTTGTATGACTGTACTGAAAACATTTGTGTTATTCAGCTCTATAATCAATAATCTCTATACTTTCTGGTCACCCTAAATTGGGGTCTAACCACACTTACCCTTTAAAACTATATTCTATTGGCTGTTTACAGTATGTTAAAAAAATAATTGCTGCAGGTCATTAGGGTCAAAAAGGGCAACTGCCATTTATCTATATGTTATTAAGCTTCATATATTCAGACTTGTTGCTTCAAACAGGGCTAGTAATGAATACAGCAACACTGAGTGCCAGTATTTAACCACTTTAGCGCTGGAAGATTTTACCCCTTCATGATCAGGCCATTTTTTGCTATTCGGCACTGCGCTATTTAACTGGCAATTGCACAGACATTCAACACTGTACCCAAATGATTTTTTTTTTTTCACACAAATAGAGCTATCTTTTGGTGGCATTTGACAAGACTGAAAATCTTGAAAAGAAACCAATATTTTTTACTTTCTGCTATAAAAGATATTCACTTCAATATAAAACCTATTCAATAAAAAAATTAAAATAAATTTAAATGTATTCTGCTACATGTCTTAGGTAAAAAAAAAAAATCCCAACAAGAGTATATTCATTGGTTTGCCAGAAAGTTATAGTGTCTACAAACAATGGTATATATACTGGAATTTTTACGTATTTTTTTTTAATACTAGTAATGGTAGTGATCAACAACTGTGATAGTGTGGCGGACAAACTGACACTGACACCTTGTGGGAACTAACTACCACTGACATCTCCAGTTATACTAATACAATCATCAGTGCTAATAATATACACTGTCACTGTAATAATGACACTGGCTGGGAAGGGGTGAACATTTAGGGGCAATTATGGAAAATTGTTATCAAATACTTACCGTAATTCTCCTTTCCTGGCCTGTCCTCACGTCAGCACACAATGGGTTAAGGCCTCAGCTGGTGCCCACAGGACCACCTCTTACTAGCTAAATAAAAGACAGCCCCTCCCCCACTAAGGTGTTCAATAACCTATGCTGCGACGGGCCACTAGGGAAGGAGTCCTATGCTGACGTAAGGACAGGCCAGGAAAGGAAAATTACTGTATTTGATAACAGTTTTCCGTATTCCTGGCCATATCTCACGTCAGCACACAATGGGATATAACTAGCTGAATAAATGGGTGGGAGAGAACACATGAAAAGAAACATTGACAATCAAAGAAAAGCTGCCAAAGACAAATAATTTATATGTCTTGTCTCAAACTTTGCAGAACTTGCTGACTGCATGCCTGTAAAGTTGAGTGAAAGGCTAGCTTTCTTACTTATATCTTCCACTGAAATCCTGGCATAACTGTCCCAAAGGCTGCCACCCCTCTGGTTGAAGGGGCTTGCACCTGTTCCTGAGCAGAAAGGCCCACTTCGCTACATTTTTTCACACCACTTCCTGCATGCCAATCTAAACACCCTGGTAAACCAATAGAAGATGACTCAAGAACCTGGCGGTGAAATTAAAAGATTGTCCACTTTAGCAGGTTCCACTTGAATTAAAGGCCATTTCTTAATACTTTAACATCACAGTTAACGCTGTTGTTAGTCAACAGGTAAAAAAAAAAAACTGCCACAGTAAAGATTTTCTGCAAGTCTGCGGGCAGGTTCACCACAATTTCTGAGTTGAAGTTTCTGAGTTTCTGCATGCACATTTTTTAGGTGCTTTTTCAATGCGTTTTGCCATGTTACAGATGCGTTCCATGGAGAAAAAATGCAACATGTTCTCCTTTAGTTAACTGTACTGGAACACACTGTGCTGGTGTGATGTAGGCCATCCATGGTAAACACTAGGGATGAGCCGAACACCCCCCCGGTTCGGTTCGCACCAGAACCTGCGAACGGACCGAAAATTCGCACGAACGTTAGAACCCCATTGACGTCTATGGGACTCGAACGTTCGAAATCAAAAGTGCTCATTTTAAAGGCTAATTTGCATGGTATTGTCCTAAAAAGGGTTTGGGGACCCGGGTCCTACCCCAGGGGACTTGTATCGATGCAAAAAAAAACTTTTATAAACGGCCGTTTTTTCGAGAGCAGTGATTTTAATGATGCTTAAAGTAAAAAAAAAAAAAAAAGTGAAATATTCCTTTAAATATCGTACCTGGGGTGTGCCTATAGTATGCCTGTAAAGTGGCGCATGTTTCCCGTGTTTAGAACAGTCCCTGCACAAAATGTCATTTTTAAAGGAAAAAATCTCATTTAAAACTGCTTGCGGGTTTAATGTAATGTCGGGTCCTGGCAATATGGATGAAAATCAGTGAGACAAACGGCATGGGTACCCCCCAGACCATTACCAGGCCCTTTGGGTCTTGTATGGATATTAAGGGGAACCCCACACCCAAATTAAAATAAGGAAAGGTGTGGGGCCACCAGGCCCTATATACTCTGAACAGCAGTATACAGGCGGTGCAAACAAGACAGGGACTGTAGGTTTGTTGTTAAGTAGAATCTGTTTGTAATTTTTAACAGGTACATTTTTAACGTGTTTAGCTCCAGCCAAAAAATCTTTTTTTAAGCTTTTTGGAAAACATAGGGAAGGGTTATCACCCCTGTGACATTTGTTTTGCTGTCTTTCCTCCTCTTCAGAAGATTTCACCTCACATTTTGTCCCAATGACAAATGTTTTTTGAAAATTTGGGGTTTTTTGTGGAACAAGGATTGGAAAGCATCAGTGGAAAGGAGAAATGTTTTTCCCATATTAACTCTTACAGGAGAGAATTTCCCTTCCTAGGGGTAGATTTCATCTCACTTCCTGTTGTCTCCTTCCGTTTGCAAGTAGGAGTCGTTTGTAAGTTAGATGTTTGAAAGTAGGGGCCTGCCCTAATACTCAGCAGAAATTTGGGACTTAGGTGTTGTTGTGGCCACAAGACTGTAAGCCCTCACAGGGCCCTGCTGTGAAATATTAGATCAAGAATTGTAATTACATGCCCCTGTTGAACAAGGGCAGAAAAATTGGGCCTTTGGTGGTGGTGCCACAACACTGTAAGTCCTCACTCGCTCTTGGTGGGTGCAGAAATGGGCCCTGCTGTGAAATATTAGATCAAGAATTGTAATTACATGCCCCTCGCTGAAAAATTAGGCCTTAGGCACTGGTGCTGGTGCCACAACACTGCAACCCCTCACAGATACTCTAGTTGGAACGCAGAAATGAGCCCTGCTGCAAAGTATTGCATCAAAAATTGTAATTACATGCCCCTGTTAAACAGGGGCTGAAAAATTGGGCCTTAGGCACTGGTGGTGGCGCCCAGAACCAAAAATATTCTTACAAGCTATCAGCGTGATGATTTGAGGAGGAAGAGGATAATTACTCAGGGATAGTCACTCAGCATCAGCATAGGCAGTCTTTGAAGGGATCTGAGATTTCAAAAAAAATGATTCGGTTACATCAGCATCAGGTGCTCGGTAGCTGGTGGTGATCCAAGACTGATTCATTTTTATGAAGGTCAGTCGATCGACCGAAAGAACGCTGGATGCAGGACAGGCCAGTAGCTCAATTGCATACTGTGCAAGCTCTGGCCAGTGATCCATCCTCAAGACCCAGTAACCCAGAGGATTTTCGGTGGGAAAGGTGTCCAAGTCTGATCTTGCCCCTAGGTATTCCTGCACCATGTAAAACAGATGCTGGTGATGGTTGCTGGAACCGATCATACCTTGGGGCTGCGGACCAAAAAATTGTCTGAACGCATTGGTCAGACGGCCACCTTCTCCACCGCTCCTTCTTTGACTGACCGAAGCCTCAGCAACACGTTGTCCAGAAACAGGAGTTTGTAACCTCCCAGTCTCTGGGAACGCGTTGCACAGACCTTTCTGCAAGGCCTCCCGAAGATGTTTCATCCTCTGCTCCCGCTGCGATGGCAAGATAAGGTCCGCAACCTTACCCTTGTAACGTGGATCAAGGAGGGTTGCCAGCCAGTATTGGTCCTTCTCCTTGATACCACGAATACGAGGATCCTTCCGCAGGCTTTGCAGGATAAGGGAGGTTTGCTGAGGCATTCGGTCCGGAGTCCTCTGGGTCACTTCCGCAGGCTTTGCAGGATAAGGGAGGTTTGCTGAGGCATTCGGTCCGGAGTCCTCTGGGTCACTAAGGACGACATGGTCCGCAGCCACCTCCTCCCAGCCACGTACAAGTCCATGTGTTTCTTGGGACTGATCCCTTAAGACTGCTGCTGATGATGAGTGCCAGGCTCCACCTCCATACTGACACAATGTTCCTCCTCCTCCTCCTCCACCTGTGTGATCGGCGGGCACGCAGGAACACTGTCTGGATAAAGGGAGCCTTGAGAGCTAAGGAAGTCCTCCTCTTCCTGCCTCTGTTCTGCCTCAAGTGCCCTGTCCATTATTCCACGCAGCGTGTGCTCCAACAGGTGGACAAGGGGGACAGTGTCACTGATGCATGCACTGTCACTGCTCACCATCCTCGTGGCCTCCTCAAATGGTGACAGGACAGTGCATGCATCCCTGATCATGGCCCACTGGCGTGGGGAAAAAAAAAACAAGCTCCCCTGACCCTGTCCTGGTGCCATAGTCGCACAGGTACTCATTGATGGCCCTCTGCTGCGTGTGCAGCCGCTGCAGCATGGCCAACGTTGAGTTCCACCTGGTGGGCATGTCACAGATTAGGCGGTTCTTGGGCAGGTTAAACTCCTTTTGGAGGTCCGTCAGCTGAGCACTGGCATTATATGACCGGCGGAAATGCACACAGACTTTCCTGGCCTGCCTCAGGACATCCTGTAAGCCCGGGTACCTGCCCAAGAACCGCTGCACCACCAAGTTAAGGACGTGAGCCAAACAGGGCACATGGGTCATTTGTCCCTGTCGGAGGGCAGAGAGGAGGTTGGTGCCATTGTCACAAACCACCATTCCTGCCTTAAGTTGGCGTGGTGTCAACCACCTCTGATCCTGCCCCTGCAGAGCTGACAGAACCTCTGCCCCAGTGTGGCTCCTGTCCCCCAAGCACACCAGCTCAAGCACCGCATGGCATCTTTTGGCCTGCGTACTTGTGTAGCCCCTTGAACGGCTACGGAGCACCGCTGGTTCCGAGGACAAAGCACAGGAAGAGGCCATGGAGGAAGAAGAAGAGGAGGGGGTGGAGGAGAGAGGTGTTTCACAATCATTAGCATTTTGGAGGCGTGGTGGCGGAACAACCTCCAACACTACTGCACCTTGTCCTGCATCCTTCCCAGCTGCCAGCAGAGTCACCCAATGCGCCGTGAAACTTAGGTAACGTCCCTGTCCATGCCTGCTGGACCATGAGTCAGCGGTAATATGCACCTTACCGCTGACCGCCCTGTCCAGCGAGGCATGGACATTGCCTTCCACATGCCGGTAGAGGGCCGGAATCGCCTTCCGTGAGAAAAAGTGGCGTTTGGGTACCTGCCACTGAGGAACCGCACATTCCACAAACTCACGGAAGGGGTCAGAGTCTACCAACTGAAAAGGCAGCAGTTGAAGTGCTAGCAATTTTGCCAAGCTAGCATTCAACCACTGGGCATGTGGATGGCTGGGAGCAAACTTCTTTCGGCGGTGCAGCAGCTGGGGCAGGGAAATTTGCCTGGTACAATCTGACGTCGGTGTACCAAAAGCAGATTGCCCACAAGTACTTGGCTGTGACACACCTAATTCTACACCTTCATTCCTCTCAGTGCAGGTCTCAGAGAGGACTGAAGGTATAGTGGGGTTGGAGATCTCAGCTGATGAGGAGCAAGGAGAGGTCCTCTTTGTTCTTTGGTGTGGGTCTTTTAGATACGCTTGCCAACTAACTGCATGGCAGGTCAACATATGTCTGGTCAAGCATGTGGTACCCAAGCGGGAGATGTTTTGGCCACGCGAGATACGCTTGAGACATATGTTGCAAATAGCAGCGGTGCGATCTGATGCACTCGTCTCAAAAAAGGCCCACACCAAAGAACTTTTTGAATAACGCGCAGAGACTGCAGCGCCCTGCACATGTGGAGCTTTGGGGTGTGATGCAGTCAAGGTGTTGCCCTTAGGCTGGCCCCTGGAGGGCATCCTGCCTCGTTGGTGATGTGCCGCCTCCTCCTCCTCCTCTCTCCTATCAGGCACCCACGTTGAGTCAGTGACCTCATCCCCTCCCTCCTCATCACTGGAGCAAACCTGGCAGTATGCTGCAGCAGGGGGAGCATGACTGCCAGATTGCTGTCCTTCTTGGGCACCCCCTCTGTCCGTGCTCACATTACTGCCTTCATCGAGCTCAGTATCATCATCAGAGCCTTCCAAACGCTGGGCATCCTCCTGGAGCATGTACCCAACACTGTGGTCAAACAGTTCGAGGGACTCCTCAGGAGGACATGGTGGGGCTAGGGAAGGAGTCACTGATGACATTGAGCCAAGGGAAGAGGCCGCTGCTTTGCTAGACAAAGTACCCTGGGCATGGGTGAGAGAGGATGAGGAGGATGAGGACGGCTTGGTCATCCACTCGACCAAGTCTTCCGCATGTTGCGGCTCAACACGGCCAGCTGCCGAAAAAAAGGCCAAGCGTGTCCCACGGCCACGTGCTGATGAGGATGCACCGTCTCCACGACCAGCACTAGACACAGAGCCTGCTTGCCCTCTCTTATTGGCTTGTGACTGTCTGCCTCTCCTTCTTGGCCTTCCAGACATACTAATGGCCTGTAGCTGCACTAAGCTGGGATAGATAGAGAGTATATATATATATATATATATATATATATATATACTTATACTGCAGCTAGCAAAATCAACTGCCTGCCTGTAGTATGAGAACACCACCAACCTTCTACAGGTAGCTTTAGCTGAACACTGGGCAGAGCTCGCAAAAAACTAACTTGTAGCTTTTTTTTAGCTGATTGCGGTAGTAATAGGATCAGGAAAACACCACCAACCTTCTACAGGTAGCTTTAGTTGAACACTGTGCAGAGCTCGCAAAAAAATAACTTGTAGGTTTAGCTGGACACTGTGAGGAGGACGCACCACACTAACTAGTAGTTTTAGCTGAACACTGTGAGGTGGACGCACCACACTAACTTGTAGGTTTAGCTGAACACTGTGAGCAGGACGCACAGCACTAACTAGTAGTTTTATCTGAACACTGAGCAGGACGCATCGCACTAACTTCTAGGTTTAGCTGAACACTGTGAGCAGGACACACCCCACTAACTTGTAGGTTTAGCTTAACACTGTGAGGTGGACGTACCCCACTAACTTGTAGTTTTAGCTGAAAACTGTGAGCAGGACGCACTGCACTAACTGTAAATAGTCTAGCTGCCTGACTGTGGTACTAATAGGATCAAAAGAACACCAGCAATTTTCTTCAGGTAGCTGTAAATACTGTAACAAGACAAGCCTGCCTGTCAGTAAGAAGATAACAGGAACAGATCTAGCTGAACACTGAGCAGGACGCACCGCACTAACTTGTAGGTTTAGCTGAACACTGAGGTGGACGCACCACACTAACTTGTAGTTTTAGCTGAACACTGTGAGCAGGACGCACTGCACTAACTGTAAATAGTCTAGCTGCCTGACTGTGGTACTAATAGGATCAAAAGAACACCAGCAATTTTCTTCAGGTAGCTGTAAATACTGTAACAAGACAAGCCTGCCTGTCAGTAAGAAGATAACAGGAACGGATCTAGCTGAACACTGAGCAGGACGCACTGCACTAACTTATAGCTTTAGATGAACACTGTGCAGAGGTCTCACTACGCTAACTTGTAGGTTTAGCTGAACACTGAGGAGGACGCACAGCACTAACTTGTAGTTTTAGCTGAACACTGAGCAGGACGCACCGCACTAACTTCTAGGTTTAGCTGAACACTGTGAGGTGGACGCACCGCACTAACTTGTAGTTTTAGCTGAACACTGTGAGCAGGACGCACCGCACTAACTTGTAGGTTTAGCTGAACACTGAGGTGGACGCACCACACTAACTTGTAGGTTTAGCTGAACACTGTGAGCAGGACGCACCCCACTAACTTGTAGGTGTAGCTGAACACTGTGGTGGACGTACCCCACTAACTTGTAGTTTTAGCTGAACACTGTGAGCAGGACGCACTGCACTAACTGTAAATAGTCTAGCTGCCTGACTGTGGTACTAATAGGATCAAAAGAACACCAGCAATTTTCTTCAGGTAGCTGTAAATACTGTAACAAGACAAGCCTGCCTGTCAGTAAGAAGATAACAGGAACGGATCTAGCTGAACACTGTGAGCAGGACGCACTGCACTAACTTGTAGCTTTAGATGAACACTGTGCAGAGGTCTCACTACGCTAACTTGTAGGTTTAGCTGAACACTGTGAGGAGGACACGCAGCACTAACTTGTAGCTTTAGATGAACACTGTGCAGAGGTCTCACTACACTAACTTGTAGGTTTGGCTGAACACTGAGCAGGACGCACCGCACTAACTTCTAGGTTTAGCTGAACACTGTGAGGTGGACGCACCCCACTAACTTGTAGTTTTAGCTGAACACTGTGAGCAGGACGCACCGCACTAACTTGTAGTTTTAGCTGAACACTGTGAGCAGGACGCACCGCACTAACTTGTAGGTTTAGCTGAACACTGTGAGCAGGACGCACCACACTAACTTGTAGGTTTAGCTGAACACTGAGCAGGACGCACCACACTAACTTGTAGTTTTAGCTGAAAACTGTGAGCAGGACGCACTGCACTAACTGTAAATAGTCTAGCTGCCTGACTGTGGTACTAATAGGATCAAAAGAACACCAGCAATTTTCTTCAGGTAGCTGTAAATACTGTAACAAGACAAGCCTGCCTGTCAGTAAGAAGATAACAGGAACGGATGTAGCTAAACTGAATACAGTGTATATATATATATATGCAACACCTGGGATGCATATATATACACAATACACTGTAAGTGCAGCTAACTGACTGACTGTTCTGCCTAATCTATCTAACTCAAATCAAAATTACACTGTCTGTGTCTCTCTCTCTCTCTATCTATGAACGCCGGAACACACACTACACAGGGCCGCCGTGCAGGCGGCCTTATATAGTGTGGGGCGTGTGCTAAATCCCCTGAGCCATAATTGGCCAAAGCCTCCTTGGCTTTGGCCAATTACGGCTCTCTGTTCAGACGCCGCTGTGATTGGCCAAGCATGCGGGTCATAGTGCATGCTTGGCCAATCATCAGCCAGCAATGCACTGCGATGCCGCAATGAATTATGGGCCGTGACGCACCACACGAATTTGGCGCGAACGCCCTATTTGGCGTTCGCAATTCGGCGAACGGGCGAACAGACGATGTTCGAGTCGAACATGGGTTCGACTCGAACACGAAGCTCATCCCTAGTAAACACTGTTCATGCATTTTTTACTCAAATAAAAACACATTAGACTGTATCTGGTGTGAATCAGCCTCAAGTCCACTTTTCAACCCATAGAATTCCTAAAGGTATTGAAAGGCAAAGACACTTGCGCACCAGACGCTGGCAGGCCCCATCCACTCCTGGAAATGCATTGCTTAAACAAACACCAGCCAGCTTCATTGGATAAAGCTTGGAGATACTGTAAATTGGTCTTCTTATCACATTTCTCCCATTCTTCATCAATGAGCTTTTAAATCTGTCATTATGGGAAAAGAAACCCTTCCTTTTTCACCTTTGGAAATATCTGCATGCGTTTGTGATGGTTGGGCCTGCGTCTTGCCTGTGGCATGGATATCGGTCACATACTTTCCGCTACAGCCTCTAGGCTTTGAAATTTGTGCATCCGCTTCCTTATTTATTGGAATCTGAGGCAATCCATGCCAATTAATGGCTAATATGCATGCAGGGCTGGGCAAGGCAAAGCATTTTCTATTGTGTTGATTTAAACGCATGTGAGCCATTGCCACGTGAGCTGCTTGAGGAGCATGAAAGCCGCCCTGTGCGGGAATGTGAGGAATGCATATTGTCCTGGTCAGCAGATGACTTATGTTTTCTGCAGTGTTTGCGTTTAGGGCTTCTGCTCCTAAAATAATGCTAAAACCTATACTTTGCATTCCTTGAGCATTTCTTGGGCACTATTTTTAAAATATGTCCCACACCTCCCCCTTGTACCTTTGTGAGTTCTTCTGTGCCACTGACAGGTGTGGTGAGCTCATATCTGCAAAAAAAAAATGGAAAAAAACACCAAGAAAAAAAAAAACAGGTACCTTGTCACTTTAAGACCCATGTGCTTTCATCTACTTATTTCAGAAGCAGCAGCAGGTGAGGTCAGGAAGCCTTCCAGAAGCAGACAGGAGACACATAGTTACATAGTTACATAGTAGGCGAGGTTGAAAAAAGACACAAGTCCATCAAGTCCAACCTATGTGTGATTATGTGTCTGTATTACATTGTATATCCCTGTATGTTGCGGTCATTCAGGTGCTTATCTAATAGTTTCTTGATGCTCCCCGCTGAGACCACCGCCTGTGGAAGGGAATTCCACATCCTTGCCGCTCTTACAGTTAAGAACCCACTATGTAGTTTAAGGTTAAACCTCTTTTCTTCTAATTTTAATGAGTGGCCATGAGTCTTGTTAAACTCTCTTCTGCGAAAAAGTTTTATTTCTATTGTAGGGTCACCAGTACGGTATTTGTATATTGAAATCATATCCCCTCTCAAGCGTCTCTTCTCCAGAGAGAACAAGTTCAGTGCTCGCAACCTTTCCTCATAACTAAGATCCTCCAGACCCATTATTAGCTTTGTTGCCCTTCTTTGTACTCGCTCCATTTCCAGTACATCCTTCCTGAGGACTGGTGCCCAGAACTGGATAGCATACTCTAGGTGCGGCCAGATCAGATTCTTGTAGAGTGGGGGAATTATCGTTTTATCTCTGGAGTTGATCTCCTTTTTAATGCATGCCAATATTCTGTTTGCTTTGTTAGCAGCAGCTTGGCATTGCATGCCATTGTTGAGCCTATCATCTACTATGACCCCCAGGTCCTTTTCCATCCTAGATTCCCCCAGAGGTTCTCCCCCCAGTGTATAGATTGCATTCATATTTTTTCCACCCAAATGCATTATTTTACATTTTTCTACATTGAACCTCATCTGCCATGTAGTTGCCCACCCCATTAATTTGTTCAGATCTTTTTGGAAGGTTTCCACATCCTGCGGAGAAGTTATTGCCCTGCTTAGCTTAGTGTCGTCTGCAAATACAGAGATTGAACTGTTTATCCCATCCTCCAGGTCGTTTATGAACAAATTAAATAGGATTGGTCCCAGCACAGAACCCTGGGGAACCCCACTACCTACCCCTGACCATTCTGAGTACTCCCCATTTATCACCACCCTCTGAACTCGCCCTTGTAGCCAGTTTTCAATCCATGTACTCACCCTATGGTCCATGCCAACGGACCTTATTTTGTACAGTAAACGTTTATGGGGAACTGTGTCAAATGCTTTTGCAAAATCCAGATACACCACGTCTACGGGCTTTCCTTTATCTAGATGGCAACTCACCTCCTCATAGAAGGTTAGTAGATTGGTTTGGCAAGAACGATTCTTCATGAATCCATGCTGATTACTGCTAATGATACCGTTCTCATTACTAAAATCTTGTATATAGTCCCTTATCATCCCCTCCAAGAGTTTACATAATATTGATGTTAGGCGAACTGGTCTGTAATTCCAAGGGATGTATTTGGGGCCCTTTTTAAATATTGGTGCTACATTGGCTTTTTTCCAATCAGCTGGTACCATTCCAGTCAGTAGACTGTCTGTAAAAATTAGGAACAACGTTCTGGCAATCACTTGACTGAGTTCCCTAAGTACCCTCGGATGCAAGCCATCTGGTCCCAGTGATTTATTAATGTTAAATTTCTCAAGTCTAATTTTAATTCTGTGCTCTGTTAACCATGGAGGTGCTTCCTGTGTTGTGTCATAAGGATAAACACTGCAGTTTTGGTTATTGAAGCCCCCCGATTCACTTGTGAAGACTGAGGAGAAGAATAAATTCAATACCTTCGCCATCTCCCCATCCTTTGTAACCAGATGTCCTTCCTCATTCTTTATGGGGCCAATATGGTCTGTCCTCCTTTTTTACTGTTTACATACTTAAAGAATTTCTTGGGATTTTTTTTGCTCTCCTCCACTATGTGTCTTTCATGTTCTATCTTAGCCGTCCAAATTGCACCCTTACATTTCTTGTTGCATTCTTTATAAAGTCTGAATGCTGAGGATGAATCCTCCACCTTGTATTTTTTGAAGGCCTTCTCCTTTGTTTTTATATGCATTTTTACATTGGAGTTAAGCCATCCAAGACTTTTGTTTGCTCTTTTAAATTTATTACCCAATGGGATACATTGGCTAATGCCCTTATTTAATATACTCTTAAAGCAAACCCATCTCTCCTCCGTATTCTTTGTTCCTAATATTTTATCCCAATCTATGCCTTTTAGCAAGGTTTGTAGTTTAGGGAAGTTGGCTCTTTTGAAATTCAGTGTCTTTGTATTCCCTTTAGGTTTCCTATTTGTGTGATTTATACTGAAACTAACTGACCTGTGATCGCTGTTACCTAAATTGCCCTGTATTTCCACATCCTTGATCAGGTCTGTATTGTTGGTAATCAGTAGATCCAGTAATGTTTTATTTCTAGTTGGTGCGTCTACCATCTGACCCATAAAATTGTCCTGCAAGACATTTAGGAACTGGCGAGCCTTAAATGAATGCACGGTTCCCTCCTCCCAGTCTATGTCTGGATAATTAAAATCCCCCATTATGATAACACTTCCCATCCTTGCTGCTAATCCAAATTGTGATAGGAGATCTGTCTCCACTTCCTCCCTCAGGTTAGGGGGCCTATGTAGGACCAAGGAGAGTGGGGATTTTTAGGGTGCACATCAAATGAATAGATATCAAATATTTTTGTATTAAAAGATTTTTACTTTATTGAGAAAATATAATAAAAATATTTTTTTTTCACACATAAAAATGTAAAAAGGAGATTTATATATAGAAGTGCCACATGTATTTAGTTGCAGATGCAGTAACACAGCAAAGACGATGTACTTCCCAACATGTTTCACCCATCTGTCGGGCTTCCTCAGGGGATGCTGGTCACATGCAGAACACACTGCCTTCTGTATCTCCTAGAGGATGGGGGGAGAAAAGGGGAGAACGGGGTAGGTCTGCCAGGATAAATGCTGCAGCCGTACCAAGGGAGCCCCACGCTGAAGGTGAGCGTAGATGGTACAAAAAGGCCAGAGAGGCAGATACGGCAGCTGGCCTAATGCCAGGGACCACACACCTCCCAGGATACAAATCACTTTAAAGGAATACCTGAGTGGAGAGTTTGATGTGCATGGGTCCCTTGGTTTCTTCAGCGTGGGGTACTTCAGACCAGGCATTTGGTAACTTTAAGACATTTTACTTGAACTTCTTGTGGGTCTTTTAGATACGCTTGCCAACTAACTGCATGGCAGGTCAACATATGTCTGGTCAAGCATGTGGTACCCAAGCGGGAGATGTTTTGGCCACGCGAGATACGCTTGAGACATATGTTGCAAATAGCAGCGGTGCGATCTGATGCACTCGTCTCAAAAAAGGCCCACACCAAAGAACTTTTTGAATAACGCGCAGAGACTGCAGCGCCCTGCACATGTGGAGCTTTGGGGTGTGATGCAGTCAAGGTGTTGCCCTTAGGCTGGCCCCTGGAGGGCATCCTGCCTCGTTGGTGATGTGCCGCCTCCTCCTCCTCCTCTCTCCTATCAGGCACCCACGTTGAGTCAGTGACCTCATCCCCTCCCTCCTCATCACTGGAGCAAACCTGGCAGTATGCTGCAGCAGGGGGAGCATGACTGCCAGATTGCTGTCCTTCTTGGGCACCCCCTCTGTCCGTGCTCACATTACTGCCTTCATCGAGCTCAGTATCATCATCAGAGCCTTCCAAATGCTGGGCATCCTCCTGGAGCATGTACCCAACACTGTGGTCAAACAGTTCGAGGGACTCCTCAGGAGGACATGGTGGGGCTAGGGAAGGAGTCACTGATGATGACATTGAGCCAAGGGAAGAGGCCGCTGCTTTGCCAGACAAAGTACCCTGGGCATGGGTGAGAGAGGATGAGGAGGATGAGGACGGCTTGGTCATCCACTCGACCAAGTCTTCCGCATGTTGCGGCTCAACACGGCCAGCTGCCGAAAAAAAGGCCAAGCGTGTCCCACGGCCACGTGCTGATGAGGATGCACCGTCTCCACGACCAGCACTAGACACAGAGCCTGCTTGCCCTCTCTTATTGGCTTGTGACTGTCTGCCTCTCCTTCTTGGCCTTCCAGACATACTAATGGCCTGTAGCTGCACTAAGCTGGGATAGATAGAGAGTATATATATATATATATATATATATATACTTATACTGCAGCTAGCAAAATCAACTGCCTGCCTGTAGTATGAGAACACCACCAACCTTCTACAGGTAGCTTTAGCTGAACACTGGGCAGAGCTCGCAAAAAACTAACTTGTAGCTTTTTTTAGCTGATTGCGGTAGTAATAGGATCAGGAAAACACCACCAACCTTCTACAGGTAGCTTTAGTTGAACACTGTGCAGAGCTCGCAAAAAAATAACTTGTAGGTTTAGCTGGACACTGTGAGGAGGACGCACCACACTAACTAGTAGTTTTAGCTGAACACTGTGAGGTGGACGCACCACACTAACTTGTAGTTTTAGCTGAACACTGTGAGCAGGACGCACAGCACTAACTTGTAGGTTTAGCTGAACACTGTGAGCAGGACGCACAGCACTAACTAGTAGTTTTATCTGAACACTGAGCAGGACGCATCGCACTAACTTCTAGGTTTAGCTGAACACTGTGAGCAGGACACACCCCACTAACTTGTAGGTTTAGCTTAACACTGTGAGGTGGACGTACCCCACTAACTTGTAGTTTTAGCTGAACACTGTGAGCAGGACGCACTGCACTAACTGTAAATAGTCTAGCTGCCCGACTGTGGTAGTAATAGGATCAAAAGAACACCAGCAATTTTCTTCAGGTAGCTGTAAATACTGTAACAAGACAAGCCTGCCTGTCAGTAAGAAGATAACAGGAACGGATCTAGCTGAACACTGTGAGCAGGACGCACTGCACTAACTTGTAGCTTTAGATGAACACTGTGCAGAGGTCTCACTACACTAACTTGTAGGTTTAGCTGAACACTGTGAGCAGGACGCACAGAACTTGTAGCTTTAGCTGAACACTGTGAGCAGGACGCACCGCACTAACTTCTAGGTTTAGCTGAACACTGTGATGTGGACGTACCCCACTAACTTGTAGTTTTAGCTGAACACTGTGAGCAGGACGCACTGCACTAACTGTAAATAGTCTAGCTGCCTGACTGTGGTACTAATAGGATCAAAAGAACACCAGCAATTTTCTTCAGGTAGCTGTAAATACTGTAACAAGACAAGCCTGCCTGTCAGTAAGAAGATAACAGGAACAGATCTAGCTGAACACTGAGCAGGACGCACCACACTAACTTGTAGGTTTAGCTGAACACTGAGGTGGACGCACCACACTAACTTGTAGTTTTAGCTGAACACTGTGAGCAGGACGCACTGCACTAACTGTAAATAGTCTAGCTGCCTGACTGTGGTACTAATAGGATCAAAAGAACACCAGCAATTTTCTTCAGGTAGCTGTAAATACTGTAACAAGACAAGCCTGCCTGTCAGTAAGAAGATAACAGGAACGGATCTAGCTGAACACTGAGCAGGACGCACTGCACTAACTTATAGCTTTAGATGAACACTGTGCAGAGGTCTCACTACGCTAACTTGTAGGTTTAGCTGAACACTGAGGAGGACGCACAGCACTAACTTGTAGTTTTAGCTGAACACTGAGCAGGACGCACCGCACTAACTTCTAGGTTTAGCTGAACACTGTGAGCAGGACGCACCGCACTAACTTGTAGTTTTAGCTGAACACTGTGAGCAGGACGCACCGCACTAACTTGTAGGTTTAGCTGAACACTGAGGTGGACGCACCACACTAACTTGTAGGTTTAGCTGAACACTGTGAGCAGGACGCACCCCACTAACTTGTAGGTGTAGCTGAACACTGTGGTGGACGTACCCCACTAACTTGTAGTTTTAGCTGAACACTGTGAGCAGGACGCACTGCACTAACTGTAAATAGTCTAGCTGCCTGACTGTGGTACTAATAGGATCAAAAGAACACCAGCAATTTTCTTCAGGTAGCTGTAAATACTGTAACAAGACAAGCCTGCCTGTCAGTAAGAAGATAACAGGAACGGATCTAGCTGAACACTGTGAGTAGGACGCACTGCACTAACTTGTAGCTTTAGATGAACACTGTGCAGAGGTCTCACTACGCTAACTTGTAGGTTTAGCTGAACACTGTGAGGAGGACACGCAGCACTAACTTGTAGCTTTAGATGAACACTGTGCAGAGGTCTCACTACACTAACTTGTAGGTTTGGCTGAACACTGAGCAGGACGCACCGCACTAACTTCTAGGTTTAGCTGAACACTGTGAGGTGGACGCACCCCACTAACTTGTAGTTTTAGCTGAACACTGTGAGCAGGACGCACCGCACTAACTTGTAGGTTTAGCTGAACACTGTGAGCAGGACGCACCACACTAACTTGTAGGTTTAGCTGAACACTGAGCAGGACGCACCACACTAACTTGTAGTTTTAGCTGAAAACTATGAGCAGGACGCACTGCACTAACTGTAAATAGTCTAGCTGCCTGACTGTGGTACTAATAGGATCAAAAGAACACCAGCAATTTTCTTCAGGTAGCTGTAAATACTGTAACAAGACAAGCCTGCCTGTCAGTAAGAAGATAACAGGAACGGATGTAGCTAAACTGAATACAGTGTATATATATATATATGCAACACCTGGGATGCATATATATACACAATACACTGTAAGTGCAGCTAACTGACTGACTGTTCTGCCTAATCTATCTAACTCAAATCAAAATTACACTGTCTGTCTCTCTCTCTCTCTATCTATGAACGCCGGAACACACACTACACAGGGCCGCCGTGCAGGCGGCCTTATATAGTGTGGGGCGTGTGCTAAATCCCCTGAGCCATAATTGGCCAAAGCCTCCTTGGCTTTGGCCAATTACGGCTCTCTGTTCAGACGCCGCTGTGATTGGCCAAGCATGCGGGTCATAGTGCATGCTTGGCCAATCATCAGCCAGCAATGCACTGCGATGCCGCAATGAATTATGGGCCGTGACGCACCACACGAATTTGGCGCGAACGCCCTATTTGGCGTTCG
The DNA here is from genome assembly GCF_042186555.1 of Aquarana catesbeiana. Taxonomy (NCBI): domain Eukaryota; kingdom Metazoa; phylum Chordata; class Amphibia; order Anura; family Ranidae; genus Aquarana; species Aquarana catesbeiana. Next base: position 455,168,623 of record NC_133324.1, on the reverse strand, counting down.
CAATTCGGCGAACGGGCGAACAGACGATGTTCGAGTCGAACATGGGTTCGACTCGAACACGAAGCTCATCCCTAGTAAACACTGTTCATGCATTTTTTACTCAAATAAAAACACATTAGACTGTATCTGGTGTGAATCAGCCTCAAGTCCACTTTTCAACCCATAGAATTCCTAAAGGTATTGAAAGGCAAAGACACTTGCGCACCAGACGCTGGCAGGCCCCATCCACTCCTGGAAATGCATTGCTTAAACAAACACCAGCCAGCTTCATTGGATAAAGCTTGGAGATACTGTAAATTGGTCTTCTTATCACATTTCTCCCATTCTTCATCAATGAGCTTTTAAATCTGTCATTATGGGAAAAGAAACCCTTCCTTTTTCACCTTTGGAAATATCTGCATGCGTTTGTGATGGTTGGGCCTGCGTCTTGCCTGTGGCATGGATATCGGTCACATACTTTCCGCTACAGCCTCTAGGCTTTGAAATTTGTGCATCCGCTTCCTTATTTATTGGAATCTGAGGCAATCCATGCCAATTAATGGCTAATATGCATGCAGGGCTGGGCAAGGCAAAGCATTTTCTATTGTGTTGATTTAAATGCATGTGAGCCATTGCCACGTGAGCTGCTTGAGGAGCATGAAAGCCGCCCTGTGCGGGAATGTGAGGAATGCATATTGTCCTGGTCAGCAGATGACTTATGTTTTCTGCAGTGTTTGCGTTTAGGGCTTCTGCTCCTAAAATAATGCTAAAACCTATACTTTGCATTCCTTGAGCATTTCTTGGGCACTATTTTTAAAATATGTCCCACACCTCCCCCTTGTACCTTTGTGAGTTCTTCTGTGCCACTGACAGGTGTGGTGAGCTCATATCTGCAAAAAAAAAATGGAAAAAAACACCAAGAAAAAAAAAAACAGGTACCTTGTCACTTTAAGACCCATGTGCTTTCATCTACTTATTTCAGAAGCAGCAGCAGGTGAGGTCAGGAAGCCTTCCAGAAGCAGACAGGAGACACATAGTTACATAGTTACATAGTAGGCGAGGTTGAAAAAAGACACAAGTCCATCAAGTCCAACCTATGTGTGATTATGTGTCTGTATTACATTGTATATCCCTGTATGTTGCGGTCATTCAGGTGCTTATCTAATAGTTTCTTGATGCTCCCCGCTGAGACCACCGCCTGTGGAAGGGAATTCCACATCCTTGCCGCTCTTACAGTTAAGAACCCACTATGTAGTTTAAGGTTAAACCTCTTTTCTTCTAATTTTAATGAGTGGCCATGAGTCTTGTTAAACTCTCTTCTGCGAAAAAGTTTTATTTCTATTGTAGGGTCACCAGTACGGTATTTGTATATTGAAATCATATCCCCTCTCAAGCGTCTCTTCTCCAGAGAGAACAAGTTCAGTGCTCGCAACCTTTCCTCATAACTAAGATCCTCCAGACCCATTATTAGCTTTGTTGCCCTTCTTTGTACTCGCTCCATTTCCAGTACATCCTTCCTGAGGACTGGTGCCCAGAACTGGATAGCATACTCTAGGTGCGGCCAGATCAGATTCTTGTAGAGTGGGGGAATTATCGTTTTATCTCTGGAGTTGATCTCCTTTTTAATGCATGCCAATATTCTGTTTGCTTTGTTAGCAGCAGCTTGGCATTGCATGCCATTGCTGAGCCTATCATCTACTATGACCCCCAGGTCCTTTTCCATCCTAGATTCCCCCAGAGGTTCTCCCCCCAGTGTATAGATTGCATTCATATTTTTTCCACCCAAATGCATTATTTTACATTTTTCTACATTGAACCTCATCTGCCATGTAGTTGCCCACCCCATTAATTTGTTCAGATCTTTTTGGAAGGTTTCCACATCCTGCGGAGAAGTTATTGCCCTGCTTAGCTTAGTGTCGTCTGCAAATACAGAGATTGAACTGTTTATCCCATCCTCCAGGTCGTTTATGAACAAATTAAATAGGATTGGTCCCAGCACAGAACCCTGGGGAACCCCACTACCTACCCCTGACCATTCTGAGTACTCCCCATTTATCACCACCCTCTGAACTCGCCCTTGTAGCCAGTTTTCAATCCATGTACTCACCCTATGGTCCATGCCAACGGACCTTATTTTGTACAGTAAACGTTTATGGGGAACTGTGTCAAATGCTTTTGCAAAATCCAGATACACCACGTCTACGGGCTTTCCTTTATCTAGATGGCAACTCACCTCCTCATAGAAGGTTAGTAGATTGGTTTGGCAAGAACGATTCTTCATGAATCCATGCTGATTACTGCTAATGATACCGTTCTCATTACTAAAATCTTGTATATAGTCCCTTATCATCCCCTCCAAGAGTTTACATAATATTGATGTTAGGCGAACTGGTCTGTAATTCCAAGGGATGTATTTGGGGCCCTTTTTAAATATTGGTGCTACATTGGCTTTTTTCCAATCAGCTGGTACCATTCCAGTCAGTAGACTGTCTGTAAAAATTAGGAACAACGTTCTGGCAATCACTTGACTGAGTTCCCTAAGTACCCTCGGATGCAAGCCATCTGGTCCCAGTGATTTATTAATGTTAAATTTCTCAAGTCTAATTTTAATTCTGTGCTCTGTTAACCATGGAGGTGCTTCCTGTGTTGTGTCATAAGGATAAACACTGCAGTTTTGGTTAATGAAGCCCCCCGATTCACTTGTGAAGACTGAGGAGAAGAATAAATTCAATACCTTCGCCATCTCCCCATCCTTTGTAACCAGATGTCCTTCCTCATTCTTTATGGGGCCAATATGGTCTGTCCTCCTTTTTTACTGTTTACATACTTAAAGAATTTCTTGGGATTTTTTTTGCTCTCCTCCACTATGTGTCTTTCATGTTCTATCTTAGCCGTCCAAATTGCACCCTTACATTTCTTGTTGCATTCTTTATAAAGTCTGAATGCTGAGGATGAATCCTCCACCTTGTATTTTTTGAAGGCCTTCTCCTTTGTTTTTATATGCATTTTTACATTGGAGTTAAGCCATCCAAGACTTTTGTTTGCTCTTTTAAATTTATTACCCAATGGGATACATTGGCTAATGCCCTTATTTAATATACTCTTAAAGCAAACCCATCTCTCCTCCGTATTCTTTGTTCCTAATATTTTATCCCAATCTATGCCTTTTAGCAAGGTTTGTAGTTTAGGGAAGTTGGCTCTTTTGAAATTCAGTGTCTTTGTATTCCCTTTAGGTTTCCTATTTGTGTGATTTATACTGAAACTAACTGACCTGTGATCGCTGTTACCTAAATTGCCCTGTATTTCCACATCCTTGATCAGGTCTGTATTGTTGGTAATCAGTAGATCCAGTAATGTTTTATTTCTAGTTGGTGCGTCTACCATCTGACCCATAAAATTGTCCTGCAAGACATTTAGGAACTGGCGAGCCTTAAATGAATGCACGGTTCCCTCCTCCCAGTCTATGTCTGGATAATTAAAATCCCCCATTATGATAACACTTCCCATCCTTGCTGCTAATCCAAATTGTGATAGGAGATCTGTCTCCACTTCCTCCCTCAGGTTAGGGGGCCTATGTAGGACCAAGGAGAGTGGGGATTTTTAGGGTGCACATCAAATGAATAGATATCAAATATTTTTGTATTAAAAGATTTTTACTTTATTGAGAAAATATAATAAAAATATTTTTTTTTCACACATAAAAATGTAAAAAGGAGATTTATATATAGAAGTGCCACATGTATTTAGTTGCAGATGCAGTAACACAGCAAAGACGATGTACTTCCCAACATGTTTCACCCATCTGTCGGGCTTCCTCAGGGGATGCTGGTCACATGCAGAACACACTGCCTTCTGTATCTCCTAGAGGATGGGGGGAGAAAAGGGGAGAACGGGGTAGGTCTGCCAGGATAAATGCTGCAGCCGTACCAAGGGAGCCCCACGCTGAAGGTGAGCGTAGATGGTACAAAAAGGCCAGAGAGGCAGATACGGCAGCTGGCCTAATGCCAGGGACCACACACCTCCCAGGATACAAATCACTTTAAAGGAATACCTGAGTGGAGAGTTTGATGTGCATGGGTCCCTTGGTTTCTTCAGCGTGGGGTACTTCAGACCAGGCATTTGGTAACTTTAAGACATTTTACTTGAACTTCTTGTGGGTCTTTTAGATACGCTTGCCAACTAACTGCATGGCAGGTCAACATATGTCTGGTCAAGCATGTGGTACCCAAGCGGGAGATGTTTTGGCCACGCGAGATACGCTTGAGACATATGTTGCAAATAGCAGCGGTGCGATCTGATGCACTCGTCTCAAAAAAGGCCCACACCAAAGAACTTTTTGAATAACGCGCAGAGACTGCAGCGCCCTGCACATGTGGAGCTTTGGGGTGTGATGCAGTCAAGGTGTTGCCCTTAGGCTGGCCCCTGGAGGGCATCCTGCCTCGTTGGTGATGTGCCGCCTCCTCCTCCTCCTCTCTCCTATCAGGCACCCACGTTGAGTCAGTGACCTCATCCCCTCCCTCCTCATCACTGGAGCAAACCTGGCAGTATGCTGCAGCAGGGGGAGCATGACTGCCAGATTGCTGTCCTTCTTGGGCACCCCCTCTGTCCGTGCTCACATTACTGCCTTCATCGAGCTCAGTATCATCATCAGAGCCTTCCAAACGCTGGGCATCCTCCTGGAGCATGTACCCAACACTGTGGTCAAACAGTTCGAGGGACTCCTCAGGAGGACATGGTGGGGCTAGGGAAGGAGTCACTGATGATGACATTGAGCCAAGGGAAGAGGCCGCTGCTTTGCCAGACAAAGTACCCTGGGCATGGGTGAGAGAGGATGAGGAGGATGAGGACGGCTTGGTCATCCACTCGACCAAGTCTTCCGCATGTTGCGGCTCAACACGGCCAGCTGCCGAAAAAAAGGCCAAGCGTGTCCCACGGCCACGTGCTGATGAGGATGCACCGTCTCCACGACCAGCACTAGACACAGAGCCTGCTTGCCCTCTCTTATTGGCTTGTGACTGTCTGCCTCTCCTTCTTGGCCTTCCAGACATACTAATGGCCTGTAGCTGCACTAAGCTGGGATAGATAGAGAGTATATATATATATATATATATATATATATATATATATATATACTTATACTGCAGCTAGCAAAATCAACTGCCTGCCTGTAGTATGAGAACACCACCAACCTTCTACAGGTAGCTTTAGCTGAACACTGGGCAGAGCTCGCAAAAAACTAACTTGTAGCTTTTTTTAGCTGATTGCGGTAGTAATAGGATCAGGAAAACACCACCAACCTTCTACAGGTAGCTTTAGTTGAACACTGTGCAGAGCTCGCAAAAAAATAACTTGTAGGTTTAGCTGGACACTGTGAGGAGGACGCACCACACTAACTAGTAGTTTTAGCTGAACACTGTGAGGTGGACGCACCACACTAACTTGTAGTTTTAGCTGAACACTGTGAGCAGGACGCACAGCACTAACTTGTAGGTTTAGCTGAACACTGTGAGCAGGACGCACAGCACTAACTAGTAGTTTTATCTGAACACTGAGCAGGACGCATCGCACTAACTTCTAGGTTTAGCTGAACACTGTGAGCAGGACACACCCCACTAACTTGTAGGTTTAGCTTAACACTGTGAGGTGGACGTACCCCACTAACTTGTAGTTTTAGCTGAACACTGTGAGCAGGACGCACTGCACTAACTGTAAATAGTCTAGCTGCCCGACTGTGGTAGTAATAGGATCAAAAGAACACCAGCAATTTTCTTCAGGTAGCTGTAAATACTGTAACAAGACAAGCCTGCCTGTCAGTAAGAAGATAACAGGAACGGATCTAGCTGAACACTGTGAGCAGGACGCACTGCACTAACTTGTAGCTTTAGATGAACACTGTGCAGAGGTCTCACTACACTAACTTGTAGGTTTAGCTGAACACTGTGAGCAGGACGCACAGAACTTGTAGCTTTAGCTGAACACTGTGAGCAGGACGCACCGCACTAACTTCTAGGTTTAGCTGAACACTGTGATGTGGACGTACCCCACTAACTTGTAGTTTTAGCTGAACACTGTGAGCAGGACGCACTGCACTAACTGTAAATAGTCTAGCTGCCTGACTGTGGTACTAATAGGATCAAAAGAACACCAGCAATTTTCTTCAGGTAGCTGTAAATACTGTAACAAGACAAGCCTGCCTGTCAGTAAGAAGATAACAGGAACAGATCTAGCTGAACACTGAGCAGGACGCACCGCACTAACTTGTAGGTTTAGCTGAACACTGAGGTGGACGCACCACACTAACTTGTAGTTTTAGCTGAACACTGTGAGCAGGACGCACTGCACTAACTGTAAATAGTCTAGCTGCCTGACTGTGGTACTAATAGGATCAAAAGAACACCAGCAATTTTCTTCAGGTAGCTGTAAATACTGTAACAAGACAAGCCTGCCTGTCAGTAAGAAGATAACAGGAACGGATCTAGCTGAACACTGTGAGCAGGACGCACTGCACTAACTTGTAGCTTTAGATGAACACTGTGCAGAGGTCTCACTACGCTAACTTATAGGTTTAGCTGAACACTGTGAGGAGGACACGCAGCACTAACTTGTAGCTTTAGATGAACACTGTGCAGAGGTCTCACTACACTAACTTGTAGGTTTGGCTGAACACTGAGCAGGACGCACCGCACTAACTTCTAGGTTTAGCTGAACACTGTGAGGTGGACGCACCCCACTAACTTGTAGTTTTAGCTGAACACTGTGAGCAGGACGCACCGCACTAACTTGTAGTTTTAGCTGAACACTGTGAGCAGGACGCACCGCACTAACTTGTAGGTTTAGCTGAACACTGTGAGCAGGACGCACCACACTAACTTGTAGGTTTAGCTGAACACTGAGCAGGACGCACCACACTAACTTGTAGTTTTAGCTGAAAACTGTGAGCAGGACGCACTGCACTAACTGTAAATAGTCTAGCTGCCTGACTGTGGTACTAATAGGATCAAAAGAACACCAGCAATTTTCTTCAGGTAGCTGTAAATACTGTAACAAGACAAGCCTGCCTGTCAGTAAGAAGATAACAGGAACGGATGTAGCTAAACTGAATACAGTGTATATATATATATATGCAACACCTGGGATGCATATATATACACAATACACTGTAAGTGCAGCTAACTGACTGACTGTTCTGCCTAATCTATCTAACTCAAATCAAAATTACACTGTCTGTCTCTCTCTCTCTCTATCTATGAACGCCGGAACACACACTACACAGGGCCGCCGTGCAGGCGGCCTTATATAGTGTGGGGCGTGTGCTAAATCCCCTGAGCCATAATTGGCCAAAGCCTCCTTGGCTTTGGCCAATTACGGCTCTCTGTTCAGACGCCGCTGTGATTGGCCAAGCATGCGGGTCATAGTGCATGCTTGGCCAATCATCAGCCAGCAATGCACTGCGATGCCGCAATGAATTATGGGCCGTGACGCACCACACGAATTTGGCGCGAACGCCCTATTTGGCGTTCGCAATTCGGCGAACGGGCGAACAGACGATGTTCGAGTCGAACATGGGTTCGACTCGAACACGAAGCTCATCCCTAGTAAACACTGTTCATGCATTTTTTACTCAAATAAAAACACATTAGACTGTATCTGGTGTGAATCAGCCTCAAGTCCACTTTTCAACCCATAGAATTCCTAAAGGTATTGAAAGGCAAAGACACTTGCGCACCAGACGCTGGCAGGCCCCATCCACTCCTGGAAATGCATTGCTTAAACAAACACCAGCCAGCTTCATTGGATAAAGCTTGGAGATACTGTAAATTGGTCTTCTTATCACATTTCTCCCATTCTTCATCAATGAGCTTTTAAATCTGTCATTATGGGAAAAGAAACCCTTCCTTTTTCACCTTTGGAAATATCTGCATGCGTTTGTGATGGTTGGGCCTGCGTCTTGCCTGTGGCATGGATATCGGTCACATACTTTCCGCTACAGCCTCTAGGCTTTGAAATTTGTGCATCCGCTTCCTTATTTATTGGAATCTGAGGCAATCCATGCCAATTAATGGCTAATATGCATGCAGGGCTGGGCAAGGCAAAGCATTTTCTATTGTGTTGATTTAAACGCATGTGAGCCATTGCCACGTGAGCTGCTTGAGGAGCATGAAAGCCGCCCTGTGCGGGAATGTGAGGAATGCATATTGTCCTGGTCAGCAGATGACTTATGTTTTCTGCAGTGTTTGCGTTTAGGGCTTCTGCTCCTAAAATAATGCTAAAACCTATACTTTGCATTCCTTGAGCATTTCTTGGGCACTATTTTTAAAATATGTCCCACACCTCCCCCTTGTACCTTTGTGAGTTCTTCTGTGCCACTGACAGGTGTGGTGAGCTCATATCTGCAAAAAAAAAATGGAAAAAAACACCAAGAAAAAAAAAAACAGGTACCTTGTCACTTTAAGACCCATGTGCTTTCATCTACTTATTTCAGAAGCAGCAGCAGGTGAGGTCAGGAAGCCTTCCAGAAGCAGACAGGAGACACATAGTTACATAGTTACATAGTAGGCGAGGTTGAAAAAAGACACAAGTCCATCAAGTCCAACCTATGTGTGATTATGTGTCTGTATTACATTGTATATCCCTGTATGTTGCGGTCATTCAGGTGCTTATCTAATAGTTTCTTGATGCTCCCCGCTGAGACCACCGCCTGTGGAAGGGAATTCCACATCCTTGCCGCTCTTACAGTTAAGAACCCACTATGTAGTTTAAGGTTAAACCTCTTTTCTTCTAATTTTAATGAGTGGCCATGAGTCTTGTTAAACTCTCTTCTGCGAAAAAGTTTTATTTCTATTGTAGGGTCACCAGTACGGTATTTGTATATTGAAATCATATCCCCTCTCAAGCGTCTCTTCTCCAGAGAGAACAAGTTCAGTGCTCACAACCTTTCCTCATAACTAAGATCCTCCAGACCCATTATTAGCTTTGTTGCCCTTCTTTGTACTCGCTCCATTTCCAGTACATCCTTCCTGAGGACTGGTGCCCAGAACTGGATAGCATACTCTAGGTGCGGCCAGATCAGATTCTTGTAGAGTGGGGGAATTATCGTTTTATCTCTGGAGTTGATCTCCTTTTTAATGCATGCCAATATTCTGTTTGCTTTATTAGCAGCAGCTTGGCATTGCATGCCATTGCTGAGCCTATCATCTACTATGACCCCCAGGTCCTTTTCCATCCTAGATTCCCCCAGAGGTTCTCCCCCCAGTGTATAGATTGCATTCATATTTTTTCCACCCAAATGCATTATTTTACATTTTTCTACATTGAACCTCATCTGCCATGTAGTTGCCCACCCCATTAATTTGTTCAGATCTTTTTGGAAGGTTTCCACATCCTGCGGAGAAGTTATTGCCCTGCTTAGCTTAGTGTCGTCTGCAAATACAGAGATTGAACTGTTTATCCCATCCTCCAGGTCGTTTATGAACAAATTAAATAGGATTAGTCCCAGCACAGAACCCTGGGGAACCCCACTACCTACCCCTGACCATTCTGAGTACTCCCCATTTATCACCACCCTCTGAACTCGCCCTTGTAGCCATTTTTCAATCCATGTACTCACCCTATGGTCCATGCCAACGGACCTTATTTTGTACAGTAAACGTTTATGGGGAACTGTGTCAAATGCTTTTGCAAAATCCAGATACACCACGTCTACGGGCTTTCCTTTATCTAGATGGCAACTCACCTCCTCATAGAAGGTTAGTAGATTGGTTTGGCAAGAACGATTCTTCATGAATCCATGCTGATTACTGCTAATGATACCGTTCTCATTACTAAAATCTTGTATATAGTCCCTTATCATCCCCTCCAAGAGTTTACATAATATTGATGTTAGGCGAACTGGTCTGTAATTCCAAGGGATGTATTTGGGGCCCTTTTTAAATATTGGTGCTACATTGGCTTTTTTCCAATCAGCTGGTACCATTCCAGTCAGTAGACTGTCTGTAAAAATTAGGAACAACGTTCTGGCAATCACTTGACTGAGTTCCCTAAGTACCCTCGGATGCAAGCCATCTGGTCCCAGTGATTTATTAATGTTAAATTTCTCAAGTCTAATTTTAATTCTGTCCTCTGTTAACCATGGAGGTGCTTCCTGTGTTGTGTCATAAGGATAAACACTGCAGTTTTGGTTAATGAAGCCCCCCGATTCACTTGTGAAGACTGAGGAGAAGAATAAATTCAATACCTTCGCCATCTCCCCATCCTTTGTAACCAGATGTCCTTCCTCATTCTTTATGGGGCCAATATGGTCTGTCCTCCTTTTTTACTGTTTACATACTTAAAGAATTTCTTGGGATTTTTTTTGCTCTCCTCCACTATGTGTCTTTCATGTTCTATCTTAGCCGTCCAAATTGCACCCTTACATTTCTTGTTGCATTCTTTATAAAGTCTGAATGCTGAGGATGAATCCTCCACCTTGTATTTTTTGAAGGCCTTCTCCTTTGTTTTTATATGCATTTTTACATTGGAGTTAAGCCATCCAAGACTTTTGTTTGCTCTTTTAAATTTATTACCCAATGGGATACATTGGCTAATGCCCTTATTTAATATACTCTTAAAGCAAACCCATCTCTCCTCCGTATTCTTTGTTCCTAATATTTTATCCCAATCTATGCCTTTTAGCAAGGTTTGTAGTTTAGGGAAGTTGGCTCTTTTGAAATTCAGTGTCTTTGTATTCCCTTTAGGTTTCCTATTTGTGTGATTTATACTGAAACTAACTGACCTGTGATCGCTGTTACCTAAATTGCCCTGTATTTCCACATCCTTGATCAGGTCTGTATTGTTGGTAATCAGTAGATCCAGTAATGTTTTATTTCTAGTTGGTGCGTCTACCATCTGACCCATAAAATTGTCCTGCAAGACATTTAGGAACTGGCGAGCCTTAAATGAATGCACGGTTCCCTCCTCCCAGTCTATGTCTGGATAATTAAAATCCCCCATTATGATAACACTTCCCATCCTTGCTGCTAATCCAAATTGTGATAGGAGATCTGTCTCCACTTCCTCCCTCAGGTTAGGGGGCCTATGTAGGACCAAGGAGAGTGGGGATTTTTAGGGTGCACATCAAATGAATAGATATCAAATATTTTTGTATTAAAAGATTTTTACTTTATTGAGAAAATATAATAAAAATATTTTTTTTTCACACATAAAAATGTAAAAAGGAGATTTATATATAGAAGTGCCACATGTATTTAGTTGCAGATGCAGTAACACAGCAAAGACGATGTACTTCCCAACATGTTTCACCCATCTGTCGGGCTTCCTCAGGGGATGCTGGTCACATGCAGAACACACTGCCTTCTGTATCTCCTAGAGGATGGGGGGAGAAAAGGGGAGAACGGGGTAGGTCTGCCAGGATAAATGCTGCAGCCGTACCAAGGGAGCCCCACGCTGAAGGTGAGCGTAGATGGTACAAAAAGGCCAGAGAGGCAGATACGGCAGCTGGCCTAATGCCAGGGACCACACACCTCCCAGGATACAAATCACTTTAAAGGAATACCTGAGTGGAGAGTTTGATGTGCATGGGTCCCTTGGTTTCTTCAGCGTGGGGTACTTCAGACCAGGCATTTGGTAACTTTAAGACATTTTACTTGAACTTCTTGTGGGTCTTTTAGATACGCTTGCCAACTAACTGCATGGCAGGTCAACATATGTCTGGTCAAGCATGTGGTACCCAAGCGGGAGATGTTTTGGCCACGCGAGATACGCTTGAGACATATGTTGCAAATAGCAGCGGTGCGATCTGATGCACTCGTCTCAAAAAAGGCCCACACCAAAGAACTTTTTGAATAACGCGCAGAGACTGCAGCGCCCTGCACATGTGGAGCTTTGGGGTGTGATGCAGTCAAGGTGTTGCCCTTAGGCTGGCCCCTGGAGGGCATCCTGCCTCGTTGGTGATGTGCCGCCTCCTCCTCCTCCTCTCTCCTATCAGGCACCCACGTTGAGTCAGTGACCTCATCCCCTCCCTCCTCATCACTGGAGCAAACCTGGCAGTATGCTGCAGCAGGGGGAGCATGACTGCCAGATTGCTGTCCTTCTTGGGCACCCCCTCTGTCCGTGCTCACATTACTGCCTTCATCGAGCTCAGTATCATCATCAGAGCCTTCCAAACGCTGGGCATCCTCCTGGAGCATGTACCCAACACTGTGGTCAAACAGTTCGAGGGACTCCTCAGGAGGACATGGTGGGGCTAGGGAAGGAGTCACTGATGATGACATTGAGCCAAGGGAAGAGGCCGCTGCTTTGCCAGACAAAGTACCCTGGGCATGGGTGAGAGAGGATGAGGAGGATGAGGACGGCTTGGTCATCCACTCGACCAAGTCTTCCGCATGTTGCGGCTCAACACGGCCAGCTGCCGAAAAAAAGGCCAAGCGTGTCCCACGGCCACGTGCTGATGAGGATGCACCGTCTCCACGACCAGCACTAGACACAGAGCCTGCTTGCCCTCTCTTATTGGCTTGTGACTGTCTGCCTCTCCTTCTTGGCCTTCCAGACATACTAATGGCCTGTAGCTGCACTAAGCTGGGATAGATAGAGAGTATATATATATATATATATATATATATATATATATATATATACTTATACTGCAGCTAGCAAAATCAACTGCCTGCCTGTAGTATGAGAACACCACCAACCTTCTACAGGTAGCTTTAGCTGAACACTGGGCAGAGCTCGCAAAAAACTAACTTGTAGCTTTTTTTAGCTGATTGCGGTAGTAATAGGATCAGGAAAACACCACCAACCTTCTACAGGTAGCTTTAGTTGAACACTGTGCAGAGCTCGCAAAAAAATAACTTGTAGGTTTAGCTGGACACTGTGAGGAGGACGCACCACACTAACTAGTAGTTTTAGCTGAACACTGTGAGGTGGACGCACCACACTAACTTGTAGTTTTAGCTGAACACTGTGAGCAGGACGCACAGCACTAACTTGTAGGTTTAGCTGAACACTGTGAGCAGGACGCACAGCACTAACTAGTAGTTTTATCTGAACACTGAGCAGGACGCATCGCACTAACTTCTAGGTTTAGCTGAACACTGTGAGCAGGACACACCCCACTAACTTGTAGGTTTAGCTTAACACTGTGAGGTGGACGTACCCCACTAACTTGTAGTTTTAGCTGAACACTGTGAGCAGGACGCACTGCACTAACTGTAAATAGTCTAGCTGCCCGACTGTGGTAGTAATAGGATCAAAAGAACACCAGCAATTTTCTTCAGGTAGCTGTAAATACTGTAACAAGACAAGCCTGCCTGTCAGTAAGAAGATAACAGGAACGGATCTAGCTGAACACTGTGAGCAGGACGCACTGCACTAACTTGTAGCTTTAGATGAACACTGTGCAGAGGTCTCACTACACTAACTTGTAGGTTTAGCTGAACACTGTGAGCAGGACGCACAGAACTTGTAGCTTTAGCTGAACACTGTGAGCAGGACGCACCGCACTAACTTCTAGGTTTAGCTGAACACTGTGATGTGGACGTACCCCACTAACTTGTAGTTTTAGCTGAACACTGTGAGCAGGACGCACTGCACTAACTGTAAATAGTCTAGCTGCCTGACTGTGGTACTAATAGGATCAAAAGAACACCAGCAATTTTCTTCAGGTAGCTGTAAATACTGTAACAAGACAAGCCTGCCTGTCAGTAAGAAGATAACAGGAACAGATCTAGCTGAACACTGAGCAGGACGCACCGCACTAACTTGTAGGTTTAGCTGAACACTGAGGTGGACGCACCACACTAACTTGTAGTTTTAGCTGAACACTGTGAGCAGGACGCACTGCACTAACTGTAAATAGTCTAGCTGCCTGACTGTGGTACTAATAGGATCAAAAGAACACCAGCAATTTTCTTCAGGTAGCTGTAAATACTGTAACAAGACAAGCCTGCCTGTCAGTAAGAAGATAACAGGAACGGATCTAGCTGAACACTGTGAGCAGGACGCACTGCACTAACTTGTAGCTTTAGATGAACACTGTGCAGAGGTCTCACTACGCTAACTTATAGGTTTAGCTGAACACTGTGAGGAGGACACGCAGCACTAACTTGTAGCTTTAGATGAACACTGTGCAGAGGTCTCACTACACTAACTTGTAGGTTTGGCTGAACACTGAGCAGGACGCACCGCACTAACTTCTAGGTTTAGCTGAACACTGTGAGGTGGACGCACCCCACTAACTTGTAGTTTTAGCTGAACACTGTGAGCAGGACGCACCGCACTAACTTGTAGTTTTAGCTGAACACTGTGAGCAGGACGCACCGCACTAACTTGTAGGTTTAGCTGAACACTGTGAGCAGGACGCACCACACTAACTTGTAGGTTTAGCTGAACACTGAGCAGGACGCACCACACTAACTTGTAGTTTTAGCTGAAAACTGTGAGCAGGACGCACTGCACTAACTGTAAATAGTCTAGCTGCCTGACTGTGGTACTAATAGGATCAAAAGAACACCAGCAATTTTCTTCAGGTAGCTGTAAATACTGTAACAAGACAAGCCTGCCTGTCAGTAAGAAGATAACAGGAACGGATGTAGCTAAACTGAATACAGTGTATATATATATATATGCAACACCTGGGATGCATATATATACACAATACACTGTAAGTGCAGCTAACTGACTGACTGTTCTGCCTAATCTATCTAACTCAAATCAAAATTACACTGTCTGTCTCTCTCTCTCTCTATCTATGAACGCCGGAACACACACTACACAGGGCCGCCGTGCAGGCGGCCTTATATAGTGTGGGGCGTGTGCTAAATCCCCTGAGCCATAATTGGCCAAAGCCTCCTTGGCTTTGGCCAATTACGGCTCTCTGTTCAGACGCCGCTGTGATTGGCCAAGCATGCGGGTCATAGTGCATGCTTGGCCAATCATCAGCCAGCAATGCACTGCGATGCCGCAATGAATTATGGGCCGTGACGCACCACACGAATTTGGCGCGAACGCCCTATTTGGCGTTCGCAATTCGGCGAACGGGCGAACAGACGATGTTCGAGTCGAACATGGGTTCGACTCGAACACGAAGCTCATCCCTAGTAAACACTGTTCATGCATTTTTTACTCAAATAAAAACACATTAGACTGTATCTGGTGTGAATCAGCCTCAAGTCCACTTTTCAACCCATAGAATTCCTAAAGGTATTGAAAGGCAAAGACACTTGCGCACCAGACGCTGGCAGGCCCCATCCACTCCTGGAAATGCATTGCTTAAACAAACACCAGCCAGCTTCATTGGATAAAGCTTGGAGATACTGTAAATTGGTCTTCTTATCACATTTCTCCCATTCTTCATCAATGAGCTTTTAAATCTGTCATTATGGGAAAAGAAACCCTTCCTTTTTCACCTTTGGAAATATCTGCATGCGTTTGTGATGGTTGGGCCTGCGTCTTGCCTGTGGCATGGATATCGGTCACATACTTTCCGCTACAGCCTCTAGGCTTTGAAATTTGTGCATCCGCTTCCTTATTTATTGGAATCTGAGGCAATCCATGCCAATTAATGGCTAATATGCATGCAGGGCTGGGCAAGGCAAAGCATTTTCTATTGTGTTGATTTAAACGCATGTGAGCCATTGCCACGTGAGCTGCTTGAGGAGCATGAAAGCCGCCCTGTGCGGGAATGTGAGGAATGCATATTGTCCTGGTCAGCAGATGACTTATGTTTTCTGCAGTGTTTGCGTTTAGGGCTTCTGCTCCTAAAATAATGCTAAAACCTATACTTTGCATTCCTTGAGCATTTCTTGGGCACTATTTTTAAAATATGTCCCACACCTCCCCCTTGTACCTTTGTGAGTTCTTCTGTGCCACTGACAGGTGTGGTGAGCTCATATCTGCAAAAAAAAAATGGAAAAAAACACCAAGAAAAAAAAAAACAGGTACCTTGTCACTTTAAGACCCATGTGCTTTCATCTACTTATTTCAGAAGCAGCAGCAGGTGAGGTCAGGAAGCCTTCCAGAAGCAGACAGGAGACACATAGTTACATAGTTACATAGTAGGCGAGGTTGAAAAAAGACACAAGTCCATCAAGTCCAACCTATGTGTGATTATGTGTCTGTATTACATTGTATATCCCTGTATGTTGCGGTCATTCAGGTGCTTATCTAATAGTTTCTTGATGCTCCCCGCTGAGACCACCGCCTGTGGAAGGGAATTCCACATCCTTGCCGCTCTTACAGTTAAGAACCCACTATGTAGTTTAAGGTTAAACCTCTTTTCTTCTAATTTTAATGAGTGGCCATGAGTCTTGTTAAACTCTCTTCTGCGAAAAAGTTTTATTTCTATTGTAGGGTCACCAGTACGGTATTTGTATATTGAAATCATATCCCCTCTCAAGCGTCTCTTCTCCAGAGAGAACAAGTTCAGTGCTCACAACCTTTCCTCATAACTAAGATCCTCCAGACCCATTATTAGCTTTGTTGCCCTTCTTTGTACTCGCTCCATTTCCAGTACATCCTTCCTGAGGACTGGTGCCCAGAACTGGATAGCATACTCTAGGTGCGGCCAGATCAGATTCTTGTAGAGTGGGGGAATTATCGTTTTATCTCTGGAGTTGATCTCCTTTTTAATGCATGCCAATATTCTGTTTGCTTTATTAGCAGCAGCTTGGCATTGCATGCCATTGCTGAGCCTATCATCTACTATGACCCCCAGGTCCTTTTCCATCCTAGATTCCCCCAGAGGTTCTCCCCCCAGTGTATAGATTGCATTCATATTTTTTCCACCCAAATGCATTATTTTACATTTTTCTACATTGAACCTCATCTGCCATGTAGTTGCCCACCCCATTAATTTGTTCAGATCTTTTTGGAAGGTTTCCACATCCTGCGGAGAAGTTATTGCCCTGCTTAGCTTAGTGTCGTCTGCAAATACAGAGATTGAACTGTTTATCCCATCCTCCAGGTCGTTTATGAACAAATTAAATAGGATTAGTCCCAGCACAGAACCCTGGGGAACCCCACTACCTACCCCTGACCATTCTGAGTACTCCCCATTTATCACCACCCTCTGAACTCGCCCTTGTAGCCATTTTTCAATCCATGTACTCACCCTATGGTCCATGCCAACGGACCTTATTTTGTACAGTAAACGTTTATGGGGAACTGTGTCAAATGCTTTTGCAAAATCCAGATACACCACGTCTACGGGCTTTCCTTTATCTAGATGGCAACTCACCTCCTCATAGAAGGTTAGTAGATTGGTTTGGCAAGAACGATTCTTCATGAATCCATGCTGATTACTGCTAATGATACCGTTCTCATTACTAAAATCTTGTATATAGTCCCTTATCATCCCCTCCAAGAGTTTACATAATATTGATGTTAGGCGAACTGGTCTGTAATTCCAAGGGATGTATTTGGGGCCCTTTTTAAATATTGGTGCTACATTGGCTTTTTTCCAATCAGCTGGTACCATTCCAGTCAGTAGACTGTCTGTAAAAATTAGGAACAACGTTCTGGCAATCACTTGACTGAGTTCCCTAAGTACCCTCGGATGCAAGCCATCTGGTCCCAGTGATTTATTAATGTTAAATTTCTCAAGTCTAATTTTAATTCTGTCCTCTGTTAACCATGGAGGTGCTTCCTGTGTTGTGTCATAAGGATAAACACTGCAGTTTTGGTTAATGAAGCCCCCCGATTCACTTGTGAAGACTGAGGAGAAGAATAAATTCAATACCTTCGCCATCTCCCCATCCTTTGTAACCAGATGTCCTTCCTCATTCTTTATGGGGCCAATATGGTCTGTCCTCCTTTTTTACTGTTTACATACTTAAAGAATTTCTTGGGATTTTTTTTGCTCTCCTCCACTATGTGTCTTTCATGTTCTATCTTAGCCGTCCAAATTGCACCCTTACATTTCTTGTTGCATTCTTTATAAAGTCTGAATGCTGAGGATGAATCCTCCACCTTGTATTTTTTGAAGGCCTTCTCCTTTGTTTTTATATGCATTTTTACATTGGAGTTAAGCCATCCAAGACTTTTGTTTGCTCTTTTAAATTTATTACCCAATGGGATACATTGGCTAATGCCCTTATTTAATATACTCTTAAAGCAAACCCATCTCTCCTCCGTATTCTTTGTTCCTAATATTTTATCCCAATCTATGCCTTTTAGCAAGGTTTGTAGTTTAGGGAAGTTGGCTCTTTTGAAATTCAGTGTCTTTGTATTCCCTTTAGGTTTCCTATTTGTGTGATTTATACTGAAACTAACTGACCTGTGATCGCTGTTACCTAAATTGCCCTGTATTTCCACATCCTTGATCAGGTCTGTATTGTTGGTAATCAGTAGATCCAGTAATGTTTTATTTCTAGTTGGTGCGTCTACCATCTGACCCATAAAATTGTCCTGCAAGACATTTAGGAACTGGCGAGCCTTAAATGAATGCACGGTTCCCTCCTCCCAGTCTATGTCTGGATAATTAAAATCCCCCATTATGATAACACTTCCCATCCTTGCTGCTAATCCAAATTGTGATAGGAGATCTGTCTCCACTTCCTCCCTCAGGTTAGGGGGCCTATGTAGGACCAAGGAGAGTGGGGATTTTTAGGGTGCACATCAAATGAATAGATATCAAATATTTTTGTATTAAAAGATTTTTACTTTATTGAGAAAATATAATAAAAATATTTTTTTTTCACACATAAAAATGTAAAAAGGAGATTTATATATAGAAGTGCCACATGTATTTAGTTGCAGATGCAGTAACACAGCAAAGACGATGTACTTCCCAACATGTTTCACCCATCTGTCGGGCTTCCTCAGGGGATGCTGGTCACATGCAGAACACACTGCCTTCTGTATCTCCTAGAGGATGGGGGGAGAAAAGGGGAGAACGGGGTAGGTCTGCCAGGATAAATGCTGCAGCCGTACCAAGGGAGCCCCACGCTGAAGGTGAGCGTAGATGGTACAAAAAGGCCAGAGAGGCAGATACGGCAGCTGGCCTAATGCCAGGGACCACACACCTCCCAGGATACAAATCACTTTAAAGGAATACCTGAGTGGAGAGTTTGATGTGCATGGGTCCCTTGGTTTCTTCAGCGTGGGGTACTTCAGACCAGGCATTTGGTAACTTTAAGACATTTTACTTGAACTTCTTGTGGGTCTTTTAGATACGCTTGCCAACTAACTGCATGGCAGGTCAACATATGTCTGGTCAAGCATGTGGTACCCAAGCGGGAGATGTTTTGGCCACGCGAGATACGCTTGAGACATATGTTGCAAATAGCAGCGGTGCGATCTGATGCACTCGTCTCAAAAAAGGCCCACACCAAAGAACTTTTTGAATAACGCGCAGAGACTGCAGCGCCCTGCACATGTGGAGCTTTGGGGTGTGATGCAGTCAAGGTGTTGCCCTTAGGCTGGCCCCTGGAGGGCATCCTGCCTCGTTGGTGATGTGCCGCCTCCTCCTCCTCCTCTCTCCTATCAGGCACCCACGTTGAGTCAGTGACCTCATCCCCTCCCTCCTCATCACTGGAGCAAACCTGGCAGTATGCTGCAGCAGGGGGAGCATGACTGCCAGATTGCTGTCCTTCTTGGGCACCCCCTCTGTCCGTGCTCACATTACTGCCTTCATCGAGCTCAGTATCATCATCAGAGCCTTCCAAACGCTGGGCATCCTCCTGGAGCATGTACCCAACACTGTGGTCAAACAGTTCGAGGGACTCCTCAGGAGGACATGGTGGGGCTAGGGAAGGAGTCACTGATGATGACATTGAGCCAAGGGAAGAGGCCGCTGCTTTGCCAGACAAAGTACCCTGGGCATGGGTGAGAGAGGATGAGGAGGATGAGGACGGCTTGGTCATCCACTCGACCAAGTCTTCCGCATGTTGCGGCTCAACACGGCCAGCTGCCGAAAAAAAGGCCAAGCGTGTCCCACGGCCACGTGCTGATGAGGATGCACCGTCTCCACGACCAGCACTAGACACAGAGCCTGCTTGCCCTCTCTTATTGGCTTGTGACTGTCTGCCTCTCCTTCTTGGCCTTCCAGACATACTAATGGCCTGTAGCTGCACTAAG
The DNA here is from genome assembly GCF_042186555.1 of Aquarana catesbeiana. NCBI lineage: Eukaryota > Metazoa > Chordata > Amphibia > Anura > Ranidae > Aquarana > Aquarana catesbeiana. The sequence continues at coordinate 455,148,571 of NC_133324.1, read as the reverse complement.
CTGGGATAGATAGAGAGTATATATATATATATATATATATATATATATATATATATATATATATATATACTTATACTGCAGCTAGCAAAATCAACTGCCTGCCTGTAGTATGAGAACACCACCAACCTTCTACAGGTAGCTTTAGCTGAACACTGGGCAGAGCTCGCAAAAAACTAACTTGTAGCTTTTTTTAGCTGATTGCGGTAGTAATAGGATCAGGAAAACACCACCAACCTTCTACAGGTAGCTTTAGTTGAACACTGTGCAGAGCTCGCAAAAAAATAACTTGTAGGTTTAGCTGGACACTGAGGAGGACGCACCACACTAACTAGTAGTTTTAGCTGAACACTGTGAGGTGGACGCACCACACTAACTTGTAGTTTTAGCTGAACACTGTGAGCAGGACGCACAGCACTAACTTGTAGGTTTAGCTGAACACTGTGAGCAGGACGCACAGCACTAACTAGTAGTTTTATCTGAACACTGAGCAGGACGCATCGCACTAACTTCTAGGTTTAGCTGAACACTGTGAGCAGGACACACCCCACTAACTTGTAGGTTTAGCTTAACACTGTGAGGTGGACGTACCCCACTAACTTGTAGTTTTAGCTGAACACTGTGAGCAGGACGCACTGCACTAACTGTAAATAGTCTAGCTGCCCGACTGTGGTAGTAATAGGATCAAAAGAACACCAGCAATTTTCTTCAGGTAGCTGTAAATACTGTAACAAGACAAGCCTGCCTGTCAGTAAGAAGATAACAGGAACGGATCTAGCTGAACACTGTGAGCAGGACGCACTGCACTAACTTGTAGCTTTAGATGAACACTGTGCAGAGGTCTCACTACACTAACTTGTAGGTTTAGCTGAACACTGTGAGCAGGACGCACAGAACTTGTAGCTTTAGCTGAACACTGTGAGCAGGACGCACCGCACTAACTTCTAGGTTTAGCTGAACACTGTGATGTGGACGTACCCCACTAACTTGTAGTTTTAGCTGAACACTGTGAGCAGGACGCACTGCACTAACTGTAAATAGTCTAGCTGCCTGACTGTGGTACTAATAGGATCAAAAGAACACCAGCAATTTTCTTCAGGTAGCTGTAAATACTGTAACAAGACAAGCCTGCCTGTCAGTAAGAAGATAACAGGAACAGATCTAGCTGAACACTGAGCAGGACGCACCGCACTAACTTGTAGGTTTAGCTGAACACTGAGGTGGACGCACCACACTAACTTGTAGTTTTAGCTGAACACTGTGAGCAGGACGCACTGCACTAACTGTAAATAGTCTAGCTGCCTGACTGTGGTACTAATAGGATCAAAAGAACACCAGCAATTTTCTTCAGGTAGCTGTAAATACTGTAACAAGACAAGCCTGCCTGTCAGTAAGAAGATAACAGGAACGGATCTAGCTGAACACTGAGCAGGACGCACTGCACTAACTTATAGCTTTAGATGAACACTGTGCAGAGGTCTCACTACGCTAACTTGTAGGTTTAGCTGAACACTGAGGAGGACGCACAGCACTAACTTGTAGTTTTAGCTGAACACTGAGCAGGACGCACCGCACTAACTTCTAGGTTTAGCTGAACACTGTGAGCAGGACGCACCGCACTAACTTGTAGTTTTAGCTGAACACTGTGAGCAGGACGCACCGCACTAACTTGTAGGTTTAGCTGAACACTGAGGTGGACGCACCACACTAACTTGTAGGTTTAGCTGAACACTGTGAGCAGGACGCACCCCACTAACTTGTAGGTGTAGCTGAACACTGTGGTGGACGTACCCCACTAACTTGTAGTTTTAGCTGAACACTGTGAGCAGGACGCACTGCACTAACTGTAAATAGTCTAGCTGCCTGACTGTGGTACTAATAGGATCAAAAGAACACCAGCAATTTTCTTCAGGTAGCTGTAAATACTGTAACAAGACAAGCCTGCCTGTCAGTAAGAAGATAACAGGAACGGATCTAGCTAAACTGAATACAGTGTATATATATATATATGCAACACCTGGGATGCATATATATACACAATACACTGTAAGTGCAGCTAACTGACTGACTGTTCTGCCTAATCTATCTAACTCAAATCAAAATTACACTGTCTGTCTCTCTCTCTCTCTATCTATGAACGCCGGAACACACACTACACAGGGCCGCCGTGCAGGCGGCCTTATATAGTGTGGGGCGTGTGCTAAATCCCCTGAGCCATAATTGGCCAAAGCCTCCTTGGCTTTGGCCAATTACGGCTCTCTGTTCAGACGCCGCTGTGATTGGCCAAGCATGCGGGTCATAGTGCATGCTTGGCCAATCATCAGCCAGCAATGCACTGCGATGCCGCAATGAATTATGGGCCGTGACGCACCACACGAATTTGGCGCGAACGCCCTATTTGGCGTTCGCAATTCGGCGAACGGGCGAACAGACGATGTTCGAGTCGAACATGGGTTCGACTCGAACACGAAGCTCATCCCTAGTAAACACTGTTCATGCATTTTTTACTCAAATAAAAACACATTAGACTGTATCTGGTGTGAATCAGCCTCAAGTCCACTTTTCAACCCATAGAATTCCTAAAGGTATTGAAAGGCAAAGACACTTGCGCACCAGACGCTGGCAGGCCCCATCCACTCCTGGAAATGCATTGCTTAAACAAACACCAGCCAGCTTCATTGGATAAAGCTTGGAGATACTGTAAATTGGTCTTCTTATCACATTTCTCCCATTCTTCATCAATGAGCTTTTAAATCTGTCATTATGGGAAAAGAAACCCTTCCTTTTTCACCTTTGGAAATATCTGCATGCGTTTGTGATGGTTGGGCCTGCGTCTTGCCTGTGGCATGGATATCGGTCACATACTTTCCGCTACAGCCTCTAGGCTTTGAAATTTGTGCATCCGCTTCCTTATTTATTGGAATCTGAGGCAATCCATGCCAATTAATGGCTAATATGCATGCAGGGCTGGGCAAGGCAAAGCATTTTCTATTGTGTTGATTTAAACGCATGTGAGCCATTGCCACGTGAGCTGCTTGAGGAGCATGAAAGCCGCCCTGTGCGGGAATGTGAGGAATGCATATTGTCCTGGTCAGCAGATGACTTATGTTTTCTGCAGTGTTTGCGTTTAGGGCTTCTGCTCCTAAAATAATGCTAAAACCTATACTTTGCATTCCTTGAGCATTTCTTGGGCACTATTTTTAAAATATGTCCCACACCTCCCCCTTGTACCTTTGTGAGTTCTTCTGTGCCACTGACAGGTGTGGTGAGCTCATATCTGCAAAAAAAAAATGGAAAAAAACACCAAGAAAAAAAAAAACAGGTACCTTGTCACTTTAAGACCCATGTGCTTTCATCTACTTATTTCAGAAGCAGCAGCAGGTGAGGTCAGGAAGCCTTCCAGAAGCAGACAGGAGACACATAGTTACATAGTTACATAGTAGGCGAGGTTGAAAAAAGACACAAGTCCATCAAGTCCAACCTATGTGTGATTATGTGTCTGTATTACATTGTATATCCCTGTATGTTGCGGTCATTCAGGTGCTTATCTAATAGTTTCTTGATGCTCCCCGCTGAGACCACCGCCTGTGGAAGGGAATTCCACATCCTTGCCGCTCTTACAGTTAAGAACCCACTATGTAGTTTAAGGTTAAACCTCTTTTCTTCTAATTTTAATGAGTGGCCATGAGTCTTGTTAAACTCTCTTCTGCGAAAAAGTTTTATTTCTATTGTAGGGTCACCAGTACGGTATTTGTATATTGAAATCATATCCCCTCTCAAGCGTCTCTTCTCCAGAGAGAACAAGTTCAGTGCTCGCAACCTTTCCTCATAACTAAGATCCTCCAGACCCATTATTAGCTTTGTTGCCCTTCTTTGTACTCGCTCCATTTCCAGTACATCCTTCCTGAGGACTGGTGCCCAGAACTGGATAGCATACTCTAGGTGCGGCCAGATCAGATTCTTGTAGAGTGGGGGAATTATCGTTTTATCTCTGGAGTTGATCTCCTTTTTAATGCATGCCAATATTCTGTTTGCTTTGTTAGCAGCAGCTTGGCATTGCATGCCATTGCTGAGCCTATCATCTACTATGACCCCCAGGTCCTTTTCCATCCTAGATTCCCCCAGAGGTTCTCCCCCCAGTGTATAGATTGCATTCATATTTTTTCCACCCAAATGCATTATTTTACATTTATCTACATTGAACCTCATCTGCCATGTAGTTGCCCACCCCATTAATTTGTTCAGATCTTTTTGGAAGGTTTCCACATCCTGCGGAGAAGTTATTGCCCTGCTTAGCTTAGTGTCGTCTGCAAATACAGAGATTGAACTGTTTATCCCATCCTCCAGGTCGTTTATGAACAAATTAAATAGGATTGGTCCCAGCACAGAACCCTGGGGAACCCCACTACCTACCCCTGACCATTCTGAGTACTCCCCATTTATCACCACCCTCTGAACTCTCCCTTGTAGCCAGTTTTCAATCCATGTACTCACCCTATGGTCCATGCCAACGGACCTTATTTTGTACAGTAAACGTTTATGGGGAACTGTGTCAAATGCTTTTGCAAAATCCAGATACACCACGTCTACGGGCTTTCCTTTATCTAGATGGCAACTCACCTCCTCATAGAAGGTTAGTAGATTGGTTTGGCAAGAACGATTCTTCATGAATCCATGCTGATTACTGCTAATGATACCGTTCTCATTACTAAAATCTTGTATATAGTCCCTTATCATCCCCTCCAAGAGTTTACATAATATTGATGTTAGGCGAACTGGTCTGTAATTCCAAGGGATGTATTTGGGGCCCTTTTTAAATATTGGTGCTACATTGGCTTTTTTCCAATCAGCTGGTACCATTCCAGTCAGTAGACTGTCTGTAAAAATTAGGAACAACGTTCTGGCAATCACTTGACTGAGTTCCCTAAGTACCCTCGGATGCAAGCCATCTGGTCCCAGTGATTTATTAATGTTAAATTTCTCAAGTCTAATTTTAATTCTGTCCTCTGTTAACCATGGAGGTGCTTCCTGTGTTGTGTCATAAGGATAAACACTGCAGTTTTGGTTAATGAAGCCCCCCGATTCACTTGTGAAGACTGAGGAGAAGAATAAATTCAATACCTTCGCCATCTCCCCATCCTTTGTAACCAGATGTCCTTCCTCATTCTTTATGGGGCCAATATGGTCTGTCCTCCTTTTTTACTGTTTACATACTTAAAGAATTTCTTGGGATTTTTTTTGCTCTCCTCCACTATGTGTCTTTCATGTTCTATCTTAGCCGTCCAAATTGCACCCTTACATTTCTTGTTGCATTCTTTATAAAGTCTGAATGCTGAGGATGAATCCTCCACCTTGTATTTTTTGAAGGCCTTCTCCTTTGTTTTTATATGCATTTTTACATTGGAGTTAAGCCATCCAAGACTTTTGTTTGCTCTTTTAAATTTATTACCCAATGGGATACATTGGCTAATGCCCTTATTTAATATACTCTTAAAGCAAACCCATCTCTCCTCCGTATTCTTTGTTCCTAATATTTTATCCCAATCTATGCCTTTTAGCAAGGTTTGTAGTTTAGGGGAGTTGGCTCTTTTGAAATTCAGTGTCTTTGTATTCCCTTTAGGTTTCCTATTTGTGTGATTTATACTGAAACTAACTGACCTGTGATCGCTGTTACCTAAATTGCCCTGTATTTCCACATCCTTGATCAGGTCTGTATTGTTGGTAATCAGTAGATCCAGTAATGTTTTATTTCTAGTTGGTGCGTCTACCATCTGACCCATAAAATTGTCCTGCAAGACATTTAGGAACTGGCGAGCCTTAAATGAATGCACGGTTCCCTCCTCCCAGTCTATGTCTGGATAATTAAAATCCCCCATTATGATAACACTTCCCATCCTTGCTGCTAATCCAAATTGTGATAGGAGATCTGTCTCCACTTCCTCCCTCAGGTTAGGGGGCCTATGTAGGACCAAGGAGAGTGGGGATTTTTAGGGTGCACATCAAATGAATAGATATCAAATATTTTTGTATTAAAAGATTTTTACTTTATTGAGAAAATATAATAAAAATATTTTTTTTTCACACATAAAAATGTATAAAGGAGATTTATATATAGAAGTGCCACATGTATTTAGTTGCAGATGCAGTAACACAGCAAAGACGATGTACTTCCCAACATGTTTCACCCATCTGTCGGGCTTCCTCAGGGGATGCTGGTCACATGCAGAACACACTGCCTTCTGTATCTCCTAGAGGATGGGGGGAGAAAAGGGGAGAACGGGGTAGGTCTGCCAGGATAAATGCTGCAGCCGTACCAAGGGAGCCCCACGCTGAAGGTGAGCGTAGATGGTACAAAAAGGCCAGAGAGGCAGATACGGCAGCTGGCCTAATGCCAGGGACCACACACCTCCCAGGATACAAATCACTTTAAAGGAATACCTGAGTGGAGAGTTTGATGTGCATGGGTCCCTTGGTTTCTTCAGCGTGGGGTACTTCAGACCAGGCATTTGGTAACTTTAAGACATTTTACTTGAACTTCTTGCAAATAACAAGGTTATTGTGACACAGTCTCTCAAAGATCCTTCCATACACAGCTCTAGATTATCATAACTTAAGCCAGTTAAAAAAAAATCCCCTTCATGAGAGTCCATATCCGATATCCCCAAAAAAGGGTGCCACATGCTCAGTACAGCTTCACATAGTGCAGCAATCCTGCCTCTGTGTCCCTATGCTGGAACTCCCTCTCTTGCACAAGCAGATCCCATTTTATATGTTTCCCCAGCAGGGGGCAGGACTCTGCAGAAAAACCCGGGAAATTCTGGCTAGCACAGTTAACCCTGGCTTCTCAGGCAGCATCACTTCTGCTGGGAAGCATTAACTAAGTAGTACAATTAATACATGAGAAAATATACTGAAAATAGTTCCAAAGGCAGACTTTTTTATATCTTAATGCATTCTATGCATTATGATAAAAAACCTTCTGTGTGCAGCAGCCCTTCTCAGCTCCACTAATACTTACCTAAGCCCCATCGCGATCCAGCGATGTTGCACCAAGGTGTCGACTATCTGGGACTCTCCCTCCTCATTGGCTGAGACACAGCAGTGGGCGCCATTGGCTCCTGCTGCTGTCAAAGTCTGTGAGCCAATGGGGAGAGAGAGGGGCCGGGGCCGAGCCGCGGCTGTGTGTTTGAATGGACACACAGAGAAGCTGCTTGCTGTGGGGGAACTCGGCAGGAGGGAGGGACCAGGAGCACCGGCGAGGGACCCCAGAGGAAGAGGATCTGGGCTGCTCTGTGCAAAACCATTACACAGATCAGGTAAGTATAACATGTTTGTTATTTTTAAACAAAAAAAAAGACTTTAATATCACAGAATATCACAGAAATACTAAAAAAAACCAACACTATAACACCTCAATAAGCACCTGTTTACAGGCTGATAGATGGCACAGTCATGTAAATCCTGGATCCTTTGCAGTCCTTGGCGGACACAGATCAATCCCTCCTACAGCTTCTCACCTTGTTACAAAGTTACAGTATTGCAGTACGATTACTAAAGTGGTTGGGGTGGGGGTGGGGACTGAGAAAATGTTTCCTCCTGTCTGCAGCAGATTGATAGTACCATCTCCTGCTAGGCAAAGTCATTTTCCGAAAGCCCAAGGACTGTTTTTAATGAACAAAGCTGTAGCTTTTTTGAAAAATAATACTGTTGTATAATGTGACACGTCAGGGATCTATTCATAGAGATTTATAAAATTACTAAAAGGTCCGCTTCAACATCAGAGAGAACATTAACTTATAAATCAAAAGTTATAAAATAACATTGGGAAAAAAATAAGTTAAAACAATAAAAGTACAGTTAAAATAATACCATTTATTGGCGACTCAGTAGAGTGGAAATGTAAGAACATTGGCTTTCTTCCTCAGGCCTGATTCAAAATATCATTTTCCATAAGTACAGTATCGATATAACTTTTATTAGTAACCCACTCTTGATTAAAATAATGTTGATGCAAGTAAAAAGAAATCTCAGGGGGCTTTGTTTTGTTTCCAATGAAAGATTTCCTGTATTTTTATAAGCAGAAATGTAGAATGAAATAATGGCAGAAGTGCACAGTATAATGAGGTGATCATGTGTATGATTTCTTTATGTGCATACTGAAGAGATGCTGAGTCTGCTAAAAGGTTCTGTGAGGAACAAGAGTGTCCGGCCAACTGGAAAGACGCAAATGGAGAAAACTGCTGTGTCCATCATGCTAACATCCACTCCTGTCCCCTTTCCTTCATGGTAAGTACACAAGCCTTGCTACATGATAGAGTGCTTTAGGAAAAATAGGCCAACACCTGGCGTAGCAGTATGCTGGAAGTGTAGAGGTACATAAACAGTTTATTTATAACCTATAGTGTTATGTACAAAGAGATGGTATGCAAAGCTATGTTATATCATTATGATCATTTATTCTTTATGTCATTTATTATAAAATAACATTCAAGGTTTTTTTTTTTTTCCATTTTGTTTTTTCCAAAAGCCAGATTGTAGGTTTTCTGATTATGTAACATACCTGGCCCAGCCTCCGTGGGAAATGAAAAATATATTTCCTTAAAGGCATGGTTTTGTTTTTTTTTTTTTTAATCGAAAACTGCCTATACAGCGGACATCTGTAGATAAATCAAGCTGTGTGGCTTTGATTCAAGTTGAATTATACCCTTTCTATAGGTGTAGGCCATTTACTGTATGTTTCTCATGAAGCCTGACTGAAAAACCCTTAGAACATTGCTAAGAGAGGCCCAGCTGTTACTGTTCACCTTAACCATCACAGAAGTAGTTCCTACCCTGATTACAGCCCCCTTGTATGTACTTTCTCTCCCCTAATGCATTAGCTCTGAGCTCAGCTATTTGAGAGCTCGCTTCTGTGATGGTGAACAGTAAAAGCTGGGTGTCTCCTAGCAACATCTTTAACAATGTCCTAGGAGTTTTCCAGTTAGGCTTCAGGAGGTACATAAATGACCTGCGCCTATAGCAAGGCCAATTTTCAACTTTGGTTAAGTTTATGTAGCACCACCCCCGAAGGATCTGCTTGGTAAATATGGGTTCCCTGATCTCCACCTCAACCCCAAGAATGACCTCAGCCCCTCTGGCACACCTGGTTAAATTTAATTACTGCAAACATATTTAAAGACACATGTGGAAAATACTGTTATCCTGGCTGTGGATTATCACCAAAAACAGACACACACCTGGTAGTGATAAACAAATTGAATATATTGTCACGGTTTAAAGCATATGGAAGCTTACAACACTGTTAAACCTTTCTGCAAAGAATACATTAGAAAATACAACCTTCAATACTTAGCAACTGTAAATTTGGAGGGCAGTGATCTATATGCCCTTAACAAAGGCGCTGAGAGGGAGGAGAGAAGACTGGTCAACTTCTCAGCTCCTTCTGGGCCGCAAACACCTTTGAGAGGCAAACACACAATGAAAAGAAAAGAGTTACACAGTAAGCACGGTTCTGTAATGTTGCAGGTCCTGAGGTGAAGAATACTAGTGTCTTCTGCTAGCAAACGGTGGGGCCCTTGTTTTAAACAAGCTTGCATGGAGCAGTAATCCTCTAGAATGTTCCGTTAGGTAGAGATTTAAAAGGAGCAAACTACTAGAGATGGCAGCTCCAAACAAGCACCGTGACACTAAAAAGGGAAATTGGTGTCTGCATGCAGTGTCAGTATGGTGTCAAGAAGGATGTTGGGTTTGCACCCTCTCAACAATCCTCTGTGCAATGACACAAGGATAATCCCAGGTGCTGGTTCAGGCTCCTGATGCTCCTAGCGATGTTGTAAGGCACTGGATCCCCTTCTGAGGGCCGATTGAGATGACTGGTAGCAAAACTCGCAAGGTGAAGAGGCAGCGGCCAACCCGATACAGGGATGGATATTGCGATCCCTGAAACGGCGTGGGTTGTATACGCTGAGCTGGGTGTTGCTTGGGTCACTGATCAGGGTTCCTGAGCTTAATGGTGGCACTGTGTGGGTGACACCGATCCTGGCTCCCCTCTATCTTCTTGCAGAGCTCTCCCGCTTGTCTCAGAAAAAACATGTCTCTCACTCTGGTGAAGTTCCACCACACAGTCTGGTCACCTCACCACACTTCTCTCTCCTGGCAGTCTCTGGAAAGGCTTGACTGTCTCTCTCTATAATAGGTCACACACTCTCTGGTGTCAGTGTGTCTCTCTCTCCTTTAACCTGATGCTGGTACCTCAGCCCGCTCTCCTCAGACAGCTCTCCCTTTATAAAAGGTCACACACTCTCTGGTGTCAGTGTGTATCTCTCTCTCCCCTCAGCTCTAAAAATCCCTCTCACAGTTTTTTCTCTCACTCTCCTCACATCTCTTTCCCAGGCTTTTCTCTCTTCTTCCTGTCATTGGTTCTGCCCTTCACCCAATCAGGAACAGGCAGGGAGCAGTGGCGGTGCGTCCATAAAGGGTGCAGGAGCGCCGCTCCCCCCCCTCCTGTCACTCTCTAATCACCATAAATAGATTCAGGCATTGCCTGAATCTATCTATCTATGGTCGCTGCTGACACCCCCTATTCATTTTTGGGGGCCAGGCATCTGAATTACACCGACGGAGGTGTTTTTTGGAAGCACCTGATTAGAGCCATAGGCTCTAATGGGCGCCTAAAAATGTGAGAAGCGGGCGCAACACTGTGCATTCGCTTCTCACTCAGCTGTATGTTAGCAAAGCGAGGAAATTCGCTTTGCTAACATTGAACCGCCTCTCAGCCAATCAGGTTGCCGGGTCTGTGTTACCTGTCACACCTATCGGGCATCCAATCATAGCAGAGGACGAGAGGAGGAGCGGGCGGGAGAAGACATAGGGGTCGGGGAAGAAATGGAGGACACCGGACGGCCTGCCGCCGTCACCCGCTACCCACCCGAGACAAGATAAGTGCTGGGCAGACGGCGGGGGGGCACAGTGGCAGCACTTGGGGCACAGTGGCAGCGTTTGATGGGCACAGTGGCAGCGTTTGATGGGCACAGTGGCAGCGTTTGATGGGCACAGTGAGGCTGCAACTAATGGGGTTTATTTTTCAGAATTTTTCAGTTTGTTTGCACCCCCCAAAAATTTTGAGCACCACTGGCAGGGAGCCTCATCAGCGCAGCTCGGTCTCAGTCTCTTCACACAGCAGACAGGAGAAAGGTGGGGGCCGAGCAGGGGAAGAAGACACAGAGATACTCTGTTACTGTGACACAGCCGCTCCTCAGATCTTCTGTCAGCACTCTCTCGGTAGTGCTGTGTGGAAAACCTGTCTCTCTCTTTTGTCTCACCTCAGCACTTCCCTTTCCTCATTTACCTCAGCACTTCCTGAAACTCCCCTTTTTCCCAGTGTGCTTTGTGTCTCTGAGTTTTCTGGAAGGAAAAGTCAGCATCTCTCTGTCTCCATCTTGTGGCCAAAAGGAGAAATTGCATTCCAACATCCCAGCTACAGTTACATAGTTTGTTTTTATTTTACAGATGCTCTATATCTACATAGGCAGTTTTTTTTTAAACTAAAAAAACCCTTTAAAACTGAACTCCAAACAGCAAAATACCCAGTGGTGGCTGGTGCTCAATATTTGGGGGGGCGGCAAACAAACCTGACCCTCCGAAGACGGGATACGGACAGTGGCGATCAGTGCCCCACCCCCCACCGTGGGAGAGCTTTTGACGGCGATCAGTGGCCTTACCGATGCTGCTCCTCGCTCCAGCTTGCTGAGGGAAGAGCCAGGGCCGTTGCTTCTCCTCCTAGTCGAACAGGCGTTGCTTCTCCTTCTAATACTAGGACCTGCTTCCTGATTGGCCGGGTGGAGAAGCAGGAAGACATTAGGGAATAATAATTCCCTAATGTCATCACAAGTGGATGGGCTCTTCGCCCCGAGACCACCCTTTTTTGAAGCCAATTTAGAGCCTCAGGCTGTAATCATGTGCTTAAAAAAAAAACGAAAAACATGCGTCCTGCGCCTTGCATGTAGATTAGGGGTGGGGCGCATGGATTAGGGAAGCGGCCCAGTGGCCCTAATGGATGGGCCACCCCTAAAAATTCCCAATATAACATACATTTATGGGAACTGTTATACCTTTACCTTCCAGTTTGTATTTGTGCCCATTCAGTACTGAGGTTTCCACAGCCCATCACACAGCACAGCCAAACAGATGACTCCACTTTCTCTGTAATTCATTGCTGACACCGCCCTGCTGATTGGTTAGTGAAGGAGCAGAAGGAGACTGACAAGATCACCCCTCAGCTCATCTGCTCCCTCATCCTATCAGCATGTTCTTTTCCAGCACATATACATGCAGCTCAACAGATAAGGTCCCAGTGGTGTTTCTCCTTTTCCTAACATCAATTGCAGTCTCACTGTGCCCATCAAACGCAGCCACTGTGCCATCAAATGCAGCCACTGTGCCCATCAAACGCCGCCACTGTGCTCATCAATTGCCGCCACTGTGCCCATCAAACGCTCCCACTGTGCCATCAAACGCTCCCACTGTGCCATCAAACGCTCCCACTGTGCCATCAAACGCTCCCACTGTGCCATCAAACGCTCCCACTGTGCCATCAAACGCTCCCACTGTGCCATCAAACGCTCCCACTGTGCCATCAAACGCTCCCACTGTGCCCATCAAACGCTCCCACTGTGCCCATCAAACGCTCCCACTGTGCACATCAAACGCTCCCACTGTGCCCATCAAACGCTCCCACTGTGCCCATCAAACGCTTCCACTGTGCCCATCAAATGCTCCCACATCGCCCATCAAATGCTCCCACTGTGACCTCAAATGCTCCCACTGTGCCCTCAAATGCTCCCACTGTGCCCATCGAATGCTGCCACTGTGCCCATCGAATGCTGCCACTGTGCCCTCCCCACCCGCCCACCGCTCGCCCGGCACTTACCCTGCCTTGGTGGCGCAGCAGGTGATGGCGGTGGGCAGTGAGCGGTGTCCTCCATGCTCCTCCATCTCCTCGATGTCTTCTTCTCCCGTCCTCTCCTCCCATCCTCTCCTATGATTGGATGCCTGATAGGCGTCCAATCACAGCGCCTGTCATTTCAGCCAATCAGGTGATGAGTAACAGACCCAAGCACCTGATTGGCGGAGAGGCGGTTCAGTGTTAGGAAAGCAAATATTTATTCGCTTTTCTAACACACCTGGGTGAACTGTGAGCGCCAGGTATGGCGCTTGCAGGTCACCTTTTTTGACAGCTATTAGAGCCTATGACTCTAATCAAGTGCTTCAAAACCACCCCCCGCCGCTGTAATTCAGGCGCCCTATGCCCGAAAAGCAGCCGACGCTTGAATAGGGATGGCAGCGGCGACCATGGATAGAGTCATGCTATGCATGACTCTATTGGTCATAGAGGGGGTGGCTGGAGAGAGGGGGCGGCGCCCGTGCGCCCTTATGGATGCACTGCCACTGGTGGGGATTGATAAAGACATTTTAACCACTTCAATACCAGGCACTTAGACACCTTCCTGCCCAGGCCAATTTTCAGCTTTCAGCGCTTTCGCAATTTGAATGACAATTGCGCGGTCATGCTACACTCTACCCAAACAAATTTTTTATCATTTTGTTCCCACAAATAGAGCTTTCTTTTGGTGGTATTTGATCACCTCTGCAATTTTTATTTTTTGCGCAACAAATAAAAAAGACCAAAAATTTTGAAAAAAAAACAAAACAAGTTTTTCTTTGTTTCTGTTACATTTTTTGGAAAATAAGTACGTTTTCTTCTTCAATGACGGGCACTGATAAGGCAGCACTGGTGGGCACTGATGAGGTGGCACCAATGAGGTGGCAATGATGGGCACTGATGATGGGCATTGATAGGTGGCACTGGTATGTGGCACTTGTAGGTGGCACTGATGGGCACTCGTAGGCAACACTGATGGGTACTTATGGGTGGCACTGATGGGTACTTATGGGTGGCACTGGGTGACAAGGATAGGCACTGATAGGCATGGGTGGGCGCTGATAGGTGGCACTGATGACACTGATGGGTGGCATTGCTGGGCATCCCTGTTTTGTAATGTGCCACAGAGGTGCCAGTCAGTGCCCATTTGTGGGCACTGATTGCCATATTTTTTCACATGTGGATGGCCATGGGGGATGTACCTTGATATCCACATGCTGGGGGCTTCCCTGGTGGTCCTGGGGGCTTCCCTGGTGGTCTGGTGTGGGAATCTGAGGGGGGGGGCTGTGCTGATAAACAATCAGCACAGATCCCCCCTGTCAGGAGAGCCACCGATCAGCTCTCCTCTACTCGCATCTGTCAGATGCAAGTGAGGAAAAGCCGATCAACGGCTCTTCCTGTTTACATTGTGATCAGCCATGATTGGACATGGCTGATCACATGGTAAAGAGCCTCCGCCGGAGGCTCTTTACCGAGATCGGTGTAGTGGTGTGTCAGATTGGGCGCGCGGTGGCTGTTATCCTGCAGGGCGTCATGATGCCCAGTCAGGATAACTGAACCACCGCCCGGCTGTCATTCTGCAATAGGCCGGGCGGGAAGTGGTTAAGGAATTTTAAGACAAAGGTGCATGCACTTACTGCATTTTACAAAATACATTTAAAACTGAATTTCAGGCAAACAGCTAAGTACACAAATAAAATACATATAAGAGCAGGGCTTTTTTTCAGGGGGAACTTGGTGGAACTCAGTTCCACCACCTCTGGCTCAGACCCTTTGGTGCCTGCTCACCACAATCACTTGTAAACACAGAAGTCTGGTTTCTGTGTTTACAAGTGACAGCTCTGCACTCTGTGTGTAACCCCCCTGAACTCTGCACTCTGTATGTAATGCAATCCTGATATTTAATGCCCCTTTAAGACCCTCCTACTGTTTGCAAAATATGACCACACCCACTATTTGATGTGATTTGGAGGGTGTGTGTGGGGGAAGGGGTTTTGGGGGGTCGTGGTTGAGTTCCAGCACCTATTGTTTGAGAAAAAAAGCCCTGTATAAGAGTGCTGGTTTACTTGTCTACCCAATGCTGAGATTTACACAGCTCTGCCACACAGCTTAACCCTGTCTGGCAGAGAAAAAACAAATTTTTCTCTGTTGCAGTAAATAATCCTTAGGACTTGTTCACACAATGTCTGTTCAGCTGCATTTTCTGCATACCATTGCACATGTATGACGTTAACAGCGAACATAGAAAACAGTTGTTTTCCATATGCCCTGTTCTCACTATATATGTGTGGTGGGGTGCAGATAAATACAGTTCAACGAACAAGCACTTACAGATCTCTTCCCCCAGCCAGTGAATGGACAGTGAAATGAGAAGCATCAGACTTGCTCTTTTCAGCATGCTCCTTGTTAGCACTGAACATTTGATTGGCTCTTTGTGCTGCTTCTCCCTCCCCTACTTTTATTCTGCTGCTAGATATTCTCAGTCTGATGGGCAGCATCATTCAAACCACTTCCTCTGAGCCCTGGTCATCGTGGGCCTGCCCAGTCTGGGACTGGACAGTGAAAGGTGAAGCAGCACAGTGATGAGCTCACCTCTCTGTCACTCTGTTTTTTCTATCAGCATCTTCTTATGAGCACATGAACTGTCTCGCTCCTTTTGCTGCTTCTCCCACTCTCTCCATGAGCTCTGCTGTACAGGCACTACAACAAGCTGATATAAGGTCGTCTTACCTTTATAGCTTGGATTTCATATAAAATTATAGCTGCATTAATTTGTGTCTTTTAAATCTGTCTGGTTTTCAGCTTTATTAAGTTATTAATTGATAGGGAGCTGTATTAATGTGTGTATTTTATATCTGAACTCCAAATAGCTAAATACTCAGTTAAAATACATATATGGGAATTGCTTTATCTGACATTAATTTGTAACTATATATATAAAAAAAAAAAAAAAACACATCTGCCTTGTAGCACTGGGATCCTCCATTTGAATCCCAGCCAGGGCACTATTTGCATGTTCTCATTGTACATGGGTTTCCTCCCACACTCCAAAATCTGTTGGTAGGTTAAAGTGTTACTAAAACGACTTTCACTATATCTGGTCTCTCACAGTACACAGAACATGGAAATGCAATTATTTTAGTAAATATAAACTGCTGAATACCTTTTCTCATCAGCAGTATATAGCAGTCTCGTCGTGACTTCTATCAGTGTCCGGCCAAGTACTGTTTAAAGCTTGTAGGAGGAGTTATTCTCCTCTGACTGTCCTATGAGGCTGCACAACCCCTGACCCTATGTCTGGACAGTGCTGATTGGCCCTGTGCTGATCACATGCACCATCCCAAAAAAAATAAATAAAAAAAACACAACTATCTAGCAATACACACCAAACTGAGCATGTGCGGAGTGCCCCCAAAGCTCTGTCTTATCAGGAGATGGATTGGGGACAGTGGAAGAAGGAGAGGATTAGAGCAGACAGGATCAAACAGCCTTTTTACACAATGCAAAGGGTTAACAACTTGGGTTCCACAGCGAGTATAACAATCATACTTTACTGCATATACAGACTGATTTTTCTGTTGTGGGTTTAGTAACACTTTAACTGGCTACTGTCTAAATTGGCCCTAGTATGTGTATGCATCTATTGTATGTAAAGTAGGGACCTTTGATTGGAAACACAAATAAATCAAAAACATTTTAATAGCGTGAAGGTGTGTTTTTCACTGTCAGGGCAATAAGGATATGGAACTCTCTCCTATAATTGGTGGTGGCTGTGGGGAGTATGGATATCTTTAAAATACTTTTTAGATGTCCATCTTAACCGCTTCCTGACCGCCTCAGGCAGATATACTGTGGCAGAAGGGCATGTACAGGCAGATTAACGTACCTGTACGATGCCCTTTAAGAGGCGGCTTGCGGGCGCGCGCACCCACCGGGAGCTCCGTGAGCGTGATGCTTGTAAACAAGCATTTCCTCGTTCTGCTTAATGCATACTTACCAACTGTCTCGAATTTCCCGGGACATTCCCGGGATTTGGACCTTCTTCCCGATTTTAGCATTTCCCAGGAAATGTCCCGGGAAATAGTTTTTTCCCGATTTTTCGCGGCTCCCCGCCGCCTCCGCTAGAGGTCCGCCATTTTACTGAAGACCAAGAACAAGAGGCGGAGCCAACCGGGTGGCTGTGACACAAAACCCACTGTGTGCCTTCATCCCGCCCAGCCCCTTTCACCCAGTTAAACCCCGCCTATTCCCTGCAGCCTCTCCCACCCTGATACACCACACTGCCTCCCCAGCATGCCGTGACCTTTAGGGGGCAGTTCCAGGCAGAGGGGAAGTCTTCAGTGAAGAGGGTAACGTGACGTTAATGTAACCCGGAAGCTGACATGGTCTGAGTAGCAGTGCTGTGTATGAAAAAGCAGCTTGCGTTCCATGCCTCGGCTGGGTGACATGTTCAAATCTGTGGTTATGGCGGGAGAGAAGCACGGAGGAGGCTGGAGAGCGCTGCAAGGGGTTATGGCGGCACTTCTCTTGTCACTTTCCCCTGTCTTGTGTTATACTACTTCAATTAACCGGAGCCCTGGGGACACCAGATGTAAGGAGGGGCCCTCCCGCTGGGGACACCAGTTGTAGGGAGGGGCTCCGCTGGGGACACCAGATGTAAGGAGGGGCTGGGGACACCAGGTGTAAGGAGGGGCTCCGCTGGGGACACCAGATGTAAGGAGGGGCTCCGCTGGGGACACCAGATGTAAGGAGGGGCTCCGCTTGGGACAACAGATGCATGGAGGGGCTCCGCTTGGGACAACAGATGCATGGAGGGGCTCCGCTGGGGATACCATATGTATGGAGGGGCTCCGCTGGGGACACCATATGTATGGAGTGGCTCCGCTGGGGACACCTGATGTAAGGAGGGGCTCTGCTGGGGACACCTGATGTAAGGAGGGGCTCCGCTGGGGACACCTGATGTAAGGAGGGGCTCCGCTGGGGACACCTGATGTAAGGAGGGGCTCCGCTGGGGACACCTAATCTAAGGAGGGGCTCCTCTGGGGACACCTAATCTAAGGAGGGGCTCCGCTGGGGACACCTGATGTAAGGAGGGGCTCCGCTGGGGACACCTGATGTAAGGAGGGGCTCCGCTGGGGACACCTGATGTAAGGAGGGGCTCCGCTGGGGACACCTGATGTAAGGAGGGGCTCTGCTGGGGACACCAGAAGTAAGGAGGGCTCCACTGGGGACACCTGATGTAAGGAGGGCTCCACTAGGGACACCTGATGTAAGGAGGGGCTCCGCTAGGGACACCTGATGTAAGGAGGGGCTCCGCTAGGGACACCTGATGTAAGGAGGGGCTCCGCTAGGGACACCTGATGTAAGGAGGGGCTCTGCTGGGGACACCTGATGTAAGGAGGGGCTCCGCTGGGGACACCTGATGTATGGAGGGGCTCCGCTGGGGACACCAGATGTATGGAGGGGCTCCGCTGGGGACACCAGATGTATGGAGGGGCTCCGCTGGGGACACCAGATGTATGGAGGGGCTCCGCTGGGGACACCAGATGTATGGAGGGGCTCCGCTGGGGACACCAGATGTATGGAGGGGCTCCGCTGGGGACACCAGATGTATGGAGGGGCTCCGCTGGGGACACCAGATGTATGGAGGGGCTCCGCTGGGGACACCAGATGTATGGAGGGGCTCCGCTGGGGACACCAGATGTATGGAGGGGCTCCGCTGGGGACACCCGATGTATGGAGGGGCTCCGCTGGGGACACCCGATGTAAGGAGGGGCTCCGCTGGGGACACCCGATGTAAGGAGGGGCTCTGCTAAGGGACACCAGATGTAAGGAGGGGCTCCACTGAGGACAACAGATGTAAAGAGGGGCTCCACTGGGGACACCTGATACAAGGACGGACTCTGCTGGGGGCACCTGATGCAAAGACGGACTCTGCTGGTGGCCGGCGACGTGGCAGCTGACACGCTCAGGGATCCCACTGGTTCTGCATTATGGTGAGTTGAATGATTTCATTCTATATTACAATGTAATAATAGAAATAATGCACTTCAATCATCCTGACACTATAACAACCATGGCGCCGGGATGATTGAAGTGCTAACACCAGAAGTTTGGAGTATCTTTATCTGCTGATTGTTAAACTTTCTAGAATACACATATTTCTATTGTTGTGTAGGATCTGGGGCTGCTTTCCCTCCATCCCTCTCCCCCCCTTTCCCCTCTCCATCCCTCATTCATATCAGACTCTAACCACACCCCTTTGAGCCACGCCCATTTAAGCCACACCCACTACTCGCGTAAACCATGCCCATTTTTCGTACTGATCGCTGTATAAGTGTGAATGGTCCCAAAATTGTGCCAAAAGTGTCTGATCCATAATGTCGCAGTCAAAAATCGCTGATCGCTGCCATTACTAGTAAAAAAAAATATTAATAAAAATGCCATAAAACTTATTTTGTACACGATATAACTTTTGCACAAACCAATCAATAAACGCTTATTGCGATTTTTTTTTTTTTTTTACCAAAAATATGTAGAAGAAGAATACGTATCGGCCTAAACTGAGGAAAAAAATGTTTTTTTATATATTTTTGGGGGATATTTATTATAGCAAAAAGTAAAAATTATTGCTTTTTTTCAAAATTGTCGCTCTTTTTTTGTTTATAGCGCAAAAAATAAAAAACGCAGAGGTGATCAAATACCACCAAAAGAAAGCTCTATTTGTGGGAAAAAAAGGACGTGAATTTTGTTTCGGAGCCATTTCGCACGACCGCGCAATTGTCAGTTAAAGTGACGCAGTGCCGAATCACAAAATTGCTCTGGTCTGGGGCTTAAGTGGTTAAAGGACACAACATA
This sequence comes from Aquarana catesbeiana, assembly GCF_042186555.1. Classification (NCBI taxonomy): domain Eukaryota; kingdom Metazoa; phylum Chordata; class Amphibia; order Anura; family Ranidae; genus Aquarana; species Aquarana catesbeiana. The sequence continues at coordinate 455,128,776 of NC_133324.1, read as the reverse complement.
CAGGGATATGAGAAAGCATTATAGACACTGATACACATGCACCCACACAGGTTAAACTGGATGGACTATTGTCTTTTTTCAGCCTTACTTACTATGTAACTTCTGACAATGTTTTTACAGCTGTTTGTATCTCCTTGTTCTAGTGACAGCCATTGTCTTCCTCTTTTACTGACATCACAGGGACAGAAGTTAAAGAAAACTTCTCCAGTTGGTCACAGATAGAACCCCCCCCCACCCCCCCAAAAAAAAACTGTCAATAGAGATATCTAAGAATAGTCATCCTTGCCGTTTGTTGCCTATCAAGATGTATGTATAGGAATTCCCTACAAATAAGAGCTGGACTAGACATTAACAATATGGTTTTTGATTCCAAAATACAGTGTAGTGTAAACCAAATCCTTATTACCATATCTATAAATCTCACAATATGCTTTGCTTGCTCTTAAAGTGATACTAAATGGTTCTTATTCTCCAAGAATAATGCATACACATACACTACTCAAGGCTACGTTCACACTCCTAATGCGGACACTAACGCAAACCAAAAAACTTATAGCATTATTAGTGGGACTGCTTTAGCAGTCCCACTATTGTTATTCGATTTTATTTATTTTTATTATTTATTAGTGGGAACTGCTTTAGCAGTCCCACTATTGTTATTTGATCTTATTAGTGGGACTGCTTTAGCAGTCCCACTATTGATATTCGATTTTATTTATTTTTATTTCTTTATTATTCCATACGTTTTGTGGCTCTGCGTAACTTCTGCATACTTTTAGCTATTAAAACCATTCAACTATTAAAATGTTCGTCTCTTTCAGCTGATGATGGGACTTTTTCAACTTTTTTTCTACCATTTATACTTTTTAAAATATTAAGCTTTTTATCACTTTTTTTAACATTGAAGTCAATGGGAGCATGCTTCAGATCCTTAAAATCTTCTTCCGCTCCCAAAAGTTTCAGCTCCTTCATACTTTCACCTACAGACGCCAAACAAACTTTAAAATGTTCACAAAATATTCAGCTGTCTGGCTATATCTTTTTAGTTTGATATCTTTTACAGTTTTTGTGAAAAAGCTGTTTGTTTAGTGGTCATTTCAGGAAATTTTTGCTATTAACTAGAAAATGCATTTCCTGGGGAAAATGTGTGGAAATGCTGAATTGCTAAAACGACCCCCAGCAAAACTGCCCCATCATATTGCCATCAAAGCTGCCCCATCAGAATTGCCCCATAAAAATTGTCCCCATCAAAACTGCCCCATCATATTGCCACCATCAAAACTGCCCCCATCAAAACTGCCCCCATCATATTGCCACCTTAAAAACTGCCCCCATCAAAACTGCCCCCATCATATTGCCACCTTAAAAACTGCTCCATTAAAATTGTCCCCATCAAAACTGCCCCATCATATTGCTCCCATCAAAACTGCCCCATCAGAATTGCCCTATCAAAACTGCCCCATCACATTGCCATCATCAAAACTGCCCCATCAGAATTGCCCCATCAAAACTGCCCCATCATATTCCTCTATTATAAATCAGTACATGGTGTGTCTGTCCCCTCCATCGGGCTCTGTAATCAGAGCTGAGATGCTCCAGCCACCCCCCCCCCGTGTATAACAGAAGCTTTGGTAACCATGGCAACAAAAGCCACACAGTACACTCTAATGGCTAAAATTTCCTGAAATTACCTCTAAACAAAAAGCTTTTTCACAAAAAATGTAAAAAATATCAAACTGAAAAGATATAGCCAGATAGCTGAATATTTTGTGAACATTTTAAAGTTTGTTTGGCGTCTGTAGGTGAAAGTATGAAGGAGCTGAAACTTTTGGGAGCGGAAGAAGATTAAGGATCTGAAGCATGCTCCCATTGACTTCAATGTTAAAAAAAAGTGATAAAAAGCTTAATATTTTACAAAGTTTAAATGGTAGAAAAAAAGTTGAAAAAGGACCATCATCAGCTGAAAGAGACGAACATTTTAATAGTTGAATGGTTTTAATAGCTGAAAGTATGCAGAAGTTATGCAGAGCCAAAAAACGTACTGAATAATAAAGAAATAAACTAGAAAATGCATTTCCTGGGGAAAATGCGTGGGAATGCTGAATAGCTGAATTGCTAAAACGGCCCCCATCAAAACTGCCCCATCATACTGCCATCAAAACTGCCCCATCTGAATTGTCCCCATCTGAATTGTCCCCATCTGAATTGTCCCCATCATATTGTTCCCATCATATTGCTTCCATCAAAACTGCCCCATCAAAACTGCCCCATCAAAACTGCCCCATCAAAACTGCCCCATCATATTGCCACCATCAGAATTGCCACCATCAGAATTGTCACCATCAGAATTGCCCTATCAAAACTGCCCCATCATATTGCCACCATCAAAACTGCCCCATCAGAATTGTCCCATCAAAACTGCACCATCAAAACTGTCCCATCATATCGCCACCATCAAAACTGCCCCATCATATCGCCACCATCAAAACTGCCCCCATCATGTTGCCATCAAAACTGCCCCATCAGAATTGCCCCATCAAAACTGCCCCATCATATTGCCACCATCAAAACTGCCCCATCATATTGCCACCATCAAAACTGCCCCATCATATTGCCACCATCAAAACTGTCCCATCAGAATTGCCCCATCAAAACTGCCCCATCGAATTGCCCCATCAAAACTGCCCCATCAGAATTGCCCCATCAGAATTGCCCCATCATATTGCCATCAAAATTGTCCCCATCAAAATTGTCCCCATCAAAATTGTCCCCATCATATTGCCACCATCAAAACTGCCCCATCAGAATTGCCCCATCAAACCTTCCCCATCATATTGCCCCCATCAAAACTGCCTCCAAAATATTGCTCTATTATAAATCAGTACATGGTGTGTCTGTCCCCTCACCCGGGCTCTGTAATCAGAGCTGAGATGCTCCAGTCACCTCCCCCCCTGTGTATAACAGAAGCTTTGGTAACCATGGCAACAAAAGCAACACAGTACACTCTGATTAATGGCTAAAATTTCCTGAAATGACCTCTAAACAAAAGTTTTTTCACAAAAACTGTAAAAGGTATCAAACTGAAAAGATATAGCCAGATAGCTGAATATTTTGTCAACATTTTAAAGTTTGTTTGGCGTCTGTAGGTGAAAGTATGAGCTGAAACTTTTGGAAGCGGTAGAAGATTTTAAGGATCTGAAGCATGCTCCCATTGACTTCAATGTTAAAAAAAGTGATAAAAAGCTTAATATTTTAAAAAGTGTAAATGGTAGAAAAAAAGTTGAAAAAGGTCCCATCATCAGCTGAAAGAGATGAACATTTTAATAGTTGAATGGTTTTGAATAGCTGAAAGTATGCAGAAGTTACGCAGAGCCAAAAAACGTACGGAATAATAAAGAAATAACTAGAAAATGCATTTCCTGGGGAAAATGCGTGGGAATGCTGAATTGCTAAAACGGCCACCATCAAAACTGTCCCCCATCATATTGCCATCAAAACTGCCCCATCAGAATTGCCCCATCAGAACTGCCCCATCATATTGCCACCATCAAAACTGCCCCCATCAAAACTGCCCCCATCATATTGCCACCATCAAAACTGCCCCATCAGAATTGCCACCATCAAAACTGCCCCATCAGAATTGCCCCATCAAAACTGCCCCATCATATTGCCACCATCAAAACTGCCCCATCATATTGCCACCATCAAAACTGCCCCATCATATTGCCACCATCAAAACTGCCCCATCATATTGCCACCATCAAAACTGCCCCATCATATTGCCACCATCAAAACTGCCCCATCAGAGTTGCCCCATCAGAATTGCCACCATCAAAACTGCCCCATCAGAATTGCCCCATCAGAATTGCCCCATCATATTGCCACCATCAAAACTGCTCCCATCAAAACTGCCCCATTATATTGCCACCATCAAAACTGCTCCCATCAAAACTGCCCCATTATATTGCCACCATCAAAACTGCCCCATCAGAATTGCCCCATCAAAACTGCCACCATCAAAACTGCCACCATCAAAACTGCCACCATCAAAACTGCCCCATCATATTGCCACCATCAAAACTGCCCCATCAGAATTGTCCCATCAAAACTGCCCCATCATATTGCCACCATCAAAACTGCCCCATCATAATTGCCCCATCAAAACTGCCCCATCATATTCCTCTATTATAAATCAGTACATGGTGTGTCTGTCCCCTCCCCCGGGCTCTGTAATCAGAGCTGAGATGCTCCAGCCACCCCCCCCCCCTATAACAGAAGCTTTGGTAACCATGACAACGAAAGCAACACAGTACACTCTGATTAATGGCTAAAATTTCCTGAAATGACCTCTAAACAAAAAGCTTTTTCACAAAAACTGTAAAAGTTATCAAACTGAAAAGATATAGCCAGATAGCTGAATATTTTGTGAACATTTTAAAGTTTGTTTGGCGTCTGTAGGTGAAAGTATGAAGGAGCTGAAACTTTTGGGAGCGGAAGAAGATTTTAAGGATCTGACGCATGCTCCCATTGACTTCAATGTTAAAAAAAAGTGATAAAAAGCTTAATATTTTAAAAAGTATAAATGGTAGAAAAAAAGTTGAAAAAGTCCCATCATCAGCTGAAAGAGACGAACATTTTAATAGTTGAATGGTTTTAATAGCTGAAAGTATGCAGAAGTTACGCAGAGCCAAAAAACGTACGGATTAATAAAGAAATAAAAATAATTAAAATCGAACAACAATAGTGGGACTGCTAAAGCAGTCCCACTAATAAAATCGAACAATAATAGTGGGACTGCTAAAGCAGTCCCACTAATAATAAAAACTAGAAAATGCATTTCCTGGGGAAAATGCGTGGGAATGCTGAATAGCTGAATTGCTAAAACGGCCCCCATCAAAACTGCCCCCATCATATTGCCATCAAAAAGTGCCCCATCAGAATTGCCCCATCAAAACTGCCCCATCAAAACTGCCCCATCATATTGCCACCATCGAAACTGCCCCATCAGAATTGCCCCCATCAAAACTGCCCCCATCAAAACTGCCCCCATCAAAACTGCCCCCATCAAAACTGCCCCCATCAAATTGCCACCTTTAAAACTGCTCCATTAAAATTGTCCCCATCAAAACTGCCCCATCATATTGCCACCATCAAAACTGCCCCATCAGAATTGCCCGATCATATTGCCACCTTTAAAACTGCTCCACTAAAATTGTCCCCATCAAAACTGCCCCATCAAAACTACCCCATCATATTGCCACCTTTAAAACTGTTCCAATAAAATTGTCCCCATCAAAACTGCCCCATCATATTGCCACCATCAAAACTGTCCCATCAGAATTGCTCCATCAAAACTGCCCCATCATATTGCCACCTTTAAAACGGCTCCATTAAAATTGTCCCCATCAAAACTGCCCAATCATATTGCCACCATCAAAACTGCCCCATCAGAATTGCCTCATCAAAACTGTCCCATCATATTCCTCTATTATAAATCAGTACATGGTGTGTCTTTCCCCTCCCTGGGGCTCTGTAATCAGAGCTGAGATGCTCCAGCCACCTCCCCCCCCTGTATAACAGAAGCTTTGGTAACCGTGGCAACAAAACCAGCACAGTACACTCTGTTTAATGGCTAACATTTCCTGAAATGACCTCTAAACAAACAGCTTTTTCACAAAAACTGTAAAAGATATCAAACTGAAAAGATATAGCCTGATAGCTGAATATTTTGTGAACATTTTAAAGTTTGTTTGGTGTCTGTAGGTGAAAGTATGAAGGAGCTGAAACTTTTGGGAGTGGAAGAAGATTTTAAGGTTTTGAAGCATGCTCCCATTGACTTCAATGTTAAAAAAAGTTTTAAAATATTAAGCTTTTTAACAAGTATAAATAGTAGAAAAAAAGTTGAAAAAGTCCCATCATCAGCTGAAAGAGATGAACATTTTAATAGTTGAATGGTTTTAATAGCGGAAAGTATGCAGAAGTTACACAGAGCCAAAAAACGTACGGAATAAAATTAAAAATAACTAAAATCGAATAACATAAGTGGGACTGCTAAAGTATTCCCACTAAATAGAGTCTACTGTGTTGCTTTTGTTGCCATGGTTACCAAAGCTTCTGTTATACACAGGGGGGAGGTGGCTGGAGCATCTCAGCTCTGATTACAGAGCCCAGGGGAGGGGACAGACACACCATGTACTGATTTATAATAGAGGAATATGATGGGGCAGTTTTGATGAGACAATTTTGATGGGGGCAATATGATGGGGCAGTTTTGATGGTGGCAATATGATGGGGCAGTTTTGATGAGACAATTTTGATGGGGCAGTTTTGATGGTGGCAATATGATGGGGCAGTTTTGATGGTGGCAATATGATGGGGCAGTTTTGATGGGGCAATTCTGATGGGGCAGTTTTGATGGTGGCAATTAGGGATGAGCCAAACACCCCCCTGTTCGGTTCGCACCAGAACATGCGAACAGGAAAAAAGTTCATTCGAACACGCAAACACCGTTAAAGTGTATGGGACACGAACATGAATAATCAAAAGTGCCAATTTTAAAGGCTTATATGCAAATTATTGTCATAAAAAGTGTTTGGGGACCTGGGTCCTGTCCCAGGGGACATGGATCAATGCAAAAAAAAAGGTTTTTTCAGGAGCAGTGATTTTAATAATGCTTAAAGTCAAACAATAAAAGTGTAATATTCGTTTAAATTTCGTAGCTGGGGGGTGTCTATAGTATGCCTGTAAAGGGGCGCATGTTTCCCGTGTTTAGAACAGTCTGACAGCAAAATCACATTTCAAAGAAAAAAAGTAATTTAAAACTACTCACGTCTATTGCATCAACATGGGGACAAGGTGTTTTGGGGGGCTACCCCAAAGCACCCTCCCAATGTTGAGGGCATGTGGCCTGGTACGGTTCAGGAGGGGTCTCTCGTCCCCCCCCTCTTTTCCTGCGGCCTGCCAGGTTGCGTGCTCGGATAAGGTATGTGTCAGCTCATCCACATCTTCCACCGTTAACTGAAATTGGGATCTGCCTGCTGTCTCTGTGTGTGTGTCTCTGATATGTGGCCTTCTCTATCTGTTGCCCTGTGCGAACAACCATGACATTATTTGTTTTTCTGAACTGTCTTACCTAAGTTTTATGTGTTGATCTTGTCTTGGCCTCTTGCTATTCTGACTTTTGAAGCAAAAAGTTCACTTTGATTGCTAGGCACTCTTATAGTCACTCATGATTAATTAACGAACTTCAACCCCACCCTTATAACAGTATATATTTGAGCATCCTTAAGGGGTCAGCACATTGCTGGGGGAGCACATTGCAGGGGCTTCTATCCTTAAGGCTTCTTTCTCTAAGTGATTCTTTCTACAAGTGATATGCACTTCAATCTCTGCACTTCAGCGATTGCACGAAGCAAACAAATACAGCAATCTGCACTGGAAAGCACCTAACAGACTGCAGGTGACCCTGTCTCTCTATTAAGCTCTCCTTCCACTCTGTAACATGCACTCTCTACCACTGCTTCTGACACTCCTGTCCTCTCTCCTCAAACTCTCTTACCTTCACCCCCCCTCTCCACCCACCTGCTTATACATATCACCCTGCCTTCTGTCTTCCCCCTACTACTGCTCTTACCAACTCTCGCTCATTCTACATCCATACACTGATAAAACCTCCAGTACTCTGAGACATGCCCCTTCACATAAATCACAGTCCCACATTACCTCCCTCACCCTCCTGCTTCTCCTAATCTCTGGTGACATATCCCCAAACCCTGGGCCACCATCATCTGTCTTTGCCCAACGCTCCCATCCCCCTACACCCTCTGGCAGGAGCCGCAACCCACAGAACTTGGTCTATATTCCTCTTTCCAAAACCAGCCCCCCCTTTTCCTGTGCCCTGTGGAATGCACGTTCTGTCTGCAACAAACTCACCGCCCTCCACGACCTCTTCATCACAAATTCCTTTAACCTACTTGCCATTACTGAAACTTGGCTTCATGAATCGGATACTATTTCTCCTGCTTCCCTCTCCCATGGGGGCCTTCTCTGGACTCACTCCCCCAGACCAAGTGGACGGAAGGGAGGTGGAGTGGAAATCCTTCTAGCCCCATGCAGCACCTATCAGGTTCTTCACCCACCTCCCTCTCTGACACTCTCCTCTTTTGAGGCACACTGCATTCGTCTTTTCTCTCCCATTTCTCTAAGAATTGCTGTCATCTACCGGCCCCCTGGACCGGTATCAGCCTTTCTTGATGACTTCTCTGCCTGGCTACCCTACTTTCTCTCTTCTGAAATCCCCACAATTATTCTTGGGGACTTCAACATCCCTGTCAACACTAACACTACTATTACTTCTAAACTTCTCAGTCTAACCTCATCGCTTGACCTGAAGCAATGGATACAGGCTCCTACCCACTCCAATGGCAACACCCTTGACCTTGCCTTCTCCTATCTGTGCACTCCGTGCAACCTTTCCAACAATCCACTCCCACTCTCTGATCACCACCTTATTAGTTTTGCTCTCTCCTTGTCTTCCACCTCTTCTCCCTCCAACCGCCTAACAGTTACACGCAGAAACCTTCGCCACCTCAACCCTTCTCTTCTCTACTCTGCTACTGATCACCTCTATGACAAAATCTCCCCCCTGTCCTGCCCCAACCTAGCTACTTTCATTTACAACAGCTCACTGTCTTCCTCCCTAGACAAACTGGCCTCCCTCACTACACGCAGAATTAGGCCCCGACTGCTACAACCCTGGCAAACAGATGACACCAGAAGTCTCAGAAAACGTAGCCGCGCTCTTGAGCGCCTGTGGCACAAGACTAAAACCCAGGAAGACTTCACACAATATAAATCTGCCCTCCTAAAATACTACTCCTGCCTTCACACTGCCAAACAGACCTACTTTATCACACTCATCAACACCTTCTCATCCAGTCCATGTCAACTCTTCTCTACCTTCAACACTCTACTCTGTCCTCCACTGCCTCCACCCACCAACTCACTCACTGCCCAGGAGATTGCCAATCACTTCAAAACTAAGATTGATACAATTCATGAGGAGATCGCCAATGTGCAAAAACCTCCCCCATGCAACACCCCATGTCCACAGATACAATCATTACTTCCCTCATTCAACCCTGCTACTACTACTGAGGTTGCTAAACTTTTATCTAGCACTCATCTAACCACTTGCCCCCTGGATCCTGTTCCCTTGCAAATGCTACGCTCGCCCTCTGACTCGATTCTACGCTCTCTAACTCACATTTTCAACTTCTCCCTCTCTTGTGGCATCTTCCCAAACTCTCTAAAACATGCGCTAGTCACCCCCATACTAAAAAAGCCCTCACTGGATCCCACCAATCTCAACAACTTACGTCCCATCTCCTTACTCTCCTTCTCCTCCAAACTTCTTGAAAGACTGGTCTACAACCGATTAAGCGACCATCTGACCATGAATAAACTTCTTGATCCCCTTCAGTCAGGTTTTCGCCCTCAACACTCCACGGAAACTGCTCTCCTTAAACTCTCAAATGACCTACTAATGGCTAAAGCCAATGGACACTATTCTGTACTACTTCTCCTGGATCTCTCTGCTGCCTTTGACACAGTGGACCACCCCCTCCTCCTCAAAAAACTCCACTCCTTTGGTCTCCGTGACTGTACTCTTCGCTGGTTCTCATCCTACCTATCCCACCGCTCCTTCAGTGTCACTTACAACTCTACTTCCTCCTCTCCTCTTCCTTTTTCCGTTGGGGTCCCCCAAGGTTCTGTTCTCGGACCTCTCCTTTTCTCAATCTACACCACCTCCTTGGGTCAGTTGATTGCCTCCCACGGCTTTAAATATCATCTCTACGCTGATGACACCCAAATCTATCTCTCCACCCCCCAGCTCTCTCCATCTGTCTCCTCACGCATTACCAACTTATTAGCAGACATATCAGCCTGGATGTCACATCACTTTCTCAAACTCAACCTATCCAAAACCGAGCTCATGATATTTCCTCCCTCAGGTGCCACTTCCCCTGATCTCCCTGTCAAGATCAACGGCTCAACTATCAACCCATCTCCCCACGCCAAGGTCCTAGGTGTAATCCTGGACTCTGAACTAACCTTTGGACCCCACATTCTATCACTATCCAAAGCTTGCTGCCTCTGTCTTCGCAACATCTCCAAGATACGCCCCTTCCTAACCAATGACACCACAAAGCTTCTAATCCACTCCCTGGTCATCTCCCGCCTTGACTACTGCAACTCCCTCCTCATTGGTTTACCTCTAAATAGGCTATCCCCACTTCAGTCCATCATGAACGCTGCGGCCAGGCTCATCCACCACACAAACCGCTCAGCGTCTGCTACACCCCTCTGCCAATCCCTCCATTGGCTGCCACTCAGTCACCGAATTAAATTCAAGATACTAACTATAACTTACAAAGCCATCCACAACCTGGCCCCTAGCTACATCTCTAACCTAGTCACAAAATACCAACCTAATCGTTCTCTTCGCTCCTCCCAAGACCTCCTGCTCTCAAACTCCCTTGTCACCTCATCCCATGCTCGCCTTCAGGACTTCTCCAGAGCCTGCCCCATCCTCTGGAATGCTCTACCCCAATCCGTCCGATTTTCTCCTACTTTATCCACTTTCAGACGATCCCTGAAAACTCATCTCTTCAGAGAAGCCTATCTGGCCCCCACCTAACAACTGTACATTTATCCTCTCAATCAGCACATCACCCACAGTTATTACCTCTTGTATCTCTTGACCTTCCCTCTTAGATTGTAAGCTCTAAGGAGCAGGGCCCTCTGATTCCTACTGTATCAAATTGTATTGTATTTGTACTGTCTACCCTCAAGTTGTAAAGCGCTACGTAAACTGTTGGCGCTATATAAATACTGTATAATAATAATAATAATAATAATAATAATAATAATAATAAGGGTCTGGTATGGATTTCTGGGGGGACCCCACGCCGTTTTTTTTTTTTTATTTTGGCCGGGGTTCCCCTTAATATCCATACCAGACTTGAAGGGCCTGGTATGGAATTTAGGGGGACGCCCACGTCATTTTTTTTTTAAATTTTGGTTCGGGGTTCCCCTGTGGGGAATTCCCATGCCGTTTTTATCAATGAACTTTTATGTGTATTGTCGGACTGGCAATTCAATAGCCGTGAGTAGTTTTAAATGACTTTTTTCCTTTGAAAAGTCATTTTGCTGTCAGACTGTTCTAAACACGGGAAACATGCGCGCCTTTACAGGCATACTATAGACACCCCCCAGCTATGAAATTTAAAGGGATATTACACTTTTATTGTTTGACTTTAAGCATTATTAAAATCACTGCTTCTGAAAAAATAGCCGTTTTTAAAACTTTTTTTTGCATTGATCCATGTCCCATGGGGCAGGACACCCCAAATTGTTCGCTGTTCTTCGAACTTGTGAACAGCCGATGTTCGAGTCGAACATGAGTTCGACTCAAACTCAAAGATCATCCCTAGTGGCAATATGATGGGGCAGTTTTAATGGGGACAATTTTAATGGAGCAGTTTTAAAGGTGTCAATATGATGGGACAGTTTTGATGGGGGTAGTTTTGATGGGGGTAGTTTTGATGGGGCAATTTTGATGGGGACAATTCTGATGGGGACAATTCTGATGGGGCAGTTTTGATAGCAATATGATGGGGGCAGTTTTGATGGTGGCAATATGATGGGGGCAGGTTTGATGGTGCAATTCTGATGGGGCAGTTTTGATGGAGCAATTCCGATGGGGCAGTTTTGATGGTGTCAATATGATGGGGCAGTTTTGATGGGGCAATTCTGATAGGGCAGTTTTGATGGTGGCAATATGATGGGGCAGTTTTGATGGGGCAATTCTGATTGGACAGTTTTGATGGTGGCAATATGATGGGACAGGTTTGATGGGGACATTTTTGATTGGGCAGTTTTGATGGTGGCAATATGATGGGGCAGTTTTGATGGGGCAAGTCTGATGGGGCAGTTTTGATGGCAATATGATGGGGGCAGTTTTGATGGCGGCTGTTTTAGCAATTCAGCTATTCAGCATTCCCACGCATTTTCTAGTTGATTTTAATGTGTTTAACAACAAAAACACATCAAAATACAAAACACATTAAAATAATGCACCCCAGGTGCTCTCCAGGTCGTTTTTTTTTTTTATTAAGGGGGAAATTTTTTTTTTTTTTCACTTCACTGATATTTGATAAATGCTTGTTAAATGTGCTGTAAACACGCCATAAACGCTGTAGGCACATTTACCATAGACTTGAATGGAAAAAGCTGACAAGCTTCAATTCCTTCCAGACTCAACATGTAGCTTTGTTTTTGATGCACAGCAATGCAAAGCAACACAAACACTACATGTTTTTCAAATGTGATCAGCTCTGTCCATTGTCCATGTTATTCATTGTAGACTACTTTGCTAATTGTTCGTGGCAGCGGCACAAATGCATCCCAAATGCCTGTTTCTAATACCAGTGTGAACAGGGCCATTAGACCCTGTAATTTTTCATGAAATTGGTTACTGTGTTTTTCTGCCTTGTAACATTCTTTGTGAGCTCCCGAATCTCTCCTTTTTTACACTCACTGTTGTTTGCTTGGAATGAGCAGTGTACATTAGTTGTGGTTATGAATACTGCTCTATGCAAACTAATAATCCCATAGTTCATAGTCCATCTCCAGATCGAACTAAAGAGGGTGACTACATTTCTACATGCAGTGGGAGCATTGAGAACAAACGTAGCCACCCTCTAGCAGAAATATAATATATTGTGTGGGTGTGTATATATATATATATATATATATATATATATATATATATATATATATATATATATATATATATATACATATATACACACACACATACACACACACACACACACACAGAGTGAAAATATATATATATATATATATATATATATATAATGTGTGTGTATGTGTATTTTGCTGTAGCCTTTAAAACCACTTTATGCATCACTCATAATATGACAGTTGTACAAAGGACTTAAATGCCAACAGTGTTTTTAGAACATGCTGACCTTTTTACAATTTATAGCTTTTATTTTCTTCAAAATCATTTAGAGGAGCATATGATTTTTTTAGGATGCTGGTATTTTCTAATCAAGCTTTAGTATTCATTCCTTACTTGTTTCTGTTTAATTACCTTAGGGAAAAGGTGGAATATGTGGTCCTTGGATACCAGATGATGGTCAGATATTTACACACACCCTATCCACCACAGGAAAAATGACACAAGGGAACTGGACTGCCAAGGTATAACTAAATATTTTATACAATTTTTTTTCATGTGAACATCAGTTATGTGGGTAAGGATGAGCAAGTCAATCTGTACAAGTCAGTCTCTTCATGTCACTGAAGACTGATGCCTGCTAACAATCAGTGATCCTCATCAATAAGCACAGGCCAAAATGGCTCAGCACACAAGGGCATGCTGCTAATTCATGTGTCGTGTCAAGGGGAAAAAAAAAAAAAAAAAAAGAGTGGGAGAAGGTAGCTGCTAGTGATGAGCAAAGAATAGCTAGATTTGGTTTGAGCAGGGTTGCACAAATATGAGTAAACCTCAAAGAAGTCAATAGGAGCCACATGTTAAACAGTTCTGGCCATTTTCTGGGCTTATAGGCAATGGACGGTCAAACAAATGGCATGGGGATGGCGGGGGGGGGGGTCTGGCAGGAGGCTGGGCACTGCCCTGGGGGACATGTACCAAAGCTTGGCTGAGGGCTGTGATTTTAGTAATGCTTAAAGTTTTTGTAAACAGCCCATTCAGTTGAAAATAGAAATGAAAGGCAAAATATTTTTGTATAGATATGAAAAACATTATAAATACCCTTTTTCCTTTTTTATAAGTGATCGCATTCCCCCTGTTCTCAGCTGCATAAGAGCTGGGGGGAGGAGAAGCAGCAGTACACTGACCAGGCTGTGTTCTCCAGCTTAGTGTGGTCAGTTTGTATTAGGAAAGCAGAGGGGCTGGCAGAAACACCAGGGATTTAATATAAAGGCAGCTACATTCTGTTTGTTAACAGAACGCCCACAGGTTCCAGTCTTCTATACTAGACCTTTATCCTAGATGAGGGTCTGGTATATATATGTTAATGGTGGACCCCACAGAATAAAGAAAAAAAACAGCAAGGGTTTTTCTCCTCTAAACCATACCAAGCCCTTTAGATCGCATGTGAATTTACAAGGGGACCTCATGCAAATAAAAAATAAATAAATTCTATACCAAACCCCAGTTTACAATTCTTGCCAGTGGAGTGGCGTGATAAAATAGACAAAGATCAATGAGATGTAGTTCATCTCTGTCCTTTGATCGTTGCAGTAATTAGTACAATAACTTCAGTTGCTTTCCCCTTCCCCAAAAGAACTGAGTAAAAAGGTTGTAGAGTTTCAGAAAGTCAGTCTCCGAAATAGTATATGGAAGGATTTGAAAAAAAAAAAAAACACATCATAGCAACATATTAATGAGAAGAACTATGAATTCTCAACCAAGTAAAATGGGTCTAGTCCCACTCCAACAGGTTACATAGCTGACTGAATAAAGACTCGGTTTAACCGGTATGTGTGTTTATGTCACTACCTTTTTCCATATCCCTGTATATTGCGTTCGCTAAGATTCCCACCTAAAAGCTTTTTGAAATTATCAATACTGACATCATCAACTGTGGAAGGGAGTTCCACATTCTTACCGCTCTGACAGTAAAGAACCCTTTACTCAGTTTAAGGGTAAACCACTTCTCATTCAACTTCACTGAGTGGCCACGTGTCTTCTTAAGCGACCTGAGACGGTATCATTTTCTCCCTATGCTAGAATCACCATTTAGATATATGTATATTGCGATCAAAGGCTTCTTTGACCAGTCTGTAGAAGTGCCAGAAAATAAACAACCAGGCCAACTGGGCAACCCTGTCTTGGTCCATTAGAAATGGCAAAACCCAGACAAACATGTGGCATAGGTGTTAGGAGGGGGCAGTTTAAGGCTAGTTAGGTGTACAGTGCAATGAAAAAGTATTCATACCCCAACATTGTAAAGGCATTTTATTGGGATTTTATGTGATAGACCAACACAAAGTGGCACATAATTGTGAAGTGGAAGGAAAATGATAAATGGTTTTCAATTTTTTGAAAAGTGTGGTGTGCATTTTTATTCAGCCACCTTTACTCTGATGCCCCTAACTAAAATCTAGTGGAACCAATTGCCTTCAGAAGCCACACTACAATTAGTAAATAGAGTCCACCTGTGTGTAATTTAATCTCAGCATAAATACAGCTGTTCTGTAAAGCCCTTAGAGGTTTGTTAGAGAACCTTAGAGAACAAACAGCATCATGAAGCCAAGGAACACATCAGACAGGTCAGAGATAAAGTTGTGGAGAAATTTAAAACAGGGTCAGGTTATAAAAAAAATATCCTAAACTTTGAACATCTCACGGAGCACTGTTCAATCCATCATCTGAAAATGGAAAGAGTATGGCACAACTGCAAGCCTACCAAGACATGGCCGTCCACCTAAACTGACAGGCCGGGCAAGGAGAGCATTAATCAGAGAAGCAGCTAAGAGGCCCATGGTAACTCTGGAGGAGCTGCAGAGATCGACAGCTCAGGTGGGAGAATCAGGACAACTATTAGTCGTGCACTCCACAAATCTGGCCTTAATGGAAGATTGGGAGTAAGAAAGCCATTGTTGAAAGAAATCCATTAGAAGTCCTGTTTGCAGTTTGTGAGAAGCCATGTGGGGGTCACAGCAAACATGTAAAAAGGTGCTCTGGTCAAATGAGACCAAAATTGAACTTTTTGGCTTAAAAACAAAATGCTATGTGTGGCAGAAAACGAACACTGCACATCACCCTGAATACACCATCCCCACCGTGAAACATGGTGGTGGCAGCCTCATGTTGTGGGGATGCTTTTCTTCAGCAGGGACAGAGAAGCTGGTCAGAGTTGATGGGAAGATGGATGGAGCCAAATACAGGGCAATCTTAGAAGAAAATATGTTAGAGTCTGCAAAAGGCTTGAGACTGGGGCAGAGGTTCACCTTCCAGCAGGACAATGACCCTAAGCATATAGCCAGAGCTACAATGGAATGGTTTAGATCAAAGCATATTTATGTGTTAGAATGGCCCAGTCAAAGTCCAGACCTAAATCCAATTGAGAATCTGTTACAAGACTTGAAAATTGCTGTTCACAGACGCTCTCCATCCAATCTGACAGAGCTTGAGCTATTTTCCAAAGAAGAATGGGCAAAAATGTCACTCTGGATGTGCAAAGCTGGTAGAGACATCCCCAAAAAGACTTGCAGCTTCAGGCCCAGTTCACACTAGTACAATGCAAGAACCCTGTGAATCTAGTGTGGGTTCCCGCATCGCACCTGAATCGCACAGTGGTTCACACTGAGATCTGTGAACCACTGCGGGTGTCAATGTAAAGTTAACGACACACCCAGATCGGTTCGCAGATCGTAGTGTGAACTGTGAAATGGTGCAGGAATGGGATCGCATGCGATCCTATTCTAGTGCAGATCAAAAAAGGGGTCCTGCACCATTTTGGTGCGAATGCGATGTGATTTCAGCCATATAGTTTGTATGTATGGCTGAGATCGCATCGCGTAGACTTCACATGTGATGTGCACAGCAATGTGGTGCGAATCAACGCGTTGTCTGGCATCGAACTAGTGTGAACCTGGCCTTAATTGCAGCGAAAGGTGGTTCTACAAAGTATTGACTCAGGGGGGCTGAATACAAATGCACGCCACACTTTTCACATATTTATTTGTAAAAAATAGTAAAAACCATTTTCCTTCCACTTCACAATTATGTGCCACTTTGTGTTGGTCTATCACATAAAATCCCAATAAAATACATTTATGTTTTTGGTTGTAACATAACAAAATGTGGAAAATGTCAAGGGGTATGAATACTTTTTCAAGGCACTGTATATCTAGAATTTCACTTTACGATACTGGCATCATTTCCAAAGGGAACTCTCCATCAATTTTTCTTTAGCAACGTAGGGCAACTCTAGAAGGGTCAGGAAGTGGGGGGGAAAGCTCTGTAATAGAGCACTAAATAGCAGTTAGATCTTACAGAAGGTCTAATTCCTTCCCTACTCTATCCAAAACAAAACATTTTTGACTTGACATACATTTTAAAAATCGAATCTTGGATTTCTTTGGAGCTTGTGAAGAAGTCCTTTTAGTTGTCTACTGGTAAAATGATTTCTTAATGTGACATTCCTGTCCTTAAAGGTAAGCATTCATTTTCTTTTTTTTTTTACGGACTGGCTGTTTTTCAATTTTTTAATCATAGTGACAAGGTCACATTAATCATGTAGCACTAACTGCCAGATGCACCCCATTACTTTGATATAACACTTACCGCAGAAGGTTTTACCTCAATTCCTAGCATAGATAAACTGCTTGGGATCTGTAATAAAGTTTTAGGCAAGAGAGAAAAACTGAAACACTGTCTCAAGTATACTTTTCCATTATATGCTTAATAATTGTTAGACAACTGTCTGATCATCATCATGATATTAGGCTGGACAATGATATTGTCTTTTTTATGGTAGTGTGTATCACTTTTTTTTTCATATGCGTGCAAGCCATTGAAGTTGTTATAGGTTTCTTTTGCCTTTTTTACAAATGTGAAAATGTCAGGCAAAATAACAAGTTGGCGTTTTACTGTTTAATAAACATTTTTTTTTGTTAACTTGTAATGTGTGTCTGAATTTCCTAACAAATTTTGACTAGTCAAATCCCTAGCATTCCTCTTTCCATGTCAGAGCCCTCTCCTTTTCAGGGAGTTTGTAATTATGGTCTGTGCTGGCTCAGCATTTTTGCCTTTCCTTCACCTCCCTACAGAGGAGAAAAGGGGAATACTGTCATTTTAAGTGACAGCACTGAGTCTGCTGGGACTGCTGACATCACATCCAAGATGGCAGTGCCCAGCAGCAGTTTCAGGGCTTTTGAATGTCTACGTAGGGAGGCTTTTTACAGTTAAAACAAATGCCTAAAATTTGTTAACTTATGAGAAGATTGCTCATCTATTGGATTGTTCTTCCACTGGCTTTCAACACATATCTTCACTGAAAGCCATACTTGTAATGTTGTCACAAATGTAATATCAGTTGTCCATGTTTGCCCATGTCATCAACAAAATGTAACATTTGACCTAGGGCAAATCTAGTAGCATTACAGAATTCTTCTCCAAGCACAAAAACAGGTCTGGTAAAACATTTCACAAACTAAATTAATCATGTCACTGTCCTGAATTTCAATACATTTTTTCAGAGCTGTACCACTGAGTTTTAGGATTGGGGATATTGTTATAATGCAGCATTTGACAAACCACAAAATTGAATCATGAAAGCACTTGTATATAAGCCCATTTCTACACACATTCATACTGCATAAATCACTCAATCAGCAGCATTTTACAATATATACTGGTAGTGAGTGTACAGCTTGTATAACAGTGTAAATTTGCTGTCCCCTCAAAATAACTCAACACAGAGCCATTAATGTCTAAACCACTGGCAACAAAAGTGAGTACACCCCTAAGTAAAAATGTCCAAATTGGGCCCAAAGTGTCAATATTTTGTGTGGCCAACATTATTTTCCAGCACTGCCTTAACCCCCTTGGCCATGGAGTTCACCAGAGCTTCACAGGTTGCCACTGGAATCCTCTTCCACTCCTCCATGACAACATCACGGAGCTGGTGGATGCTACAGACCTTGTGCTCCTCCACTTTCCGTTTGAGGATGCCCCACAGATGCTCAAAGGGTTTAGGTCTGGAGACATGCTTGGCCAGTCCGTCACCTTTGCCCTCAGCTTCTTTAGCAAGGCAGTGGTTGTCTTGGAGGTGTGCTTGGGGTCGTTATCATTTTGGAATACTGCCCTACGGCCCAGTTTCTGAAGGGAGGGGATCATGCTCTGCTTTAGTATGTCACAGTACATATTGGCATTCGTGGTTCCTTCAATGAACTGTAGTTTCCTAGAGCCGGCAGCACTCATGCAGCCCCAGACCATGACACTCCCACCACCATGCTTGACTGTAGGCAAGCCACACTTGTCTTTGTACTCCTCATCTGGTTGCCACCACACAGGCTTGACACCATCTGAACCAAATAAGTTTATCTTGGTCTTATCAGACCACAGGACATGGTTCCAGTAATCCATGTCCTTAGTTTGCTTTTCTTCAGCAAACTGTTTGTGGGCTTTCTTATGCATCATCTTTAGAAGAGGCTTCCTTCTGGGACGACAGTCACACAGACCAATTTGATGCAGTGTGTGGATAATGGCTAAGGGTCTTGGCAAACTCCTTAAGGCCTAGGCCATCTTTATGTAGAGCAACAATTCTTTTTTTTTTCAGATCCTCAGAGTTCTTTGTCATGAGGTGCCATGTTGAACTTCCTTTTGCCAGTATGGGAGAGTGAGAGCAATAACACCACATTTAACACACCTTCTCCCCATTCTAACCTGAGAACATGTAACACTAACAAGTCAACGACACCAGGGAGGAAAAAGGGCTAATTGGGCCCAATTTGGACATTTTCACTTAGGGGAGTGCTCACTTTTGTTGCCAGCAGTTTAGACATTAATGGATGTGTATTGAGTTATTTTGAGGGGGCAGCAAATTTACACTGTTATACAAGCTGTACACTCACTACTTTACATTGTAGCAAAGTGTCATTTCTTCAGTGTTGTCACATGAAAAGATATAATAAAATATTTACAAAAATGTGAAGGGTGTACTCACTTTTGTGAGATACTGTGTGTGTGTATATATATTAAAGGAACACTTTGAAAACACATCAGATCTCAATGGGGAAAAATATCATGCTGGATATCTACACTGATATGGATTGGGTAATGTGTTAGGACCGAAAGGATGCCACATAGTTTGATGGAAATGAAAGTTATCAACCTATCAACCTACAGAGGCCTGAATTCAGAGAATTATCTTTTCTGACTGTTTTTCACTAGTTTTGCATTTGGCTAGGATCAGTGTCACTACTGGTACCATGAGGCAATACCTGGAGCCTATGGAGGTTGCAGAAGCAGTCCATCTCCTCCAGGATGGCACATCGAAACATGCCTTTGCCATAAGGTTTGCTGTGTCTCCTAGCAGTCTCAAGAGCATGGAGGAGATTCCAGAAGACAGGCAGTTACTCTAGGAGAGCCAGATAGGACCATGGAAGGTCCTTAACCCATCAGCAGGACCAGTATCTTGAGGAACAGAATGAGCACTGCCAGAGCCCTACAAAAATTACCTCCAGCAGACCACTGGTGTAAATGTCTCTGACCAAACAATCAGAAACAGACGTCATGAGGGTGGCCTGAGGGCCCGGCGTCCTCTAGTGGACCCTGTGTTTACTGCCCGGCACCGTGGAGCTCGATTGGCATTTGCAATTGAACACCAGAATTGGCGGGTCCGCCACTGGTGCCCTGTGCTTTTCACAAAGGAGGGCAGGTTCACCCTGAGCACATGTGAAGCTCATCAGAGAGCGTAACGCGTATAGGTGTGAGGTGCTGCCATTCAAGCCGTTTTCCGTTTTTTTATCAATGAGGAGAGTTGATGATATGCATGTTTTTCACTTATCTATGTGATTATTTTAATCTCTGTGTATAGTTCTAATAAATATTTGCAGCAGAGAGCACTATGGTTTGCCTTTGTCATTTTATGGCAGCACACGATTAAGATCCCAGAAGGAGGTCAGCATTGTCCAGGGACACCAGGAGGAGGATTCTTTTTCCCATGGCATCCTGAGAGACATAATATCAGGCGTGTGTGACTCTGTAGTGGGGTCATTATCTGGAGGTGAGCAGGCATTCCAGCTAGAGGTGGTGGTCACTGAAGTCACTGGATAATATGAATTAACAATTCCATGAACTGTCACCTATAGTTGCACAACTGAGGAATTTTCACATTTGGACTTTACCTTATTGTTTTATTGGTTGCGCTACGCCGTTTTTCATTTATTAGATGGACATGAAAGGGCCTGCAGAAGCCATGGAGAACGTTATGCTGCCTGTAACATCGTTCAGCATGACCGGTTTGGAGGTGGGTCAGTGATAGCCTGGGGAGGCGTATGCATGGAGGCACAGGCTAGACAATGGCACCCTGACTGCTGTTAGGTATCAGGATGAAATCCTTGGACCCATTGTCAGACCCTACGCTGGTGCACTGGGTCCTGGGTTCCTCCTGGTGCAAGACAATGCCCGGCCTTATGTGGTGAGAGTATTCAGCCAGTTCCTAGGGGATGAAGAAATTGATACCATTGAATGGCCCCCACGCTTGCCTGACCTAAATCCAATAGAACACCTCTGGGACATTATGTTTCAGTCTATCTGACACCGCCAGGTTGCACCTCTGTCTGTTCAGGAGCTCAGTGATGCCCTAGTCTAGATCGGGGAGGAAATACCTCAGGACACCATTCATTGTCTCATTAGGAGCAGGCCCCAATGTTGAAAGGCATGCATACAAGCACGTAGGGGCCATACAAACTACTGAGTACCATTTTGAGTTGCTGCAATGAAATTTCAGAAAATGAACTAGCCTGCTGCATCATTTTTTCACTTAGATTTTTGGGGTGTCATTGAAATCAGCCCTCTGAATTCAGCCTACATCAAACAATGTAGTATCCTTTCGTTCCAACACATTACCCAATCCAAATCAGTATAGATATCCAGCATGAGATTTTTCCCCATTGAGATCTGATGTGTTTTCAAAGTGTTCCTTTACATTTTTTGAGATATATATATATATATATATATATATATATATATATATATATATATATATATATATATATATATATATATATATATATATATATATATTTTTTAAATAAATATTTTTTTGTTGTTATCTTTTGCTTCACTTTTTATTTTCAGGTTGTCTTAATTCACCCTGGTGTAACGTCCATAATTGCTCATATTAGGGTGGGAAACATGCAAGTTGCATTGGAGGCTAAGACTTTGGTATTACCTGTAGTAGGTATGTTATAAAAATGAATTCCATTTTCTTTTTGGCCATAGATAAGACACACTCTGTGAAATTCTGTGATACTCATTCTGTCTAATGGTAGTGCAACAAATGGCTCAACTTGTGACTGTTGTACGAGTCCGTAGAGTATACAATAATGTGTTGTAGAATTGTCCCAAAATAATTTTGTTCCAGCAGGATTTCATCCATGACGCAATTTACCCCAAGCATGGAAAGGGTCTTATTATGTATGAATTTGTTGCAACAATAGAGCCAGGCAGTAAAAAAATTTTGCAATGACAATGTTGCATGGTTTCATGAATTTGGTATTAAACCCCACTAGGTTTAAAAACAGCAGGATTACACAATAAATTAATTTTGTGGCCCATACCAATCAATATATTGCAAAGCTGATTCTGGGTATCCAATAGGATAAAAACCATTAATAAGTATGCAAGCCATGCTGCTTTTTTTGTCTGCTCTTGATATAGAAGTGTTTGTTTTAACCTTCTAAAAAACTAAGACCCCTTTCACACTGGGGCGGGAGGGCGATGACGGTAAAACACCGCTAGTTTTAGTGGCGATTTACTGTCATTTTAGTGGCACTATTCGCCCGCTACTGGGGTACATTTAACTCCCGTTAGCGGCCAAATAAAGGGTTAAATTAATTTCAATGGGCAAGAGCGGTGGAGGAGCGGCCGAATAAAGGGTTAAATTCATTTCAATGCTTGCAGGACTTTTTTTAACGTCCTGCCAGCGCAGCATCCAAGTGTGACAGCACTCGGGCTTTCATTCTGGGACTGCAGGGGAAGTATTTTTCAGGCGTTATTTTTTGCCCAAAAGCAGCTGAAAATCGCCTGTGAAACGGGTCTAAGCCCTTGTTCACATTGATGCTACTTTGAAATCGTGCTACTTCACTTGAAGTAGCACAATTTCAAAGTAGCAAGGTCAGCGTCATTTCAGGTGCTACTTGATAGACATCTGTGTGGCTTGAAGTCGCACCTGAAATCTGCAAAAGTAATGCAGTAACTACTTTTGCAAATCGGTGTGGCGCTGCAAAAATCAGTGTCACACCGATTGGAACAGTGCCGTTCCCGCCAATAGGCTGCGACTTGTCATGCGATTTGATCTCTCAAATCGCATGACAAATCGATCCAATGTGAACCTAGGCTTTAGGTGAGAAATTGCTTTGCAAACCCAACAAACTGAAATGTTTGATTTGCCTCAATATTATATCCAGATTTGTCAAGTCTACAGAGAATCAAACATCATGAATCTAATGCCCTTAATTACGTGATTCTCTGCAGATCAAACATGGGTATATTAATACAAATTTGCATTAACAATAAACAAAAATTGCTTCAGCATTTCCAGAGCCCTTGAAAATAATCCTAATAATGTTTCCAATATATGTATTTCCTATGATCATCAGCTCCATCTAATGGCCAGAGTGTGCTATATTAGTGATTGTGTTATTTCAGGAAAATACCACCTTATGGCCACTGGACAGAACTGACAATCATAAGAAATATACATATTAGACACATTATGGGGATTATTCACAACACTTGTGTGAATGCTGAGTCATTTGTACAGCAATTTTTTTACAAATAGACCCCATAGTCTAAGTAAATGAAAAATGTGCCAACTGGCAGTTTTCCTGAATAATTATTGCTACATGTGTATAATTATTAAATCAGTTACTAGAGTTATATTAGAGTTAATATTAGAGTATACATTTAGGTGAACAGTTAAATATACAACAGAAATACAAATGTGTGAACAGTCTTGTCCAACAAAAACTTGTCATTTTGTACAGTCCTTCTCCCAATCCAGATACCCTGCAAAGTGCTGACCAATTACTTATATCCTCTGTAGTTAAAGTAATATAGCTTGGCTATCAGTGTTCTCTCCTCCAAACAGCAAGCTCGTTTGTTAGGTTCACAGCAGTGTGCAATGCAGGACAGCCTGATTGGCTTACAATGTTGCCCTGTTCTCTCCCAGTCTGAAGGCTGATATACAGGGGCTTACCGAAGGGTAATAATAAGACCAAGGCACTGTTTAAAGGCTAAGTTTACCTTTTTTTTTCTAAATTCCAGCTCCCCTATGCACCAATATAGCATTCATGTACTTTTTTTGCAAAAATATCAAAGCTTTTCCATAAAATCTACAGACACGTACCTTACTGTCCTCCATCCATGATTCAAAGCATATCTATTGCTTCTGCTTATGTCCTTATAGACTTTAGGTCATGACACAGGAAGGAGTTGACCAGCTGATCTCATTAGCACACACCCTGCATCATCCACCCTCCCATTTCCAGCTGCAGGTTTTTAAATGAAATGCAATCAATCAGTGATCACCCTTCTCACTAAATACACAATCAGATTGCATAGTGTATGGCCATCTTTATACAAGTACATAGGAGGGAGTGGACAGAAACACTCAGTTGTCAAGCCCCTATCACATCTCTGCATAGCAGGAACTCTCATTCCCACATACGTTTGTTGTTTTTTTTTATCGGGGGGGGGGGGGGCGTTTTGCGTTTTGGAGCATTTTCACTCATCACACATAGGGCAGCCCATCCACCTGAATGGGCTGCCCTACATGCAGCAATCACCCCAAAGAAGCTTCAGAACTTTTTTTTAGAATGGAGCTTGGTGCGTTTTTTACTGCGATTTTTGGTGCAGCGCATTTCTGAAATGCAAGGAAACACACAGATGTGAATGTAGCCTCATTGTTGTGTTAACGCACCAATTTCACTTTCAGGCCCCATTCACAACTAGCATAGAAGGAGTGAACATTTTGTGGCTCATTTTTCCTGTGACACGTATAGGGCAGCCTGCTGATTTAAATGGGCTGTGCTATATGTGGCTTATGGGACATGTTGGGGTTTTGTGGGTTGTGTGTTTTTTACTGTGCGTTTTGCAGCATTTGCCACTCGTTTTTTCACAATGGCAAAATGTGTGTTTGCTTCTGTGTTTGGTGTGCCATTACCAATTAATGGCACTGAAAGCGCAAATAGTAATTTTAGGTGTATAAAGGTGGCCATACACTATATAATCTGATTGTACAATCTCCTTTAGATTTACTACATTTATATAATAGGAGGAAACACCTATCTAACTAATCACTTTGTATCCAATCAGGCCGGCCCTTACACTGCATAGTTGATGGCAGATCTAAAGGAGATTGTACAATCAGATTGTATAGTGTATGACCACCTTTATACACCTAAAATTACTAGTTGCGTTTCAGTGCCATTAATTGGTAACAACACACCAAACACATCAGCAAACGCACATTTTGGCATGTGAAAAAATGAATGGCAAATGCTGCAAAATGCACAGTAAAAAACACACAACCCCAAAATGCCCACATGTCCCATAAGCCACATATAGCACAACCCATTTAAATCAGCAGGCTGCCCTATGCGTGTCACAGGAAAAACGAGAGACAAAATGTGCGCCCCCACTATGCTAGATATGAATGGGGCCTGAAAGTGAAATTGATGCGTTAACACAAGAACAATGAGGCTCCATTCACATCTGTCCGTTTCCTTGCATTTCAGAAATATGCTGCACCAAAAATCGCAATAAAAAATGCACCAAGCTCCATTCAGGTGGATGGACTGTCCTATGTGTGATAAGAAAAAATGCTCCAAAATGCCCCCCCCCCCCTAAAAAAACCCCAAAAAAATGCATGTGGGAATGCGAGCTCCCGCTATGCAGAGATGTGATAGGGACTTGACAGCTGAGTGTTTCTGTCCACTGTGTACTGTACTGTACTGTGTTCTGTCCACTGTATAAAGATGGCCATACACTATGCAATCTGATTGTGTATTTAGTGAGAAGGGTGATCACTGATTGATTGCATTTCATTTAAAAAACACACAGCTGGAAATGGGATGGTGGATGATGCAGGGTGTGTGCTAATTAGGTCAGCTGGTCAACTCCTTCCTGTGCTATGACCTAAAGTCTGTAAGGACGTAGGACAGAAGCAATAGATGAGCTTGGAATCATGGATGGAGGACAGTAAGGTACGTGTCTGTAGATTTTATGGAAAGCTTTGATATTTTTGCAAAAAAAAGTACATGAATGCTATATTGGTACATAGGGGAGCTGGAATTTGGAAAAAAAAAAGGTGAACTTAGCCTTTAAAATAGATTTAAAGCTGAACTCTAGGATCATTTCTCTTTTCACCCCAACCTTCATCTTGCAATGCAGCCACTATCAAAATAAAATTTTTATATTACTTCCTCTTATAGCCAAAAAAATAAATGTATTCACATTATTTCCTTTTCGCCAAAAAAAAAAAAAAGACATTGTCTGGTGGCAAAAAGGCACAATCTTTGCTGTGTAATATTATATCCCATAGATAAAGGGCTTGCTTCACAAAACATTTCCCAGCAGTGCTAGATTCATTATCACTGATTTACGTGAACTGCCCATCAAAGTGAATGAGCATTTGTGGGTGGGGCAGACTAGGGAAATCACCCCCTCTGAAAACTACAAGGGAAGATACACAAATCGTCACACAACCAGTCACCCTGCTAAAAGAAAGGAGTTATGCTGACTTTTTTTATTTACTGCAAACGATGGCCCTTCTGCAGTACTGATGGGAGATCCTTTGAGACTGGTTTACTCAGTGAAAAGTGGCAATATTAAGCAAACAAAAGAGACTGAGAAACGCAAAGAGATAGTTTATGCAATATGAAAAGGAGACCGGAGTTCAGATTTAAGGTTTTTTTTTTTTGGAAATACATAATTAGATTAAATGAAGACTTTTATATCTGTCTACACATTAATTAAATGGCTCAAACTCTGTTTATATAATCAGTTTGAATTCCATGTCATTAACGTCACTATGTTCACTAAGTTCTTTGATTGTGGATCAGTTTATAATCCTGGATTTTAAACAGTCCCACTTATTTCAAATACATTATATAGCACAGTTACTCATCAATATGATTGCATTAATATATAATTTTTTTTCCTGGTCTTTTCTTTTCAAGTGTGTGGAAATGGTTTTTGTGAAGAGGAAGAGCTTTGTGCTACATGTCCGGCAGACTGTGGGGAATGTTCACTCCCACATGATGTTCGAATGGCCATTGCTATTCCAGTGGCAGTCATTACCGCAGGCTTCATTTTATCTGCTATGGTAAATTCATATTCTTTATTTAATCATTAATAAGTCAGTAATATTCTTACTTAATTTAAATATAAGGTTTGCAACACAAATGTAGATAGTTCAATGTTACTGTTTTTCTTGTAATTTAATTAGTAGGATAGCAATAGAAGTGGAAGTGGCCCATCTCTCACCCCAAGTCCAAATCTCATCTCATCCACTGTTCCCATAAGTTCATTAAATTATGTATATGTTGTATGTATATGTTGTAAGGAACCATCATTTACCAGTGCCTTCTCCGAGGCAGTAGACACTACTCATTGTCCTTGTTGGTGTCTCTCTTTTGGCTATTGCTCTTGTAGCCATGCCCCTGTAGGGGTTGCTGAATGTAGCGGTTCACCTGTCACCCCGCCCAGCCAGACATCCATCTCTCAGTCACTCAAAGGCATAGAACAGTTCATAAGCTTTGTTTTTTTGTTTTTTATTGAAGGGATTGAACTTGGATATGAAATAGGGAATTCTGGGATGCCCAGGAATATTCAGTGAAAATTACTTGGGACTTCTATATGCACTCCAGTATATACACTCCAGTCTTCTCTCCAGCACAAACTCTTGCTTAAGAACTCTTATCCTTCTCTCCTCCAGCACTTCACTTGCTGTATACTGTTACCCCTTCAGACTAGCACCACATGGTTAGGCCTGGCACTAACTCAGCCAGGCCTCAGTGGGCAGGGACCTCAGGCCCCTGTGGTGTAGAAATAGTTCAGGTGCTAACTGTCCTCTGCACAGCTACCAATCCCAGATAGCTCTCTTCAGGCCCTGCCAGTCAACATGGCTGCAATGACCTCTCTCCACTGCCTTTCCCATAGTCCTCTCTTCTGGTTCTGCACCCATCTCAAACTGCAATCTCCCAGTTCTCTCAGGTGTGCCTCCCTAGTCCTCCCAACTGTGGTCCACTTACCAGCCCTCCCGGCTGCGACCAGTTGTCCTCCCTGGAGACTCTTAGCAGTGTTCTCTCCCACTGTCCTTTCCTTGCTCTCTCATGTGCCTCTCTTTCCAGGATCTATTCACTCCTTCTGGATGCACCCGAGCCCCAGCCCAGGGTCACCACCCCCCCCTCAGACTGGGGAGCTCCCCGTGGGCCCCGACAGCCTCCACACTCTTCTCTCACTCCAGCTCTTTCCCCCGACAACTCCTCTTCCGCTGGGCTTACCCCTGAGAATTTAGGGGGGCCTGCCCCCTGCCAATCCAGTTTGGGGATTGGTCAGGGCTCCTTAGAATACCCCAGGCAGCTCCACCTCTCTTCTACTCCTGTCTTTTCAGATCTTTCTAGCAAGCTCTAGAACGAAGAGGGAGGTCTCAGTGATGCTGCCTGTGGGTCACCAGCTGCTACCCTGAGCCACTCCCTGTCCAGAATAAAAACAAACAGGCCTAGCCACCAGCTAGGCCTGCCTAAATTTTCCTACTCTCCAAAATATCCTCACTCTAGCACCTACCTAACTAGAGGGTGCTAAACTCTGTTATAGCAATGATTTCTAGCAGACTTATGTATGTCTCCAGTTTTTTGACTCCTGAAGCATGTGCCAAGTCCCCAAAAACTCATATAACATGTTCACAGTCTCTGAAAATCTCCTGCAGCATATCTGCAGTCGCCAACTATCTAAATATACATTTTTGAATACTGTTCCCGAATGACTGCTGCTGCTAAGTTTTACTTTAGCTGTGCTATAGTTATGAACTATGTATTTGCTGTAAGAATCTCATCTCCAAATTCTTTCTCCCAGTCAGCAGATAGTACTATGTGTTCTGAGCCATGTTTCTGCTGCTGTTTTTCCGCTTTTGGCTGGGTATGCAGTTGAAAATCTGATTTTTCTAGTGGCTTAAAATATAGCAGAGGTATGCGGTAGGTGTATAGCGTTATATGTTGTCACTAAATGCTTAATTCTATATATTCTACAAAGTGGACTGAAATAGGGTCTGAGCAAAAGGGACCGTGTGTCAGAAACCATGAATCAGACTGAGACAGAAGTACAGTTAAATCACACTTGTTTAATAATAATAGTAATAATAAAAAGGTAAACAGAGTAAACGTAGTCAAAACATAGCCAGAGTTCAGCAACCGGAACGGATAGTCAGACAAGCCAAAACGTCAGGGAGTCAGAGATGAGCGTAGTAGAACAGCAAGCAGGATCTGGAGCCAGAAGGCATGTCGGACAAGCAAGTCTTTAACAGGAACACAGGAGAGCATCTCTAGGGATGTGACCAAGACGAAGGCAGAGATCATCTGGGCTGGGCGGCTTAAGTAGGCAGGACTGACGATCAGGATATCATCAACAGGTGAGTCACTGTGGAGAGATAGGAGCTGGCAATTAGCCGACAGCTGAGCGGCCATCTTTGAGAAGGAAGGACTGAGCCTAGCCCTGACACCGTGTCACCGTAGTGGTTTGGTAATCGAACAATTCATTGATGGTCACACTGGTTCTGATGCAGTGTGCCTATTGGATTGGTTTGACTGCAGACTGTTGAATTCAATTTTTTTGAAAACTGTTCCTGATTGTCTGCTTCTAAATTTTACTTATCTAGGCTATAACCCTGAACTCCAAATACTCCAAATTAAGGTTTTGCCTGTAAGCTCAGTATTTTGCGTCAGTCTTCTGTCTGCAAGTTGGCTGTCAAGTTGGGGAAAACCTGAGAACGACCATTTGATAGCAATAAGGTATATCTCAAGGCAAATATATATTTTTGTTTGATTTATAAAGAGTAGGGTGATGGTTAAAACCTCTGTCAGTTTTCTGCCATGTGTTTCGTTAGGAAGACATTCATGCCATACCTCCAAACTTTAGACTTTCATATAGAGGCACAGCCTGGAGAAGGGATAATGCAAAAAGTTGATGTGGCTACATAGTGTTGAATATTGGAAGTGCTTTAACTGGGCATGGTTAAATAGAGCATAAATCTATGCACAGTGTAAACTAAGTACGCTCTATATGTTGTATAATTACTGTGCCTTACAGATACAAATAAACCTCAGGACAAAATATAATTTATAAAAACTCTTCCATTACATGGGATTTTCTGTCTGATCCTGCCCTAAAGAGGAACCTAAATAATACACTTAAGGGCTACTTAGTAACTGCTGAGGAAATAAATACTTTGATCAGAAGTATGTAACATACAGGACAAGCATATAGAGTGCAGCCCCCCTTAAAGTCCCTTTCAGGCCTCAGATCAGCTTTAAACCTCTCCTCACATGTAAAATTTCCCCCACCCTCTTTAAACTACCATGCACCAGGATCAGCACTCCATTTAAAATTCTCTTCAGACCAGTGCCACTTAAACTTTACTTCAGACCCCAGACCACCCCTACTTATGGCTTCAGATCAGCCCCACTTCAGACCCCAGATCATCACCTCCCCTCTCCATAATCCCTTTTGATCTCAGACCAGTGTGGAGGTTCATAGCACACTGAGGGAGTCAATTTCCAGACTACCCATGTAGCTTTGTGTCATGTGATGTTTTCAGGACTGTTCAAAGGGACTGTTCAGAGGTATGCCTTGAGTCACTATGCCAAAAAAAAAAAAAAAAAATTCATATATCATACACAATATAGACACCATCAATTTTCCTAAGCTTACCTTAAAGGCCACGTTTTGTTAAAAATAAACCAAAAAAATCCAGCATAAGGGATGATACTTATATTAAATGACAAGGGCCAATTTTGGACTGCTTCCTCTTTTCATTGCTGGAAGCTATAGTACAACTTCTATGTTGGGTGGGGGAGGAAACCAAAAAGGCAGGCATAGTGGACACCCTTGACGAGTAATTATGATGGGTCTAGCAGCATTCCTTTCAGAACAGCAAGAAATGCCAGCAACATGATTGCCTCTTCTTACAAATCTTTATTGGGCACAAACAGTAGTGCTACATCTATAATGCTAATGTGTTTCGGCCATAGCCTTCCTCGTAGCATTCCTTTCAGAAGGCCTGGGAGTCAGACCTAGGTGAGGTTATAGATGAGGAAGAGTGGATACATTGGTCGACCATGGTGCACAGAGGAATACTTAATACCTCTCTAGTGGAGGTGAATTATAAGGTGTTGTCCGGTTGATACCTTGTTCCGGCGAGGATGGCAGAAATCTACCCTTGCACCTTGCACCTCGCCCCTCTGTTTTTGAGGATGCGGTTAGAAGGGTAATATGCTTCATGTCTAGTGGTCCTGTCCGAAGGTTCAGTGATTTTGGTTTAGAATGTTCAATTTTATCTATTCAGTTATGGGGATGAATATACCCAAAAACACCAAAACAGCGCTGTTCACCGATCTGTAGGATGAGATGCCCAGACATCTACAAGCGCTCATCTTCTTCATTTTTCTTGCAGCTAAAATGATCATAGCTCGAGCATGGAAATCACCCATGGTCAATGTCAAATTTGGTCAAACATAAACCCCTGGATTAGATACCTTCATGTTCCTTAGTGGCTGGGATACACTGGGGGTTGGAAGCCTGGGTCGAGGTGACCCACCGTCTTTTTTTTCTCCCTTTTTCTATCTTCGCTCTATGTTTCCTTTTTTCTTATTTTCATTTTGATAATCTTAATATGGATGCCAATGTGGAGGCCATAGCGCCTTTCCCTACCCAACATATTTTGGGGTGCAAGGCACTGCATTTTGAGGTACTGGGAACATTATATGACACTATAGCACCCCACCTTTCAGTATAGCAGGGTAATCAAGTCACGACTTGGTAATTATAATTACTGAGCTTTACACCCTTGGAAAGGTATTGTTTTACTTGGCAGGGCCTGTCTGTCAGGAGTGGTTCTTTTACTGTCTATATATAACTTGACAGAGACGAGCTGGCCCATGACAATGCTTGAGGGCACATCCATCTTTCGCCATCTGTATGGTAATGTTTGTATTTTGTACCTTGCAAAATTCTTTGAATAAAAATGCATTAAAAGAAAGAAAAAATCCTCCCATTGGGGTTAAAAACCTTAAAAAAACTCCCCTAAATCACCAATGATCAGTGACCTTTTAAAAACGTTCCCATAAATAATTGTTAGTATGTGGCCTTCAAAAATTCTCTACTAAGTTATTGGTTGTCAGTGGTACTTACACCTTGCCATCTACAAGAATGAGTGCACAATATATATAGTTACCAAGGCTTAAGATCTTTTTGCATTCCACTGTCTCTGTGGTTACGTCACCTTTGGAATTTTGCATAGTGTTGGCAGGAGATCAATCCAATGGAAAAAAGAACTGGGTACACCCCGCTCCTAAGCAGCCTGCAAGATCTCACATACTGCTGTAACAACCCAGGGTGCCTGCCTGGTCCACAGCCAAAGTAGTCCATGGAAAAAGAGAAAGGTAGCGGCACATCCAGGGATTAAAACATGTGAGGACGTCAGTGCTAGAACTTTGTACATAGTATCAGAGAGGATTTCACTCGTCCCCCAAGTGAGTGCACATGCTAGAGCTGAGAGTTCCAGTGCTGTTATAATCCCAGAACAGTCTCATGGAATCTAGGATGTTTGGGAGGTATTGTATGATCCATTCACTTACTCTCCTGTAGAGCCATCAGGAAGTGACAGGGTATTTCTTCAGTTGTCACTGGGTGACAACTGGTGTCCCTATTGAAACATTTCCCCTCAAAATTGTAGCTTTCCCCCATTTTTAGGTCAAGCCACAATGTTCACCAGGGAAACCTGACAGGATTTCTCACTCCTCACTACTCTATCCAAAAGTGAAAGAGAAAATTTGAATTCAGAAACACTTCAGAAGCAGCCAAACCCATGCCTTCTAGTGAAGACAAGACACACTATATTTAGGTGAACTGGTGATGCGATGGCCCGCAATAACGAATTTATTAGCTAAAATAGTCAGTCATGCTCATCGTATACAGTATATTGACAAATGTGTATGCTGTAGATGTTAGTAGTGATACATTTTTTGGGGGATCGGAGGTACTGTATTAACAGCAGTTATGTCTTTGATAGACCCAACTGCCAAGTAGATTGTCTAGATAAAACTTATTTTGGTATCTTGCTAAACAAAATATTTTGTGCTCCTAAACTTATAAGAACAACATTGAAATTGGAAAAAGTATGATTAGGATTAGTTTCTCTGCTTTCATTTAATATAACAATTTTTATTCTCTTTATATTTCTTACGTTATATAGTGGTTTCATTACCAAAGGCAAAAAATGTTTTGGGATGAAAGTTGGATCATCAAGTACAATGATATAAAACAAGGTATGAAGTCAGAACATGCTAATACTTTTCTTTGCCCCAATTGTAAATGCATTCTTTATATGTAATACTGGAGTCTGCATGTGACCTTTCATATCTCCATAAATGATCTTAGTCAGCACAGCAGCCTATATCTGTTTTCGTTGACAATGCACTTGCACACACATCAACATCCTTGTCTTTTATGAGGAGAAGCAGGCCACAGGAATGACAATGACATGTCATCAAAATCATGTCGTGGTAGCCCATGCTAATGCTGTTAATGGTTTTTGTGGTAGCATGCTCATCAAATCCGAGGTGTCAAATGTATTGCTTCAAAAAATCATCCATAAATAACTGACATATTGATGACCTATTTGATCTCTCTAACCTTTATAGTAAAAAGCATTTATTGCAATATGTACTCTGAAGAAGCCCAATCCATCCTCTTAAACTCCTGGAGGAGCGCTCCAGAGTCACATATAAGCAATTGAGGTACATTGCACATGATGTCCACCTGTCCAGATAGCTCAACTACATCCATTGCTGCTGTCAGTTCTGGAATAAGGTACAGTATCTAGAGCCCACCAGAAGAAATAAGAGTGGGGGAACATCTACAAGCAGAATGCAAAGGGAGAAAAGTGGGTTTGGCTTACTGTGAGCAAGTGAATGAAATAAAAGAAGGGAGAATAAAATGAGCTGATGGGGAAAAGTTAATGTCATATAGTAGATGTAGATGTAATATAGGTATAGATGCATAAAAGGGGGTCTAATGTTTCTCTTGCAATTAGACAAGGAACTTGAGTGGTCATGGCGATAGTGGCTTGGATAATCTTGGAGAATGCAGATGATGGGGGAAAGATATAGAAGAGTAGTGTGAAGAATTGGAGTGGAAAAAAAAAATAAAGCTCACATAATGGAGTAGTGATGAGCCAAACACTCCAGGGCTCAGGTAAAGTCTGGTGTCGAATCCGAACCCTTGTTGAAGTAAATGGTAGCCAAATAATAAAAATAAGATTTGTTTTTTTACTAGGCTAATAGGCAAGGGATTGTCAAACAAATAGTACGGGGGGGGGGGGGTTGAACCCTACCATGGGGTGCATGTACCAAGGCAAAAAACATTTTAAAAACTTCTGTTTTTGTTCGGAGTAGCAATTCTAGTTATACTACACACTACTACAGAAACACTGACATTGTCAAACAAATTGACATTGACAACAAATTGTGTTTAAATTGCCAGAAAAATGACAGGGGACCCCACACAAAAAGAAAAAAAACTCAACACACAACGACGTGTGAGATCTTCTCCAAATTCCATACCACTCCCTTTGGGTCTGGTGTGAGTGTAAGAGGGCACCCCATTCAAAATAAGGAAAAAAAAAAAGAACCATAAAAAGGCCACATTCCCTGAAAAAGCACCATGTCGCCATGTTGTTGAGAACGAGGGCCTCTTCCCCACAACCCTGGTCCAGTGGCTGTGGAGGTCTGCCAGCCAGGCTGGGTGCAAGCTTATTGGAAGCCCCCTTTAACGATACAGGGGCCCCACTGATACCGCCCTCTCTTGTGAATGAATAAAGGGTACATAGTAAAATAAAATAAAAATCTAAACAAATATTAAAAAAATAAACTGTTTTTCACATTACCCTTATTAAGTTTAAAAAAAATTGTTAATCACATCATCCAGCTATGTATATCCATATCAATCATGATGCTTGTCATATTTAGTGAAGGATGTCACTGTTATCCACAGCTGTCAGAATTGATGAACTAGTCATTGGGGTAAGATCGTGTTGGCTAGCTTTTCTTCTTTCAGTGAGTGCCAGTCATTGTGATTGCTGTGAATTTACATCACTGGACGACATGATTGAGAGATAGATGTACATTGATAGACATTTTTTTAATTATTATTATTTTGCTTATTTGTTAACCACTTCAGCCCCGGAAGGATTTACCCCCTTCCTGACCAGAGCACTTTTTACAATTTGGCACTGCGTCGCTTTAACTGCTAATTGCGCGGTCATGCAATGCTGTACCCAAACAAAATTTGCGTTCTTTTCTTCCCACAAATAGAGCTTTCTTTTGATGCTATTTGATCACCTCTGCCATTTTTATTTTTTGCGATATAAACGGAAAAAGACCGAAAATTTTGAAAAAAAATGATATTTTCTACTTTTTGTTATTAAAAAAATCCAATAAACTCAATTTTAGTCATACATTTAGGCCAAAATGTATTCGGTCACATGTCTTTGGTAAAAAAAATGTCAATAAGCGTATATTTATTGGTTTGCGCAAAAGTCATAGCGTCTAAAAGCTAGGGTACATTTTCTGGAATTTACACAGCTTTTAGTTTATGACTGCCTATGTCATTTCTTGAGGTGCTAAAATGGCAGGGCGGTACAAACCCCCCCCCCAAATGACCCCATTTTGGAAAGTAGACACCCCAAAGAAATTGCTGAGAGGCATGTTGAGCCCATTGAATATTAATTTTTTTTGTCCCAAGTGATTGAATAATGACAAAAAAAAAAAAAAAATTACAAAAAGTTGTCACTAAATGATATATTGCTCACACAGGCCATGGGCATATGTGGAATTGCACCCCAAAATACATTTAGCTGCTTCTCCTGAGTACGGGGATACCACATGTGTGGGACTTTTTGGGAGCCTAGCCGCGTACGGGGCCCCGAAAACCAATCACCGCCTTCAGGATTTCTAAGGGTGTAAATTTTTGATTTCACTCTTCACTGCCTATCACAGTTTCGGAGGCCATGGAATGCCCAGGTGGCACAACCCCCCCCCCAAATGACCCCATTTTGGAAAGTAGACACCCCAAGCTATTTGCTGAGAGGCATGGTGAGTATTTTGCAGCTCTCATTTGTTTTTGAAAATGAATAAAGACAAGAAAAAACATTTTTTTTTCTTTTTTCAATTTTCAAAACTTTGTGACAAAAAGTGAGGTCTGCAAAATACTCACTATACCTCTCAGCAAATAGCTTGGGGTGTCTACTTTCCAAAATAGGGTCATTTGGGGGGGTTTTGTGCCACCTGAGCATTCCCCATGGAAACTGTGATAGGCAGTGAAGAGTGAAATCAAAAATTTACGCCCTTAGAAAGGCTGAAGGCGGTGATTGGTTTTCGGGGTCCCCTACGCGGCTAGGCTCCCAAAAAGTCTCACATATGTGGTATCCCCGTACTCAGGAGAAGCAACAGAATGTATTTTGGGGTGTAATTTCACTTATTCCCATGGCATGTTTGAGCAATAGATCATTTAGTGACAACTTTGTGCAAAAAAAAAAAAAATGTTGTCTTTTTCCCGCAACTTGTGTCACAATATAAAATATTCCATGGACTCGACATGCCTCTCAGCAAATAGCTTGGGGTGTCTATTTTCCAAAATGGGGTCATTTGGGGAGTGTTGAACTGTCCTGACAAAGCCCTTTCTGACACTTTTTGTTTACATGAAAAACTTATTTTTTTTTTCAAGAAAATTACTTTGAACCCCCAAACATTATATATTTTTTTAAAGCAAATGCCCTACAGATTAAAATGTTGGGTGTTTCATTTTTTTTTTTTCACACAGTATTTGCGCAGCGATTTTTCAAACGCATTTTTTGGGGAAAAAACACACTTTTTAAAATTTTAATGCACTAAAACACACTATATTGCCAAAATGTTTGATGAAATAAAAAAGATGATCTTAGGCCGAGTACATGGATACCAAACATGACATGCTTTAAAATTGCGCACAAACGTGCAGTGGCAACAAAATAAATAAATTTTTAAAAGCATTTACAGGTTACCACTTTAGATTTACAGAGGAGGTCTACTGCTAAAATTACTGCCCTCGATCTGACGTTCGCGGTGACACCTCACATGCATGGTGCAATGGCTGTTTACATTTGACGCCAGACCGAAGCTTGCGTTCGCCTTAGCACGAGAGCAGGGGGGGACAGGGGTGCTTTTTTTTTTTTTCTTTATTATTTTTTTGCTTTTTTATCTTATTTTTAAACTGTTCCATTCATTTTTTTTTTTAAATCATTTTTATTGTTATCTCAGGGAATGTAAATATCCCCTATGATAGCAATAGGTAGTGACAGGTACTCTTTTTTGAAAAAATTGGGGTCTATTAGACCCTAGATCTCTCCTCTGCCCTCAAAGCATCTGACCACACCAAGATCGATGTGATAAAATGCTTTCCCAATTTCCCAATGGCGCAGTTTACATCCGGCAAAATCTAAGTCATGAAATGCTCGTAAAATGTGAAAAAGGTGTATTTACAGGCCCAAAAATACACCACTCAGCGCCAAGGGCCCTGGCAGTTCCAAAGCAGTAATGAATCAATAAAAAAGAGGGAACAAAATAAATATATAAAAATGACACTAATTTGTTAAAAAGTGACAAAGGTCTCAAATATGACTAAACAGAGAAGCAGCCGTTTAAAATTGCAGAGAAATCATCATAGATAGTGGCATAACAAAATCAACAAAATGATCATTGTAACACACTAAAAACAGCGCTAGTGTTGAGCTAAACGGATAATGTGGCCAACTACACATGCAAAAAAAGTCCTTAGAGAGAGAAGAGCAGTAAGCACAATGGTTCAGATAGTGTTCATAGGTGATCAAAGCAGAGAAGTTCAGCGTGCACCTTCCACCGATCCATCCACTTCCACCCTGTGAGAACACACTCCCCTCAGGGGGTTAAACTCACCAAAGCCTAATAATTATAAGCATCCAAGAAAGGAGAAATCCAAGCCACCAGCCACTGTCAGCAACCCTCCGGAGGAATCCAAGATGGTCAGGGCTCATAAATCACAATGTGAGCACATTTCCAACGGGTAGCTTGCCTCATTTCCCATGGTGTCCGGCGGTCGGTGGCTCTGCTAAGAATGACGGGTGAGCTGTCTTGGCTGGTCCGCTGACTACAGACTCCGGCTGGAAGGAGGACGCTCCAACACTGACCCGCTGCAGCCTCGGCTCGGAAGTACGGGTGCTGCAGAAGCAGTGGGTTCCCAATTAGGATTGGCGAATGCAGCAGGAAGGGCATTATGGGCACGACGGACCTGTGTTTGTCTTCTTGGTGGCAGCGGGACACTACTTGTGCTTGCCACCTCACCAGCTTGAACTGCACTTATGGGACTCGCCACCTCACCAAGTGTTACTGCAGTGCTGGTTTGACTACGACCGGGGTGTACTAGGCTGCTGGTGCTTGCCAGTTCACCAAAATGCTACCAAAAAAACTGTTAGCGATCGCAGGGATCAAGCTTGACTCTGCGAACGCTGCAGTTATGCGTTTAGTGTTTTGTAAGTGACAGTGATCGATCGATACTGCACTTGGGTGGGCTGGGCCGGGCAGAGGGGCAAAACGCAGGTGCTAGCAGGTATCTGGGCTGATCCCGCTAACACTGCATTTTTGGGAACCCTAAACTGCTGGGGACGCTAGTATAAATCTGATCGGATCAGATATTGATCCGTTCAGATACTATACCACTAAGGGAGGTGTACGGTGCGTGCGTGGGTGTTAGCGGTACTGGCGCTAACCTGACGCTGCCTGGGGCTGGTGCTTGGCAGTTCAACAAAATGCTACTAGAAAAACTGTTAGCGATCGCAGGGATCAGGCCTGACTCTGCGAACGCTGCAGTTATGCGTTTAGTGTTTTGTAAGTGACAGTGATCGATCGATACTGCACTTGAGTGGGCTGGGCTGGGCCGGGCGGAGGAGCAAAACGCAGGTGCTAGCAGGTATCTGGGCTGATCCCGCTAACACTGGGTTTTTGGGAACCCTAAACTGCTGGGGACGCTAGTATAGATCTGATCGGATCAGATATTGATCCGTTCAGATACTATACCACTAAGGGAGGCGTATGCTGCGTGCGTGGGTGTTAGCGGTACTGGCGCTAATCTGACGCTGCCTGGGGCGACGCATATCACCGCCGGGCGATCAGGTGGCTAAACCTTTATTCGGTAATAAACGGCGGGTGCTCTGACACTATAAAAAATAAACAAACTAACCAGCGTTACCCGTAACACTTATATGGTGATCAGTGGTGAAAGGGTTAACTAGGGGGCAATCAAGGGGTTAAAACCTTTATTAGGTAGTATATGGGGGTCCCTGTCACTATAAAACGCTGACGGCGAACCTAAATATTTACCTCCCTAACTAGCGTCACCAGTGACACTAATACAGCGATCAGAAAAATGATCGCTTAGTGACACTGGCGACAGGGGGTGATCAAGGGGTTAAAACTTTATTAGGGGTAGGGTTAGGGGGGTATCCTAGACCTAAAGGGAGCTAACACTAACTGCCCTACCACACTAACTGTCACAAACTGACACCATGCAGTAATCAGAAAAAAAAAAAAAAAAACCTGCTTGGTGTCAGTGTGATGGGGGGAGGGGTGATTGGGGGGTGATCGGGGGGCAATCGGGGGGGGGGTCGGGGGTGTAATGTGTGCCTGGCATGTTCTACTGAGTGTGTGTGTGTTTTACACTCACAGTGATGTCTTCTCTCCTCGGCGCCAGAACGGAAAATACCAAGCCGAGGAGAGATGACATCATTTCCTTTGCTGCTGTTTAGCATACAGCAGCAAAGGAAGATTCTCATTGGCTGGGAGCGATCGAGAGGGGGGGCCACGAACGGATGGTCTCCCCCTCACCTCCCAGACCAAAGCCGACCGCCTCGATCACCGAGGGGGTCTGATTGGACCCCCCGCCCGCGGGAGGCAGATCACGTACAGGTACGTGATTCTGCCTGCCCGTGCCATTCTGCCGACGTATATCGTCGTAAGGCGGTCGGCAAGTGGTTAATTATTAATAAAAGGAGTGAAATTTTCTTTTTTTTTCTGTTTACATTTTTTTTTTTTGTGAACAAGTACCCCTTATTCATTCACATGAGGAGAAAGTGGTATCAGGGAGGCCCCTTATTGTCGAAGGGGGCTTCTAGATCTTCTAGATTCTGATAAGCCCCCTGCCTGTAGACCCCCACAACCACCAGGTAAGGTTTGTGGGGAACAGGCCCTCATCCTCATCAACATAGGAACAAAGTGCTTTGCCAGGGCATGATACCCCCCTCCATGTTGAGGGCATGTGGCCTGGTATGGTTTTCCACCAGCCAGACTGCATGCTCGGATAAGGGTATGGTATGAATTTTATGTGAAAAACAAGATATTTGGGGGGCACACCCTAAAAGATGCATTAAAGATGGTGCAGCCATAAGACCATACAACAGAACAAAATATTACAGTGCACACATGCAAAAAAAGACATTTACCTCCTGCAAGGCTTATTTAAAACACCTAGACATTTTGAAAAAACATTATCAAAAAATATGGGTATTTGGTCACACCATATTGCTATATGGTGCTTAAGCCCACTTACTGCAACAAAGTACACCATGATTAGTGGGTCCTACACTATCCATAGACTGGGAGATCCTGCTTCTCTGAACCATGGGAGCAATACACTCCTCTATATGGGAGAAGTAGAGGTCTCCACCCATGACACAGGTGGACACTAATGAGAGGCACTGATGAGGGAGTGGGGTGCTCCTCACCCAAAAGGATTTGGTCAGAATCTTGTATCCCCCATTATCAGAAGCATCCCCCATTATCGGAAGGTTTGCATTTTATTGTTTCACTTTAATCATTACTAAAATTGTTGCTCCGCACACCAGAACCAAAGCTCTTCCCTATTAGGGAGGTCACACAAAGAGGGAGATGCATAGATGTAAAACAAGTGAAGGGTAATTGGAAATCAGTGTGGGTGGTTGAGAACAGATGCCCATGCTCCTGCAACTCAGATTAGCTTAAAATTGGTAGCAGTTGTGTATGTTGGGAATGCTGGGTTAGGAAGATGAGGTGGGATGTAAGCAAAGGTTATGGAGGGAGTAAGCACG
Organism: Aquarana catesbeiana; assembly: GCF_042186555.1. Classification (NCBI taxonomy): domain Eukaryota; kingdom Metazoa; phylum Chordata; class Amphibia; order Anura; family Ranidae; genus Aquarana; species Aquarana catesbeiana. Next base: position 455,087,515 of record NC_133324.1, on the reverse strand, counting down.
GTAGGTGAACCTGGAAGGTGGATGGGTGTAGGGCCAAGAGATGGATTGTACTGTTCCTGGCTTTGTGATATGTCCATTTGTGCAAAAAAGTAGGCAAACAGTGAAGTTTGCTTGTAGTGGCAGCAGCCAGGCAGGAGGAGAGGCACTACTGTTTGTCTGGGGCTGCATTGCCAACCAATTTCCTCATAATAATAGAAGCTTTGCTGGTCAAAGCTGTAACATTTCTTCCTTCCTGATCACCACAGAATGACTTTACCATTGAGATCAATAGCACAATTATTAATCCTTCCACACACGCCATGGTGTTAGGTGTATTCCTAGACTCTGACCTCTCCTCTGAGCTCCACATGCAATCACTGGCTAAAGATACCATATAAGAAATGTAGCGCATAAATGTCAACTGGGAAAACCCACAACGGGTATTACTAAAGTGATATCACCATCAATGTAATAAATAACTCATGAGTCTCTCAACATACAATGGATAGATAAAGTCAATCAGGTAAACATTGTATAGTTGGAAAATGTCCCGCTGGTTAAAGATGGATAGGTATGAACAAAAGCAGCTGATGTTCAAAACATAGGCTGATGATTGCATCCCAAAGGAAAACCCATCAATCGGCTGTAAAAATCTTGATAACAGTAGTGTGTAGAAAACTCTTACCAGATATACTGGACTCCCTTGTCAGCGACAGGGAATCACTTAGGCAGGGTGCCCCTCAGGGCGTTGGAAAGGATGTCCTGACACTCAGAACCCTTCAGGTCAGACTCAGCGTGGATCTCCAGGTGCCCCCTGTAGGTCCTCGCGATGGATAGCCCGGATATGGATCAGAAGAAACAAGACATCTCCCATAGAACTGTAATGAGGGCTGGATTCTCATGTGGAGAAAAGAATAAAAAGCCTCCACATAGTGTAGATGAAAAAACTTTGGGTTTTTTTATTGCTAAAAAAGCCTGATTACAGTAAAAAATGTGATCACAAATATAAAAACAAAATAGGCAACTAAGAGGATGTTAGAGGCGCCCGACACGTTTCGACCCATAGGTCTTCTACTGGGGCATAAAATTTTATGCCCCAGTAGAAGACCTATGGTCAGAGTCTAGGAATACACCTAACACCATGGCGTGTGTGGACTTAAACCCAATTGAGCATCTCTGGAGACACCTAAAAATGGCTGTCCACCAATGTTTACCATCCAACCTGACAGAACTGGAGAGGATCTGCAAGGAGGAATGGCAGAGGATCCCTAAATCCAAACTTGTTGCATCTTTCCCACAAAAGACTCATGGCTGTAATAGATCAAAGGGTGCTTCTACTAAATACTGAGCAAAGGGTCTGAATACTTAGGACCATGTGATATTTCAGTTTTTCTTTTTTTATAAATCTGCAAAAATGTCAACAATTCTGTGTTTTTCTGTCAATATGGGGTGCTGTGTGTACATTAATGAGGAAAAAATGAACTTAAATGATTTTAGCAAATGTCTGCAATATAACAAAGAGTGAAAAATTTAAGGGGGTCTGAATACTTTCCGTTCCCACAGTATACAGTTGCAATAAAAAGTATGTGAACCCTTTTGGAATGATATGGATTTCTGCACAAATTGGTCATAAAATGTGATCTGATCTTCATCTAAGTCACAACAATAGACAATCACAGTCTGCTTAAACTAATAACACACAAAGAATTAAATGTTACCATGTTTTTATTGAACACACCATGTAAACATTCACAGTGCAGGTGGAAAAAGTATGTGAACCCTTGGATTTAATAACTGGTTGAATCTCCTTTGGCAGCAATAACTTACACCAAACGTTTCCTGTAGTTGCAGATCAGACATGCATAACAATCAGGAGTAATTCTTGACCATTCCTCTTTACATAACTGTTTCAGTTCAGCAATATTCTTGGGCTGTCTGGTGTGAATCACTTTCTTGAGGTCATACCACAGCATCTCAATAGGGTTGAGGTCAGGACTCTGACTGGGCCACTCCAGAAGGCGTATTTTCTTCTGTTTAAGCCATTCTGTTGTTGATTTACTTCTATGCTTTGGGTCGTTGTCCTGTTGCAACACCCATCTTCTGTTGAGCTTCAGCTGGTGGACAGATGGCCTTAAGTTCTCCTGCAAAATGTCTTGATAAACGTGGGAATTCATTTTTCCTTCGATGATAGCAATCCGTCCAGGCCCTGACACAGCAAAGCAGCCCCAAACCATGATGCCCCCACCACCATACTTCACAGTTGGGATGAGGTTTTGATGTTGGTGCGCTGTGCCTCATTTTCTCCACACATAGTGTTGTGTTTCTTCCAAACAACTCAACTTTGGTTTCATCTGTCCACAGAATATTTTGCCAGTACTGCTGTGGAACATCCAGGTGCTCTTGTGCAAACTGTAAACGTGCAGCAATGTTTTTTTTTGGACAGCAGTGGCTTCCTCTGTGGTATCCTCCCATGAAATCCATTCTTGTTTAGTGTTTTACGTATCGTAGATTCGCTAACAGGGATGTTAGCATATGCCAGAGACTTTTGTAAGTCTTTAGCTGACACTCTAGGATTCTTTTTCACCTCATTGAGAAGTCTGCGCTGTGCTCTTGCAGTCATCTTTACAGGACGCCCACTCCTAGGGAGAGTAGCAGCAGTGCTGAACCTTCTCCATTTATAGACAATTTGTCTTACCGTGGACTTATGAACAGCAAGGCTTTTGGAGATACTTTTATAACCCTTTCCAGCTTTATGCAAGTCAACAATTCTTAATCGTAGGTCTTCTGAGAGCTCTTTTGTGTGAGGCATCATTCACATCAGGCAATGCTTCTTGTGAAAAGCAAACCCAGAACTGGTGTGTTTTTTATAGGGCAGGGCAGCTGTAACCAACACCTCCAATCTCATCTCATTGATTGGACTCCAGTTGGCTGACACCTCACTCCAATTAACTCTTGGAGATCTCATTAGTCTAGGGGTTCACATACTTTTTCCACCCGCACTGTGAATGTTTACATGGTGTGTTCAATAAAAACATGGTAACATTTAATTCTTTGTGTGTTATTAGTTTAAGCAGACTGTGATTGTCTATTGTTGTGACTTAGATGAAGATCAGATCACATTTTATGACCAATTTGTGCAGAAATCCATATAATTCCAAAAGGTTTCACATACTTTTTATTGCAACTGTATATATGTGTGTGTGTATGTATATATATTCAGTGGGGACGGAAAGTATTCAGACCCCCTTAAATTTTTCACTCTTTGTTATATTGCAGCCATTTGCTAAAATCATTTAAGTTCATTTTTTTTCCCTCATTAACCCCTTCCCGACCGGCGCACGCCGATGTACGTTGGCAGAATGGCATGGCTGGGCAAATAGACTTGATCGCAGCGGGGGATACCCGCGATCGCCTCACGGAGAGGACGAACGGGGAGATGCTGATGTAAACAGCATCTCCCCGTTCTGCCTAGTGACAAGTGTCACTGATCACATCTCCCTGTAATCGGGAGCAGTGATCAGTGTAGTGACACTGCTAGCCCATCCCCCCTACAGTTAGTAATCACTCCCCTAGGACATACTTAACCCCTCCCCGCCCCCTAGTGGTTAACTGCCAGTGTCATTTACACAGGAATCAGTGCATTTTTATAGCACTGATTGCTGTATAAATGACAATGGTCCCCAAAACGTGTCAAAAATGTCCGACATGTCCGCCATAATGTCGCAGTCACAATAAAAATCGCTGATCTCCGCCATTACTAGTAAAAAAAAAAATTATTAATAAAAATGCCATAAAACTATCCCCTATTTTGTAAACGCTATAACTTTTGCGCAAACCAATTAATAAACGCTTATTGCGATTTTTTTTTTTTAACAAAAATATGTAGAAGAATACGATCGGCCTAAACTGGGGAAAAAAAACTGTTTTTTTATATATTTTTGGGGGATATTTATTATAGCAAAATGTAAATAATAATGCGTTTTTTTTTAAAATTGTCGCTCTTATTTTGTTTATAGCGCAAAAAATAAAAATCACAGAGGCGATCAAATACCACCAAAAGAAAGCTCTATTTGTGGGGAAAAAAGGACGTCAATTTTGTTTGGGAGACATGTCGCACGACCGCGCAATTGTCAGTTAAAGCGACGCAGTGCCGAATCGCAAAAAACGCTCTGGTCAGGAAGGGGGTAAAATCTTCTGGGGCTGAAGCGGTTAATGTACAGACAGCACCCCATAGTGACAGAAAAACACAGAATTGTTGACATTTTTGCAGATTTATTAAAAAAGAAAAAACTGAAATATCACACGGTCCTAAGTATTCAGACCCTTTACTCAGTATTTAGTAGAAGCACCCTTTTGATTTAATACAGCCATGAGTCTTTTTGGGAAAGATGTAACAAGTTTTTCACACCTGGATTTGGGGATCCTCTGCCATTCCTCCTTGCAGATCCTCTCCAGTTCTGTCAGGTTGGATGGTAAACGTTGGTGGACAGCCATTTTTAGGTCTCTCCACAGATGCTCAATTGGGTTTAAGTCAAGGCTCTGGCTGGGCCATTCAAGAACAGTCATGGAGTTGTTGTGATGCCACTCCTTCATTATTTTAGCTGTGTGCTTAGGGTCATTGTCTTGTTGGAAGGTAAACCTTCGGCCCAGTCTGAGGTCCTGAGCACTCTGGAGAAGGTTTTCGTCCAGGATATCCCTGTACTTGGCCGCATTCATCTTTCCCTCTATTGCAACCAGTTGTCCTGTCCCTGCAGCTGAAAAACACCCCCACAGCATTATGCTGCCACCACCATGCTTCACTGTTGGGACTTTATTGGACAGGGTATGAGCAGTGCCTGGTTTTCTCCACACATACCACTTAGATTTAAGGCCAAAAAGTTCTATCTTGGTCTCCTCAGACCAAAGAATCTTATTTCTCACCATCTTGGAGTCCTTCAGGTGTTTTTTAGCAAACTACATGCGGGCTTTCATGTGTCTTGCACTGAGGAGAGGCTTCCGTCGGTCCACTCTGCCATAAAGCCCCGACTGGTGGAGGGCTGCAGTGATGGTTGACTTTCTACAACTTTCTCCCATCTCCCGACTGCATCTCTGGAACTCAGCCACTGTGATCTTTGGGTTCTTCTTTACCTCTCTCACCAAGGCTCTTCTCCCCCGATAGCTCAGTTTGTCCGGACGGCCAGCTCTAGGAAGTGTCTGGTCGTCCCAAACGTCTTCCATTTAAGCATTATGGAGGCCACTGTGCTCTTAGGAACCTTAAGTGCAGCAGAAATTTTTATGTAACCTTGGCCAGACCTGTGCCTTGCCACAATTCTGTCTCTGAGCTCTTCAGGCAGTTCCTTTGACCTCATGATTCTCATTTGCTCTGACATGCACTGTGAGCTGTAAGGTCTTATATAGACAGGTGTGTGGCTTTCCTAATCAAGTCCAATCAGTATAATCAAACACAGCTGGACTCAAATGAAGGTGTAGAACCATCTCAAGGATGATCAGAAGTCATAAATATATGAGTGTCACAGCAAAGGGTCTGAATACTTAGGACCATGCGATATATCAGTTTTTCTTTTTTAATAAATCTGCAAAGATGTCATCAATTCTGTGTTTTTCTGTCAATGTGGAGTGCTGTGTGTACATTAATGAGGAAAAAAATTAACTTAAATGATTTTAGCAAATGGCTGCAATATAACAAAGAGTGAAAAATATAAGGGGGTCTGAATACATTCCGTCCCCACTGTATATATATAGCTATATATATGTGTGTTGTGGAAAAAAAACTGTCTGACCTTTTGTAAGTACTCTTCTTGGGATGCTAATCTTAAAACAGTATTTCCTATCTTCAGATCATTCCACAGCTCGGAATCCTACAGGAAGTACACTCCAAGCTGCCAGCGCCTCTAATGGCAGTTGTATCACTACACTGAGCTCCTGCACAGGGGCTGTCAGCACTTCCAGACAGCAATTCTTCACCAAGACTGGCAGATAGTATGTCCTTATCAATCTTTTTTTTCTCTCTCCAGTTCTCTACAGAAATTCAACTGAAATCTCTTTCCTTCTTGTTCAGTTATTTGTCTTGTTAAATCTGATATACCTTTGTTTCCATACAGAATTATTCTGACACTTTTTGAATAAGTAAAATAAATTAAATGTAAATAATTGCATACACCAGGAACAAATGTTGTTTGGCACATAGAAAGATAAAATGCACTGGATAAAATAGGAATTTGGACTTCTAGTACCAGATGTATATAATTTAAAATGAGCTCAATTTTTACTTTGTTATATTGCAGTATATATACAGTAAGTATCAATGCTATACTTGTAATAATGAGTATGGCTTTTGTATTACTCATTAAGTGTGTTTAAAGTAACCAGCATTTCGTTATCATTTATCTTCCCTAGCTCTGTCCAATACCCTAACTGACCTAGCTCTGTCCACTAAAATTATTATTTTAGGCCCTATATAATATATGTTTATTATTATATGCTAGATTAAATGATCATGAAAAAAACAAGTTTGAAGACCTTATCTACATACTTTTTTTCAAATCACTGACTGAAAGTATTGAAGCAAGGAGGTCAGCAATATAGCCAGGAAACTAGCATCTGCTCTATTTATCTACAGGTAGCAAACATTTTATGAGTTAAGGATGCTTTTACTAAAGGTTATGGTATTAGTTAATGCACTGTATTAGGCGCCATTATACCAAACAACTTTTACCCTGCATTTGAAAAAAGGCAATATATTGAAATATAGATCATTCTTCATGACGATCATTCTGGAAGTATTTCCAAAACTGACACTTATATACCTATATGGAGATTCTTGTTTGCATTTCTAGTAGCAAATCTAATGTAGGATAGAAATGTATGCAGCTGAAAAACTGAAGACTTCTTATCACTGAAGTAGATGGTGCAATGCTGAAGTATACGGTAGAGTGCAAGTACAGAAAGTCTGAAGAATTGATTTACTGCATGCCTCATACAATACATCACCACCTTCCACAGCTGACATGTTGTTCTACTGTTCACATGCCCTCTACGCCATTCTTTATGTCAGTTGAATTATATAACATGATATCTCTGCACCTACTAGCATCAACACCTCTCACTTCCATTTATACCAAATCATCATTCATTATTAAAAATCTAGCACAAGTACCATCGTTTAGCATGTAGGACTTGGCTCCAGCACACAAACCCATACAAAATACATATCTCTGAAATAACTGCTCATTGTTTTCATCCTTAACATTTGTTTCACCTTCTTTATCTTATACTGCCATGCCGAATACACAATAAAACGGGATTTAAATCAGCAGAGAGAGAGTTGTCCATTTCTTTACAGAAAATTTTTCTAGACTGCAGGGGTCTCAAACTGGTGGCCCTCCAGCTGTTGCGAAACAACAAGTCCCATGAGGCCTTACAAGCATGATTCCCTCAGGCAAAGGCATGATGGGACTTGCAGTTCTGCAGTAGCTGGAGGGCCACCAGTTTGAGACCCCCGATAGATTGACGGAGCTATAACTAACTCAGGTTATTGTGGTTCAGTCTTTCTTAGCTGCTATATGGCATTTATTAAATAGACATGTTTTAGGAGTAGTCCCTAGTGTATGTTAGTCTATCTTAATTACTTAACCTAGAGTACATCTTGTTACTGGAACATGACATAACGGTCCAATAGAGACACAAACTTTAATAAATCACGTTTTTAGTAGAGTGAGATAAGTGATCCTTTGTAAAGTTTTTACTAGTGTACATTTCTCTGTGTAGGGTAGATCTCCCCTACCTTATACACCCTGTGTATCGGGGGTAATTTGGCATTACAAGGGCATAAAGTAAAGGGAAATCTCCAACAGATACACAAACAGTTTCTAACCCTTTACTACTTCCTCCACCACTAAAAAGTTCAGGCTCGGTCTTTAAAGTAGTGGTTATAAAGGTTGAAGGTTTTTTTTACCTTCATGCATTCTATGTATGAAGGTAAAAAGCTTCAGTCTGCAGTTCCCCCCGCAGCCCCCCTAATACCTACCTGAGCCTGATCTTGATCCAGCAATGTGCTTTTGTCAGCTGGGCAAACAAATGCAGTTTGCCCAGCTGACAAAATTAGGCAAGTCATCTGCTGCCCATTATAACATTTTTGGTGTGACTCTTTATTTTTAAATGGCTGTACTTCCACCTTTTTAATTATTATAGTAGGAGTTGATCTCTTTTACATGTAGAGCATATCTAAAAATTATCACACGTACATTCATTTTGTTTTATTGCTGATTGTTCACTTTCCATTCAATATCAGGTTAATGCAAGCTATTCTCAGATTGTTTGAAAAAGTGAAGTTATATATAAAAAGTACAGTATTAAATGAACAATCTACTAGTGTGAAGACAATGGAAGTAAGTCTCTCAAAGCAATAAAGCCTAAAGATGTATAAAGTATAACACCACTTTTGTTGAGAAAAAACAATCCCCCCTGCATAATGTATGTACAAGAATCTAAACAAATTTTGTAGAAGAGCCCTACCTTTTTCTGTTTTGAACAAAAAGCTATATGTTCTACTGTGTTCTTTCCAGACTATTGTGCTTTCAGTGTACTAATGAGGGAGGATAGCAGTGTCTGCAAACTTAGACTTACCCTACGTTCACACCTGTGCATTTTTTGGTGCGTTTTGTGTTTTGCCGAAACGCAGTACAGTCCATTTAACATGGTTTCCTATGGATGTAGTTCACATCTGGGCATTTTGTGGCACTGCATTTTTTAAACAGGGTCAGGCACTTTTTTTTTCCCGCAGCAGATTGCGTTTTGTGTGTAATAGACTTCAATGAAGTTGCACCAAAAAGTGTTGCGTTTTTGATGCGGTTTTTGATCGTGTCCTTAACAACTGATGAGTCATCAGCTGTCAGTGGGGTTCCCTGCTGACAGCTGAAAGTAAAAAAAAAAAAAAAAAGGAATTCCAGGCAAAAAAAAATTGGGTAAAAAACAGAGTGGGGTTCCCCCCAAATCCATACCAGGCTTTTTGTGTCTGATATGGATTTGGAGGGGAACCCCATGCCATAATTAAAAAAAATGGTGTGGGATCCCCCCAGATCCATACCAGACACTAATTCAAGCAAGCAGCCCAGCAGGTCAGGAATAGGAGGGGACGAGCAAGCGCCCCCCCCTCCTAAACCATACCAGGCCACATGCCCTTAACATGGGGGGGTTCTTAGGGACAGGGGGCTCTGTTGATGGGGACAAGGGCCCCTTCCCCCAACCCTGGGCGGTGGTTATGGGGGGCTTACTCATTCACCAAAAAAGTGTCAAAAAGAAAAAAAAAAACAGTTTTTTGACAAATCCCTTATTTAAAAAAAAAAAAAACAATGTCCCCTTATGTAAAAAAATGCCTAAAAGTTTTATTTGTATTTTAGTGCAGACATCTGAAACATTTAGTGAGCCAATCACACAAACAGGAAACAATATTTCTGGGGGTGTTCTGTACACCAACCCTGTACAGATTGCCTCCAGGTTGTCATATTTCATTGTTTTTTTTTTCAAAAAGGAGACCCCCCCCCAGAAAAATTTAGAAGTCAGCAGCTACAAATACTGTAGCTGCTGACTTTTACTATTAGGGTACTTACCTGTCCAGGCAACCAGCAGTGTTTTCAACTGAGCCGGTTTTTGAATCGGCTCTCGGGGGCTGGCGCCGCCATCTTGGCTAAGGGAAACCAACACTGAAGCCTTTACGATTCACAGCCGATTTCCTAATGGACATGCGCAAATCGCACTGGGACGGCTGCGGGGGGAAGGAGGGGGGCCCAACTTCCACCTCACTTTGCCTTGGCGAACTGTGCTGGAAGTGGGAGCGGGTACCTGTCAAAACCAGGTACCAGCTCCCCCCAAAAGGTGCCAAATGTGGCAGCGGACGGGGGTAGGAGGCAGACAAGCGAAACTTCCCCTTTTGGGTGGAGCTCCGCTTTAACAATTAAAAAAATGACACAGCTTCAGATTAAAGTGGAAAAGGTAATTTATAATAACATTAGGCTTTACATACGTGGTTGTACAGGGGCTGTACAGTGTGTCGAGCCTGAGTCCTCCATCAGGACCACCACCAGGTTCCACTGCTACATGAAGCCCTAAAATACAAAATTACTTATGTAGCAATTTTATATTCAATATTATTTATTTGTTTTTAAACGAATGTTGGATTTCCCTTTTAAAGGAAATTCCTGTACAAAATTGTTGCTGTTACAAGCTAGATAGGAGAGATGGTAACATGAGACCTTTTTAAAGGACCCTTTTAAGGGTATACTCCAAGTTTAAGCCTGTTTCATTTTTTTTTTTTTATAATTCTCATTCTAAACTTAGTTGTAGTGATGTTGTGCTATCAATTTCTAAATTGCTGCATTAACCATGGTAGAATTTCTCAATTCCCCAGATTCTGTAAGTCCTTTAGTACTCTTTCATACTGGTGGCTGGAGGGTTTTAAAGACAAGCGGCTGAACCACAGTTTTACTGCCCCCTGGCCATCAGCTGAAATTCTAACATTACAGCCTGACAGGGCTGTACAAATTGCACGGCAACTTTACCTCATGCTGCAGAGTTTGACAGGCTGAAGCATCTGTCAAACTTGTCCATTGAGGTCAGTGGGGAGGCACTGCAACTGCAAGCCAAATTTTTGGTTCACAGTTGTGGCATGGTCCTGAAATGTAAAACTTCAGGAATTTAAAAAAAAGGAAACAAAGGGAAAAAAAAAACAAGTGTCCGGAGGCTGCAGTAGCACCTCCTGAACACCTGCCACCATGGGTCGCATTTTAGATGGTGGTAAGCCCTACGGCTTGTCTGAAAGAGTCTTTAAGCATTGCTTCAGCAACTACCCCAAATGAGTACACACTAACTCAAATTAGGAGACAAATCACAGTATACAAGAGACATGTAGCAAAAGTGTAGGGATATTATAAAGGGTATCATAGACACTCAAATTTGTTACAAATTTGTGTACCTGACAGATACAGACACATGAATATGTCTTAGGAGGTGGCACTGAACATTCAGTCCTTAATGCAGCTCAGCATTACTGGGCACCATCCCTGGCCACTGCATCCGTCACACAGACCATAATGGTCAAGGAGCTTTATACTAGGGGTGGGTGTGTGGAGTCTAATGGGGAACTGAGAGACTAGTTCCCCATCAGGTCCACAGCTATGGAGCCCATTCCCATGCGTTGTCAATTATAACTTAAGGCAGACCTGATGGGGAAGTTATTTTTCAGTTACCCATTGGTGTCCACCTACCCAATATCAGGTCTCCCTCCTGTGTGACTCATCAATTCCTAAATATTGGCATTGCGATGTTTAGGTAATCACTAATAACCTTTTTGATTATATTTAGCTTTCAGTCAAGGAATATCCCAGTTGACAGTTGAATGGGGCTGGGGATAGAGCCCTGTGCAGAAAGCTGCCACATTTATGACCGCTTCCCAACACAGACATGCCCCACTATGATTACTAGCCTCTCTCTGAATGCCTTAGTTACTGCCATTTTCCTAATCGGCAAACTGGTAGTAATTCTATAAAAATCTGCAGCAGCCATAGTGACAGATTCCTAAAGTGACAGTAGTAGGAAATAACAGAATTCTTTAGCATGTATTAGTATTATTACAGAAACTGAAGCAAATGCCTGCCTGAAATAGGTGCAGGTAGATTTGAAGTGGTTGTAAACCCTTACATAAACCCAGTGAAGAGACTAGCCTCAGGTGATACACAGACATAAAACAAATCCTCCTAGATAAGTTGGACCTGTTTATCTGCAGTCTTCTCTTCTTTACATCTGTACAAAGTCCAGAATTTTTAAAGCTGTCTAACAGTTTAGGAAAAAGAGGGTGCCGAGCTGAAGTTACACTCTTCAGAGTTCAGTAAGTAGAGCTATGAGGACTCATTAGAGGAAAGGCACACCCCCCCCCCCCCCCCTTCACACAGCACAAAGGAACAGAGACAAGGCTGTCAATCCGCTGGAGGCCCCTCTTCTGTCACCATTTTTTCTTGGTGTCTGGAAAACTTGTCCAAAGTGATTCAGCAGACAGAAATGACATTTAGTGCTCTTAATTGAGACAAGCACAAACTATAGAAGGCTATGATGTGTTCATATTTCATGTCTGAGATTTACAACCACTTTTTGGGACCTACTGCCAAAAAATTGTCATAAATACTTCATGAAATTCCTGAGCTGGAGTTTACAGAAACCACAGGGGAAGAACCTGGGTGCTGGTAATTAGAATGAAAATAAAATAAAGGCTGAACTGATTTACAAAGGGGACAGGTGGAAAAATCTATAAGCGAGAATAAAAGGGACAAAAATAAATAGAACCTGTGTATTAGTGAAGACTGTCACATATCTTTGCTAAAGTATTACACATTTTCTAGGCTTTTGTGTCTTAACAATATACCTTTTTAACCAGGGAAAAAAGGTCTTTCCCATTGGATGTCTGATAGTTAAAAGATAAGCAAAAATCATCCTAACTTTATAAAGATGAAAGTAAAATTTCTCTAGGTAATCTGATGGTAGACTGCAGTGAGATTGTTTGGCAGTTGCTACAAGAAATGTACTGCTGTGCTGAGTGCTTGTATAACTGAAAAACTCAGTAAGAGGAAACAAAACAATGAAAAACACTATTCTCCTTTCTCTAGCGATGGCAGGATAGTGGCTATTAAGAAAATCCCAAAGAAGACATTTACCCTTTCCAAAACTATACGGAGGGAAGTAAAGCAAATTCGGTAAATGTATGCTGTGTTCCAGTGCTAGAATAGAAATAGTTTAGATGTGTTATGTAATTCTGTGTTTTGTGTGTGCAGATATTTTTTCTTTATGGAACTTTAACATAAAACTGAATGCAGCAACCTCCTAGGTAGGTGCTAGAAGAAAATATAGTTTTTGGGTCTTTCTGCTTATCAGGAAGATTTCCAGGTAAATTTAGATGCTCTCTGCCTACCAGGGAGCAGGGATCCATTGATAGGGTCTACTCATGGTGTTCAGGTGCTGCTCGTGTTGTCTGAATGTTTCACACTGGTCCAAAAGGGGGGCATATTGGACAGTGGGAGGAAACCCAACAAATGAGAGCACAGGCATAGTTACAACACTGGCCATTGGCAGAGGAAAGTCCCTCAGTGCATGCTGGGTGACTGTATATATGCAAGGGCACATGTCCTCAGGGTCTTCGGCTGGGGAGCGGGGCCCCTGAGGGAGGGGGCGGCTGCCCCTCCTTTGTAGAAGCTATCATGCAGCCTTAGGTTGCTAACCTGAGAGCCTGAATCTGAGAATAGCTGCAACCCAGATGTCATGCAGAGCTGACTGGAAGGGAGACAGGCCAGGAAGGATCTGTTTCGGCTACAGTGAGTACAGATCTGTGTCATGGGGCCTGTCCAGTGAGGGCCACCCAGGGCTTTTTTTCAGCGGGAAAGCGGGGGAACGCAGTTCCGGCACCTCCAGCACTGAGTGTATGTAATGGCAAGAAAAGCTGGGGTGTGCTGTCGGGTCTATTGATTGGGGGATCTATTCTAGTTGGAGGGGGTCTATTTTTGCAGGGGGGTCTATTGTTGCTGAGGAGGTCTAATGTTGCTGGTGGGGGACCTATTGTTGCGGAGGGTGGGTCTTATATTGCTGGGGGGGTCAGATGTTGCTGGGAGAAATCTACTGTTGAGGGAGGGATCTATTGTTATTGGCTGACGGAGAGTCTATTGATGCTGGCTGTGGGGAGATCTGTTGTTGCTGCTGATAGCCTATTGTTATTAGAGGGGAAATTTTGTTGCGTATGGTAGATTGTTGGTAGGGGGATCCATTGTTGCTGGTGTGGGGCCCTATTGTTACTGGCTGCAGGGGATCTATTTTACTGCTTTTCTTGCTATCGTTACCAAATTCAATACAAATTACTAAGCACCACAAAATTATATGTGGTTCTGTAGTCTTTAAAAGGGGCAGTACTGGGAGGTGGGTAGGGGGTGGAACCAAGGAATAGGGCTCGGAGGTGGGTAGGGGCGGAGACAAGGGGTGACTCGGAAAGGGGGAGTTCCTGCACCTATTCTCTGAGAAAAAAAGCCCTGGGGCCACCCCTTCAGCTAGTAAAGTCAGTGGACGGGTATTAGTCAAAGGGGGTGCTGGTGAGTGTCCTGAAGATAAACAGTTTCATCAAGTCTGCTGCCAGAGCAAGCAAAGGTCTTATTCTTCCCATACAAGTGTTGTATGGTATAACTGCAAGTCTTTTACCACATGTAACCTGTGAGGCCGAGTGAGTGTTGTCCTCAGTTGTAATTAGTTCCAGTTGGAGTATCCTACTATTCCATTCTCCTATCCAAGTTCCAACGATAAATAATAAAAAACCAAATCCCTGGTTTGATTATTGGAAACGAGCGGATGAGAGTACGGGCGGTTGTGTGAAAACCCTTAGTAACTGGCTGCGAGATAAGAAGGGGAAAAGCCCAGGGAAGTCAAAACACAGCAATCCCTAAGGGGGCAGTGCTACACTGAAGATTTCCATTAAGTTAATAGAAGACCCTTTTATCGGGCTGGAGGAAACAGTCATTACAGCGGGTTTTCGCGCACTAAAAAATGTCTGTGCTACTCAGTGGCTAATCGCAGCTGGGATCTGGCAGAAAGCTATAAACAAAAAAGATGCGCAATACAAAAAGTCTAATATATATCTAACATAACTCTGGCTTTTTTTTATAGTTTAGATTTCATCACCTCTCATCTTTTGTAGGGATCTTGATCATCCTAATCTTTGCAAATTTATTGGTGGTTGTGCTGAGGTTCCAAATGTGGCTATTATCACAGAATATTGCCCTAAAGGAAGTTTGCATGATGTACTTGAGAGTGAAGATGTCCCACTTAACTGGGGTTTCAGGTAATCACTTGTGTGTAATGTGTGTCTATGCTGCCCCCCCCCCTACGTTAAATGACAGATTGTAAGCAAAAAATTTAATTTTTAAGGCCTCATGCACACTGGGTGTCAAAAGCTTTTTAACCTCTTGACATCCGCGCTATAGCCAAATGACAGCCACAGCGTGGACCTGTATTTCCGGGAGGCCGTCATATGACGGTCTCCCCTGTGCACGCGCCCCACGCTCCCCCTGCAGGGGGCGCACACCGTGCGCTGTGATCACCGAGTCACTGAGACTCGGGTGATCACAGATCCGAATAAGGGGCCGGTCCCGGCCCCTTACTATGTGATCAGCTGTCAGCCAATGATAGCTGATCACTTGACGTAAACAAAAGCTCTGCAATCATTTTTTTTTCTCCTCACGCTGACAGCGTGAGGAGAAAAAAAAAGCCGATCACCGGCTTATCTGCAAGGGACATCGGTCCCGAAGAGGAAGAGGCAATTATGCCTCATCTGTGCCCACCAGTACCCCCTGCCAGTGCCACCTGCCTTTGCCACCTGCCAGTGCCCACATTGCCCACCAGTGCCACCTATCAATGCCCATGAGTGCCAACTATCAATGCCCACAAGTGCCAACTATCAATGCCCACCAGTGGTGCCAATCAGTGCCACCTAGCAGTGCTGCCTATCAGTGTAACCGATCAGTGCCCATTATTGCCACCCATCAGTGCCCATCACTGCCACCTATTGGTGCCCATCGGTGCTGCCTCATCAGCGTACATCAATGAAGGAGAAAAATTACCCGATTGCAAAATTTTATAACAAATATATTAAAAAAAAAAAAAAATTAAATTCGGTATTTTTAAATTTTTTTAACAAAAAATAAAAACCACAGAGGTGATCAAATACCACCAAAAGAAAGCTCTATTTGTGGGAAAAAAATGATACAAATTTCATTTTGGTACAGTGTAGCATGACTGCGCAATTATCATTCAAAGTGCATCAGCACTGAAAGCTGAAAATTGGTCTGGACAGGAGGGGGGTTTAATTGCCCAGTAAACAAGTGGTTAAAGGGCGTTTGACATTTTTTTTCTACCTCTCTGTGTGTGTGGCCTGATGATATCTATTTAAGAGACAAAACCTGTACAAGTAGGGGCGAGCGGTTCTCTCGGCTCTCTGAGTCTATACACAGATAGCATCGGCTTTCGCCTTCAGAGTGGCGACCAGCGACAGTTATAATAATTACAGGCAGATGATCCCTGGGTGCCAGGGGGACACTTAACAATGTGTGTAGATTTTTATTATGTCTTGTTGTGTTTTAATAAAGATGATTTTGCGCGATGATATCCCTCTCTGCTTTATACTCATGTTGAGCTCCAACTGGTCTGTGTAAAAAGAAACAGCATTAAGAACACCTAGCCACGCACAGCAGAGCTGTGGAAAGCCTTCTTTTGATCCCTTTTGGCCTAAGCCATAAGAGGTCAACTACATTTGGTGAGTCTAGACCCATTGGGGTTGGGGCACAGCACACATGGAGTAAATTGAAGTGGAATAGCACTGCACTGTTACTTTATGAGCACTGGCATTGATTATTAGAGGATGTGATTGATCTATACATCAATCAAATTTTTCAATGAAAACTTTTCACTTGCTTATCACAATGAAGAGAAGGGAAGGGATCCCGATGCCACACATCCACTCGAGTAGTACGATAGTAGGAAGGACA
The DNA here is from genome assembly GCF_042186555.1 of Aquarana catesbeiana. Classification (NCBI taxonomy): domain Eukaryota; kingdom Metazoa; phylum Chordata; class Amphibia; order Anura; family Ranidae; genus Aquarana; species Aquarana catesbeiana. Next base: position 455,070,971 of record NC_133324.1, on the reverse strand, counting down.
ACATCAGCCTGGGCTCCCGCCAGGCCACGCCCCCGATACATTTTTCTTCGCCCCCCCGGAGCTTAGTCATGGGGGCACTCCCACAGCAGCGGATACATTCACTATCTACATTGCTCCCCGAACCAGCACACGAGCCTGAGCGGCACACTTATCACGATGAACTTTCTTGTTGGAATGTTTAATGAATATTATTTTTATGGAGTCACAGATTGTACTTTAATTTAGGCACTGGCACTTTTAGGCACATTTTACTCGAATGATATTTGTTTCAAACATTTTATTTATTGAATACATTCATTACTTATTTAGGTTCTTTTGTTTTTGGATATATCCATCACATGTAGATGAAAAAAAAGAGTAGCGCACTTAAAGCGGGGTTCCACCCAAATTTTGAACAATATCTGTATGTATTCTCTTCCTTGCCTAGATGCTGACATGCCGTTTAAAAAAATGTAAATCGCCGTAATTACCTTTTATTTTTCTATTCTTCTTTGCACTTCCTGGTTCTCCTCCCGTGGGAGTAGGCGTGTTTCTAGCCTCTCCCAGACTCCTGGGAGCTAGTCTCAGGCTTCCCAGGATGCCACTGAGCATGTGCGGGAACGAGCGGTGAATGCTGGGAGCACAGCATTCACCACATCCAGGAAATAAATGCTTGTGGGCTTCAAATGCCCACAATGAAGATGGAAACCGCCTGCAGTGAATAATATAAGTTATTCTTTCCGACGAAATCTGACACAGGCGGACATATTACACACAATATGTGAGTATGTAATGCTGAGAAGAAAAGTTTGTGAATGAACTAAAAAAAAAAAAAAAACGATAGATAGGTGGACCCCCGCTTTAAATACCATTTGCCGCTCTGTGTTAGTTTGGGTGTCCACGAACTGATAGGAGTTTACAGGCATTTGGAGCAAGGGACGTTCAGAGTCAGAAGAAAAAATTCAGGGCCAGTGCATTCAGGAGAGGAGCGTTTTGCCGCAAAAAAACCCCCATGCATCTAACACGTGTAAACGCGTGTAAACGTGCTTAAGCACTAGGAGCGTTTAGCACCTGAGCATTTATTAATTTCAGTGGTCAGAATGAATTAATTTTCTAGCCAATTAAATTAATAAACATCAAAATGTTTGCCACGCATGAATGCGTCTAAACACTTTAAAAAAAAAAAAAAAAAGTGGCTTTAGACACGTTTTTAATTCTGCTTTTTCCTGCCATGATAAAGGCATTTAGAGTTGCAGTGTGAACAAGGCTTAAAGAAGTACGTCTTACTGCTCTGAAACTTTCTATGCGGGTTTAAGACATTCCAAACTATGATATGTAGCGAGCTAAGAACACTGAATGTCTGTAGTATGTCCTGTTCTTCTTTGCCTCTGTCGCTCCACTCTCAACCGTATCCATCCCACTGGATATGACACCATGCGATTAAAATACCAACTGGTTTCATAAGATAAATACAGGCAGTCTCTGAGTTACGATCACAATAGGGACTGTAGGTTTGTTCGTAAGTCGAAGTTGTTCGTAAGTCACAACACTGTATTTGTAAGTGTAACTTGCGGTCGGAACACTGCATTCGTAAGTGTAATGTCCGCCTGTGCATGGATGTGGGATGTTCCGGGCGCTTGTTATGTTATCTGGGGCTCTTCTGTCCATGCAGTACATGTAGTACTGCAGTATGGGATGTGTCCGGAGGTATCCAGGACCAGCGTGGCGCACAAGTGGCCGGCATTTGAGGCCGTTCGTAAGTAGGAGTCATTTGTAACTCGGGTGTTCGTAACTCGGGGACTGCCTGTACTGCCGGCAGTTAGTCGTCTTCTCTAAAAACTCATTCAAATCAAATCTAAAAACTTTTTTCTTTCACGTAATTGTGCCTCTTTTCCTCTGTTTTACCCTGTGTATTTTTTGTATTTCTGTTTCTCTTGGGTTTGTAAAGCGCTTTGGGAAACTTCCTTTAAAGGCCCCTATATAAAATAAAGCGTATTTTTATTTATTTTTTATTTGACCATAAACAAATGATGTCCTCGGTCAGAAGTGGAATGCCAGGGTTATGGCTGCAGCAATATGCCATAACCCCCGTATTTTTTTTTTCATCCAGCAACTCTCTAACTGATAAAAGTGGTCCGAGTGGCGGATTCGCCGCTGGATCACTTTTAGAAACTGCAGGAGGGGTCGCCAACTTTCTGATGGTTCTCTGACTTACCTGGATGATGGGTAGAATCGATCCTGCGGTTGCGGTGGTAACAGAAATGAGTGCAGGAAAGATGACCTCTGCTCATCTCTGTGGTCTAGGAGGACCGGAGTGACATCACTTCCGGTTCCGGCCCATTGTAAACAAGGCAATTTTTTTTTTTTTTAAAGCATTCAATCAATGTTTTTTTTTATCTAATGCTTTATATTGTAGAGGAGAAATTTGGGGTCTTATTGACCCCAGATCTCTCCATAAAGAGGACATGTCACTGCTTATGTCTATCACAAGGGATGTTTACATTCCTTGTGATAGGAATAAAAGTGATAAAAAAAAAAAACTCTGATAAAATAAATAACTAAAAAAAAATGAAAGCGCTAAAGGACTAGATCTCTTCTGTAACTTTAAACTGGTAACCAGTAGACATTTTTAAAGTGTCATCTTTTGAGATTTTTAAGTACTGTAGTTTAGCACCATTCTACGAGCGTGCGCAATTTTAAACCATGACATGTTGGGTATCTATTTACTCGGTATAACATAATCTTTCATATTTTACAAAAAAGTGGGTTATACATTGTGTTTTTTTTTTTTCAAAACAGCGTTGGAAAAATACTGTGTGACATATAAAATTGCAATGACAGCTATTTTATTCTCTAGGGCCTCTGTTAAAAAAAATATAAAATGTTTGGGGGTTCTAAGTAATTTTCAAGCAAAAAAACACTGATTTTTACCTATATGAGAGACGTGTCAGAATTGGGCCAGTAAGCAAGTGGTTAAAGCAGTATTAAACTGAAAAGTACGCATTTATTATATTACATCTTACCAATTCTTAGATGTGGTGGCCACATTTGTTTTTCAAAAGAACAAGCTGTTCTGCAGATGTAGTAGTTAAGAGTGTTGAGGCAAACCATTTAACACTGAAAGGGGTACTTACAATTATCAGGATTTATTTAATTATGTAAAACCTTTAACCCAAAAGAAAAAAAAAAAAACTGTTGTAACTGCTTATAAGTGTTATCTGGAGTTTGATTTGAATTTGTTTAGTGCATCTAAATCTGCTAGTACATCTTACAGATTGACAATGCTGCTGTGCAAAGGTGTCTCTGTTGCTTCTATATGCAAGATTTATGAAATCCAGCTGTTCTGTCATATTTGCTAAATGTTTTGACAAGCTTATTGTATATATGCTTGCCTACAGATCACATAATAAAAATTCTTTGGATCAAAATGAACAAAGTGCATCACCTACTGATTTAATTATTTTTTTGAGGAATCCAATAATGAGACCATTAACATGCCAGTTCTCAGATCCTTCTGAAGGGGGTACTGGGTTCTCTATTAATTTTACATTGTGGAGAATGCAGCAAAGTAGTGTGAGACTCTGGTAGAGAAAGAGGCAAATACAGGAACTCAATGTATAATGAAAAGTTTAGATTTGGGTGGATTGATCCTTTAGGACCAAAAAGTTCATATTGAATGTTAGTCTTCAAATGGCAAATTTGTTTCAAGCTGGTTTCCATGCCCATAGGTTATACTATTATATCTAGTGTGTACTATATAGTATATTGTAATACAATAGTTATCCGAGGTAACTAAAATTATTTTAATTAACATTACTTTTTATGTTACTTATACCTAACACAAACTTTTGCAGGTCTCATCAAAATTTCTAAGTTATGAGCTGTATCAAATGAAATCAAGCAAAATGGCAGCCCCCTGTGGCCTCCCTTCAGCAGGCTTGCTAATTGTAGCAGAAAATTGCAACGGTGCAAAATAAGAAAACAATATCAAGTGATGGCAGGAAGCAAAAACTGTTAAAATACAATGTGGCTTTTTCGTGTTCATAATATCGCTTTTATTGTAATGTAGGTTTAGCAAAATACTGTAATAAATGAGTTGCATGTGAATATCTGCCTGGTAAATTAAAAAAATAAGAAGAAAATACTAAAGCAAGGTGAGCAAAAGAAGTAATACATCAAGACATACTTGTCCTTGCACTTTGTGTTGACACATCACCCCACTGTCTCTACAGAGAGCCTGCAGTTGCTTACTTAGGGATCCATTAATGACCTGTGCTTCAAAGGGAGCCATACAGTAATGCTTTGCATAGCAAAAGGTGTGCAAATCTTTACAGCTATATATTGTTAACTTTTTTTGCTTGTATATTTGTGTGGGTGAGGTTATACATGAAAATATATATATATATATATATATATATATATATATATATGTATATATATATATATATATATATATATATATATATATATGTATGTGTGTGTGTATGTGTGTGTATATATATGTGTATATATATATATATATATATATATATATATATATATATATACACACATGCATACATATAATGGATAAAAAGTAAGTTGCGCTCTTAAGTGACATATTAACCAAATAAGTGAACACAAAACAAAAAGAATGAAAAATAAAAAGTGATTGAAAATGTTAAGAAAGTCACAAACAGTGAAGCATGTGCCTTATGTAGAGTCCTCTAATATCTATTGAAGATTCTGATGGTTCCTTCAATGAAGGACGAACCAGCAGTCACAGGTTCAGTGAAAATCTTGTGACTTTATAATGTGAACACAGTGAATCCACCACCATGCAAAGTGCAAGTTTACCAGCTGCACAAGTTTAAGCACTTGCGGCTAATACCCAGCCAGGTCCTTTTTCTCCAAAGACTGCAGATGTTTGGTCTGGTCAGATGACATAGTAAGCCGTTTTAGTCAGGAACATAATTGGTGGTACAGCTTATGGACCCATACACGGTTCAAGTAGCGATGAGGTGATGGCAGCTCAAAAAGAAAGAGCAGGGAAATTCGCCATAGGTAAAACCAGATGGTTATTTATTTAAAAAATGTGTTGCTTACAAAGCGTATACAGATTCAGTAAAAAGTTCCAATAAAAACATGCGGCCGGCAACAATACAAACGTCCGTGCCAGCGGGACGTATAATGCGGTGGCGTCAGCACGTTGCTCCTCCCGATGCGTTTCGTCACTAATCTGACATTGTCCTGGGCGATGCTTACATACACCTTCTTTGTATTTAATGCCTCAAGGTGATCACTTCTGTTTTATTGGTGATGGTGAATATTATGCTTATTCTTACATGTTGAACTACATAACATGGAAAGTATTTTCTGCTGTGTTCAGGTTTTCGTTTGCTAATGACATAGCTAATGGAATGGCATATCTACATCAGCATAAAATGTTTCATTCTCGGCTTAAATCCACAAACTGTGTCATTGATGATCGATGGGTTTGTAAAATTACAGGTGAGTAAAGTGTTTTGCTTTTGTTTTTATTTAGAAAGAATAAAATAAGTAAGCAATCACTTGTATTGCATGAAGACTTGTTTTTTGTTTTAATTTGCTAAATGTTGGGTAGTTCTTGGACTCATTGCCTGTATTAAGATATTTTCAAGCAGAGTATGGAAATTGGCAGAGAGTTGGTGTCATTAGCATTTAGCATGGGCCCTCTAAGGCTAAAGGTACCTACAGACATAAGATAAACTTCTCCCAAGCCAGCTGGTTATGGTGACCGCCATTTCTAGCACTAATACTTGTTCAATGCGCAAACAGTTTATCAAAAATACTGAGTTGTCATCAGTACAGGAATAGAGTTGTTCTTGTGACAACTGTCTAAGAGAAGATTACTTTCATTTTAGAGAGATTTCCTCTCACTTCCAGTTATGTCTACAGTATAGGAATGGAAGTGAAGTCTCCCAAATGGCAAACTCCCTTACTATATTAAATAAAAATAGGAATTTGGGACTAGGTATTCTTTAACTAGTGGGTATGCCTAATGAAGTGGTGACGGAGTATATATTAGTCCTCAGGTATAATGGTAGTTTAAAAAATTCTGTGACTGACTGAAAAACTCTGAAGAGCTTGGAATTTGTATGCTATCATTTGGGCTCCTGTATGACAGTCTAAAAAAGTCCAAAATCAAGTTATTATGTGACATACAAGACTCATTAATTAAAGCTTTCTTCATTTATGACTCACGTGCTTCCTTCCTAAAGCCTAGTACACACGGACCAAATGTCGACAAAATCGACCGGTTCAACAGAAATTGGCTGACATTCGGCCCGTGTGCACTGCAGCTGGTGTGACAGAAGCCGGCCACTTGGCCGGCTTCTGTCAATGGGGCATGACTGAAAAAAGGTCTGCAGATCGGATCCTGATCAGCGCTCTCAGCCAATGGCTGAGAGAACTGACCAGAGTGTTCTGGCAGAGGGCCGCCCCCCCTGTCAGAACACAATAGCACAGCAGGGGAGATCTCTGTACTAACGGTGGATAGTTAGTACAGCGGCTTCTCCTGAGCTGTCAGGTTTTTTTTCATTCATCCCTGCTGGGTTGAATGAAAAAAAAAACGACTAGTGTTTACTAGGCTTTAACAGATGTGCAGTCTACTGTGGGGGAGTTTCAGCAAAACTGGCAATGTTGGCAATCTAGAAAGCAGTGGGCAGGAAGTATGGACAGGTGCTGATTAAAAACCTGCAGGCTTGTGAATCAGCAGTGACAATGCTGATAGCCACACCCACTGCAACATTTTTTTCAGCCCACTGTAGTGAAAAGAGGCACAGCCTGCATGAGAGTGACAGCTCTGCTCTGAATTCTGGAGCAGTGCAGCATTGTTGCCCCATTATCACAGGAAGTTGGATTAGGTGGACTTAAAGTGTTACTAAACCCAGGACCCTGCATTCACTATATCTAGTCTCCTAAAGTATACAGAACATGGAAATCATTTTAGTAAATAAATATAAACTGCTAAATACCCTTTCTCATCAGCAGTATATAGCAGTCTTGTGAGTTCTATCAGTGCCTGGTTAAAGCTTGTAGGAGGAGTTTTCATACTGCACTGGCTGTCCTCTCAGGATGCAGGACCCCCGACCCCCTGTCTGGACAGTGCTGATTGGCCCTGTGCTGATCGCATGCACTCTCCCAAGAACAAAAAAAACTCTCTAGCAATACACACCAAACTGAGCATGTGCAGGCTGACTCCAGTAACTGTCTTATCCAGACATGTTTTGGAGACAATGTAAGAAGGGGAGGATCTGTTCAGGATCAAACAGCCTTTTTACGCAATGCAGAGGAGTGACCCCTTAGGCTCCACAGTGAGTATAACAAGCATGCTTTACTGCATATACAGACTGATTTTACTGTTGTGGGTTTAGTAACACTTTAAAGAAAATTCCAAGTAGATACATTTATAATTAGGTGCTGCAGCACATTTAAAAAAAAAATATTACTGGTTAGTTACCAAATTCTGGCATCACAAATTCTGAATTCACTCAGTTAATATGTTATTATTGTTCTTTGCATTCTTTTAGATTATGGTTTGGACAATTTCCGCAAAGCAGTTTCTGCAGGTGAATATGATACATACCAAAACACTCCAGGTCAAGCATACATACCACTGGAAGTTCAGTCAGTGTCCAGCCAGGGGAAATCTGCAGAAGCTGATATAAATAGGTATTAAAAATATGTTTAAATGTGCAAGCATTCGGTACATCTTTGTCTAGAGAGCACGCTTTCATGACACCAATGAAGGGGCACAATTCCTCCCAATGACAGGGCACAAATCTTCCCAGTGACACAAACAATGGGGCATGATTCTTCCCACCCAATGATACCAATGATGGGGCACAATATCTTTCACTGACACCAAAAACAGGGCATTGTTTACTCTCACTGATGATGGCAGGACTCTACTTCCAATGGCCACAGCGTCTGAAGGACAGTAAACTGGCCCTTTGTTTAGAAAGTTTGGAGACCCTTGGACTAGAAGACAAGAAATCTCTTCAATATCAATACTGATGACTGATCTACCATTCTATGGCTGATCTAAGGGCAAGGTGTTGCACCCAGGCACTGCTTGTCAGCCTTACTGAGTTGAATATTTAATTTTATATACTATTGTGTAGGTTTACCATCCTTGTTTATGCAACGTAAACAACACATATGGGATTTACATGTCAGTGAAACATTCTTCAACATTTAACCTGGTCTTGGGCTGCACACATACACACATTTAGTAGTATGATGTGGCAAGAATATGTAGCTTTGTGGTTAATAAAAATAAAATGATGTATTATTTAATTATAATTATGTACAATAATTAATTAAAAGATATGTAATTCAATTACAATAATTAATAATTGTGAGGTTTGCTTTTAAAAAACAGTCTACAATTTTTGTTACATTAATGCTTAGTAAGAATGCACAGTTTACAGTTTATTTTGTGAATAACTGTCCTGGACAATAAATTGTGCTTTTCAGCTACGCCGTTATTTTACTGGAGATAGCGATCAGAAATGACCCCGCATCGGTAAGTTATTTATTCCTTTTATATTCACAAATTCAAAGTTTTATTTGCTTTTATGTTTAGTCAAACACAAGAAAAATAATATTTCTTAACTGCACAGTACAGGATACAGGAATTTAACCATCGCTGGGTTTTATGCAGCTGTGATTGGGTAATTGGACACTGGCAAAAAAAGATGCAAGAACATTCCCTATATAGCTCCTCCCACTCTCAGCAAGCCTCAGTTTTGTACTGAGCCTTGGGGGACTGTACCCAAATGCTGCCTGGAATAAGATACCGGGCCAGTCTGTAACATCACTTTGGACACTGGACATCTGCCGTGGAAGGTTTGGGCTGAGTGCCTTTCCCTGGTCCCAAGCCTGCTTTTGCTCTGATTTTCCTGGTGGCTTGTAGCACAGCATGGAGCAAAAGCACAAGCTGTCAGGCTTCTGTGTTGCAGGACGGTTGTATGGGTCCACCATTGTGCTTGTGCATGCTCAGTCTTGCATACACCATTTTTCTATCTCTTGCTCACACAGTACAGCACAGCGATCCTTTGACACTTCCTGTGCCCCAACTGCCTACAGTGCCTGAAGCAAAGGGCTTCACCCTTCCCTCCCCACATTAGTGATGGTTTTGAGTACCTCTTTGGAGACATTTAGCATTGCAAATCATAGTCACAAAAAGCAGGGAGTCAAGGGTCTTGTGAGCTCAGACTTAGCTAACTGCTTGGGGGGAGGGTGAGAGCTTGTCTCCCAAGCACTCATGTCTCCTCAGTTCTGAACACTGCCTCCATTGGGAACACACACCTCCTCCTATCTATCTAAAGAGGAATTCTCAGTCACCATGTCTGACTTAAGGTAGAATCTCAACCTTATATCAGGCCATAGATTGCAGGGGGCAGAAAAGAGCAATTCAGCCTCTCCTTCAAGGTGGCTGTCACAGATGCAGCTCTACCTGATGATGAGGTTGATAAGGAAGATCCACCCTCTGGTTCTAAGGAAATTGGATCAGGATGGGATGCTTGCTGCTGAGATATTTTTATAGTCATCATCTAAGATAAAGATGTCATTGCTACTCTTATTTATGTGTGCACTCAAGTCTGGCATTAGAGTAGGCTGAGTCTGCCTGCCCTAAGGCTCCTGCCTAAAATCTGCAAAGATCTTCCCAGTTCACTTGCTCTTAGAGCCTGACTTGTTGGTGACTGGCCTCATACTGAAAGGCTTTTTTTTAGAAATGCCCCATCAAGGAGGGTTTCATTAAGAAATGGATAAAAATGGATAGTGCTTGACCCAGCCATTTCTTGCCTTGATAAAACCTTGATGGCTCTTGTGGAAGATATTATTTACATTTACTGCATACAATTTGCCTGTAACCTTTACTGCATACAATTAACCAGATATCCAAGATTAGCCTTCTCTGGCTCAAATGCTGGTTGATAGACCTCCCAAACATAAGATGTGTCTCAAAAAATGCCTTTCAATGCCTATTTTGTACCCCTATGGACACATACAGTACATCAAGGAAATTACTAGGGGTAAGAGTTTTCTCTTGCCAAAGAAAAGAAAGCTCCTGCTTCAGCCTGTAGGCCTTTGGCTCCTGAGTTTAGGAAGAATTATTTTTCCTCCTCAAGCCACAAGCTTTAATTCTAAAAATGGGGGAAACACTTCTGTTGGAAGACATGAACTTCAAAGTCCAAATCCGCCAAGTCTGGGAACAAGCTCCCTTGCCATTGAAGATGTGTCAGAGACTTTTGGGTCCAGAGCATGACATCCAGGGTCTACAAACTATATATAACGATTTATATAACTATATATAAAGACTTCAGGGTTTATCTTTGAAACTATTGTAAAGCGCTGCGTAAACTGTTGGCGCTATATAAATCCTGTATAATAATAACCCATGCACTGTCCCCAAGGCAAGTGGAGGCACTCATCCCATTCTGGATCTTAAGACTTCCAACTTGTTCCTGTGGATCCAAAAATTCTTAATGAAATCTGCCGAGTGTCATTGCATTCCTTTCTACTGTTCTTCTGGCCTCTGTGGACATCAGGGTTGCTTACCCCATCCCCATCTTTCCACCTCATCAACACTATTTGCAATTTACTGTGGGCATACAGCATTACCAGGTTGTTGCCCTTCCTTTTGACCTGTCCACCACACCACAGATCTTCACAAAGGTGCTTAGCTCTGCTTTCCGGTTGGAATATCCACATTTGAAGATATCTAGATGATCACCTGTTAAAAGACTGGTCTTCCACAACCTGCTATCTAATGTCCACTGGACAGTGAAGACTGAATGCAGAATATCAGAATAAACATGCACTGGTCACATACTTAAAAAGCCATCCTTGGACCCTACCAATCTTAACAACCTACGCCCTATCTCCTTGCTCCCCTTTTCCTCGAAACTACTTTAGCGCCTGGTCTAAACCAACTGAGTGACCACCTCATTAAAAGCAACCTTTTTGATCCCCTTCAATCTGGATTTGCTCTCAACACTCCACAGAAACTGCTCTCAGTACGGGGGACTTGGTCATAGAAGGAAACTCAACTTCCCATCAACATTCTAGAATCCAGGTAATTTCAGTTGTCCCTTCAATGCTGCACCTCTCAGCTGTGAGGATACTTGACCAGAATCCAGTTCCTTGGCAGTGGCCTACATCAACCATCAGGAGGCACCAGAAATCAGGGCAAGAAGTGGATGGATGCATAAAAATTATTGCGGCGCTGAAAAGTTCAAAAATGAAATTGAAGAGTGGGAGGAATCCAATCACCAAATATATTGTGCAGATGTAGAAAGAGTCACTCGTCACCACGTGGTAATGTAGTCTGCTTACCAGAAGGTGTTAAGGATTAGGCATAGATGATAAATTCTCAATAGCATCCAGCAAATCCAGCCCACTGGAACCCCTCATCAGACCACAACATCCGTGGGATTTCCTTCACATATAAACATCTCCCAATGGTCACTTCAGAATTAGGCATTCAGGCATGTAGTCATCATATATCCGAGAAAAGAAAATGAAGGACCCATAGTGAAGCCCATAATGATAGATAAAAAAACTTTTATTGTAGTAACTTACAGTTGAAGCTTAAAACAGCATGCATCAATGATAGGAACAAACGGCTGCAGCAATCAGCGTACGGATGTCAGCCTGCCTGACATGTTTCATCGTAACAGATGTCTTCAGAGGCATGGAGTGGATGGAACTTCTGGTTCTGGCCTTGTCTGCCATCCATATTGCACGCAAGAACAATTTGCAAGTTGATTTTATCAGTGTCTGGATCCTGGGGACTGGTCTCTCCACCCAGGGATGTTCCAAGTACTTTGTCAAAACTTGGGGATGCAAGAAGTGGATCTTCTGACACCCAGATCCAGCAACAATTTGAACAGATTTTTCATTAGGCCGAGGGACTCTCAGGCAGTAGATTCTCTGGTGACCTAGTGGAATCAGTTCAACCTGGTCTTCTGATTGATTCTGATCGAGATTGAGGGCATTCTGGTGATCCTTATTGCACCAAAATGGACCAGGAGAATATGGTATTTGGACATACTCAGACTCCTGGCAGACTTTATGTGGGCCCTTCTGGATTATCCGCACCCTCTGTCCCACCATCATGCTTTTTGGTCACTGGCTTTACTGGCATGGTTGGTGAAATCCAAGTTCTGAGGGATAGGGGCCTATCAGATTCAATCATCCCTACACTTCAAAAAGCTAGGAAGTTGACTTCTTGCAAAGTCTACCACTACACGGGAAGGCCTATTTTGCGTGTTGCAAGGCTAGGAAAATCCATCCTAGTAAGTACTTTGTGGGATGCATTCTGGCTTTTCTCCAGTCTGGCCTGGACCAGCATCTAGCCCAGAATACCATCATGGGGTAAATCTTAGCCCATTCAGTTTAAGAGACTGCTGCCCTCTCATTCCTCATTAAAGACTTTTGTGCAACAAGTTGCACATTGTTCCTCCTGTGCATTTCCCTGTGACATTGTAACATTTTAACCTGTGAATTTATTTACTAAATGTTGCCAGTGTTGCCAGCTGTCATTTTTACTGGCTGCCAGTAAATGTCAGTGACAGGTAAAGGTTGTCAGTAAAAAGTACAGCTGTGACGCTCCCTGTGTTCTTATGGCCTCAGTGGGAGATGGGTCTGGCAAAGGCGGTGCCTGAGCGTTTCGCGTGATGTCATGGTGCAAGGGAGCCGAGCAGAGCATCTGGAGCCTTGTGTGCGTTTCTGCGGGGGGGGGGAACAAGGCAAGCTGGGAGTGGGACTGTCAGTGCTGTTTGGACTAGAGTGGACTGAAGGGACCACCTGGCATGGAGAGAGACTGTCACTCAGGAGGGGACGTGTTGTGTCAGTGAGGTGTCATCATCATCTGTGCTGCTGCACACTGCTGTCAGTTTTGTGTCACTGTGAGAGTCAATTTTATGTGTGTGCCTGCCCTTTCTAATTTCTTCCCCTCCCGAGTCCTGTCCCTGAGTTACTTACTATATTGAAAATAAAATAGGAAGTATGTTTTTTGCCTTAATATCCACCTTAAATCACATTGCTAGTTGCGTATTGTACTTGTTTGTAGCCTAAATACTGAAATTTGCACTTAGAACTGTAATTTTGTAACTTTTGGAAATGCCAGTAAAAACTTGGCTGTATTTGGCTAAATTTTGGGTGTGGTTTCAGTAAATTTCAATCTGAATAACACTGAATGTCGCCAAGGCATGTATCCCAAGTATTTGGAAACAATCTACCCCTCCGACACTTTGACAGTGGTTTGCCAGGGTGAATGATGTTCAGACCATGGAAGATTTTACCGCTGCAGATACAGTAAGTCTGCAGGTCAGACTAAGAAATGGTATTACTGGGAAGAATTCAAATGCTCCTCCAATTATACACAATATATTAGGATATCCCCCCCCCCCTTTTTATTTCTTGTTTTTTTTTTTCTTTTTCTTGTCCTGTTCGATAACATTGCAAGGAAATTTCTCCTCACTGTCCTGATGTGGTACGCAATACAAGTCTACCTCTCAACTACTCGATTCCCTTTTCTTTCTTCCTGCAGGTTCCTGTAGGGGGCTCAATGCTTCTCGCTTCACCATTGCTGGGTGGAATAGGAAAGTCATCATTTGAACCTATAGTCTAAAGGAATAGAATTTCTCTGTTCCCTGTAAAGGCACACTCTACCAAATACAATAGGGGGTTGTTTATTTATTTTTTGTTTTTTTAGCAGCATTTGCTCAGATTTGCCACCTGACTTCTGTTTGAAAAGTTTTACAATGTGAATGTTCAGGCTTCATCTGATGCAAGTTTTAGGTGCAAGGTGCTTCAGGTTGCTCTCTGTGTTCTATTGAGCTCTTCCTTTTCTGTGGGCCTGTTGGCATTTTTTTTTTGTATTGCCCACCCTCAGTTGGACTGCCATAGTTAAGACTAAAGTAAGTGTTCTGTACGCTACAGTTAAGGAAATAGGAATTTGATTTGTAAAATTTAAAAGAATAGCAGTTAAATATAAATTTTCCAAACCTATTTATATACTTAGACTACATAGAGAAATTGTTAGCCAGGCAAAAGAAATACAGGTCTATTACATAAATAAGTCCATAAAGTATTTATTAGAGAAACAAAATTAAAAATTTCACAAAAATATAAATCTAAAAGTCAAATAGTACAAATTTAAATATGGCATGAGCTAATTTCTCCACACCCATGCCTTCTATAGAATGTACTGTAATTAAACTTACAGTGCCTTGAAAAAGTGTTCATACCCCTTGAAATTTTTCACATTTTGTCATATTACAACCAAAAACGTAAACGTATTTTATTGGAATTTTATGTGATAGACCACCACAAAGTGGCACATAGTTGTGAAGTGGAAGGAAAATGATAAATGGTTTTAAAACATTTTTACTAATAAATATGTAAAAAGTGTGGAGTGCATTTGTATTCAGCCCCCCTGAGTCAATACTTTGTGGAAATACCTTTCGTTGCAATTACAGCTGCAAGTCTTTTTGGGGATGTCTCTACCAGCTTTGTACATCTAGAGAATGACATTTTTGCCCATTCTTCTTTGGAAAATAGCTCAAGCTCTCTCAGATTGGATGGAGAGTGTCTGTGAACAGCAATTTTCAAGTCTTCTCACAGATTCTCAATCGGTTTTAGATCTTGACTTTGACTGGACCATTCTAATACATGAATATGCTTTAATATAAACCATTCCATTGTAGCTTTGACTGTATGTTTAGGGTCATTGTCCTGCAGACTTTAACAGGTTTTCTTCTAAGATTGCCATTATTTGTACATTATTTGGCGCCTTCCATCTTTCCATCAACTATGAGCGGCTTCCCTGTAACTGCTGAAAAAAAAGCATTCCCACAACATGATGCTGCCACCACCATGTTTCATGGATGGTGTGTTCAGGGTAATGTGCAATGTTAGTTTTCCACCACACATAGCGTTTTGCTTTTGGGGCAAAAAGTTACATTTTGGTCTCATCTGACCAGAGCACCTTCTTCCACATACTGCGTCCCCCACATGGCTTCTCGCAAACTGCAAACTGAACTTCTTATGGCTTTCTTTGAACAATGACTTTCTTCTTGCCACTCCTCCATAAAGGCAAGATTTGGGGAGTGCACAACTATAAGTTGTCCTGTGAACAGATTCTCTCACCTGAGCTGTGGATCTCTGCAGCTCCTCCAGAGTTACCATGGGCCTCTTGGATGCTTCTCTGATTATTGCTCTCCTTGCCTGGCCTGTCAGTTTAGGTGGACGGCCATGATTTGATAGGTTTGCCATTGTGCCATACTCTTTAAATTTTCGAATGATGGATTGAACAGTGCTTCTTGAGATGTTCAAAGCTTGGGATATTTTTTTATAACCTAACCCTGCTTTAGCCTGGGTTCACACCAATTCGCAAAGCAAGAGATTGTGACCGGCTCTCTATGGACATCTCCGCAGCGGCTCCGGTCTGAATTGCACAGGCGTCCTGTACGTCTTTTGGTCCATTTCAGGTCCGAATTCAGCAAAAAATTTTGAAATCGGACCTGAAACGGTGAATGGGGACACACCGGACTCCTGCTGTGAGCTGGAGCATGCTGGGTGTGAATCCAGCGTTAAATTTCTCCACAACTGCTGCTTTGTCTTCATGATACTGTTTGGTCACTAAGGTTCTCTAATAAACCTATAAGGGCTTCACGGAACAGCTGTATTTATACGAGATTAAATTACACACAGGTGGACTCTATTTACTAATTAGGTGACTTCTGAAGGCAATTGGTTCCACTAGATTAGGGGTATCAGAGTAAAGGGGGCTGATTACAAATGCACGCCATACTTTTCAGATATTTATTTGTAAAACAAATTTGAAAACTATTTATTATTTTCCTTTCACTTTATGTTGGTCTATCACATAAAATCCCAATAAAACACATTTACGTTTTTGGTTGTAACTTGACAAAAATTTCAAGGGGTATTAATACTTTTTCAAGGCACTGTAACTTTTGTTGGCAGGGGGTAATATTGCTCTAAATACACTAAATTGTTCAGGGCTGGAAAAAAACACAAGGACTAAAACTTTGATGCCCTCCTTGTGGAATTGTTTATCCTGAAAAACCACAGGTGCGCTTTAACTAAAAGGGAGGACCTTAAAACAATTTCCACTTTAGGGCCTCATGCACACTGGACATTTTTAACATGGCTGTTAGGGGCATCTGGCATCTTTCTTTGTCCCTCTAAATGCCCCTGCATGTTAGCCCATGTGTCTATGCACACATAGGCATTTAGAGAGTTTAGGAGTTTAGAAGCAGAAAAAAAAACACTGCCAGGAGCAGCGGGATTTTGGCAAAAGAAATGCTTGACGCATGTTAACACATCTAGATGTGCGTTAACACTAGGTGCGATTAGACCTTGAGCCTTAATTAATTTCTGTGGCCAGAATACGTTATTATTCTGGCCACTGGAATGAATTAATGTCCAAGCACTTGACACGCCAAAACGCCTTACCTGCATTTACAAACATCAAGCGTTTTTTTCTAGTCAAGACACCTCTGCCAGGAGCAAAGGACAAAAACATCCAATGCGCATTAGGTCTAAAGGATGGAAAGCGTACACACAACTTGAGCCAGGGAATAATCTACTATGTGTTAGAAATGAAAGAGAATAACTGTGGTATCTGTATGGAAGGTTGCATAATAAAGATCAGTAAGCTGAGACTGGATGAGGACACTCAATAGAGCAAGGGAAATACAAAGATTAACAGAGCTAGCAACACAAATATTAATAATTTTAATTATTTGTCATGACATATGGTCTCCAGGAAGCATTTGAAGCGGCAGGATTAAGAGGATTTAATGAGATGCTTAGGTAACATTCAGGATGCACAGATGAAACCGCATATACATAATGCGTAATCATGATCACTCAGCGTTCAGAAGAGGATAAACTATTGACAAGCTTTCAGGGAAAATAAAGCATATCACAATGGACCACACAGAAGGCTTATAGTATTTTATAGTTTTTTCCCTGGGGATTCCAGTCTTCGGAATTGAATTGGAATTTGTTCACTTTTGTTTATTGGCTCATAAATAAAATGTTTGAATTTTTTTTTAATTGCTCACTTCTGTCTTTATTGCTTAGAAAGGAGACACAAATTCAGCAGAGTACTGCTGCCTTCCATTACCAGAGTTAATAAAGGTCAAATCAGATAATGCCTGTCCATGCCCATCAGAATATGTGGAGGTGAGTCACTGCAACACTAAGCAAAAGAAGTAACTTTTGCATGGTCATGTATGCATTTCTATTTTTGGCTGCTATTTAAAGAAGATATAAAAGCCACCATTAAACCAGTTAAGGATTAAGTAAAGTGAATCTATGAATTCACTTTTACACAAGCCTTTCTTCATTTCTGCATTCTGTATTTCATAAGCATTTTGGAGAAATACATCTTCAGACTTTGCAACAGATGCACACAAATCTAGTCATTTACAGCTTGTTAAGAATAAGTTATTGTACATAGTTTGGGCACAGGTACAATTTAAGCATAAAAAACGTGTTATACAAAGGAAGCATAAGTATTGGAAACTGTCTCCTGAAATCATGTGCTGAGCTGCTGTATAAAAAAAATCTGTATACCTAAACTGGCCATAGACGGTGCGAATCACAGCTGGTTCAGCAGGCACCAGTTGAGATTCAAACCATGCATGGGCAGGATGATTGTTCCCAAGTTGATCGATCAACTTGGCTAGAAATAATAAAATCAGAAGTGCTTAAACAAAAACATATGCAAAAATGGCTATACAAGTGCTCAAAAAAAATCCTGAAAGAATGACCAAAGACGCTGTTCCGTTTTAAAAACAAGAACAGTTAATTCAAATCAGTTTTACAAAAATGTGAAATTACAGGCCTCGATAAAGCAAACAAAAGACTGCTGTTATCCATTGAGAAGCACTTGTGCTGTGTCTAATACCTAGATCACTTTATGCCAGTGTATTAAGTTAATCCAAGGTGACCTGTCTCAGTGATATCGCAGCAGAGGCTTTTCACTACACATGAAAACTGCAATGTATCTATGTGCTACTGCGACTGAACCAGATCTGACATGAAAAATACCCTGGATTTCCACTTTCTCTAATTTCTACTGCAGCTGATCAGGAGGTGTAGAAGCCAAAACCTTGCACAAAGGCCTACATTTGAGCAAATAAAGAAACTGCTCTATAAGATGAATCCGAACAAAGTCAGTCCCGTGGATATGATGATGACACTGGTAAGTATGTATTTCAATATCATATTTCATCATATATCATATACTTTGTTACAGAGCTAAACAAGAGCTCCCGTGTTAAAAAAAAAAAACTTTATATACAGAGCTAAGCCATATTTCTATTCTGTAACTTTAGAAAACATATATTTAACAGATTATGTTTATCAAATGCCTGTAATAACTGTTATGCATGTCTAGTATATGTCTAGTACAGTAGAAATGTTGTTCTTATTTCTGCATGATCATAGGTGTGCACAGCCTATTGCATTTGGGTGTGCACTTCAGAGCTCAAACACACGAGTGTGCATGTGTGTGTGTGTGTGTGTGTGTGTGTGTATATATATATATATATATATATATATATATATATATATATATACACACACACACACACACACACACACACACACACACACACATACACAGCTACACACTCTTATGGCAGAGATCAGTGGGAGATCTTTCCAATCTCCCTGCTGACACACAGAGTGCTAATGCTAATTTGCAAGGAATAATGTGCATTAGGGTGTGCCCAGGCACACCCAGCACACCCCCTGCGCACACCTATGTGCATGATCCATTTATGGTATGTGTATGCATCCTAAGTTATGTGTACAGTACATAACACATACAGATATTTATTACCTATCGCAGTACTCCCCCTACCATTCTCTTCAACTGATTTTATCTCTAGGAAGAGTTTGAGAGCCATCCTCTACTTGCTGGACTGGGATGCTGGCTCAGACCCACTCATGTAATCCTGGTGCCTAAGCAGCTCTTGGCTGTGTTCACAAATTTCATACACAGACCTGTTAATTGAACTAGTTTAAAAGTTGAAGTCTTGTCATTGGGGGAGATTGAGGAAATGCTTTCTCCTGCCTGCAGCAGACTGTTGTCATCATCACTGACTGGTGCCATCATCACTAACTGTATTTCAAGGACTGCTTTTTTATGATAAATGTAAAATATAGCTTTATTTATAGCTAAATATAGCTTTTTAAAATAAGGTTAGGAATTTATTCATGCAGACTTGTAAAGTTGGTTAAAGGTCCACTTTAAGCAGAACAAAATAAGCCTTAAGCTACATGGGCACTTTTTAGCTCAGTTGCGATTCCAAAACTGCTGGTAATGAATTGCTATGACGAGTGGTCCCTCAGCCTTTGGTAATTCATGAATAGCTGCCATCAGCAGCTGACAAGCTGTCAATCACGTGTCATTCATAAAAAAAAAAAAAAAAATGTGTGATTGCTCCTTGCCAGCCTCCTGTCCTTCCCTAGCCCCTGTGTGTCCTCTTCCTGTAGTGCTGATGCGCCCCCCCCCCTCCCCCAGTCCTCAAGGTGATGAGATCAAGGTCCTGGCTTCATTTCCATCTCATGTTCAGGATAATAAGTGGGGAGCTCAGTAAACGTGCCTCTCATTTTTGAGCATCTCTTCATTTTGTGAATGAACATGGCAGAGCTCAATATGGAGTAATTCCGTGTTCAGTGTTAATGAGTGCTGAACAGCAGAGGAGATAATTTTCTGTCACAAAGGAGAAACATCAGGGGTTTGACCCCCTGATATTTCTCCAAAAAGTATCTGTCACAATTGTTATATACTGTATACTGTTCACAAGGCCCTTATCATCCCCTGGTGACAGCACTAAAGTAAAAAAAGTAAGCAAATGAAAAAAAAAAATAACCTGTTGCCGCCCTTGTAACACATAAGGAGCTTTAACGCTCACACGCTAAACATAGGCGTCCCTTTGCGGCTGATGTTTCTTTGCTAAGAACGTGCTCACTTCATGCTCCCAGCAGAGAGACTGAGCTATTAAAGACAGCTCTCCAATTCTACTAATGATCTGTAGCCAGAGGGACCAGCACCTGATCATGTGACCACTGTGACAGTCAATTTACAGTGGTCACCATCACTGAATGCAACACATTCAAGTGAATAGGTCGCACCACAAACCACCCTGTAACCAGGTGTAATGTACAAGGTTGTGGAGCAACCTCATTTATTTGAATGGGTAGAATTTTTGCCACAGCATGCGTACAACCCCATCTGACTGTATTTGCAGCTTAAGGAGGGCAGTCAGGGGGCAGTAAACTGGTAAAACTGTGGTTGAGGCACCTATTTTCACCATTCTCTCCTCTCTGCCTGTGTATACAAGCCCTATGCTAAGCGAACTTACATTTTGCAAAATTGAAATTCTCTGTCCAATATGTAAATCGACCTCAAAAAAGTTCTTATTCTTTAAGGGCCCATTCAAACACATGCATTATGACAATGCATGCTAAATCGTGCGTGTTGACATGCATTACCTCATGCATTACCACAACGTATGACAGCCCACCTGCTTTAAAGGCAATGCATTGCAGTTCCATTCATTTGCAAACCCTAAACATAGTACCAAACCCTATCGGATGGGGTCTATGGAAGACAAAATTAGTAAAAAAAATTCCTAGACTTTTTCAAGGCAATATTGCAAGAAATGCATGTTTAGGGCACTGCACTAACAATAGTCAATGTATTGCTTTCACTAAATGTAACAAGTTCTTTAACTGGGGGTGGGGTAGATGAATGACATCATTTTCTCCCTCATTTACAGAATGTGCTCACATGTTTTAAGGTGGAGGCACATTATTGCTACACATTTTGTGTCATGTGGTTGTTTGTTTTTTTATTCTCATATTTTGAACATAATATTTTGGGCATGATTTTACCATTGTATATGAATTATTATATTATTATTATTAATACATATTATTAATATTGTAGATATTTAAATTGTGTCACCAATTTATGCATTGCTTTACTTTAGAGTTGGGGGAACATCCGATTTATCGGGGTGTTCGACCGTTTGTTTGGCCCGCTGAATGGCCACAATGCACTGCGCAGCCGCACAGTGCATTAGAAGACCTGATTGGCTGAAGCAATAAAGGCTTTGCCCAATCAGGGCACAAAGCACTGTTAGAGCCATGATTGGAGAAAGTAATGATGACTCTATCCATTAATGGCTCATTGCTCTTAGCCCCGCCCCACACTTTAAAAATATTCTCCCCATAGCGGTCATTTGCAGAGTGATATTGGCTTGGAGAGAGATAGAGCAGGGCTCTGTTCCATGCTGCCAGTGAGTTATTGTTCTATAGTGTGCTATTGGGCTTCTATTGTCAGTGTAGAATATCAGTTTAGTGTCAGTGTAGTGTGACCATTCATTCTTACTTTAGTGTTAGTTTTGTGAGTGTAATGTGACCATTCATTTTTACTTTAGTGTCAATTTAATTTGTCAGATCAGGTTTTCTGCAGTATATATCAGTGAATTACTGCACGTTTAACGCGGTTCATATCAGTGCGTTACTGCACATATACCACAGTATATTTAAGTGCATTACTGCACTTTTAACACAGTATATATCCGTGCGTTACTGTGTGTTTAACGCAGTATATATCAGTGTGTTACTGTACGTTTAACGCAGTATATATCCTCGCGTTACTGCGCGTTTAACGCAGTATATATCAGTGCGGTAATGCACGTTTAACGCAGTATATATCAGTGCATTACTGCACATTTATAAAAGTATATTTGAGTGAATTACTGCACGTTTAACGCAGTATATATCAGTACTTTACTGCACATTTAATGCAGTATATTTGAGTGCATTACTGCACATTTAACACAGTAAATATCAGTGCATTTCTGCACATTTCACGCAGTATATTTGAGTGCATTACTGCTCGTTTAACGCAGTACATATCAGTGTGTTACTGTACTTTTAACGCAGTATATTTATTTGAGTGCGTTACTGCACGTTTAACACAGTATATTTTAGTGCACGTTTACCACAGTATATTGTAGTGTGTCAGTGCAGTTTTACTGCAGTATATTGGAGTGTGTTAGTGGAATGTGTCTGTGTAATGAGTACTCAAGTTAAAGTGCACCAAACACTACTTTCCATTGATTAAAGTGCATTCACGTACACATTTCCACATCTTTATTACATTTTGTTAATAAGCACCCTCCATCATGTCTGGGAGGCCAACAAGGAGAAGCAGACGTTCCCATGTAGTCCACTGCAGCTGCCAGAGTGGCTTATTCTGCCTCCTTGTCCATAGCTACTCCTGCCATAGTCCCAGCATCAGGCATGGAGGAGTCAGCTGAGTTATTTGAACACAGCGTCAGCCACTTGCTCTTGATGATGTACAACTATTACTTGATTCAGATCTTGGTTCTGTGGTTGAGGAAGGTACTAACATGAGCGTACAGAGAGGGGAGAACACTGGTAAACAATAAATTGGCAGTCATTTTCCCCCAGCCATAGCGTATTGCCAAGTTGTGCCAAGTTGATAATGAGGATGGAGGGGAATATGATGATGGTGATGAGGTCACTGACATGACTCGGGTGCCAAATAGAGCAGAGGAGGAAAGTGGAGTTGAAGCACAACCCCAAAGAGGCAGCCATCATGGAAGAGTAGAGAACAGCCATCCTATTCCACTAGATTGTGGAGCTGTTATCATCTGGCCCACTTCCCACAGCTCAGCAGTTTGGGCCTTCTTTAGCACATGTGCAGCTGATCGCACTGTTGCAATTTGCAAACTTTGCCTCAAGCACCTCAAGCATGGCAAAAACACCAACCATTGGGCTTGACAAGAGCACCTGAAAGCCACACAAAAGGGATGCAATTCTGCTCCTCCTTACTCCTCACCTTTCCGGTCTACCCCGGTATACCTCATGACCTCTCTGCAGCCTCCACTGGCAGGGGTGATGGTATAGTGCATTGTGTCCCAGGTCCTTGCAGCACATCTGCCAGTAGCACACCACCAGCTGTAGACTACAGCAGGCAAATTTCTCTGCCCCATCTGCTGCAGCAAAAAAAATAATACAGTCACTGCCACCCACATGCATGCATCAGTGACACAATCCCTGTTGTGTTCTGCTGGAGCAGACTCTGCATGGCATTATGGACACGGCACTTGAGGCAGAGCAGCTGGAGGAAGAGGAGGACTTCCTTTCCTCTCAAAGTCTGCTTAATGCAGACACCATTCTTGCGATGCCACAGAACACACAATAGGAGAGGGAGGAGGAGGATTCTGGCAGCTTTGGAGGCATTAAGGCAGAGCAAGTCATAAACCAAACCCTTAACAGATGGTTTTCCATCCCCAGAACCCTTGAGAGTAGTACGTGGTTGAGAGAAGGCAGTTCCAGATACTGTAATCCTCAGTGACCCTGAGGAGTCTGCTTCTCATGCCTCCGCAAACTTGCAGTGCATTGGCTCCCTCAATTTTCAAAGCCTGCAAAAGGACCCGAGATTATGTGGCATCAAGGAGAAGGATCACTATTGGTTGGCAACCCTCCTTGACCACCTTTACAAGGGGAAAATGTCAGAACTCATCCTGCCCCCACAGAGTGAGCAGAAGATAAAATCTCTCTAAGGACACCTTAGAGGAGGAGTTTATGTAACACCTTTCCCGGCTCTGATAGGTTACAGTCTGGTGGAAAACGTTGTTTTTGAAGCTTCTGTTGGTCAAGAGAGGAGCGGTGGAGAAGGGGGCCGCCTCAGTGATGCCTTTCAAATTTTTTTTTAGTCCTCGGCGCCCAGGGCTGTCATCTTCCACATCCCATTGACAGCATCTTCATCATATGGTGGGAGATTATCGTGGGACGAAAACAGATATGGAGAGCTTTCCAGCTGATGATCCACTGGGTTTCTAGGTAATGAGAATAGACCACTGGCCAGAACTTGCCCAGAATGCAATAGAGCTGCTGGGCTGCCCTGCATCCAGCATGCTTTCCAGACAGGCATTCATTACTACCGGAGGGTTTTGTGACAGATAAGAGAGCGGGTCTGTCCACAGACTCCATGGACCGGCTGACATTTATCAAAATGAATCAGTCCTGGATTAGCAGCAACTATCAATCCCCTGATGCCAATGTCGCTGATTAAGTGCTTTCTGGATCTCAAATCTCTGAAAGACTCTCTAGGCTGCCTAGCTTTGTGGGTGTCGATTTCATCTGGAAGAATTTTTTTTGGTATAGGTTTCATTGGCACAAATAACACCCAAGGACCAATTTTTTCTGCACCTGTTTGACAGTTGCATATCATTGCTATTTTTGACAGCAAGGCCAATTCTTGCCTTTATCAAGAGTACCTCTATAGGGTTATGTTGTGAAATAACCTCAAGGTGAATAGTGGCGATGGACACACAATAATGTGAACAATACGCATATATATTACATAAATAAAAGAAAAAAGGCGCCTCTAAGATCAGAATTAAAACTTTTAATTCTGCACTTAGAGGCGCCTTTTTTCTTTTATGTGTTTTCTATTAGAAATTGCTCCCCTAAGTGTTTGAAGACCACTTCATCCATCCAATAAAGACACTATCTGCCTGTTCCTGACATTCTGAGAACCCTTGACAAAGGTTTTATCTGGATATATATTACACACCCAGTGAATAGTAGAGCGTGGAAAATGAACATAAAAAGAAATAGTCCATAATAAAAAATGTCCAATTATAGATAAAAAAATCCTTGATAAATGTTAGTTGATTGAATGACTTGACACTACACCATGTGATAGAAAACTTGTCTCCACTTCCCCAATTGGATGTACACTCACCAACACTTTTTGCCTCACACCCTCATGTTCGGCAAAAATAGCATTGCACCCCTTTAGTGTATTGAGTATCCCATCAATCAATCCAAGTATCCAAAGATCAATAGGAATCCATAATCTCAGTGTCAGTGTTTGTTGTATAAAAAATAGTTTCCTGGACAGCGGATGTGAAAACTGTTATGCCGCGTACACACGATGGGAAATTCCGCCAGCAAAACTCCGATGAGACCTTTTAGTCAGAAAATGTGACCCTGTGTATGCTCCATCGGTCTTTTGCTGGTGGAATTCCAGCCAGCAAAAGATTGAAAGCATGTTCTCTATTTTTCGGTCGGGAAAAGTTCCTATCCGAAAATGCGATTGTCTGTACAAATTCCAACGTGCAAAATTCCTACGCATGCTCGGAAACAATTCGACGCATGCTCAGAAGCATTGAACTTAATTTTCTCGGCTCGTTGTAGTGTTGTACGTCACTGCGTTCTTGACGGTCTAAAGTTCAGAGAACTTTTGTGTGACCGTGTGTATGCAAGGCAAGCTTGAGCGGAATTCCGTTGGATTGTTTTTCCGATGGAAAATCCGCTCGTGTGTACGGAGAGCATAAAGAGTGACAAAATGCTCAAAAAACACTCATTTTGCCATGTTTCGGGTATTCCTATTGAAGTTTATGGGGCCCAATCTGCCAAAAAGAAGATCATGTACTTTTGTTTGAGTGACAGGCATTTTGCTTTAGGCAACAGAACACTCAGATGTGAACAGGGGCTCCTGAAATTAATGGGATTTGCCTTGATGAATGTTTTAGAGCTTCAAGTGTTAAGCAAAAAATTGCTCAGGTGTAAATGGGGCCTTACATAACTGTTAAGCCATGTACACACGGCCGGATTTTCCGGCGGAAAATGTTCGATGTGAGCCTGTTGTCGGAAAGTCTGACCGTTTGTTTGCTCCATCGAACATTTGCTGTCGGAATTTCCAGACACAAATGTTTGAGAGCAGGTTCTCAAATTTTCCGACAACAAAAACTTGGCGTCGGAAAGTCCGGTTGTGTGTACACAAGTCCGTCACACAAAAGTTCACGTATGCTCTGAATCAAGCAGAAGGAGCCGTACTGGCTATTGAACTTCCTTTTTATCGGCTCGTCGTACGTGTTGTACATCATCGCGTTCTCACATTCTGAATTTTTGGCCAACATTTGTGTGATCGTGTGTATGCAAGACAAGTTTGAGCCAACGTCCTTTGGAAAAAAATCCACGGTTTTGTTGGTGGAAAATCCAATCGTGTGTACGGGGCATAAGGCAACAGTGAAAGGGTTAGAGATTTCCTCTCACTTCCTGTTTTAAAAAAAAGACAGGCTGACATAAGGGAATGTGAGACCTCTTTACGAAAGGAATTAAACCAGTTTTATGCCCGCTTTAATCAACAAAATAATGATATAATTACAAGGCTCTCTATAATAGTGGGGGATGAGCCTCATTTTGCTCAGGACATGCGTTTAGGTCTGTTAAGGGTTAATAAGAGAAAATCTGCAGGGACCTGATAACATATCAGGCATAGTAAAGAAATGTGCCTTTCAATTGGCAAATGTCTTTTACGGACATCTTTAATAGCAAAAGGTAGTGCTTTCTTGCTTGAAATCCTCAAAAATTTCTTCCAATCCCAATGAAGTCTAGTATTTCTTGCCTTAGCGATTATTGTCAGGTGGCTTTGACTTCTATTGTAGTTAAATGTTTTGAGAAATGAATCTTAAATAATACTAAACAGTGTAGTTCCCCAGGGCTGGATAGCTACCAGTTTTCTTTTAGATAACATACAGTAGATCTACAGAGAATGTTATTGCTCTGGCCTTACATTCTGTATTGTCTCACTTGTAAAACAATAATAATTATATCTGCATGCTTTTTATTGATTTTAGTTCAGGATTTAATGCAGTTTTGCCAATGAAACTTGTTGCTAATCTAGCTAAATTTTTTTGGACTGAGCCCAACCCTTCGTAAACAGGGTTTTGGATTTCCTGTCCCTTAATACAAAGATACCACAGCCCCTTTTTGTTTATTTTATACACTTATGATTGTGTCTCTTGCTTAGAGGTGGACTCTGTGTTAAAATTTGCAGACGTCACCATGGTAATGGAGAAAATAAGGGACGGTGACGAGTCTGCATACCGTCAGGATATGTTCTGACTACCTTGCTACCTTGTAGTAAGTAAGTGTATAAAATAAACAAAAAGGGGCTGTGGTAGCTTTGTATTAAGGGACAGGAAATAAAAGTATTTTCTCCGGTACTACCAGGTTGCAGAATAGCTTCTCTCCTCGATCCATGCGGCTTTTGAATGCTAGAAGTGTTTTGGAATAAACTGATTGGGGGGTTATGTATTTATTATGGTATGAGTATTGTGTTCAGTTTTAATGTTAGGTGTGGAATTCTTTTTGGCTCCATTTACACTAGCGCGACTTCATAGTCGCACAATTTCCAGTGCGACTTTGATACACTCACTGGATCTAAGTCACATCAAAAGTTGCACCAAAGTAGTGCAGGCACCTTTTCAAAGTCGCTGTAACTCCAATCTGAACGGGTGCCATTTAAAAGAATGGGCTGCGACTTGTCATGCGACTTTGATGTTCAAATGTCATGACATGACAAGTTGCACAAGTGGGAATGGAACCTTATTGTGAGGGAGCTACAACTGTGTTTACTTTTATTAATGTTATTGTAAAATGATAATACATTTTCTGATTCTAATTCTGATTCTGTGTCCATGAGTCAGGAATTGAAAGTATATCTGCCTATTGGGACACCAACAAAAAAAAAAAACTTGGCAGGGGTTTTAACCATCTCTGCTTTATTCAAAGCTTTAAAAAAGGCTTTAGCTTTATATATACTTTAATGGCAACTTTATTGGCATTTAATACATAATAAATCTTTCTTTATGCACTTATATGAAAATATAGTATGTTTTGCAATATACTATTACCTATTAAGTTATTAACTAGCAGATAAAACTGAGCTGATATTCAATTCAAACAGTTTAAAGCATAATATCCTAACTGTGTAATTTAATGGCTAATTTGGGCTTTGAGTATTCTCTCAAGTAATATATTTTCAGTGGCAGTTTGAAAGACGTACTGTACAATATTTACAGAGAATGTTACAGCACAGATGGTGTTGATTGTTTTGTGGCATTTATATACCAGAAATAATGTAGTATTTATGACACTGATGAAATGTGGGAAAAACAGATGGTAGGGTATAAATTGCAAAGCTTCATTTTTTAAGACTCTGTTAGAAACGCAAGGGGGGTTATTTACTAAAAAGAAGGCACTGCACCAGTTCATACATTAATTGGTGCACCGGAAAAGTCATTAATTGAACGTGCAAACCGGCGCACATTGAAGCACAAATAACCATAATAAATACCCGCATATGTAAACTGCAACTGGCGCTAGGGTAAATGCGGTTTTCTCATTGATAATAGCGCATGCCCAATACAATTGGTTATTTTAATCTCATTGGATGTGTCTTGTTAGACAATTAGTAGGTGTACTCAGTTAATTAACCCTTTTGATGCTAATCTCATTCCTATCACTTCTAATATATCTTTGAAATGTGTTTTTTTTTTCTTTCTTTACCCAAATCTTTCAATACATTACAAAAGAACAGAGAAGTGTTTCTAAACCCAATAAATTAATATTTTCAGATCTTGATCTTTAAAGGTGACCATACACTGTAATCAGTTTGATCTTAAATAAATTAGATTTAGTGCAAGAGCCTGTTTGATTTCCTATATTTTGAATTAATTGTTCAAGTGCGTCTTCCTATTACCTATTTTGCCTAAATATCGATTTATACAGAGATTGGCCAATCAGATTTGCATAGTGCATGACCCTCTTGAATGCAAATTTAGAATGTAGTTGTGCCATGACCCACTTGAATTTTCCTAACGATATTTCTTGGGCATTATACAAGGCACATGAAAAACAACCTTTTTTCAAAACATGCTAGAGTGATCAAGAATCTTCAAACTACGGCTCTACAGCTGTTGCGAAACTACACATCCCGTGAGGCATTGTAAAACTCTGACATTCACAGACATGACTAGGTATGATGGGAATTGTAGTTTCTGAACAACTGGAGGGCCGTAGTTTGAAGACCCCTGTGCTAGACCATTATTATGCCTCCAGAATTGGGAGTGTGGCATCTACCCAACTTCTCTCTGCTGGTGGACACAAGAACCTACATATATAGATATATCTATATATACACACACACTGAAGCAGGAAGCAGGAAGCAGTATACATTGGCCCAGAAGTGAATCTGTACACAGGAAGTAGGTGTGTGTTTTGAGGCCAAATCATTTAGACATACACACATGACCCACACAAACACCACCCTGTGTAAAAATAAATCAAAAATTATCTTAATTTGCAAATAAGGATCATCTCTTCCACAGAGAACAGTGAGCGGGGCATGGTGGTGGGAAGAAATTAGCAGCAGTACAAGCAACTTCCTGGAGGGGCGTGATGTCATTCCTGTGTGCTGGCCACTGCTTCCGGGAACCAGATATGCACCACGGGTACATACCTCCACGCACACAGCAGTTGCGCATCTCACATACACGGCGGTCACGCATCTAGCTGCAGGAACCCAATTTCTATGGAAGTTAATAGTAAAGCAGATGCAGATTTCCAGGACTGGACTAACAATTATAGTGAATAGCAACTGGTGTTTTCTATTAAACAAGCTATAAATGGGCCATTGACATGAATCACAGTTGAACTTAGGAATGTGCCTTTGCAAAGTTAAACTAAATGAAATTCTTTCTTATTTTTGCTTGGGGATAGAGTGCAGAGGGATTAGAAGCCTTGTCAGTTTTTGGGGATGTCTGCACCCCTGATAGGGTGAAGACACCCCCCAAATTTTGCCAGTTTCTCCTTCAAATTTATTCACTTCCTGACACATAGCCAAACAGGAAGTGAGGGTAAAACCCTACCAATGTCTTTCCTTGGCGACACACAGGTCAATCTAAATAGTTTAATATAAAATATGTTGGTGCGCTTATCAAACTATCCCCATCTGTTGGAGTGGTGCTTATGTATAAAATCCTAAACCATAAAAACACCCTGATATAATCAGTAAAGTGAATAGGTGCAAATAAATATAGCAATCAATAAAATGAATAAATGCAAATAGATGCATCAAAAAACATATAAGGGAGCACACATCCCTAGATATATGTAGATGGAAAAAAAAACAAACAATAAATAGTGTCTGTTTGGACATTCAGACCTCAGCTGGATTAACACAATCACTTGCCTTTGATGAACTTGTTTGTATTTTAACCCTTTCATGACTAAGCCTATTTTTGAAATTTGGTGTTTACAAGTTAAAATCCGTATTTTTTGCTAGAAAATTACTTAGAGTTCCCAAACATTATATATATATTTTTAGCAGAGAATCTAGAGAATAAAATGGCGATTGTTGCAATATTTTTTATCACACGGTATTTGTGCAGCGGTGTTTTAAACGCAAATTTTTGGAAAAGGGACACTTTCATGAATTTTTAAAAATCCAAACAGTAAAGTTACCCCAATTTTATAATGTGAAAGACGATTTTACGCCGAGTAAATAGATACCAAACATGTCACCCTTTATAATTGCATGCACTCGTGGAATGGCGACAAACTACGGTACCTATGAATTTCCATAGGCGACGCTTTAAATTTTTTTTACGGTTACCAGGTTTGAGTTACAGAGGAGGTCTAGGGCTAGAATTATTGCTCTTGCTCTGACGATCGCGGCGATACCTCACATGTGTGGTTTGAACACCGTTTACATATGCGGGCGCGACTTCTGTATGCGTTTTCTTCGCTGCGCGAGCTCGCGGGGACAGGGGAACTTTAAATTTTTTTTTTTTTTTTTTTTTAATGTATTTTATTTATTTTTTTACTTTATAAATTGTGTTTTAAAAAAAATTTTTTTTTTTTACTTTTATTGCTGTCACAAGGAATGTAAACATCCCTTGTGACAGTAATAGGTGGTGACAGGTACTCTTTATGGAGGGATGGGGGGTCTAAAAGACCCCCCATCCCTCCTTTACACGTCAAAGTATTCAGATCGCCGAAAACGGCGATTCTGAATACTGTGTACTTTTTTAAATTCGGCGCCATTGGCAGCCGAGTAAACGGGAAGTGACGTCATGACGTCGCTTCCGCGTTTACAACGAGAAGGCTGGAACGAAGCCGCTCACAGCTTCGTTCCAGCCCGCCCCCAGCCGCCGAAGGTACCCAATTGGACACCGGGCCTCCTGATCGCACGGGAGGCCCGGTAACAGCGGCGGGAGGGGGGGTTGTCCCCTCCCGCTCCTCCGGTATAACAACCGAGCGGCTTTTAGCCGCATCGGTTGTTATACATGGGTAGCCGATTGCCCGCTGTAAACAACGGTACCGGGATGATGCCTGCAGCTGCGGGCATCATCCTGGTATAACCCCGGAAAGCCGAGTACGCAGATCTGCGTACGGTCGGCGGGAAGGGGTTAATTCTCACAGATCACAGTTGCATGATGAATTACATTTGAAAAGTGATGATTCACATAAAGATAAAAGAAAAACCATCATTGTGTGTATTTTTAAATGCTACAAGACTGGGCAAACAATGTAATCCACTCACATATTTGCAGTAGCTGAATCGCTTTTGTTATAATGGTCAGACAGCTTCACCGCTCATACAGCTATCACTGTGTTTGCTGAACACTATGCGAAGAGAAGGAGTCAGTGATGTCTTCGCATAGTGTTCAGCAAACACAGTGATAGCTGTATGAGCGGTGAAGCTGTCTGACCATTATAACAAAAGCGATTCAGCTACTGCAAATATGTGAGTGGATTACATTGTTTGCCCAGTCTTGTAGCATTTAAAAATACTGCACAATGTTGGTTTTTCTTTTATCTTTATGTGAATCATCACTTTGCAAATGTAATTCATCATGCAACTGTGATCTGAGAGAATTAAAATACAAACAAGTTCATCAAAGGCAAGTGATTGGACATTCAGACCTCAGCTGGATTAACACACAGACACTATTTATTGTTGTTTTTTTTTTTTTTCCCATCTACATATATCTAGGGATGTGTGCTCCCTTATATGTTTTTTGATGCATCTATTTGCATTTATTCATTTTATTGATTGCTATATTTATTTGCACCTATTCACTTTACTGATTGTGATATCAGGGTACAGGCATACCCCACTTTTAAGTACACAATGGAGTTTATTTACTAAAGCTGGAAAGTGCAAAATCAGGCTCACTTCTGCATAGAAACCAATGAGCTTCCAGGTTTTATTACCAAAGCTTAATTGAACAAGCTGGGGTTAGAAGCTCATTGGTTTCTATGCAGAAGGGAGCTTGATTTTGCACTTTCCAGCTTTAGTAAACAAACCCCATTGTGTACTTAAAAGTAGGGTATGCCTGTACATGTTTTTTTTTTTTTTTGCATTTTTTGCATTTATTCACTTTATTGATTGAATATTTATTTGCACTGATTCACTTTACTGATTATATCAGGGTGTTTTTATGGTTTAGGATTTTATATATAAGCACCACTCCAACAGATGGGGATAGTTTGATAAGCGCACCAACATATTGTATATTGATTTATAGCAACAGGTGTCACAGCACTAATTAGTTGGTTGCAGCTCACACATTTCTTTTTGGTGTTTTGCTATCTTATAGAGAATCCACATCAGTGCCTTAGTTTTCTTTTTTCACAATCTAAATAGTTTCCCCATTAGGGAAATTGCACTCTAGTATTTTGCTCTGTACACCCCAAATTATTAGGTATCTTGGACAAGCAGGGGTTCTAACACTCACTTGGTTTTCCTCAAATGCCCACAATTAGAAAAGGATTGTCCTGAGCTAGATTTTAGCTCAGTGCTCTAAATCAGTGGTTCTCAACCCTGTCCTCAAGTACCCCCAACAGGCCATGTTTGCAGGTTTTCCTTCATCTTGCAAAGGTGCTTTAAATCAGAGTCAATGGCTTGGTATTTTGGACAGCTATTTTAGCTAAGATAAAGTCCCAAAACATGTCCTGTCAGGGTAACTTGAGGACTGAGGCTGAGAACCACTGCACTAAAATGGAAAATTGAATACTTACCTCTCTGTAATTTTCCTTTCCTGGTGCCTATCCATGGCAGCATACGCACAATCCATGCATATGTTACCATGAAGACACCAGGAAAGTAGCTTTTAGACAAATTTCACCTTTTTTTGTTTTGCCATGCCAATCAGCCTAGTTAAGCTGCAGCTGGGAAATCTGTTGCATGTAATTTGGGGGGGGGGGGGGGGGTAAAATGCATTACTTGGATTGAGCATGCATATGCAAAACAAATTAACTAAACACATAAAGCATAAAAAATTGCTACAAATTTAATTGGTCAAAAAAACAGGACTTGGAAAAGAGCAAGGAAAGCAACAAACACATGTATGTTAATTTGAGACATTAACAGAATATGGTTTTGAGGTCTGACCATTTTGCAGAGGAAATTAACAGGAGTTAAAAGGACTGTGCCCACGAACGGACAGTCTCTTAAGGATTTAAACATTTAGTAGTTACAACAGCTTGAGGAAGCTTTTGTAAAAAAAATGCAGCACAGACAATTAAATCAAAGAGAAATGAACAACCTACAAACACAGATTGACAACATCAAAAATATTTCAGTGAAAACTATCCCCCCCTCAAAAAAAAAACAAAAGTGAAAAATACTTGCTCTAAAACACATTTTTTTTTCAAAGACATAACAAACAAAATACAAAGAGAAAATACATGTGTTACAAACTCTATAAGGACACCCAAATGTACTCTCTTTTTTTTCTCCACTTCAGAAAACTCTATCGAGAGACTATTCAGCTTGATGCTCTTTCACTGTCTCCAACAAGATCTTACATCATCGTGGAAGAGACTTTTTTTTTTTTGTTTTTAATCAACATCCTCCATTTTTTAAACTTCCAGATGCCTTCGGCATCCACACCCTTCTTTTTATCCAACACGAAAAAGAAGTAGAACTTGCTTAGCAAGTACATTGTACATCGTTTACTGTCTAATGAAACCTTTTTATATACATACAAGTTGCGTGCATCCCACAACACTTCCTTTAATGCACATAACACTAACCACAATACTCTCTGTTTATCTTTTTCCAGTTTCCCCAAGCCATACATCATCATTTTCCACTCACTCACTTTCACTCCTGTTATTTCTTTCACCAGATCTTCACTCTTATTGATCGCATCTTTCGCTACACCACACGCCCAGAACACATGATCACTGTCTTCTACGCCCCCACAATTCATTCTTGGACAAATATCAGACACAATCAAATCCCTCCTTTTCATAAATAGCCTTGTAGCTAGACATTCATGCAAACTCATCAATACTATCTGTCTCTGCACATTTGTCACCCCATATACACTAATTTACTTCAATACTTCTCCAGCCACTGAGGAATTAACTCCCTTAAGGTTACACACATACTCCTTCTCTATCAACCACTTTCTCACCTTCACTTTATCCCTCTCCCCTCCTCCTAAATCTGCCAACTTAAACTCTACCCTAAACTTTTCTAATATCCAGTAGTCGCGTGCCACCATGTAGGCCACTGGTATCCTTGAATCCCTTCCCACCCACCCCCATCTCCTAAACAACCTCCCACCCGAAAAATATATCATCCTACCACACACTCCACCATTCCTCAAAATTTTCACCACGCAAAACCAATAATGCATTAACAAAAACACTCTCACATTAGGATAACCCAACCCACCATTACATTCACGTCTATACATATATTCTCTCTTGACTCTTTCCATTTTTGACCCCCATAAAAAAGTAAACAATAACTTATTAATTTTCCTCAATCTTATCTCCCCAGGAGGGAAGATATTGCTTGCATACAAAATGAAAGTAAGATTACTGCCTTGACTACTAAAACTTTCCCATAAATCGACAATTTTCTTAGACACCAAAACCTCAACTTCTTGGTTATCTTTTCTCCCACTTCATTCCAGCACACTTCCCCTTTCATTCCATGGTCAAAGGCAATACCCAAAATCCTCACTCCATCCTCAACCTTCCCAATCTGATCATCCACACATTCCACTTGTCTCCCATATACACCCAAACTACACTTATTCCAATTCACACTCATTCCTGCACATACACAAAAAATAGACAAAAGTAACTTCACCCTTCTTACACCCACCACCGACTGACACACTGCCACCACATCATCCATGTAACCTAAACATTTCACAATTTTACCCCCACTCCCAGGCACCAAAAAGCCCCACACCACCTTATCCCTCTGTATCATCCTTAACAGCGGATCAATAAAACAAATAAAGAGAATAGGGGACAGGGGACACCCCTGTCTCACCCCAGATTTAACCAAAAAAGCCCACCCCAAACTCCCATTAACCAGAACCCGACTACTGATCACCCAATACAACCCTTTTTTTACATTAATGAGCTGCTGTGGTATACCCATCTGCTTCAAAACCTCCCACAAAAACCCATGATTCGCTTTATCATATGCCTTCTCTAGGTCAAATGATGTCAGGATAATCAAACTATTCCTACCTTTACAAAAAATAATTATATCCCTAACTAAAATTAAATTCTCTGAGATCATTCGACCCGGCACTGCACAGGTCTGCGTCTCGCTAACCATCCTACTAATGACCTTAGATAATCTCCTTGCCACCATTTTTGCAAATACCTTGTAGTCTGAATTTAACAAGGAGATAGGCCTCCAATTTCGAATATCCTTCCTATCCCTTTTCTTATAAATTAATACCACTACCCCTTCTCTCATAGATTCGGATATAATACCTTCCCTCATCATGTAACTAAATAACTCAACCACTTCCCCCTTAATAATATCCCCAAACAATTTAAAAAAACTCACTTGGTAAGCCATCCCCTCCTGGGGTTTTATTAGCCCCCATGCTTGTCACAGCTTCCCACACCTCCTCCTCGTTCACCTCTTTCTGCAAAAAAACCTTATCATCCTCTAAATTATCCTCTACCATATCAATCATTCTAGTATCTGACTCATCAACACATACTCCCTCATACAACCGTTCATAAAATGTAGTCACACATTCCAGCACATTCTCTCCCTTACAGTCCCTCCCTTCTTCATCATACACACCCTCAAACACTCCTTTTTCCTTACAAACCTTCTTGGAAAAAAATCTAGAGCATTTTTCATCCTGCTCCAGATGTTTTACTCTTGCTTGAAAAATAATTTGTTTTCCTCTTTCAGTTAATACCTCTTTAATCCTCTTCCTAACATGGTCTATTCTATTATCGGCCATGTCAAAGCCCATATTCCTAAATAAATATAATGTAGCCAACCTGACCTGTAGCCTAGAATATCTCCCTTTCTCACTGTTACTTTTATCCCACTCTTTTTTTGAAAAAATAATTTAATTTTCCTTTTGATCCTATCCCACCACCCCAAAATATTATTGAAATCTTTATTCCTATTAACCCATCTACTATATACATTACTAAAATGGGCTTTGGCATGCTCGTCCTGCAACAATAAACTATTTAACCTCCATACCCCTAAACCAAACTTAATGCTATCCCCCATACTCAAATCAACATACACTGCCACTTGGCCTGAAAAAATTACCAGAAAAAGTCCCATAAAAGACATACAAATGTATCCTCCTCTGTCTAAATTCTTCTTGATATAAGACACCCGAATTCTTCAGCGTAACTGAGCAAATAAACTGCTTACCAGAAAGAAGATCAAAAGAGGCATAATTACCACCAATGCTGGAGAGGTCCGGGACAGCTGATCTGAAGATTGGAAAATGTATCCGACAGCTAATCATCCAATGCAGCAGGTGATAGGGTAACACCAATGCTGGAGAGGTCCGGGACAGCTGATCTGAAGATTGGAAAATGTATCCGACAGCTAATCATCCAATGCAGCAGGTGATAGGGTAACTCCAATTGTGCGGTAAAGCAGGAAGAAAAAGAAGGGACATCTAAGAGCGTTCCATATAGCTAAGTGTGAATTTATTTATAAATCGTGGTACAATCCATAAAAGAGCGCATATAGGAAGCGCTATGTAAAAAACACAGGACACCGACAAACGGAGATGGAACAGACTGTTCGCGTCCGAACAGCTGTGAAAGAGATGACAGCGGGTGACGTGAGACTCCGCCCCCGTACGCGGCGTTACGTCCAATGGACTTCGTCAGCAGGGGTGGAGTCAAGCTGTCACCCGAGATCTTAAATACCTGCCGACTGTCAGCAAAGAGTGTATCTTTGAAACGGAAGCGGAAACAAAATTCCAAGTTATCCCGCACGGAGACATTTGCTGGGACTTATGACAGCAGATATAAAAAATATAAAAAATACATAAACATGGTTCAAAGGGAGTTAATGTTCTACAATCAAGGTATAGATATACCATTTAACCAAATAGATAATGGAACATAATGGTCGGAAAAGTCTGAACAGTCACCCGCTGTCATCTCTAATAAATTACAGCACCACTCAAAGTGCTATAAGAACATTTACATTAAAACAGCCCAAGATATATTTAAAACATATATATAAAAAACATGATATAAAAAACATGAAAAGTCATAAATAACAATAAAAATGAATACTTATTTGTCAGAAATAAAGCAATTGAGGTCGAACTCAATATTTAAACCTCTAGGGACTCCAACTTTTGTTTCATGAATCCAGAGAGATTCACGGCGACTCAATTGCCTAATAAAGTTACCGCCCCTCCAATGTTTCGAAACTTTTTCTATACCCCAGAAATGTAGTTTCCTTGGGTCCCTATTGTGGCACAATCTGAAATGTTTCGATACATAGTGTGACTTTAAACCTTTTTTAATATTGTTGACGTGCTCCGCTATACGGACACCCATTGGTCGGGAAGTTCTTCCTACATATTGCAGTCCACATTCGCACTGCAACATGTATACTACTCCCACCGTGTCGCATGTAATCAAATTCCTGATCTGATAGGTTCTGTTGGTGGCGGTAGCATTAAATTCCTTTCTTCTCTTAACATTGAATTTGCATTGTCTGCAGGCTGGGCATTTGCCACAGGCATAGAATCCTGACATAAAGCTAAATATTCTGCTTTCTTTGATTACCGGAGGGTCAACCACACTTGGGGCAATCATATCTCTCAAGGTAGGTGGTCTCCGATAGACAAATCTGGGACGATCTGGAAGGGTAGGGCCCAAAACATTGTCCTTTTTAAGAATATTCCAATACTTTAGAATGATCTTTTCAACCTTTTTGTGTTGGATATTATAATCCAAGATGATTCTGTATTGAGACTTCTGTTGTTCTGTATTCATAGGTAGTCTCCTATCCGAGTCTTTAACTAAGGAAGATCTATCCATACTGCCCACTTTTTGCACTTCCTCTGCTATAAAAGAACTGGAATAGCCCTTCTGTAGGAATTTTTCTGCCATATGATTAGCTTGCGAAAAATAGTCGTCATCTAGATAGCAATTTCGCCGAAGACGAATAAACTGCCCCCCGGGGATGTTAAGTAGCCATGAGCTGTGGTGGCAGCTATCAAGGGGTATATACCCATTCCTATCCGTGGGTTTACAGTAGTTTTTGGTCCTAAACCTTCCCTCATGTTTAAAAATCTCCAGATCAAGGAAGGCTATACTAAAAACATCAGCCTTCCATGTGAGGCAAATATTCTTAGTGTTCCCGTTAAGCCGGGACATAAAAAGCTGGAGACTCACCATGTCCCCCTCCCAAATCAGGAAAATATCATCTATATATCTTTGGTAGCAGACCAGCTGAGCCGGTCTACTACCAAAGACAAATTCTTCTTCCCAGAGAGCCATAAAAATATTTGCGACGCTCGGGGCGAAGCGAGCGCCCATGGCAACTCCGAGGATTTGTAAAAAGAACTTTCCGCCGTACCAGAAATAGTTCCTGGCAAGGCAAAACTCCAAAGCAATCAACAAAAAATCCTTTAATTTAACTGGCAAGTCCGATTTATCAAGAGCCCATTGTACTGATCTAATGGCATCGGCATGACCAATTATCGTGTAAAGAGAGCTGACATCAGCCGTCACTAATATACTATTATCCTTACACGGTAACTTCTCAACTACTTGTATAATATGTTTGGTATCCTTTAAAAACGCTGTGGTGTTGGACACCAGAGGTTTTAAGAAAAAATCGATGTACTGACCCAAACGTGCTGAAACAGAGTCGATACCGTTAACTATAGGTCTACCTGGAGGGGCTGAGGGGTTTTTATGAATTTTAGGAAGAAAGTATATGATCGGTCGTCTACAAGCACTGGGGTTGAGGTAGGATACCTCCTTTTTATTCAACACTCCCCTAGTTTTACCTAACGAAATGAGAGCCTCCAACTCTTCTTTATATTGTATGATAGGGTCCTTAGTCAGAATTTTATATGTCTTTCTATCTGATAGTAAACGATCCATTTCTTCCTGATAGTAGGTTTTGCTCATAATTACTAACCCCCCACCCTTATCTGCAGGCCGAATTACTACGTTCTTGTTTTTCTCCAAAGAACTGATACCTTTTTTCAAGAACGCAGGGTATCAGTTCTTTGGAGAAAAACAAGAACGTAGTAATTCGGCCTGCAGATAAGGGTGGGGGGTTAGTAATTATGAGCAAAACCTACTATCAGGAAGAAATGGATCGTTTACTATCAGATAGAAAGACATATAAAATTCTGACTAAGGACCCTATCATACAATATAAAGAAGAGTTGGAGGCTCTCATTTCGTTAGGTAAAACTAGGGGAGTGTTGAATAAAAAGGAGGTATCCTACCTCAACCCCAGTGCTTGTAGACGACCGATCATATACTTTCTTCCTAAAATTCATAAAAACCCCTCAGCCCCTCCAGGTAGACCTATAGTTAACGGTATCGACTCTGTTTCAGCACGTTTGGGTCAGTACATCGATTTTTTCTTAAAACCTCTGGTGTCCAACACCACAGCGTTTTTAAAGGATACCAAACATATTATACAAGTAGTTGAGAAGTTACCGTGTAAGGATAATAGTATATTAGTGACGGCTGATGTCAGCTCTCTTTACACGATAATTGGTCATGCCGATGCCATTAGATCAGTACAATGGGCTCTTGATAAATCGGACTTGCCAGTTAAATTAAAGGATTTTTTGTTGATTGCTTTGGAGTTTTGCCTTGCCAGGAACTATTTCTGGTACGGCGGAAAGTTCTTTTTACAAATCCTCGGAGTTGCCATGGGCGCTCGCTTCGCCCCGAGCGTCGCAAATATTTTTATGGCTCTCTGGGAAGAAGAATTTGTCTTTGGTAGTAGACCGGCTCAGCTGGTCTGCTACCAAAGATATATAGATGATATTTTCCTGATTTGGGAGGGGGACATGGTGAGTCTCCAGCTTTTTATGTCCCGGCTTAACGGGAACACTAAGAATATTTGCCTCACATGGAAGGCTGATGTTTTTAGTATAGCCTTCCTTGATCTGGAGATTTTTAAACATGAGGGAAGGTTTAGGACCAAAAACTACTGTAAACCCACGGATAGGAATGGGTATATACCCCTTGATAGCTGCCACCACAGCTCATGGCTACTTAACATCCCCGGGGGGCAGTTTATTCGTCTTCGGCGAAATTGCTATCTAGATGACGACTATTTTTCGCAAGCTAATCATATGGCAGAAAAATTCCTACAGAAGGGCTATTCCAGTTCTTTTATAGCAGAGGAAGTGCAAAAAGTGGGCAGTATGGATAGATCTTCCTTAGTTAAAGACTCGGATAGGAGACTACCTATGAATACAGAACAACAGAAGTCTCAATACAGAATCATCTTGGATTATAATATCCAACACAAAAAGGTTGAAAAGATCATTCTAAAGTATTGGAATATTCTTAAAAAGGACAATGTTTTGGGCCCTACCCTTCCAGATCGTCCCAGATTTGTCTATCGGAGACCACCTACCTTGAGAGATATGATTGCCCCAAGTGTGGTTGACCCTCCGGTAATCAAAGAAAGCAGAATATTTAGCTTTATGTCAGGATTCTATGCCTGTGGCAAATGCCCAGCCTGCAGACAATGCAAATTCAATGTTAAGAGAAGAAAGGAATTTAATGCTACCGCCACCAACAGAACCTATCAGATCAGGAATTTGATTACATGCGACACGGTGGGAGTAGTATACATGTTGCAGTGCGAATGTGGACTGCAATATGTAGGAAGAACTTCCCGACCAATGGGTGTCCGTATAGCGGAGCACGTCAACAATATTAAAAAAGGTTTAAAG
This sequence comes from Aquarana catesbeiana, assembly GCF_042186555.1. Taxonomy (NCBI): domain Eukaryota; kingdom Metazoa; phylum Chordata; class Amphibia; order Anura; family Ranidae; genus Aquarana; species Aquarana catesbeiana. Next base: position 455,029,797 of record NC_133324.1, on the reverse strand, counting down.
TCACACTATGTATCGAAACATTTCAGATTGTGCCACAATAGGGACCCAAGGAAACTACATTTCTGGGGTATAGAAAAAGTTTCGAAACATTGGAGGGGCGGTAACTTTATTAGGCAATTGAGTCGCCGTGAATCTCTCTGGATTCATGAAACAAAAGTTGGAGTCCCTAGAGGTTTAAATATTGAGTTCGACCTCAATTGCTTTATTTCTGACAAATAAGTATTCATTTTTATTGTTATTTATGACTTTTCATGTTTTTTATATCATGTTTTTTATATATATGTTTTAAATATATCTTGGGCTGTTTTAATGTAAATGTTCTTATAGCACTTTGAGTGGTGCTGTAATTTATTAGAGATGACAGCGGGTGACTGTTCAGACTTTTCCGACCATTATGTTCCATTATCTATTTGGTTAAATGGTATATCTATACCTTGATTGTAGAACATTAACTCCCTTTGAACCATGTTTATGTATTTTTTATATTTTTTATATCTGCTGTCATAAGTCCCAGCAAATGTCTCCGTGCGGGATAACTTGGAATTTTGTTTCCGCTTCCGTTTCAAAGATACACTCTTTGCTGACAGTCGGCAGGTATTTAAGATCTCGGGTGACAGCTTGACTCCACCCCTGCTGACGAAGTCCATTGGACGTAACGCCGCGTACGGGGGCGGAGTCTCACGTCACCCGCTGTCATCTCTTTCACAGCTGTTCGGACGCGAACAGTCTGTTCCATCTCCGTTTGTCGGTGTCCTGTGTTTTTTACATAGCGCTTCCTATATGCGCTCTTTTATGGATTGTACCACGATTTATAAATAAATTCACACTTAGCTATATGGAACGCTCTTAGATGTCCCTTCTTTTTCTTCCTGCTTTACCGCACAATTGGAGTTACCCTATCACCTGCTGCATTGGATGATTAGCTGTCGGATACATTTTCCAATCTTCAGATCAGCTGTCCCGGACCTCTCCAGCATTGGTGTTACCCTATCACCTGCTGCATTGGATGATTAGCTGTCGGATACATTTTCCAATCTTCAGATCAGCTGTCCCGGACCTCTCCAGCATTGGTGGTAATTATGCCTCTTTTGATCTTCTTTCTGGTAAGCAGTTTATTTGCTCAGTTACGCTGAAGAATTCGGGTGTCTTATATCAAGAAGAATTTAGACAGAGGAGGATACATTTGTATGTCTTTTATGGGACTTTTTCTGTTCATTTCATTTCAAGTTTTTGCGCTGCACTTTACTTTGTTTATTATGTTTATTGGGGCTTGGTGTTAACCCTTAAGTGTTCAGCCTGCAAGTAAATTTAGTTTGTTTATGTTTTGCGCTGATTGTATACATCTTTTGCCTGAAAAAATTACCGACTTGTGCTTAACATTAGCACATTTGAACGCATCAGAAAACAAACAAATCAATTCTGGATTTAGTGCGCCCACTTTCCGAAAAAAAAAAAGAAATACGGATCCACCAAATCCAGAACAATATGAGCAATATGAGCATCACTGAGATGTAAGTCCTGAATTACAACATTCGGCATGGTGCTACCTACATCTAAGTCTCCGCTACTCCTATCCGATCTTTCACAAAACGGATCATATTAAAGTCACCCATGATCACACCAGGTCTCCTTCCCACTGCATGTAACTTTAAAACTTAAAAAAACTCAAGACGTTCCTGTCTATTCACAGGAGCATATAAATTAAAAAGCCCAAACTTCTGGTTAAACAAAACTAAACCTGCCATAATTAATCTTCCTGGCACTAACACAACATGTGACATAATGCGAATATTTCTATTTGCAATGATAATGCCTACCCCAGCATTCCTATTGTCCCCAACTGCCGACCATATGTAATCCACCACCCACGCCGGAGGCTTGGGCGGTCATTTAAAAAACATTCCTGTAGACAGGTGATGTCTCCTCCATTGACCCTCAAGTCCTCAAAAACGGCACTCTGTCTAGCAGGAGAACCAAAACCCCTCACATTGAGGGACACCAGCTTGATGCTCATTCACATGAAGATGTGCATCATTCACCCCCAGTTCTATCACTTAAGCCAGAAAACTGACATACATTCCTCAGGGCCATAACACTTTCATCATCCAGAAACTCCTGACTAGGCGACATTGTGGCCGGATGAAAAATTCCTGGAGTCCCCGGACTTAGTGCTGGTGATTCTACCTCCACTCTGACATCCCCCAGCACCTCAAAGGGGTTACTTGTTTTAATTCCAGCTGCCTCTATTTTCAATTTCTTAGCCCTTCTCTTCTTAGAGCCCTCCAAAGCTTCCACCCTGGTCTTGGCACCCAGTGTCTCCATCTTTTCCACCTGCTCTTCTTGGGCTTTCTGCACCACCGGCTCCCACTGTAAGGCTGCTGCCAACTACTCCATAACCCCCTTCACCGCCCTCTCCACCTCTGCTCCACTCTCCACTGTTAATGGCTCCACACTGGTGGGTGGCACTTCTACTCTCTCCTCCACTCTCTCCTCCACATCATGGGGTCCACTTTCTTCCTCTTCCACCTCCACCTCCCCCTCCTCTCCCTGTCTTTCAGGAGAGTCAGACAGCACCTGTGTGGACACTGGTTGTCCACTCTCAGCAGTGCGTCTGACAGCTTCAGCATAAGAGACATAGGCCCTTCTTACTTTTGGACAATTCTTCACTGAGTGATCACGCTGTCCACATATATCACAGGCCCGCTTAACCAAGCAAGCCCCAGCCTCATGTCCCTCCTCCCCACAGTTTCGGCAGTGCATCTCCACATGGCATTCATCTCTGGTATGTCCAAACTTATGACATCTCCTGCAGTATGTTGGTGGACCAGGATAGTAGAGAAACCCTCTATTTCCTGCTATTGAAAAGTTAGCTGGTAGATTCCACACTCCACCAATCCCTTCAGAATCCACCTTCAGTTTGACAAAAAACTTCAATTTGCCATTAAAGATCCCCAGGCGATTAGTCAGCCTGAAGCCTCCCTTCACTGAAGAGCAGTATCTCTTCAAAAAGGCCATTACCAAGGCAATATCCGTGAAGGGGTTAAACAGGGGAACAACCAATGGCTTCTCCTCCATAGCAAACAAGAGTTCCACTATGGAAGGCTTTATGGACTCATGGTTCCAATTCCTTACACTTCTCAATAACTCCTGTGCAAAAATTGCTATGCACAAAAGAAACATCTTAGTACCTTGGTGCTGCATGGTCCTGGATACAATAGATGTGTCGTGGTTTCTCTCCAACCGATTTCTCCAGCAAACCCTGCACAAGGAACGCCAAACTCACTTTATGCAAATGACCAGGCATAACCTGAAACCGCAAGGTGTTTTGAATCCCCCTTCGCTCCATCGAGCTCAGCAAAGAAAACTCAGGCCATCAAGCAATCTTGCCTCTTTTCAGGGCAAGGTAAAGAATGCTATCTCCAAGCTTTATATAAGATAGGTTTGTGTGCTAATGAGGCAATTGAAAACATATGCACAGTCCATGAAACACAAAAAATGCAAGTTCACCCAATGTAGAGACAGAACTTCAAAGTGGGTGCACCTGTTAAGGATGGCCTAAAATTGCTAACCCAAAAAACACACTCTCTGAGCATGCCCAGAAAAATCCAAGTGCTCTTCACACACAAAAAGCACAAAAAACCCTGAAAATGCCCAAAACAACCCAAATGCATTTCACACACCAAAAGCCACAGCAAAAAAACAGTCCCTGAGCAAGCCCAGAACAACCCAAATGCAGCTAGTACAAAATAAGCCACCCACCTGTCCAAAATTAAGCACATCATCCAGCATGCTACAAAATTACAGATGGGACAAACAGTTATTGGCCTTAACCCCTTCGTGCCGAGCGTACGCCTATATGCAGCCTTGCCTTTCGGGGGTTATACCAGGATGATGCCCGCAGCTGCAGGCTCCATTCCGGTACTGTTTTAGAGCGGGCGATCGGCTTTCCAGGGATAACAACCGATGCGGCTAAAAAACGCTTGATTGCTATCCCGGAGGAGCGGGAAGAGACACCCCCCTCCTGCTGCCTCCCGCGGCTCTGACCGATTCGCGATTCGGCACTTCCGGCGTCTAGCCACAGACTGGAACAGTTTACTCGGCTGCCAATGGCGCCGCATTAAAAAAATATACAGTATTCAGAATCGCCGTTTTCGGCGTTCTGAATATTTTGAAGTGCAAAGGAGGGATTGGAGGTCTTTTAGACCCCCGATCCCTCCATAAAGAGTACCTGTCACCACCTATTACTGTCACAAGGGATGTTTACATTGCTTGTGACAGCAATAAAAGTGATACATTTTTTAAAAAAAACACAATTTAATAATATAAAAATAAATAAAATAAGTAAGAAAAACATTTTTTTTTAAAGCGCCCCCAGCCCCGCGAGCTTGCGCAGCAAAGAAAATGCATACGGAAGTCACGCCAGCATATGTAAACGGTGTCCAAATCACACATGTGAGATGTCGCCGCGATCGTCAGAGTAAACGTACTTGCGGGCACAACAAACTTTCTCTGAAAAAGTTACTTTCTCATTCTATTTTGGGCATATTTGTTACCTGGGCAGTTGTTACTAAACTTCCCCACATCACCCCATAACATTGGCACCTCCATCTTCTGTTAATATTGAATTGAAGATGCCGTGCGCCATGTCCATAGTGCATTCTCCCGTGCGCCGAGATCACTATAGTAAATGGGGGATTCGCGCTCTGTTTGCGTTGCACCGTTTCGTAAATATGGAAATGTGCGCTGTTCCTCGCCGTGCGCCTCTACTGATGGCGCACGGCTTTCGTATATCAGCCCCAAGGTTGACTTTAAGGCCCAAAAATGTCTACTAATATACCTCTGTCTCCATCTATGCTCTGATTATAGCAAAAATGGCATACTCATTAATTGGAAGAAATACTTTAGTCCAAATACCACTACTGGGCACATTATATCCACTGCAGTATGCTAGCTAATTGGCAATTGATAATGCTTTATTGCATTGGCATCCTTTAGAATACAGTCTACCAGATTTAATGCAAGTGCTGCCTGCTATGTTTGTAGCTCATTTTCTCCACACTGATTGCTTCCTCTTATATTGGAAAATGTATTCCGTTGGTTTGAAGGGGAAACACAAGTATTGCATGCCCCCGTTGTGCTGATGATGCTTGTAATAGGTCAGTATTTAACCACTCGCCTACTGGGCACTTTTGCCCCCTTCCTGCCCAGACCAATTTTCAGCTTTCAGTGCTCTCACACTTTGAAAAACAAACACATTTTTTATCATTTTTTTGAGACAGATAGAGCTTTTTTTTGGTGGTATTTAATCATCACTGAGTTTTTTATTTTTTGCTAAACAAACAAAAACAGACCAAAATTTTTGATAAAAAAATAAAATCTTTTTATTTTTGCAAATAAGTAATTTTTCTTCTTCACTGATATGCTCTTATGAGGCTGCACTGATGGGCACCGATAGACTACACTGATTGGCACTAACGAGGTGGCACTAATGAGGCAACACTGATGAGGAGGCACTGATGGGCACCACTGATGGGCACTGAAGAGGCAGCACTGATGGGCACTGAAGAGGCTGCACTAATGAGGTGGCACTGATGGGCACTGATAAGCTGCACTGATATGCTGCACTGATGAACACTGATTGGCACTGATGGGGCTGCACTGATAATCAGGGCACTGATTATCAGTTTAAATGATGTGCTGACAGGCTTGCTGGTTAACGGCTCTCCTTTCCTGCCACAGACACAGCGTAGGAAGAAAGGACTGCCGATAACTGGTAAGTCTGTGTACATGTGATCAGCTGTGATTGACCCTTTACCCCCAAACCGTGATCAGCTGTGTCTGAAGGAGGCACACAGGGGGCGGGGTTTTGGGAGGAAGTCTATTGACGCCCTCTCAGAACTGGACAACTGCGCTGTAGGTGTTTTTCGGCTATAGTGCGGTCAGCAAGTGGTTAAAGAATTAGTCTTCCATACACTAATATTTGCGTTTTTATTAGATGCTGGAGAGTTAAACAATTTAACAATTTCTAATATGTCTTGAGGACTTCATTGGAAAGATATGTACATTGTTTCTGGACCTATCCATGCGATTTGGCAATTATGAGGTGTTCCTACTGTCCCTGTTAGATTTTTAATTTATTTTATATTAAGGAGATCAACCAAAATCTGCAACAGAGACAAAGACAAACAAAAATGGCATGGGTTCTAGCCTTCCCTTACTCTACTAAAAGCATTTTTTATTTCTGTGCTGCTATTGGAAAGTTCCTCTCAATTCCTGTGTGGTAAAATGTCGTCAGAAAGATAGGAAGTAAGAGTAAGGCCGGGTTCACACTGGTACGACACGACAGTTGTATGACTATGGATCCAACTTTGCCCTGCGTCTTGAAGTCCGACATCCGTCCGACTTCAATGAACTGGGATCTGACTTTGATTGCGACGATGCAGGCACTTTGTGTCTGGTATGAATCTTTAGGGGGAACTCCACGCCAAATAAAAAAAAACTGCATGGGTTCCCCCTTCAAGAGCATACCAGGCCCTTATCAGAGCACGCAGCCTGGCAGGTCAGAAAAGGGGGTGGGGATGGACGAGCGAGCGCCCCCCCCCCCCCCCCCGAACCATACCAGGCTGCATATCCTCAACACGGGGTGGGTGTTTTAGGGGCAGGGGGCCCTGCTCCCCCCACCCCAAAGAACCTTGTCCCTATGTTGATGAGGACAAGGGCCTCTTCCTGACAACCCTGGCTTTTGGTTGTCGGGGTCTGTGGGCGGGGGCTTATCAGAACACAAGGGGGCCCCCAGATCCCGGCCCCTCACCCTATGTGAATAAGGGGGCCGGTTCTTCTCCCCTCTCTGGGTCTTCTCTCCTCTTTGCTGATGTCTTCTAGCCCTCTCCGGTTCTTCTCCCTCTATCCACTGTCTTCTGCCTCTGCCGGGTTTTCTCCACTGTCTTCTCGCTCTTTTGCCGGGTCTTCTCCGCTGTTTTCTCCCTCTGTTCTTCTACCGCTCTAATGCTGGGTGCGCGGTGTGCCAATACTTATATTGGCATGGGGCGGGTCACCGGGTGACATCATCCAGAGGTCCCACCAGCAGAGGCAGAAGACATCAGCGGAAAAGGCAGATGAGCCGGAGAGGGGAGAAGAAATCGGAAAAGATGCCGGAGCTGCCTTAATAAATTACTTTAAAAACCAGTCTACTGCGTTTTACCTTTGAAACTTTTTTTAGCTGAATGGGTAGGGGTACAATGTACCCGATACTCATTCACATTCTCATTCCACACCAGACTGAAGGGCCTGGTATGGTCCTGGAGGGGGAACCCATGCCATTTTTTTTTTTTTGCATTTTGACATGGGGTTCACCTTCAAGATCATCAGAGCACCAGTGCTATGTTAAAGTCAGATTAGTTAAGACTGTGATCCGACTTTGATCCGACTTCAGTGATATTCAATGGGCTGAAGTAGGATCAAAGTCAGACCAAAGTGGTGCAGGGAGCATTTTCAAAGTTGGACTGACTTGTGTCGGACCAATTAAGATGGCTCTCATAGGGAAACATTGATTTTTTGACATGAGCTCCCAATGTCGGAGCGTTTGTCATACAAGTGTGAACCCAGCCTAAATCTTTTTAACAGAGCCTTGGATTGCAGTTAAAAGCCAACACGGGTCTATTTATAAATGTTTTCTTTCATCCAGGATTCACTTTTTTTTTTAATCCAGTTGAAAAATATGTAAATCCAGGGGGCGCATGGGTGGAGCCTGACTGAGCAGACATGCCAGCTTAGAGCCCTGCTCCTGAAGGGATGTTTCTGCCGTAGTATACCGTGTCCCAGCTCAGCTTCACCCGATAAATATTTTTACTCCGTCTGCTAATAACCCCTACCAATTAATGTAATGGTTCTTGGGAGTTCTCGCCTGAAAATGAAGCCAAAAAACAACAAAGCAGCACTGCCTCAGGTTTCAGTCAGAATGGCACTAGCGTAATCTCCTCCCCGTGTTACCTCACACTCAGTGAAATCCTCTTAGCGCTCTAAGGTGTCTGTGGCAACACAGGGGGAATATGATATACAAACTTCACAAATTACATATTTTTCAGACCCTGCTCATTCTTCTGTTCTGAAGCAATTTGAAAAAATGCTTGAAAAAGCCCTTAAATAGACCTCAGATCATATTACAGACAGTCTGACTAGGGAAATCAGAGAACTGGGCAAATGCACTGCAAATCTTGAAGTTGATGAACTTAAATAACACCCAGACTTCTGCAGTTGAATTTGAAAACCTCAAAGAGGAAAACTTAGTCCTTCAATCTCGTATAGAAGATTGCGAAAATAGGGCCCGGCGTTCCAATATCTGTATACGCGGAACACTTGAATCTGTCACTGATTTGCAAGCCACTATGCTATCCCTATTTCAAAAACTACAGCCTTCCATACCAGTCAAACGAATGGAGATGGATAGGGTTCATAGAGCTCTCACAAAGCTGATGGACCACAGCACGATATTATTGCCAAATTTCACTATTTCCATACCAAGGAACAACTTCTAGTTGCAGCTAGAGCAAAAGATTTACTGATTTTCCAGGGACATACCTATCAACTTTTGAGCTCACCATCACTTAGCGTCAGGCTTTGAAGCCACTTCTTTAAGTTTTACAGCGACATCAAATCACCTATCAATGGGGCTTTCCATTTTTGGACTTTCCAAGGATCTAAATATGTCTGCCGTTCTGCTGAAGAACTCCAATTGTCTTTACAAAACATCCAGCATCTAGATTGCCCTCTCAACCAAAGCAACGCACAAATTGTTACCCGTTCCCTGCAAAAATCAGCTGGTGCTGGTGCAGTCCTGCTAAAAATCGCTGATCGTCGCCATTACCAGTAAAAAAAAAAAAAGTAATAAAAATGCCATAAATCTATCCCCTATTTTGTAGACACTATAACTTTTGTGCAAACCAATCAATATATGCTTATTGCGGGGTTTTTTTTTCCAAAAATATGTAGAAGAATTCATATTGGCCTAAACTGAGAAATTTGTTTTTTTTACTTTTGTAGCATGACCCCCTTAAGGACTGCTTGGATTTACTTGCTCATCGGCATCACCATGACCCTGTAAGCATTCAAACCCACCTTTTATTATTTTTTTCACTGACAGCAGCGAGTTGTTCGCTATATTTCTTTACATAGCCTCGAGCTATTGTTTGTTTTTGAATGTTTTCTGTGATGTCTTTGTTACTTGTATACACATTACCCCACCCCTTCCATCCCTCTTCATAGGCTTTCTCATGACACACTGATGGGTATGGGACTTTTTGGGACAATGGGACAATGGTATAATTTCTATTTATGTATTACTTTTTATTGGTGTTTGGTGGTGTTGTTGCGTCTCCAGTTTGCTACGCTCTGTTCCCCATTATTATGTGGGCTTCTGACGGTAGCTCTTTGGCCTCTGGTGGACTGATTGTCATTCTCCCAGTACGCCGTTCTGTTTATTATTTTACAAATCTTAGTAATATCTGGTCGACAAGAGCCAATTCCTTTCCTTTTCTTCCATCTTTTCCTTTTTCCTATCCCCATACTGAATTGTAGTATGCGCTCCTATTGTCAGAACTTAACGTTTTTATTATGCAACTCTTTATATTACCAATATACCCCCCTTAAACATTTTGACCCTAAATGTCCAAGGTCTTAATATACCACAAAAACAGATTATGGCATTCTGTTCATTTGCCGCACCTAAAAACCACATTCTTTGCCTACAGGAGATCCACTTTACTGAACAATCTACTCCTAAGTTTTTCAGCTCCTCTTATCCACAGGTATATACAGCCTCGGCAGCTACTAAACAACGAGGTGTTCTTATAGCTATTCACTGTACAACCCCATTTGTACTTTCATCTGGAATTAAAGATTCTGAAGGCCGCTACCTCATTCTTATTGGGCACATTTCTGATGTTGCTGTAACCATTGTATCATATTATACTCCTAATAAACATCCATTATCATTTTGGACTTTTGTTTTGATGAAATATTCATTTGACTGTTATTTTTTCTAAGCACATATGTCATGAATATTATATGAATTGATTAGCACTATGCGCTTCAATATATTGTTATAGCTAGATTGTTATGGGGCATACACACGGTCAGACTTTTCGTCTACAAAAGTCCAACGGACGCCGACGGACTAAAGCTGGCTGGTAATCCGATCGTGTGTGGGCTTCCCCGGACTTTCAGCTGACTTTTTCAGCCTCAAATCCGACAGACTTTAGATTTGAAACATGCTTCAAATCTTTACGTCGTAACTACGACGGACCCCGAAATCCGCTCGTCTGTGTGCTAGTCCGACGGACAAAAACCCACGCTAGGGCAGCTATTGGCTACTGGCTATGAACTTCCTTATTTTAGTCTGGTGTACGTCATCATGTACGAATCCGTCGGACTTTTGTGTGGTCGTGTGTAGGCAAGTCCGTTCATTAGAAAGTCTGCCACAAGTCCGCCGCAAGTCCGCCGAAAGTCCGCCGGAAGTCTGTCGGACAGGCTGTCGGACTTTTGTAGACGAAAAGTCCGACCGTGTGTATGCCCCATTATTGTTATAGCATCCCCTACTACCACACACTCCAAATCCGTTCAAGTTAGCACTTTGCACTTTTGAGGGGAGCTGCTTACGAACACTATTAAAAATGATCACTTAATCCATTTACAATAATTTCCATAGCGCAAGGTTCTTTTCACTTTCTATCATTTATTTCCCATCTTTTTCATGTAATTGATTCACACAAGTTAGGTACAGTGATATTATGTGGAGACTGGAACCAAGTTCTTTTTCTTTCTGGGATAAATCTCCCCCTTCACCCTGTTCCTGTTCCCCTAAGCTTTTATTTCAGCAACTTATCTCTAAGCATAACATGTTAGACTCTTGGCGTGAGCTCAATCCAGCTTGTAAACGCTTTACATATTACTTCCATCCACATAAATCATTTTCTAGGATTGATCATATCTTCCTAAGTGTTGGCATGACCCCAGAGTTCCTATCATCAGTTATTATGCCCTTTACTTGCTCTGATCATAGTGCAGTTTGTACTACCATCTCCTCCCCCATACCGAGATCCCAGGATTCGTCTTGGTGCATTAATGATTCCACTCTAACTCACCCATCCCATTGTTTAGATATTAAACATTCTCTCAATCTCATTAATAACACTTCTGCAGATGTTTCCCCCCTCACTCTTTGGGAAGCCCATAAACCTGTAATTTGAGGTTTACGCTTATCCGGCAAGCATAATTTCTCAAACGCGAGCGTAAGCTCCTTCACCAAAAATTTGAAAATGACTTCAATCTGTGTCACGATGCATTCCAAAATTCTCCCTCCCCTTCTACTAAAGCTAAGCTTGATAGAGCCTGCTTAGAATTCGACCTGTTTCTCACTGACTCTGCAGATAAATTAATACGTAAATCACAACACCTTTACCTTAAAGCAAACAAACCAGATACCCTATTAGCTCAAACCCTATGCTCACTGCAAAAACCTACAACATCTGTGCGGCTCAAACTAAACCGTGATTTAGCTCAAACCCTATGCTCACTGCAAAAACCTACAACATCTGTGCAGCTCAAACTAAACCGTAATTCATACACAAGTGACCCTGTCAAAATTTTACATACATTCCACTCAAATCTTGCTAAATTATATTTGCCCAACCATCATTTTGACCATGCTGCTGCTGATTCCCTTTTTTCACAAATTAACCTTTCAACGCTCTCAGAAACCCATCATGAACGACTCGAGTGTCCCATCTCTGCAACAGAAGTCATTGTGGCTATTAAGGCTTTAAGATTTAATAAATACCCCGGCCCAGATGGATTTTCTGCTTCCTACTACAAGAAATTTTCTGATATATTATCTCCTATCCTAACTGAGGCATTCAATACATTGTTGAGGGGACACTCTTTTCGTTAAGAATCCTTAATGGCCAAAATTTCCATGCTTCTCAAATCTAAATCTGATACAACCTCTTGGACAAATTACTGTCCTATTTCGCTTCTTAATATTGACATTAAACTTTTAGCTAAAATACTTGTGACCCGCTTGAATCAAGAAATAGGCAAATGTGTTAATTGAGATCAAGTTGGGTTTATCCCCTTGCGCCAAACAAGTGATAATATTTGTAGAGCTTCTTTACTCACACATGTCGCTAAATCCAGACTTCTATCTGCGTGTTTTTTTTTTCCTCAATATAAGAAAAGTATTTGACACTGTCTCATGGACATACTTACAATATATTCTTCAAAAATGGGGGTTTGGACTGCATTTTTTGATTTTTTGAAGTGGATTTCATCCGTATATGACAAATCAAATAAATGTATCAAATATGCTGGTTTTCAGACCATTTGTCTATTGGAAGAGGCACCCTTCAAGGATGTCCTCTCCCCCCTCCTATTTGCACTACTCATTGAACCCTTGGCCCATTTAATTAGATCTGACCCAAACATAAAATGTATTGAATCAGCTGGATGTCAACATAAAGTATGTTTTTTTGCAGATGACATCTTACTCTTCATGTGATCTCCCCATATTACAGCACCTAATCCCCTCTCTGTCCTAAACCGTTTTGCATACATTTTGGACTTAACAGTTAATTATCAAAAATTGACTGTACTCAGCATTTCCTTGCCTCCTGCAGACCTTCAGCTTGCTAAACATTCACTTCCCTTCTCTTGGACACCTCATAGACTTCCAAACCTAGGAATACAACTCACTTATAAGATAACTGACTTATAATGAGCTAACTTCCCTCCATTACTAAAACAGATTATTGAATTATTATCACAATGGTCCTCTATCCCTCTATCCTGGTTAGGCAAAATAATGTAATTAAAATGGCTATATTGCCCAAGTTTTGATATCTTTTTAAAGTCTTGCCCATCCCATTTCCATCTAATTTTTTACGGCTTATACATGTAGCACCCTCTACCATAGGTAGGTGCTAGAGTGAGGATTTTTTTGGTAAGGAACTGTCTGTATAGATATTTTTAGGCAGGCCTATGCTTCAGGCTAGGCCTGTTTGTTTTGACCTGGGGGCAGGGAGTGGTTAGTGTAGCAGTGGGTATGACCACCTGTGCTTCAGTGCTTGGGCGCCTCCCCTGCTTCCAGGAAAGAATGTTATGGAAGAGGGGCAGGGCCTAGAACTGGAGTGGCAGGCAGCTCATGTGAGGAGCCCTGACCAATCCCCAACTGGAATTGGCAGGAGGCAGGCCTCCCATATAAGCTGAGGTAACAGGCCACTGGGGGGAGTTGTCAGCCAGGAGAAGTGGAGAATGGAGTACTAGACAGCAGCAGGAGCGTACCCCCATCTGGGGGGGTGCGCCGATCACGGGAGGAGGCCCGGGAGAACTGTGAGGGAACTTCACCCTTATAAGTTCAGGGGTGAAGTCCTCATCTTTACACGGTCATTGATGAGGAGTTCCTGAAGTAGAGGGGCAGGAAAAGCTGTCGGAACGTACAGTCCAGTTAAATTCTCCCTCATGGACTCGGGGCAACGAAAGGTCAGCGAGTGTACCACAGTGGAGAGCTGGATGTGGAGACATGCCAGGAAGTCTGGGAGGGAACTTCATCCTTACACGGTCATGGATGAAGTCCTCATCTTTATACGGTCATTGATGAGGAGTCCTGGAACAGAGGAGAGACTGTGGGGAATAGTGTCAAATCGATGCAGCCCGAGGGCGCAGGATTTGCAAGCTGGACTAGTTGGGAACAGTATTCCACTGTTCAGCACATGCTACTAAACTACTAGGCCTCCGGGGAGAGGTACTGCAGACCTCTGGCATAGTAGCAGCAAGTAATCAGTCAGCATTAGAGACTATTCAGAGTGGGTTCTTTTGCATATAGAAGAGGATGTGTCAAGAAACATAATGTGCTATAGAATAAGTTTGTGTAGGAGGGAAGGATTCCTGGGAGCAATAGTCTGCAGGAGTTACGAAGAGGAGGAGCGATATTCTGCATGTTGATGCAGGGAAGAGACTGTAGATGTTATACATGTGCATCATTTCTTCAAGGCTCAAACGAAGTTCTAAGTTATAAATATGATGGCAAAGTAATTTGATCTATGGGCATCCCATATATCCTTTCCCCTAGTCAAGTTATACAGTGGGGCAAAAAAGTATTTAGTCAGTCACCAATTGTGCAAGTTCTCCCACTTAAAAAGGTGAGAGAGGCCTGTATTTGTCATCATAGGTATACGTCAACTATGAGAGACAAAATGTGGAAACAAATCCAGACAATCACCATGTCTGATTTTTGAAAGAATTTGTTTGCAAATTATGGTGGAAAACAAGTATTTGGTCAATATCAAAAGTTCATCTCAATACTTTGTTATATATCCTTTGTTGGCAATGACAGAAGTCAAACGTTTTCTGTAAGTCTTCACAAGGTTGTCACACACTGTTGCTGGTATGTTGGCCCATTCCTCCATGCAGATCTCCTCTAGAGCAGTGATGTTTTGGGGCTGTCGCTGGGCAACACGGACTTTCAACTCTCTCCAAAGGTTTTCTATAGGGTTAAGATCTGGAGACTGGCTAGGCCACTCCAGGACCTTGAAATGCTTCTTAGGAAGCCACTCCTTCATTGCCCATGTGGTGTGTTTGGGATCATTGTCATGCTGAAATACCCAGCCACGTTTCATCTTCAATGCCTTTGCTGATGGGAGGAGGTTTGCACTCAAAATCTCACGATACATGGCCCCATTCATTCTTTCATGTACACAGATCAGTCGTCCTGTTCCCTTTGCAGAGAAACAGCCCCAAAGCATGATGTTGCCACCCCCATGCTTCACAGTAGGTATGGTGTTCTTTGATTGCAACTCAGCATTCTCTTTCCTCCAAACACGACGAGTTGTGTTTCTACCAAACAGTTCTACTTTCATCTGACCATATGACATTCTCCCAATCCTCTTCTGGATCATCCAAATGCTCTCTAGCAAACCTCAGATGAGCCCAGATATGTACTGGCTTAAGCAGGGGGACACTGCAGGATCTGAGTCCCTGGCGGCGTAGTGTGTTGGTAGCTGTAGTCTGATGGTAGCCTTTGTTATGTTGGTCCCAGCTCTCTGCAGGTCATTCACTAGGTCCCCCCGTGTGGTTCTGTGATTTTTGCTCACCATTCTTGTGATCATTTTGACCCCATGTGGTGAGATCTTGCGTGGAGCCCCAGATCGAGGGAGATTATCAGTGGTCTTGTACGTCTTCCATTTTCTAATTATTACTCCCACAGTTGATTTCTTCACGCCAAGCTGCTTGCCTATTGCAGATTCAGTCTTCCCAGCCTGGTGCAGGTCTACAATTTTGTTTCTGGTGTCCTTCGACAGCTCTTTGGTCTTCACCATAGTGGAGTTTGGAGTGTGACTGTTTGAGGTTGTGGACAGGTGTCTTTTATACTGATAACAAGTTCAAACAGGTGCCATTAATACAGGTAATGAGTGGAGGACAGAGGAGCCTTTTAAAGAAGAAGATACAGGTCTGTGAGAGCCAGAAATCTTGCTTGTTTGTAGGTGACCAAATAATTATTTTCCACCATAATTTGCAAATAAATTCTTTAAAAAAATCAGACAATGTGATTGTTTGGATTTGTTTCCACATTTTGTCTCTCATAGTTGAGGTATACCTATGATGACAATTACAGGCCTCTCTCATCTTTTTAACTGGGAGAACTTGCACAATTGGTGGCTGACTAAATACTTTTTTGCCCCACTGTATCCCCCCAATAAACAAAAAAACAAAACAAAGCAAATGACTGTTCATTGTCTCAGAAGCGATATATGGGATAGCCGAACACCCCCCGATTTGGTTTACACCAGAACCTGCGAATGGACCGAAAATTCGCACAAACATTAGAACCCCATAGATGTCTATGGGACTGGATAGATATTAAGGGGAACCCCGCACCCAAATTAAAAAAGGAAAGGTGTGGGGCCACCAGGCCCTGTATACTCTGAACAGCAGTATACAGGCGGTGCAAACAAGACAGGGACTATAGGTTTGTTGTTAAGTAGAATCTGATTGTAATTTTGAGCTGGTACATTTTTAACCTGTTAAGCTCCAGTAAAAAAATCTATTTTAAGCTTTTTGGAAAACATAGGGAAGGGTTATCACCCCTGTGACATTTGTTTTGCTGTCTGTGCTCCTCTTCAGAAGATTTCACCTCACTTTTTGTCCCAATGACAAATGTTTTTTGAAAATTTTGTGAAACAAGGATTGGTGATAAAGCATCAGTGGAAAGGAGAAACGTTTTTCCCATATTAGCTCTTACAGGAGAGAATTTCCCTTCCTAGGGGTAGATTTCATCTCACTTCCTGTTGTCTCCTTCCGTTTGCAAGTAGGAGTCATTTGTAAGTTGGATGTTTGAAAGTAGGGGCCTGCCCTATATACTCAGCAGAAATTTGGGCCTTAGGTGTTGGTGTTGCCACAGCACTGTAAGCCCTCACAGGGCCCTGCTGTGAAATATTAGATCAAGAATTGTAATTACATGCTCCTGTTGAACAGGGGCAGAAAAATTGGGCCTTTGGTGGTGGTGGTGCTGGTGCCACAACACTGTAAGTCCTCACAGTTACTCTTGGTGGGCACAGAAACGGGCCCTGCTGTGAAATATTAGATCAAGAATTCTAATTACATGTCCCTGTTGAACAGGGGCAGAAAAATTGGGCCTTAGGCACTGGTGCTGATGCCACAACACTGCAAACCCTCACAGATACTCTAGTTAGAGCGCAGGAACTAGCCCTGCTGCAAAGAATTGCATCACAAATTGTAATTACATGCCCCTGTTAAACAGGGGCTGAAAAATTGGGCCTTAGGCACTGGTGCTGATGCCACAACACTGCAACCCCTCACAGATACTCTAGTTGGAGCGCAGGAACTAGCCCTGCTGCAAAGAATTGCATCAAATATTGTAATTACATGCCCTGTTAAACAGGGGCTGAAAAATTGGGCCTTAGGCACTGGTGGTGGTGCCCAGAACCAAAAATGTTCTTACAAGCTATCAGCATGATCATTGAGGAGGAAGAGGATAATTACTCAGCATAACAGGATAGTCACTCAGCATCAGCATAGGCAGTCTTTGAAGGGATCTGACATTTCCAAAAAAATTATTCAGTTACATTAGCATCAGGTGCTTGGTAGCTGGTGGTGATCCAAGACTGATTCATTTTTATGAAGGTCAGTCAATCGACCGAGTCGGTGGACAGACGTACCCTGTGATCGGTTACAAAGCCTCCAGCAGCACTGAATGTGCGTTCCGAAAGAATGCTGGATGCAGGACAGGCCAGTAGCTCAAGTGCATACTGTGAAAGCTCTGGCCAGTGATCCATCCTCAAGATCCAGTAACCAAGAGGATTTTCGGTGGGAAAGGTGTCCAAGTCAGATCTTGCCCCTAGGTATTCCTGCACCATGTAAGACAGACGCTGGTGATGGTAGCTGGAACCAATCATACTTTGGACTGCGGACTAAAAAATTGTATGAACGCATCGGTCAAATAGCCATCTTCTCCACCGCTCCTTACTTGACTGACCGAAGCCTCAGCAACACGTTGTCCAGGAACAGGAGTTTGTAACCTCCTAGTCTCTGTGAACGCGTTGCACAGACCTTTCTGCAAGGCCTCCCGAAAATGTTTTATCCTCTGCTCCCTCTGCAACGGCAAGACAAGGTCTGCAACCTTACCCTTGTAACGTGGATCAAGGAGGGTTGCCAGTCAGTATTGATCCCTCTCCTTGATACCGTGAATACGAGGATCCTTCCGCAGGCTTTACAGGATCAAGGAGGCCATGCAGCGTGGGTTTGCTGAGGCATTCGGAGTCCTCTGGGTCACTAAGGACGACATGTTCCACAGCCACCTCCTCCTAGCCACGTACAAGTCCATGGGTTTCTTGGGACTGTAAATGATCCCTTAAAGACTGCTGTTGATGCTGAGTGCCAGGCTCCACCTCCATGCTGACACAATCCTCCTCCTCGTCCTCTTCCTGTGTGATTGGCGGGCACGCAAGAACACTGTCTGGATAAAGGGGGCCTTGAGAGCTAAGGAAGTCCTCCTCTTCCTGCCTCTGTTCTGCCTCAAGTGCCCTGTCCATTATTCCACGCAGCGTGTGCTCCAACAGGTGGACAAGGGAGACAGTGTCACTGATGCATGCACTGTCACTGCTCACCATCCTCGTGGCCTCCTCAAATGGTGACAGGACAGTGCATGCATCCCTGATCATGGCCCACTGGCGTGGGGAAAAAAACAAGCTCCCCTGACCCTGTCCTGGTGCCATAGTCGCACAGGTACTCATTGATGGCCCTCTGCGTGTGCAGCCGCTGCAGCATGGCCAAGGTTGAGTTCCACCTGGTGGGCATGTCACAGATTAGGCGGTTCTTGGGCAGGTTAAATTTCTTTTGGAGGTCTGCCAGCCGAGCACTGGCATTATATGACCGGCGGAAATGCACACAGACTTTAATGGCCTGCCTCAGGACATCCTGTAAGCCTGGGTACCTGCCCAAGAACCGCTGCACCACCAAGTTAAGGACATGAGCCAAACAGGGCACATGGGTCATTTGTCCCTGTCACAGGGTGGAGAGGAGGTTTATTGCCATTGTCGCAAACCACCATTCCTGCCTTAAGTTGGCGTGGCGTCAACCACCTCTGAACCTGCCCCTGCAGAGCTGACAGAACCTCTGCCCCAGTGTGGCTCCTGTCCCCCAAGCACACCAGCATGGCATCTTTTAGCCCATCTTTTAGGACAAAGCACAGGAAGAGGCCATGAAGGAAGAAGAAGAGGAGGGGGTGGAGGAGAGAGGTGTGTCAGAATCACCAGTATTGGCATTTTGGAGGCGTGGTGGTGGAACAACCTCCAACACTACTGCACCTTGTCCTGCATCCTTCCCAGCTGCCAGCAGAGTCACCCAATGCGCCATGAAACTTAGGTAATCTCCCTGTCCATGCCTACTGGACCATGAGTCAGTGGTAATAAGCACCTTACCGCTGACCACCCTGTCCAGCGAGGCCAAGACATTGCCTTCCACATGCTGGTAGAGAGCCGGAATTGCCTTCCGTGAGAAAAAGTGGCTTTTGGGAACCTGCCACTGAGGAACCGCACATTCCACAAACTCACGGAAGGGGGCAGAATCTACCAACTGAAAAGGTAGCAGTTGAAGTACTATCAATTTTGCCAAGCTAGCATTCAACCGCTGGGCATGTGGATGGCTGGGAGTGAACTTCTTTCTGCGGTGCAGCAGATGGGGCAGGGAAATTTGCCTGGTACAATCTGACATCGGTGTACCGATAGCAGATTGCCCGCAAGTACTTGGCTGTGACTCACCTAATTCTACACCTTTATTCCTCTCAGGGAAGGTCTCAGAGAGGACTGAAGGTATAGTGGGGTTGGAGATCCCAGCTGATGAGGAGCAAGGAGAGGTCCTCTTTGTTCTTTGGTGTGGGTCTTTTAGGTACGCTTGCTAACGAACTGCATGGCAGGTCAACATATGTCTGGTCAAGCATGTGGTGCCCAAGCGGGAGATGTTTTGGCCACGGGAGATACGCTTGAGACATATGTTGCAAATAACAGCGGTGCGATCTGATGCACTCGTCTCAAAAAAAGGCCCACACCAAAGAACTTTTGGAATAACGCGCAGAGACAGCAGCGCATTGCACATGCGGAGCTCTGCGGTGTGATGCAGTCAGTGTGCTGCCCTAAGGCTGGCCCCTGGAGGGCATCCTGCCTCGTTGGTGATGTGCCTCCTCCTCTCTCCCACATTGAGTCAGTGACCTCATCATCCCCTTCCTCCTCATCACTGGAGCAAACCTGGCAGTATGCTGCAGCAGGGGGAACATGACTGCCAGATTGCTGTCCTTCTTGGGCACCCCCTCTGTCCGTGCTCACGTTACTGCCTTCATCTAGCTTAGTATCATCATCAGAGCCTTCAAAACGCTGGGCATCCTCCTGGAGCATGTACCCAACACTGTGGTCAAACAGTTCGAGGGACTCCTCAGGAGGACATGGTGGGGCTAGAAAAGGAGTCACTGATGCCATTGCGCCGAGGGAAGAGGCCGCATTGGCAGCTGCTTTGCCAGACGAAGTACCCTGAGCCTGGGTGAGAGAGGATGAGGAGGATGAGGACGGCTTGGTCATCCACTTGACCAAGTCTTCCGTATGTTGCGGCTCAACACGGCCAGCTGCCGAAAAAAAGGCCAAGCATGTCCCATGGCCACGTGCTGATGAGGATGCATCGTGTCCACGACCAGCACTGTTGCCTCTAGACACTGAGCCTGCTTGCCCTCTTTTATTGGCTTGTGACTGTCTGCCTCTCCTTGTTGGCCTTCCAGACATACTATTGGCCTGCAGTGAGCTGCACAAGACTGGGATATATATATATATATATATATATATATATATATATATATATATATTTTACTGATTATACTGCAGCTAGCAGAATCAACTGCCTGCCTGTAGTATTATTAGTATGATAACACCTGCACTTGTCTTCAGGTAGCTATACTGTAGGTGCAACTGTGCAGGGTACACAGTACAGTAGCTGGAAATACTTTAGTGAGCCTACACAAGCACCCGGCTGCAGGTTGCTATACTGTAGGTGAGACTGTGCAGGGTACACAGTACAGTAGCTGGAAATACTTCAATGAGCCTACACAAGCACCCGGCTGCAGGTTGCTATACTGTAGGTGAGACTGTGCAGGGTACACAGTACAGTAGCTGGAAATACTTCAATGAGCCTACACAAGCACCTGGCTGCAGGTAGCTATACTGTAGGTGAGACTGTGCAGGGTACACAGTACAGTAGCTGGAAATACTTCAATGAGCCTAAACAAGCACCTGGCTGCAGGTTGCTATACTGTAGGTGAGACTGTGCAGGGTACACAGTACAGTAGCTGGAAATACTTCAATGAGCCTACACAAGCACCTGGCTGCAGGTTGCTATACTGTAGGTGAGACTGTGCAGGGTACACAGTACAGTAGCTGGAAATACTTCAATGAGCCTACACAAGCACCTGGCTGCAGGTTGCTATACTGTAGGTGAGACTGTGCAGGGTACACAGTACAGTAGCCGGAAATACTTCAGTGAGCCTACACAAGCACCTGGCTACAGGTTGCTTGCTATACTGTAGGTGAGACTGTGCAGGGTACACAGTACAGTAGCCGGAAATACTTCAATGAGCCTACACAAGCACCTGGCTGCAGGCTGCTATACTGTAGGTGAGACTGTGCAGGGTACACAGTACAGTAGCTGGAAATACTTCAATGAGCCTACACAAGCACCTGGCTGCAGGTTGCTATACTGTAGGTGCAACTGTGCAGGGTACACAGTACAGTAACTGGAAATACTGTAAAAACATCTGCCTGCCTGTCAGTATATTAGGAAGAGACGAACAAGATCTAGCTAAACTGAATACAGTGTGTATATATATATATATATATATATATATATATATATATAAACACCTGGGGTGCATATATATATACACAGTACGCTGTAACTGCAGCTAACTGACTCAACCTGCCTACTCTATCTAACTTAAATCAAATGACACTGTCTGTCTCTCTCTCTCTCTCTATCTGAACGCCGAAACACATTACACAGGGCCGCCGTGTAGGCGGCCTTATATATTGTGGGGCGTGTACTAAACCCCCTGAGCCATAATTGGCCAAAGCCTCCTTGGCTTTGGCCAATTATGGCTCTCTGTTCAGATGGCGCTGTGATTGGCCAAGCATGCGGGTCATAGTGCATGCTTGGCCAATCATCAGCCAGCAATGCACTGCGATGCCGCAGTGAATTATGGGCCGTGATGCGCCACTCAAATTTGGCGCGAACGGCCCATATCGTTCGTAATTCGGCGAACGACCGAACACACGATGTTCGACCCTAACATGGGTTTGACGCGAACACGAAGCTCATCCCTACACAGAAATAATAAAGCTCTTATTCATGCTAAAATGGAAGCAATCAAAAGAGATAGAATCTGTCAATTTGAGAAACTCTGGCTTCCTTGGGTTAAGCATTGTCTACCTCCAGACTTTGATGACACAATATTATTGAATTGGTAATTTTACTCTATTTGCCTTTACTATACTTTTTATTCATTTGGGATTGCATCAGCACTTGTAACCCCCCCCCCCCCTCATTCCCTTCCCCCCCTTTTTACTACCCTCTTCTCTTTTTTAATTTCTACCTTTCTTTTCATATTGTGTGGTACTTATAAACAGATTATCTCTTCTGTTTTTAATATATACCTATTAGATTGATCTCCTTATTACTGCTCTTGCAAAATGAACCAATAGTCGCTAGCGTACCTTTTTCCTTCTGATGGAATTTTATAATGCTTTTGATGTAATTCTTTATTTAAAAAATAATAAACAAATTTGACGAGAAAAATATTTAAATCCTGAATGAATGCTGTGTGAATCTTGTGTGAAAACATTTTTTAAATACCAGTAGATCCCTTTCAATTATTAGTGAAAAATATCTTTAGTTTTGGCTATAAAGCCCATTAGAAGGAAGCAATATTTTAACTACTGAAACAACCTCTTTTTTATTATTTTTTACAAATTATGTTTATACCGTGTTCAATCATTTAAGGGAATATTATTGAATGAGGGCTTAAATTAACAGATATACATTAGGAAAACATTAAGCAGGATTGCTTAAGTCATCTTAACTGTGGTATATTAGATATTCATGAGCACCTAATAACATGCAGAGCTATGTATCTAAGTATAAACACTTGTACAGAAAATGAGATATTTGGCATTTGTGTAACTTTGCTGTGTAGGCTATTGCTCAATATAATATGCCACTGCATTACATTTGGTAGTTTTTCTTGAAAGCAAGAAGCAAGTCAGCTTCATACTGGAAAATCTCTCTCCTGCTATACCCCATTTGTTTAAAAGAAAATCAGTAACCTATTTACAATTTAAAGATATACTGTATATGTGAATATGGTCAGCTTATCCAGTGTGCATCAACCTAAATGTTTAACCTCTTCGCCCCGGAAGATTTTACCCCCTTCCTTACCAGAGCACTTTTTGCGATTCGGCACTACGTTGCTTTAACTGACAATTGCGCGGTGATGCAACGTTGCACAAAACAAAATTGACATCCTTTTTTTCTTTCTTTTGGTGGTATTTTATCACCTCTGTGGTTTTTATTCTTTGCGCTATAAACAAAAAAAGAGCGACAATTTTGAAAAAAAGCTATATTTTTTACTTTTTGCTATAATAAATATCCCCCAAAAATATATAAAAAAACGAAAAAAAAAGCTAAAAACCGCTAGGGGGCAAAGAAGGGGTTAAGTGTGTCCTAGGGAGTGATTCTAACTGTGGGGGGGTGGACTTCAACTCACATGACAGCGATCACTGCTCCCAATGACAGGGAACAGTAATCTCTGTCATTACACAAGACAGAATGGGGAAATGCCTTGTTTCACATAGGCACTTCCCTGTTCTGCGCCTCCGTGACGCGATCACCGGGAGACCGGCAGACATCGAGTCCCCTGGTCCCGCGGGCACGGTCTGCCTCGGGCGGTGCGCCTGCCCCGGCTCTTAAAGGGGATGTACAGGTACACCCATTTGCCCACAGCTGCCACTGTCCTGACGTATATCGGCGTGCAGCGGTCGGCAAGTGGTTAATATAGTAATTTTTATGTCTGGGTTACTTACATCAAACACCAATTCACACACGTACATCTCTGCATTGATAAGTCATGTGATTGTGCAGACAAAGATTAAACTGCACTGGTGATATAAAAATGCAAAATTATCAAATTAAAGCTGCACCACTAGTGTGAGATGTAATCACAAACAAACAAGTTAAAACAAAATGTGTTGCGCTGAAGTCCAATTAATAAACAATAAGTCCAAGTGTATATTAGAGAACACAAATGAAGAGTCACTAAATAGTGGAAAAAAATAAGCTCTATCTTGTATCCAAAATCAAACAAACTCCCTCCACCTTGAAACCATGTGTAGATTCACTGCCACCACATGAATAGATTTGCTCTTACCAGAGAGCGTAGACCTCCTATTATGGGAGATCAAAGCAGACTTGTGTGTATCATCCACTGTTTTATCCCGCTAGTAGAAAGCCGTAGGGATCCCTTGGATTATCAACAGACATGGCAACAAAACCTCCTGCCTCAGGCCGGTATCCCCGGAGGTCATACAGTAACTAACAACAATGAAAGCTGAAAGGCATAGACGTAGAAAACCCCAATGGTCTCTTATAATGTTCTTCCGAGGAAACATGATGATGATGATGACGAGGATGAAGACAATTCACCATTTTTATCCCAGACACTACAGATTCGTAGCCCGCCCGCACCTGGAGTATGCTGTCCAGTTCTGGGCACCAGTCCTCAGGAGGGACGTACTGGAAATGGAGCGAGTACAAAGAAGGGCAACAAAGCTAATAAAGGGTCTGGAGGATCTTAGTTATGAGGAAAGGTTGCGAGCACTGAACTTATTCTCTCTGGAGAAGAGACGCTTGAGAGGGGATATGATTTCATTTTACAAATACTGTACTGGTGACCCCACAATAGGGATAAAACTTTTTCGCAGAAGAGAGTTTAATAAGACTCGTGGCCACTCATTACAATTAGTAGAAAAGAGGTTTAACCTTAAACTACGTAGAGGGTTCTTTACTGTAAGAGCGGCAAGGATGTAGAATTCCCTTCCACAGGCGGTGGTCTCAGCGGGGAGCATTGATAGCTTCAAGAAACTATTAGATAATCACCTGAATGACCGCAATATACAGGGATATGTAATGTAATACTGACACATAATCACACACATAGGTTGGACTTGATGGATTTGTGTCTTTTTTCAACCTCACCTACTATGTAACTAACTATGTAACTATGATTGTCTACACGCACAAGATTCTCCGCCGTACACCCAGCACAGCTGTCACTGAGCTCCTCTACTCACAGCGATCATCAGCCACTCCCCTGACATCTCAACGTCACACAACTACACCCATGTGATTGTGCGCAGTAGTACCAAAATGGGTGTTAGGCGGGCCATAGATTAATTGAAATTCAGCTGATTCAGCAAAGACCCTTCAAATTTCAATCCATGTGTGGCCACTCCCGCTCGACAGAAGTCAATTAATTAAATGGCTTGTCGGAAAATCTTTCTCAATCAGCAGCTGCAGTCAAAGGGCTGCAGCCGCTGATCAGTGTATTCTGACACTGCAGAGTCCCTGCTGTCAGAATACAATGTCTCAGAGGAGGATTCCTCTATCCACCTCAATTGTGTACATTGAGGAAAGAACAATCCATCAATGGTAAGCCTTATGCCCCGTACACACGGTCGGATTTTCCGATGGACAATGTCCGATCGGAGCGTGTTGTCGGAAATTCCGACCGTGTGTGGGCGCCATCGGACATTTTCCATCGGATTTTCCGACACACAAAGTTGGACAGCAAGAGATAAAATTTTCCGACAACAAAATCCGATCGCGTCAATTCCGACCGTGTGTGGCCTGTTCCGACGCACAAAGTGCCACGCATGCTCAGAAGAAATTCCAAGACGGAACAGCTCGTTCTGGTAAACTTAGCGTTCAGAATGGATACAGCACTTTCGTCACGCTGCAATGTAAAAAATGGTTTAATACAGCGCACTCTCTTCTTCTTTATAATGTGACAAGAATTAAGTAGTTTTGCTGCTCATATTCACACAGACTTCTCACAAACTTTTATTTGTGTTTTTTTAGTGGGATTCCCTCAATATATTGTTATTAGTTGTCACATCTGACAGTTTTATATTTTTTAGGTTTTTTTGTTTTTGTTTTTAAGCCTTTTTTTTTTAAATGTTTGGATTTTTTCCAAGGCTGATCTTTGTTCAATGTTATTTTTATTTTTACTCCAGAATATTTTTGTGTGTGTTTTGTGTGTCAAGTTACCCCAACACCATTGATATCTTTTATTATTTAATCTCCAGGAGATTGTTTGTTGTTGGTGTCCCTTGTTCATTTCACATTGTATATTTGAAATGTACCTGAATCCTCACAAACCAACTGTCATTTTTGAAGTAAAACACATAGGAGAGTATAATTCAAAACAAAAATCCTTTATTAAGGGATCAGAACTAAACAAAGAGGAAGGCAACACTGGATCAACATGAGAAATTAGTGAAGCCTGGGACCCCCACGGCAGACATCAATTCTTAAACCTCAAAATTGGTGGCCTGAGGAGTCCATATCTAAGGGAGGGCAGTCTGGTCCGGGATTCACAGAGACTCGGATAGCAGCAGATGACATCTGTGTCCCCAGGCTGTGGTACCACAAGAGGCTGCATCTTTTGGCCGACCAGACTGGATCCAGGGCAATCACTCTCTGGTCTTCCTTTCACGCTTCCTTCCGGGCTGTGGCTGTGCAGGTGGAGATGTGGCAGGAGGAGGAGTAGGACCTGGAGGAGGAGGAGGAGGAGGAGGACTGGGGGGACCTGGAGGAGGACTGGGAGGACCTGGAGGAGAGGGAGGAGGAGGAGGAGGACCTGCAGGAGGAGGAGGAGGACCATCCCAAAGCTGTGTGTAAGGTGTAATTTGGCCCCTCACACCTTTCTCCAGAGCCTGTGATATGAGGGCCTGACACAAGGCTTTTTGGCCCTCCTCCATCCTCTGCATTTTATATGCTATGAAGGAAGCAATATTCTCCTGCCTGGTGTGTGGTGCTCCCAGGACCTCTGTAGCCCTCCAAAAGAATCTGATAGCCGCCTCCTCTAGGTCACTCCTCCTACTGCCACTTTCTGTTTTCAGGTGTAGGGGAGGGACCTTGATATCAGCCAGCCGGCTCGGCCCGGCCACCTCCTGGCTGAGACTTCCCTGTGTATGAAAAAGGGACATGGTTTTAGTTTTTGCATCATCAATCACAATTCTAAATTAGTACTCCCAACTAACATCTAGTTAACATCATTGATTGGACAACCAGCAATATTTCGAGGAATGCTATACCTGGCTCAATCTGGGCTCCTCCACATGCGGCCTGGAAGGCCCAGGTTGGGCGTCAGAAGCCTCAGCCAGGGGGGAAGGGAGCGTGGAAGGAAGACTGGAGAGGGATGGCCTGGGTTCAGTCTGGCCTGCCAGAAAGTGCAGCCTGTCGTAGTACAACATCCTGGGGACATAGATGTCATCTGCTGCTCCGGATCTCTGTGAATCCAGGACTTTCTTGCGCTCCCTTAGATATGTGCTCCTCAGGCCACCAATGAAGATCTTTAAATAGGTGATGTCTGCCGTGGGGATCACCTGCTTCACAATTTCACACAATTGCTCCAGTGCTGCCTTCCTCTTTGCTTGGTTCTTGAAATGGGGGTGGGTAATCTCCCACAGACAGGGCAGCTCACTTAGCATATCAATGAATAGTGACATGAAGTCAGTATCTCTCATTAAGATATCCATGTTCACTGCAAGACACAACACAAGACAAAGCCTAATGTCACACCAAACTCTCCTAATCTTGTTACAATATAGGCCTCAATCTAGAAGCTGTATAGGCACAAGTTTGTCTCTTACCTTCGTTCTTACGATCGGCGTGTCCAATGCTCCTTCCTCCGCTCACAGATCGTACGTAATACGCACGCGTGTTACGCTTTATACACACTGCGCATGCGTGTAACTCCGCCCGCCCCTGACGTTCTTTCTAGTGTATTCCCCGCCCCTTTTCGTTCGGCGCAGTGGGTGAAGAGCACATGGCGGAGTTACAGCAGGTGCGGGCTAATTGTAGCAATGAGGAGGAGGAGGAGGAAAGGCCGGATCCAGGCACGTTCCGATCCAGAAGGAGACGTTTTAAGGCCACAAATATGTCGTTTGGGGAGATGTTGGAGATGGTACACATCATGAGGAAGTCCGACTATGACGGAAAATATGGGCCTTACCCCAACCCCAACATCCGAAAGGCCAAAATCATTGGTAAAGTGGTCCGGAGTCTGGAGAGGAATTTCGGGGTACGAAGGTCTAAAGATCAGCTCAGGAAGCGGTGGTCGGACCTGAAGTTGAGAGAGCCAGAGCAGTACCGAAAGATCCGGAGAGTGCTGCAAAAAAGTAAGTAGTTGTGCTGTGTTCATATTCTTTCTGTCTTTATTACGTTCGTTCTGCTCCATATGCTTTTATTAATTGTAACGTTTAAAAGGGCAACTTTAATGTTCATGGGCCCATTATTCGTTCGTATCAAACATTTTTATTTCGGCCTCTAGAACACCATTGTTTAGGCCATATGCATTTTCACACATTTTTTTGGGCCTACTTGGATGCCAAAGATTAGTTTGTGTAGATGGGTTT
This sequence comes from Aquarana catesbeiana, assembly GCF_042186555.1. Classification (NCBI taxonomy): domain Eukaryota; kingdom Metazoa; phylum Chordata; class Amphibia; order Anura; family Ranidae; genus Aquarana; species Aquarana catesbeiana. The sequence continues at coordinate 455,001,505 of NC_133324.1, read as the reverse complement.
GTTACTAGAATGAAATGACAACTAGATTGTGTGTAAGGAGAGGACACTGAGCAGCTGTTTTCACATCTGGACACTGGAGCACTAGTGTGGGACACAAGAACACCATTTTTATTAGGGGGGCCACACAGGTGCTCCAGTGTATACTATAGGGGGGTCTCCATCTGTGAAGCTTGTACCAAACATGTAAAGTATTGCAGCTTGACAAAGGGCAATAAAAAAAATATACATCTTGGAACTCGGCTAAAATAGACAATTGTACCCCACTTCCGAGCAATGTTTCCTATTTCTAGTTCTGCCATCAAATATCTGTGTGCTAATTATACCATTTTTGTTTTACATAGGGGAGAAAAGACTCGGAGGACAGCCCTCATCCGAGGAGACCACAGACCCCCCACCTATGGAAGAAGGTGAAATACCCCCAAACGAAGAAGAAGAGCAGGAGGAAGAAGAAGACGTGGTGGAGATTGGCACCACAACAGGTGAGTGTCTGCGACCACAGGCTCAGGTAAAAGAGATGGATTGTGGCAGATTTTTGAGACCTGTTTTTTTGTTCTTTATCTCTTTTTAGGTGATCGTGATGTGAGGGATCCTGAACGCTTTACTTCAGAAAGTGCCCAGATACTTATCGGGGAGATCATGGGGTGTAATCTCCAATTGCATAACATCCAGAACCAAATCAATGATGTTATTAAAAAAAATAATAACATCATTGATGTTTTGGGGCGAATTTAAACCCCACAAAATCACCTGTTTTATTAATGTGGTCCAATCTTTCAAAATTTTTTTAAATGTTTAGAAAAGCCAAATTTGGAGGATGCACACAGTGTGCCAACATGTGCTATCTGCCATCACGGGAGATCAATGGACGCGTTTTGGGGGTGCAACACCTTCCTCAATTATAAAGTCGCATTGAGGAAAGGCTTGCTCCCCCAAAACACGTCCCTTGATCCCCCCTGATGGCAGATAGCACATGTTGACATTCGTAAATTGGTGTGCATCTTCCAAATTTGGCTTTTCAAGGGGTGATTTCCCCCCATCTGAACGCTAGATCAAACCCAGTTCCTAAATACTGATGTCTGATCTAGCCTTCAGGCTTTACCATATGTGAACTTTGTAAGTTCAAGTTTTTTGGCTTTCTTGTTGGTTTTACACAGGCCTGTTTTATCTGAAATGGATATTTCGATTTTTGATAATGCTACTGCAAACATTGTTATACAACAAACATGTTGGTTTATTTAAAAACCTTTGGTAAATGCGCATGTGATTGTGCATGTATAAAAAATTGCCTTACTCAAGAATGTGTGGATTATTGTCTCAACACTACAACACTTTTGGGGTGATGTAATTGTTGTTTTATGCACAAATGGGGGTTATTTCCTAAGGGCAAATCCTCTTTGCACTACAAGTGCAGGTTCAGTGCAGTTGCAAGTGCACTTGTAGTGAAATGTGTGTTTGCATTTAGGAAGTATCAGCCAACACTGTTTTCTATAAGGTTACACAATCACGACATTTTCTGCACTCAACACATTTCTGTCAGGGTCAGCTAAAACAAACACAAGCAGTAAATGTCCACCAATAATTTCTTTGGGTTGTTTTTTATTTGAAAAAGGTGTCACAGATTGTCTGGCATATTGATAGCCCCCCTACCCGCAAAGAACTCCAGGTATCGTAACCGGACATCACGGGCATTCAGGGAGGGCAAGCCAGGACGGCCGCTTTCAAGTGCCGTCATTGTGGATGTATTTGGGATTCCGGCCTCAGGCCCAACTGAGCCAGCATAGTTGGCTGAATGTTTTTGTAGAAAATTATGGAGAACACAGCAGGAAAGTATAATATGGTTCAGTTTATACTCCGCCATATGGATGGGTGTCATAAATAATCGGAACCGGCTGGCCAGGATTCCAAATGTGTTCTCCACCACTCTTCGGGCTCTGGCCAGCCGGTAATTAAAAACCCTCTGTTCCGGGGTGAGGGTCCTCATCGGGAATGGCCGCATCAGGTGGTCCCCCAGCGCAAACGCTTCATCAGCGACGAACACAAATGGGAGACCTTCAACATTGTCCTCTGGAGGTGGCAAGTCCAAGCTGCCATTCTGGAGACGCCTGTAGAACTCCGTCTGGGCGATCACTCCACCATTGGACATCCGGCCATTCTTCCCCACGTCCACATACAAGAAGTCGTAATTAGCCGACACCACCGCCAACATCACTATACTATTGAACCCCTTATAGTTGAAATAGTACGACCCCGAGTTGGGTGGTGGGACGATGTGGACGTGTTTCCCATCAATTGCCCCTATGCAGTTAGGAAAGTCCCACCGCTGGGCAAAGTGGGAGGCCACAGTCTGCCATTCCTGTGGCGTGGAAGGAAACTGTTGAGGAAAAAACAATAAACATTACTATTTTTTCACGGAAACCTGGCAAGCAGATTATACACAAACATTATGGGGCAACCTCCAGATAGCATTTAATAAGGGGAATTTAACAAGGCCAAAGTATAAGGTACACCTATCATATTCCCCCTCCCCCCCTCTCATGGGCCATTTCTAACATTATAGGGGGGGGGAACTCTTGGACAGGTAACCCTCTTCACTTCATTAAGAGATGAATGCCTAAATACAGGGTATTACTTGGAACAGCCCCTCCTTAGTTACACTATTGGCAGCCCACTGGACAGGTAAGAAGTGTCATAATACAAAGATATAAATACACACTGTACACATTTCAGGACATTTGGACATTCTGCTATTACCTATCAAGATAATAATAGGATACAAAAACTTTAAACAGTACCATTGGAAAGTATACAGGCAGGCCCTTGCACTACATGCTTTGGGGAATTCATCCATAAATCTGACCAGTAAAGAGATGGGTATAGTGTGTATGGGTTTGGCAAAGTCAGCAGATAGATGATTGAGGATAGAGAATTGGGATCAGCTGACTTAGCAGTTGGGGGAGGGAGGGTTACTAAAAATTTGGGGACACCACAAAAAAAAGCCTCTGGCACTCTGCCTGAATTTAAATCAAAAATAACATTTCCAAACATTTTAGGGGGTGTTTGGGGTAAAGCACTACTATGGAGCTGATAAAATACATTGTTAAGTGACTACATGAGGTGAATATAGGGCAGGAGACACCATGCTGGAGAGGTTATTGAAGGGCAAATATGTATGAAGGACCTAAAATAATAATTACATAAAAATCCTGCATGCATGAGAACAAAGGGGACATTGACAGCATATTCCAATCATGGTAATTAGGGAATGAGGAAAGAAATACAATATATTATCAAACATTAAATACAATAAAATGGGATATAAAAGGATAAAAATCTTACCTTCATATACTCCTTCTGCAGGACCTGGATGATGGCAGAACAGGTCTCTGGGATAATGATCCCCAGAGCCTGGGGGGAGATGCCTGTCGAGAACTTCAAGTCCTGCAGACTTCTCCCTGTGGCCAAATACCGCAAGGTAGCGACCAACCTCTGCTCCGGAGTGATGGCTTGCCTCATGCAGGTATCCTGCCTGCTAATATAAGGGGTCAGCGAAGCCAACAAACGGTGAAATACGGGGTCCGTCATCCTGAGAAAGTTCCTGAAATCATCAGGATTATTCTCACGGATCTCACGGAGCAAAGGCATATGACAGAACTGGTCACGCTGAAGCAACCAATTCTTGGTCCATGAACTCCTCCCCACCCTGTTCATGGACTGGACTTGTGTCAAGGTCAGGACCCCAACACCAAGCCCCCGCACAGCACGAACTCTACGAGGAGTACGCATACGAAACATGGCTAGAAAACGGTCGGCTGCTCAGAACGAAGTAACAGAATGCACTGAAGAACAGTAAGGCCTGTGAAGAGCGACCTGAAAACCAGTAACGAACGAACAAGAATACAATGACTACCTAAAGTCACGCGGAACTTGCTGCACGCACTGAAGAGCAGATACAAACCCACAAGCACAAACTGAACGGCAGAAAACGATCTGAAAGCCACGAGTCTGAAAAAGCGCGAATCGTCTCTCACCAAACTTTTACTAACACGAGATTAGCAAAAGAAGCCCAAAGGGTGCCGCGCTTGGTTCTGAACCGGCCTTTTCTAGTCTCGTCGTACATGGTGTACGTCACCGCGTTGTTGGCGATCGGAAATTCCGACAACTTTGTGCGACTGTGTGTAGGCAAAACAAGTTTGAGCCAACATCCGTCGGAAAAAATCCGAGGATTTTGTTGTCGGAATGTCCGAACAAAGTCCGACCGTGTGTACGGGGCATTAGGCTTTCCTTGATGGATGTGTGTTTGGACAGAGTGGTGATAGATTAGAACACCTGCCCCTAAAAGTGAAAGTAAAAGAAAATCACAAATTTTGGAGTTACCCCAGAACAGTAAAAGGGAAAATCTTCCAGTGAGTATTCTGGTTCTGGTGACCTGGCGGACCCCAAGAGATTCCCTTAATTTGTGGGGATTGCCTCTCACTCGCTGTTTTGGCTATGAAACAGGAAGTAAAGGGAAATCCCCCCAAAGAGAAACAGAAAGAAAAACTGTCAGGGGTTATATCCTTCCCTTACTCTAGCCATAATGCAAAAAAAAAATATATATATATAGTTTTGCTATAGTTCTACTTTAAAAACTTAAAAGCAGAAAAGACAAGCACAAAAAAAAGAGAAGGAAAGATGTCAGTTATTAGGGGAGATTTATGGGGCTAGATGTATTCACACTTGAGTAGAGAAGCAAAAAGGCAAAATGTAACTGCCACATATAAATGGTGCTGTGCATTAATATGTGTGTATAGGATCTGAATGTATGTGCTTGCTAGAAGCACTTCCATGATCACATAAAACTGCCTTGCAGACAGTGTTATAGTAAATTGTCCTTTCATTCTGCCAAGGTCAATGAAAATTTAAATAATTACATGCTTGGTACCTGCCCATTCAGTACCTGTACATTTACAGTATGGCTGACATGGAGCTGGAGGTTCCAGTTCTTATACTGCCAAGATGTCATAAAAGATGACTAATGACGGAGCCTACTCTTATAGTGGTGTGGGTGAAAAGTTGATGTTTATATTTTGAGCACAGCAAGTATTAACAAGTGGTTTTCATTAGTGATAACCAAATCTGCTTAGGTTCACTTTTCTACCAGTTTGGTGAACTTGAACCTGCCATCTGCTTTCCAAGTCAGATCTCCAGCATTAGGTGAACCGGTAAGGTGGTGCTTTGGGCTCCTTAAAAGAAAAGGGGTGTTATTTTTTTAAAGCTGGAGAGTGCATAATCAGTCTCACTTCTGCTGAACTCAATCAGCTTCCAGGTTTTATTGTGATGTAAGTTATTCCTGCGCTACCGTGGGGGAGAGATACAAATGGAACAGCTGCAGGCACCAAATGGGGTCAAACAAAGCCCATACGTAAATGAAAAAAGGGGTGGAGGTGGGTGCTGCGCTATCCAGGTGAGGTGAGAAAGTGCTGCTACAGGTAGCAGTATGAGGTAAATACTGCAGCCCAGTGGGGAATGAAAACTGCCAGCAACAAGGTTGTGTATGTTGTGGTGTAATGTAAAATCATAAAACACTATTAATAATAAGGGGCAGTCCCAAGTAAATGTGCAATATCTAAAGCCCTAAAGGACAGTGCAAACAAAATGAATGTGCAAAATACTGCAATAAATAAGATTCTATCTGCAGACGATCACATAGTGATAATATACACTGATGTGCAGACCTGGACGTAAAGTGTGAATAGATAAATGTACAAAGTACAACAATAAGTATGCAAAAAACAGAAATAAAACTTATTGTGCAAATAATCAAGTCATAAAATAATACTGTGCAATGTGTGCAGCCCTAGACATAAGGTGCAAATAAATAGATGTGCACACAAAGCAATAAATAAAACTTTCCTGTAAAAACGTGCAAAATCGCACGGAAAGTGCAAAGTGGTGTGTAACATACATACTCCAATCACATCGCAATCAGATGGTGCCACAATGATACATCAATCAAAATGAATCTGAAAAAATGCCAAAAAAACAAAAACCTTATGTGCATAAGTGAGAAACTGGAGAATAAACAAAGAGTTCAGTGGTATTGTTTCTTCTTAAAAAATAAATAAAACAGTCCAATGTGCAAATAGCAAAGTGGGGTGCTTGAAGAGAGAGAGTGTATATCCTCTTCGTGCATAGATCACACAAAAGTGAGTAGTGGTCCCTTACCTTGCGGTAATGGGAAAACCGCAAACAAGCAAATGCTGGTGGGGGTTGTCTCTCCTTGGGATCCCTGTACCAGAGTAGGTACTTTCTCTGTCTTGGTACCTCAGTATAGGTGAAACAAGTAATAAAAGAACAAAAGGGTACCGGATAGTGTAGTATTTTCAGCAAAGATGAGTTTTATTAAAGTCATAAGGATGTACTCACATTGAACAAGCAAGCACAACATCTATCTACCTACGAGCGGCGAGCTCGTCAACCGTGGTCAGTGTAGAGTGCCTATCCCGTCCCTACGCGTGACGTCACCAATCACGTGACTTCATCAGGGGATAAAGGGAAGGCACCGTGATGTCTTTAAATAGTCTACTGCATTGTTTCGAATGGGCAGCCATTTTACTGTAGCTCGATGTAATACAGATATGTCAGCCATTTTCTAAAGGGCCATGTGCGCGGCCATTTTCTTGGTTGGTAAAACACACACTTACACAACCGTGGATGGAAAAAGCTATATGCTCACTGCGCATAGCCGTGACTGGGTGAATATCTAATAGGGGCGCAGCCTGCGTGCATGGGGGAACATAATTGTCAGTACAGCGTAAAGCGCTGCAGAGTGGGTGCTCGTTCTGAGAACTGGCAAAACGGCTATACAGTGACATGGAATGAAGACTAGGGATGGTGATGAGATGCAATGCTCATAAAGAGACTAAAAATGTGTTAAAAAGCACTGTCAGTGTAGACGGGACAGAATAGACCTCGGCACTGACATATGCATACGAGCCAACAAAAGTCCCTTACGGACCATAGATATAGCAATGGTGGTAAATAATACATATCATAAAAGGGTAAATGCATAATATAAATATTAATAATAAAAACAAGGCAATGGAATCAATGTAACAATATGGTGCGCATATACCCCTCATTCATAAAGCATGTGGATGCATGCACATCATAAATCAAAAACAATATAAATAAAATAATAAAACCTCAATAAAATCGCCATAAAATCCCTACATCGTAGGCATACACAAAGCAAATTGCAATCTATAAAATCGGGGGAATGGTTAAAAGGAGTGATTTTGAACGATTTTACAGGAAAGTTTTATTTATTGCTGTGTTTGCACATCTATTTATTTGCACCTTATGTCTAGGGCTGCACACATTGCTCAGTATTATTTTATGACTTGATGATTATTTGCACAGTAAGTTTTATTTCTGTTTTTTGCATACTTATTGTTGTACTTTGTACATTTATCTATTCACACTTTACGTCCAGGTCTGCACATCAGTGTATATTATCACTATGTGATCGTCTGCAGATAGAATCTTATTTATTGCAGTATTTTGCACATTCATTTTGTTTGCACTGTCCTTTAGGGCTTTAGATATTGCACATTTACTTGGGACTGCCCCTTATTATTAATAGTGTTTTATGATTTTACATTACACCGCAATATACACAACCTTGTTGCTGGCAGCTTTCATTCCCCACTGGGCTGCAGTATTTACCTCATACTGCTACTTGTAGTAGCACTTTCTCACCTCACCCGGATAGCGCAGCACCCACCTCCACCCCTTTTTTCCGGGTTTTATTGGCAAAGCTTAATTGAACAAGCTGAGGTTAGAAGCGGATTGGTTTCTCTGCAGAAGTAAGGCTGATTTTGCACTCTCCAGCTTTGGTAAATAAACCCCAATTTCTCTATTTAGCACTCCACCTTACAATCTGCAGTTTAGACAAGTGTGAATCCCTTGTCCTCAGTGACCCCTGGTCAGTAAGTAAATAAGCCAATAGGTGAGCACTTACTATAATGATGATATGGTTGACAATGATGTTATTTTAATAATGTCAAAAAGTATGCCCTATGGATGTTACATTGATAATATGCACTTGGCTGTTAGCTTCAGCAAAAGAGGATGCACATGGGGTCCTAGTCTTTAAAGGACAGAGTGGGTCTGTAGAACAAGGAAGTGAAGGGACTGATACTTCGAAAAATCAGCAATCCTCGGCAAACATCACATTGTCCCAGATCATCCTAATACATTACAATTTCCAACTTGGGCAAGTTGGTGGAATGATCAAAGAGCAATGTCGCATACAGACGATCGGACATTCCGACAACAAAACCGTGGATTTTTTTCCTTCGGATGTTGGCTCAAACTTGTCTTACATAAACACGGTTACACAAATGTTGTCGGAAATTCCGAACGTCAAGAACGTGGTGACATACAACACGTACGACAGGACTAGAAAAAGGAAGTTCAATAGCCAGTGCGGCTCTTCTGCTTGATTCCAAGCATGCGTGGAATTTTGTGCGTCAGAATTGTGTACACATGATCGGAATTTCCGACAACGGATTCTGTTGTCAGAAAATTTGAGAGCCAGCTCTCAAATTTTTGTTGTCGGAAATTCCGACAGAAAATGTCCGGTGGAGCCTACACACGGTCGGAATTTCCGACAACAATGCTCACATCGAACATTTGTTGTCGGAAATTCTGATCATCTGTACGCGGCATAAGTGTAATTTTCAGTTTACTAAATAGGTGCAAATCTAGACAAAATAATGCAAAACAGGTACATCATGGCAAAGAAAATGCATACACTGCAGAATAATACAAAACTGATTATGGAAGTTGCACAAACATAGACTCTTCACAGCAACGTCTCAATCAGGTGACATCTGGCTGCATAGCATTGAACTGGTGCAACATCCTGGGAGTAATGAAAATGGCTTCTACCTTGGTGACAGGGATCTGGCAATACCTATAGCGAGATTAATGCCCCATACACACGGTCGGACATTGATCGGACATTCTGACAACAAAATCCTAGGATTTTTTCCGACGGATGTTGGCTCAAACTTGTTTTGCGTACACACGGTCGCACAAAGTTGTCGGAATTTCCGATCGCCAATAACGCGGTGACGTCAAGCACGTACGACGAGACTAGAAAAGGCCAGTTCAGAACCAAGCGCGGCACCCTTTGGGCTCCTTTTGCTAATCTCATGTTAGTAAAAGTTTGGTGAGAGACGATTCGCGCTTTTTCAGACTCGTGGTTTTCAGATCGTTTTCTGCCGTTCAGTTTGTGCTTGTGGGTTTGTATCTGCTCTTCAGTGCGTGCAAGCAAGTTCCGCGTGACTTTAATTAGTCATTGTGTTCTTGTTCGTTACTGTTTTTCAGGTCGCTCTTCACAGGCCTTGCTGTTCTTCAGTGCATTCTGTTACTTCGTTCTGAGCAGCCGACCGTTTTCTAGCCATGTTGCGTATGCGTACTCCTCGTAGAGTTCGTGCTGTGTGGGGGCTTGGTGTTGGGGTCCTGACCTTGACACAAGTCCAGTCCATGAACAGGGTGGGGAGGAGTTCATGGACCAAGAATTGGTTTCTTCAGCGTGACCAGTTCTCTCATATGCCTTTGCTCCATGAGATTAATCCTGATGATTTCAGGAACTTTCTCAGGATGACGGACCCCGTTTTTCACCGTCAGTTGGCTTCGCTGACCCCTTATATTAGCAGGCAGGATACCTGCATGAGGCAAGCCATCACTCCGGAACAGAGGCTGGTCGCTACCCTGCGGTACTTGGCAACAGGGAGAAGCCTGCAGGACTTGAAGTTCTCGACAGGCATCTCCCCCCAGGCTCTGGGTATCATTATCCCAGAGACCTGTTCTGCCATCATCCAGGTCTTGCAGAAGGAGTATCTGAAGGTAAGATTTTTATCCTTTAATATCACATTTTATTGTATTTCTTTCCTCATTCCCTAATTACCATGATTGTAATATGCTGTGAATGTCCCTTTTGTCTTCATGCATGCTGGATTTTTATGTAATTAATTTTTTAGGTCCTTCAGACAGATTGTCCTTCACTAACCTCCCCAGCATGCTCTACGGGCCCTATATTTACCGCATGTAGTCACTTAAAACAATGTATTTTATCAGCTCCATAGTAGTGCTTTACCTCAAACTCCCCCCAAAATGTTTAGAAATGTTATTTTAGCTTTAAATTCAGGCAGAGTGGCATAGGCTTTTTTTTTGTGGTGTCCCCAAATCATTTTTAATAACCCTCCCTCCCCCAACTGCTAAGTCAGCTGATCCCAATTCTCTATCTATCCTCAATCATCTATCTGCTGACTTTGCCAAACCCATACACATTATACCCATCTCTTTTGTGCTCTGATTTATGGATGAATTCCCCAAAGCATGTAGTGCAAGGGCCTGCCTGTATACGTTCAAATGGTAATGTTTGAATTTTTAAGATCCTATTATTATCTTGAGACAGGTAATAGCAGAATGTCCAAATGTGCTCAAATGTGTACAGTGTGTATTTCTGTCTTTGTATTCGGACACTTCTTACCTGTCCAGTGGGCTGCCAATAGTGTAACTAAAAGGAGGGGCTGTTCCAAGTAATACCCTGTATTTAGGCATTCATCTCTCAATGAAGTGAAGAGGGTTACCTGTCCAAGATTTCCACACCCCCCATAATGTTAGAAATGGCCCATGAGAGGGGGGGGAGGGGGAATATGATAGGTGTACCTTATACTTTGGTGTTGTAAAATTCCCCTTAATAAATGCTATCTGGAGGTTGCCCCAGAATGTTTGTGCCTAATCTGCTTGCCATGTTTCTGTGCAAAAATATTATTTTTTTTTTTTCCCTCAACAGTTTCCTTCCACGCCACAGGAATGGCAGACTGTGGCCTCCCACTTTGCCCAGCGGTGGGACTTTCCCAACTGCGGAGGGGCAATTGATGGGAAACATGTCCACATCATCCCACCACCCAACTTGGGGTCGTACTATTTCAACTATAAGGGGTTCAATAGTATTGTGATGTTGGCGGTGGTGTCGGCTAATTACGACTTCTTGTATGTGGACGTGGGGAAGAATGGCCGGATGTCCGATGGTGGAGTCATCGCCCAGACGGAGTTCTACAGGCATCTCCAGAATGGCAGCTTGGACTTGCCAGCTCCAGAGGACAATGTGGAAGGACTCGTGTTCGTTGCCGATGAAGCGTTTGCGCTGGGGGACCACCTTATGCGGCCATTCCCTATGAGGACCCTCACCCCGGAACAGAGGGTTTTTAATTACCGGCTGGCCAGAGCCCGAAGAGTGGTGGAGAACACATTTGGAATCATGGCCAGCCGGTTCCGCCTATTTCTGACACCTATCCATATGGCGGAGTATAAACTTAATCATATAATCATGGCGTGCTGTATTCTCCATAACTTTTTACGGAAACATTCGGCCAACTATGCTGGCTCAGTTGGGCCTGAGGCCGGAGTGATACCTGAAACAACACTGACGGCGCTTGAAAGCGGCCGTCCTGGCTTGCCCTCCCTGAGTGCCCGTGATGTCCGGTTACGATACCTGGAGTTCTTTGCGGGTAGGGGGGTCATCAATATGCCTTCAAATTTGTGAAGCCTTTTTCAAATAAAAAAACAAAAAAAAAGAAATTCTTTGTGGACATTTACTGCTTGTGTTTGTTTTAGCTGACCCTGACAGCAATGTGGGGAGTCCTGAAAATGGCGTGATTGTGTAACCTTATACAAAGCACTGTTGGCTGTTATTTACTAAAGGCGTATACACTTTTTATACTACAAGTGCTCTTGAAACTGCAATGAAAATGCTCTTGTAGTGCAAAGAGGATTTGCCCTTAGGAAATAACCCCCATTTTCTCATAAAACAGCAATTACATCACCCCAAAAGTGTTGTAGCGTTGAGACAATAATCCACACATTCTTGATTAACAAACTTTTTAATACCTGCACAATCACATTTAGTAAAGGTTTTTTGAACAAACCAACATGTTTGTTGTATAACAATTTTTGGGGTGGCATTATCAAAAATAGAAATGTCCATTTACGATAAAACAGGCCTGTGTAAAACCAACAAGAAAGACAAAAAACTTGAACTTACAAAGTTCACATTTGGTAAAACTTGAAGGCAATATCAGACATGAGTATTTAGGAACTGTGTTTGATATTGCGTTCAGATGGGGTCAAATCACCCCTTGAAAAGCCAAATTTGGAAGATGCACACCAATTTACGAATGTCAACATGTGCTAGCTGCCATCACGGGGGATCAAGGGACGTGTTTTGTGGGAGCAAGCCCTTCCTCTCAGCTACTTTATTATTGAGGAAGGGGTTGCACCCCCAAAACGCGTCCATTGATCTCCCGTGATGGCAGATAGCACATGTTGACACACTGTGTGCATCCTCCAAATTTGGATTTTCCAAACATTGCTAAAATATTTAAAACATTGTACCACACAAAAAAAAAGTGATTTTGTGGGGTTTTAAATTCGCCCCAAAACATCAATGATGTTATTATTTTTTTGAATCACATCATTTATTTTTTTCTTGAGGTTTTCCAATTCTAAATTACACCCCATGATCTCCACGATCAGGATCTGGGCACTTTCTGATGTGAAAGGATCTCGATCCCTAACATCACGATCACCTAAAAAGAGAGAAACCAAACAAAAACAGGTATCAAAAATCTGCAAGCATACATCTCTTACCTGAGCCTGTGGTCGCAGACACTCACCTGTTGTGGTGCCAATTTCAACCACATCTTCTTCCTCCTCCTGCTCCACTTGTGTTGGAGGTATTTCACCTTCTTCCAGAGGTGGGGGGTCTCTGGTCTCCTCGGATGAGGGGTGTCCTCCGAATCTTTTCTCCCCTATGTAAAACAAAAATGGTATAATTAGCACACAGATATTTGATGGCAGAACTATAAATAGGAAACATTGCTTGGAAGTGGGGTACAATTGTCAATTTTAGCAGAGTTCCAAGATGTCGCTTTTTTATTGGCCTTTGTCAAGCTTCAATACTTTACCTGTTTAGTACAAGCTTCACAGATGGAGACCCCCCTATAGTATACACTGGAGCACCTGTGTGCCCCCCCTAATAAAAATGGTGTTCTTGTGTCCCACACTAGTGCTCCAGTGTCCAGATGTGAAAACAGCTGCTGAGTGTCCTCTCCTTACACAGAATCTAGTTTGCATTTCATTCTAGTAACAAACCCATCTACACAACCAAATATAATGGGCCCATGAACATTAAAATTGACATTTTAAACTGTACAATTAAGAAAAGCATATGGAGCAGCACGAACGTAAGAAAGACAAAAAGAATATGAACACAGCACAACTACTTACTTTTTTGCAGCACTCTCCGAATCTTTCGTTACTGCTCGGGCTCTCTTAATTTGAGGTCCGACCACCGCTTCCTGAGCTGATCTTTCGATTGTCGTACCCTGAAATTCCTGTGCAGACTTTTGACCACTTTCGCCATGATCTTGGCCTTTCTGATATTGGGGTTGGGGTAAGGTCCATACTTTCCTTCATAGTCGGCCTTCTTCAGGATGTCCACCATCTCCAACATCTCCCCAAAGGACATATTTGTGGCCTTAAATCTTCTCCTTCTGGATCGGGACGTTTCTGTCTCCGGGCTTTCCTCCGCCTCCTCCTCGTTGCTATAATTAGCACGCACCTGCTGTGACTCCGCCATGTGCTCTTCACCCACTGCGCCGAACGAAAAGGGGCGGGGAATAGACTAGAAAGAACGTCAGGGGAGTTACACGCATGCGCAGTGTATATAAAGCATAACACACGTGCGTATTACGTACGATCTGTGAGCGGAGGAAGGAGCATTGGACGCGCCAATCGTAAGAACGAAGGTAAGAGCCAAACTTGTGCCTATACTGCTTCTAGATTGAGGCCTATATTGTAACAAGATTAGGAGAGTTTTGTCTGACATTAGGCTTTGTCTTGTGTTGTGTCTTGCAGTGAACATGGATATCTTATTAAAAGATAATGACTTCATGTCACTATTCATTGATATGTTAAGGGAGCTGCCATGTCAGTGGGAGATCAACAACCCACATTACAAGAACCAAACAAAGAGGAAGGCAGCACTGGATAAATTGTTGGAAATTGTGAAGCAGGTGATCCCCACGGCAGACATCACATTTTTGAAGATCTTAATTGGTGGCCTGAGGAGCACATATGTAAGGGAGCGCCAGAAAGTCCAGGATTCGCAGAGATCCGGAGCAGCAGATGACATCTATGTCCCCAGGATGTGGTACTATGACAGGCTGCATTTTCTGGCAGGCCAGACTGAACCCAGGCCATCCTTCTCCAGTCTTCCTTCCATGCTTCCTTACCCCCCGGCTGAGGCTTCTGATGCCCAACCTGGGCCTTCCAGGCAACAACATGTGGAGGAGCCCAGCTTGAGCCAGGTATAGCATTCCTCTAAATAGTTCAGGTTGTCCAATCAATGATGTTAACTAGATGTTAGTTTGGAGTACTAATTTATGATTGTGATTGATGATGCAAAAACTAAAACCATGTCCCTTTTTCATACACAGGGAAGTCGCAGCCAGGAGGTGGCCGGGCCGAGCCGGCTGCCTGATATGCCGGTCCCTCCACTCCCCCTGGAAAGAGAAAGTGGCAGGAGGAGGAGTGCCCTAGAGGAGGCTGCCATAGGCCTCTTTTGGAGGGCTACAGAGGCCCTGGGAGCACCACACACCGTGGAGGAGGACATTGCTGCCATCATTGCCTCAGAAATGCAGAGGATGGAGGAGGGACAACAACTCATGTGTGAGTCGCTCATATTGGAGGCTCTTAATAAAGGTATGAGGGGCCAAATTACATCTCAGACACACCTTTGCGAACTCACAGATGGTCCTCCTCCTCCTCCTGCAGGTCCTCCTCCTCCTCCTCCTTCTCCTCCAGGTCCTCCCAGTCCTCCTCCTCCTCCTGCCACATCTCCAACTGCACAGCCACAGCCCGGAATGAAGCATGGAAGGAAGACCAGAAAGTGATGACCCTGGATCCAGTCTGGTCGGCCAAAAGATGCAGCCTCTTGTGGTACCACAGCCTGGGGACACAGATGTCATCTGCTGCTTTCCGGATCTCTGCGACTTCTGGACCTGACTGCCCTCCCTTACATATGGACTCCTCAGGCCACCAATTTTGATGTTCAAGAATTGTTATCTGCCCTGGGGGTCCCAGGCTTCGCTAATTTCTCCTGCTGATCCAGTGTTGCCTCCCTCTTTGTTTGATTCTGAGCCCTTAATAAAGGATTTTTGTTTTGAATTATACTTGCCTATGTGTGTTTTACTTGAAAAAGGACAGTTTGTTTGTGAGGATTCAGGTACATATCAAAAATACAATGTGAAATTAACAAGGGACACCAACAACAAACAATCTCCTTGAGATTAAATAATAAAAGATATCAATGGTGTTGTGGTAACTTGACACACAAAACACACACAAAAATAGTCTGGAGTAAAACTAAAAATAACATTAAACAAAGATCAGCCTTGGAAAAAATACAAACATAAAATCTAAACCAAAAATGACAAATAACAATATAGTAAGGAAATCCCAAGAAAAAAACAAAAAAATAAGTTTGTGAGAAGTGTGTGTGAATATGAGCAGCAAAACTACTTAATTCTTGTCACATTATAAAGAAGAAGAGAGTGCGCTGTATTAAACCATTTTTAACATTGCAGCGTGACGAAAGTGCTGTATCCATTGCGAACGCTAATTTTACCAGACCGAGCTTTTCCGTGTCGAAATTTCTTCTGAGCATGCGTGGCACTTCGTCGGAACAGGCGACACACGGTCGGAATTGACGCGATCGGATTTTGTTGTCGGAAAATTTTATCTCCTGCTCTCAAACTTTGTGTGTCGGAAAAGCCGATGGAAAATGTCTGATGGAGCCCACACACGGTCGGAATTTCCGACAACACGCTCTGATCGGACATTTTCCATCTGAAAATCCGACCGTGTGTACGGGGCATTAGTGTGGAGAGCAATTTGGTCTGTTCTATGGCAGCATGGAATCCATAGATGAGGATAGGCATCCCTTATGGTAAAAGTATTTAGATGTCTATGGTCCGCACAAAAGCAAAGAGTGTTGTTCATCCTCATAAAGACGATTGAAGCCACACTTGGGCCCTGCTCTTCTGACTTTCTTTGATCTCCCCTTGTTGCATCATCTGTTCTAGCATCAGCCTAACTTCATTGTAGAGGTGTGGAGGTATGCTTCAGCAGCTCTTCCAGATGAGAGGACTCCCTTATGTAAGTATCTTGTGTTCAATCACACTGCCACAGCCCAAGTCATAGTTCTCCTGTGAGAATACCTCTGAACACTTTTTCATTAGATGCCTTACTGCTTCTGGGTAGCTTTTAGTTCCTAAGTGTAGAGGGGGGCAGAGATACAGGAAAGGTTAGAGAAGTGCTGGAAGTGGGACTCAATCATTAGGAGGACAGAGAGCACAATCTGTCAGAAAGATCGCGGTCTCCGAACGGTATGTTGTTTCTCGGGTGGACAGATTATTGGGCGGGGCTGGGGAGGACCCAGTGGTCATGGTACACGTTGTTACCAATGACAAAGTGAGAGGAAGATGGAGAGTCCTAAAAAATTATTTCAGGGACTTAGAGAATAGATAGAGGAGAAGGACCTCCAAGGTAGTTTTCTCAGAAATACTACCTATGCCTCGAGCCACACCAGAGAGGCAGCAGGAGCTTAGGGAACTGAACAAGTGACTGAGGAACTGGCATAGGAAAGAGAGGTTTGGGTTTATGGAAAACTGGGCTGACTTCTCAGTAGGTTACTGGCTCCTTAGTAAGGGCAGGGAAGGTAGAAGAGGGGGTGGGGTGTGTCTATATGAAAAAAAATTATGCAAGGGTAGTAGAGAAGTAAATGTGAAATTAATACTGGGGCATGTTATAGGTATGAAGAAAGAGGAGGAGCTGGACCTACTATCACAGTTAGAAATGGCAGCGAGACAGGTAAATGTCATCATAATGGGGGACTTCAATTATCCCGATATTGACTGGGCAGAGGAGACAGATCACTCATTAAAGGCCTGTCATTTCATGAATGTCTTACAGGACAACTTTATGTCCCAATTGGTGGATTCCCCAACTAGAAAAAATGCCCTGCTAGATCTATTAATCACGAATGATAAGTATGATCTCAGATGTGGCAAAACGGGACAAGTTGGGATCTAGTGATCATAGGATGATTGCATTTAGTGTAAATCATAGAAAAAGGAAGCACGAGGGTAGCACAAGAACACTAAATTTCAAACGAGCCAATTTTTCTGAACTGCGGTCATTACTACATGACATAAATTGGGACCAAATCCTAGAAACACTGAACACGGAAGAAAAATGGAAATGCTTTAGGAGCATATTAAACAAAGGTATCACACAGTGCATTCTAATGGGCAATAAATATAGAAGAGCGAAGGTTAAACCTAGGTGGCTAGACCGTAATTTAAAAAGCCTTATTAAAGAGAAAAAAGATAGCCTTTAAAAAATATAAAGGGGATGGGTCACTGTCAGCATTCCAACACTACAAGGAATCTAATAAGAAGTGTAAGAACACAATCAGGGTGGCCAAAAACTACTAGAGACACATAGCGGAGGAGAGTAAAAAAAATTCAAAGAAGTTTTTTAGCTATATTAACAGTAAAAAGGCAAGATCAGAGCACATTGCCCACATAAAAGACAAGGATGGGAGGATGGTTACAGATGACACAGAGAAGGCAACTGTACTAAATGCCTTCTTCTCCTCAGTTTTTACACAGGAAAAGGAGGGGTATACCGACCGTGACAGCAATGTTAGTGACACGTCACAGGGCATATCGTTGTGGCTAGCAGAGGCCGGAGTGAAGGAAAGGCTTAATAAACTTAATACAAATAAATCACCAGGACCAGGTGGCTTACAATCAAAAGTCCTCAGAGAACTCAGTCAGGTTATAGCCAGAACATTGTTTCTAATCTCTGCGGACAGCATACTGAAAGGAATTGTACCAGCTGATTGGAGAAAAGCCAATGTGGTACCAATATTCAAAAAAGGGCAGAGACAAATCCCTGGAAACTACAGGCCAGTCAGTCTAACATCAATAGTTGGTAAATTATTGGAGGGGACGATAAGGGACTATATCCAAAAATTTACTGAAGAAAAAAATACCATTAGTAGTAATCAGCATGGGTTTACAAAAGGTCATTCTTACCAGACCAATCTGCTAACATTCTACGAGGAAGTGAGCTGCCATCTAGACAGGGAAAGACCTGTGGATTTAGTGTACCTGTATTTTGCAAAAGCATTTGATAGAGTCCCCCATAAACGCTTAATTTACAAGCTGAGGTCTGCAGACATGGACCATACGGTTTGTTCTTGGGTAAAAAACTGGTTACAGGGGCGTGTCCAAAGGGTGGTGATAAACTCAGACTGGTCTGGAGTGGTAAGGGGGGAACCCCAAGGTTCTGTCTTGGGACCAATTCTATTCAGTTTTTTTATAAATGATATAGAGAATGGGATAAATAGCTCAATCTCAGTTTTTGCAGATGACAGAAAAATATGCAGAGCAATAACTTCACATCAGGATATAGAAATTTTACACAAAGACCTGAACAAAATAATGGAGTGGGCAATTACATGGCAAATTAAGTAATGCACTTGGGGGCAAAAAACATAAATGCAAACTACTCACTAGGGGGAGAACCGCTGGGGGAATCAAGGATGGAGAAATATCTTGGGTCCCAGTAGATGACAGATTAAGTAATGGCATGCAATATCAAGCTACAGCTACCAAAGCCGGCAGAATATTAGCATGCATAAAAAAAGGGATAAAACAATAATCCTATCCTATAACAATTAGCCACTATATAAAACTCTGGTTAGACCACATCTGGAGTACTCTGTCTAGTTCTGGTCATCAGTCCTCAGAAGGGATGTGCTGGAACTGGAGAGAGTGCAAAGAAGGGCAACAAAATTAATAAGCGGACTGGACGGCCTCAGTTACAAGGAACGCCTGCAAGCACTACATTTTTTCTCGCTGGAGAAGCGAAGCTTGAGATGATAGCGATTTACAAATACCTCAATGGTGATCCCAGCATAGGAAAAAACTATTCAATCTCACGGTGTGTCAGAGGACACGGGGCCACACAATGAGATTGAAGGAGAAGCGGTTTAACCTTAAACTGCGCAGGGGTTTTTTTACTGTAAGGGCAATAAGGATGTGGAACTCTCTTTCACAATTGGTGGTGTCAGCGCGGAGTATGGATATTTTTAAAAGACTCTTGGATGTGCATCTTAAAGAATACAACATACAGGGATATGGGACATAATTATAGACACTGACACACGTGCACCTACACAGGTTGAACTGTTTTTTGCTCTCCTGCCCATTCTTGGGTCATTCCTGCCAACCATTGAGTCCTATTAACTTTTACCTTGCAACGACAATGAAGAAACTCTTGGAGCTCTATGTTCCCCACCTTGGGGCAATCACATTCATGATTAGGGTCACTTCTATCCCAGGGAGCAGTCGGAGTGGAAAAGTCTTGGTGTTATGCATGCTACCCAGCACAATGTCTTGCCAGACTACTGTGAGGGTCTTGGCAACACATGAAACAACTCCTGAGGGCAAGGGTTCCTACAAGGGCAGTGAAGCCTTGAAATCATTGGCAAGCGCCTAAACAGGTGCAATGTTAGAAGCAATAAAGTAAAAACAGTTTAGATGGCAAAGAACATGCATATGTTGCAGAGAGTGTCTATCAGAAAATCACTACTTCAGTAGAACAGTACAGAACCCGAACAGCTACTTGTGATTATCCTTATAAACAGCATACCTTTCAGTGAAGTCCAGGGTAGCTCTGGTAACACAGGTAAACAGCCGGAGGGATCCAAGGCCCAAGGACAAAGGTGATCCCACTAGAACTGGAGTACTCTGGTAGCAATCGGTCAGGGGCTCCCAACAGTAGCTGGGTCTTTTGGAGAAGCTGAGTGCTATTAGGCTTTGGCCCACAAACTAGTTCTGAAAGTGAAAAGCTGACCACCTGGCTGATCATCACTTGACCAGCTACCTCTGACTCCTTAGGTGAAGCCCTTTGAGTTGCTGAAGGATGGAAGCAGAGGGACTCTTCCATCCTGGACATGTCCATAAACCCAGGGAGTTGTGAAAAGTGGAGTCAGGGCCGAAACTAGGGGGGGGCATCTGCCCTGGGCGCTGCATTGGGAGGGGCACTGCCGCTGACAGGAGTAATGACAGCGGCATCACTACTGTCAGCTCAGCCCTGGGAGCAAGGAGGAGAGAGCTGGGAGGAAGTGCGGGCTGTCGTAGCTCAGCTGTCAACAGCCCCCCTTGTTTGCTGTTTGTCTCTGGATGTTTTCAGGTCAGGCTCCATCCCAGGAACAGAGTGTGCCTCCCTTACTGAAATGTAGAGGCCGTTACAGCCGACAGCCTCTTTCCCCTTCCTCCATCTTCACCTCTGTGCTTGCAGTGAGAGCTCTGCATGGAGGACACGGCTTCTGGGGAGAGGGGCAGGGCATCTTTCACTGCCAGAGAGAGAGGGGTTTGTAAATGTTATTGCACTGATAAAAGTTGCAGTTATTCATGGTTATCATTGTCAATAGGACATTAGGATTGCTATTAGAGATGTTATACTGTCATTATCATGTGTATGAGGATGTGGAAAGTTGCTAAAGTGAACATATGCACTGTGAATGTGCAGTTATATTTACTGTATTTATTGGTAATATGAACATGTGGATATTTATTTGGGTTTAATATAGTCTATAATAGCTATAATAACAAATCCAAACATACACGTTTACATTAACATTAAATAAATATTAAAGCGCATTCATGGAGCATATGATCACTTTAGCAACTTTCCACATCTTCATACACATTATGATAGAAGTTATTCTATCCATTTGAGTGTAGGTGTGGGTTGCCACCATCCCTAATATCAGCATTTAATATTCACACTTTTTTGGGGATTTTGTTGGAAACCATATAAACACAGACACTTCATTTAAAAAGTACAAATATAGATTTCTTTATTCATTTTACATCATAAAATATTCACCACTCAAATCTATTAAAAACAGTAATTCTTTACAAAAGATAACAGAGGGTCTACACATACAGTAATATACTTGTCAGATAGTGGTACGACCAGTTGTCCGCTAGCTGGGATGTAATGATTTAAGTGGTGAATATTTTATGACATAAAATGAATAATAAAATCTATATTTGTACATTTAAAATTAAGTGTCTGTGTTTATATGGTTGCCAACAAAATCCCAAAGAACGTGTAAAAATTCAATGCATACACATTATGATGATATCTCCAATAGCAACCTAATGTCCTAATGACAAACATAATAGATATGTGCAGTAGCATGCCCTAAATCCCTGGAGATTGCTCCAGGTCCCTGGTGCTGCAGTCACCAACACCACAGCAGCATCTCACCCCACCGCCACCTGTCTCGACAGTGGTGGAATCTGCTTTGCTCAGTAGGAGATCTGTCCACTTATTGAAGCAGAGTGGGCACATGGCAGGTCTGTGTCCACTCAGTTTATGTAGAGTGGACACAGAGACAGCGCGCTCTGCTCTATCTGTTTACATCTAACTGCCCTCCAATCCCATCAGCATAGAAGGGTGGGTACAGGTCCCCCTCCATTTTTTTTTTTTTTGGCAGACTGGTTTGGTTTGTAGATAGACGGGTGTAAAAGGACACAAGTTAATTTACACACACCAATCTATAGGGGTGAATGGAGGGTCCAATCAGGTCTGCCTGAAAAACTGACAGGAGGACCTGATTGGACCCTTTTTGTGAAAGAGGCCTCAGACAGAAAATTTCAGAGCCAAGGAAAGCTACCCCCATACTTGCCAAGTGTCCCAGAACTGTCCCATTTTCTAGACAGCTGTCCTGCAGCGGCTTTGTCCTTACCTACTTTAAGCTCCATAAACCAAGCCGTGGGGATGGCTGCAGTACTGTACATCTATAGGCAATTTAAAGAATAATTCCAGACATAGGCTATATTATACTTAGTTACATTGTTCCAGCTCAGACCAATGTAGCTATGTATATACCATAGCTGACTGATACCCTGCAGAGAAAGGAACTGGGGAATCTGACCTCAGTCCCTTTCTCAGTCTCAAAAGTAAGGCATCAGAGGTCTTTTTAGACCCCTGATATTTCATCAAAGCCTCCAAACAGGGCTCCTAAAAAAATATAAAAAATAATATTGTAAAAAAAAAAAAAAAAATAATAATAATAATAATAAAAAATTCAGCTGCGCCGAACTAAGTCTTTGCCCCGTGTGAAAGAATGGGAATGGAGTTAAAGGGGCCTGCACCCGCATCTTGCTGGTTTTTTTTTTTGTTTTTTTTTAAATGCCCACTGGAGTTTGATTTAGCTAGTGGCTACAGCAAAAAGCCTCTGACCTCTACATTATAGTTATATTAAAACCTTTATGCCGCGTACACACGGTCGGACTTTTCGTCTACAAAAGTCCAACGGACGCTGACGGACTAAAGCTGGCTGGTAATCCGATCGTGTGTGGGCTTCTCCGGACTTTCAACGAACTTTTTCAGCCTCAAATCCGACGGACTTTAGATTTGAAACATGCTTCAAATCTTTCCGACGGACTCGAGTCCGGTCGAAAAATCCGCTCATCTGTATGCTAGTCTGACGGACAAAAACCCACGCTAGGGCAGCTATTGGCTACTGGCTATCAACTTCCTTATTTTAGTCCGGTGTACGTCATCACGTAAGAATTCGACGGACTTTTGTGTGATCGTGTGTAGGCAAGTCTGTTCGTTAGAAAGTCCGCCGCAAGTCCGTCGAAAGTCCGTCGAAAGTCTGTCGGACAGGCTGTCGGACTTTTGTAGCTGAAAAGTCCGACCGTGTGTACGCCCCATTAGATATTTAATTGGTTACATATTTTGAAAGTTTGACCATCATATTATTCTAAATAATAATGATATAAATTCCATTTGTTTACATTGCAAAACAAATTTCTTATATGCTGAATAATACATTTCTGCCGATGTCGTGTTCTCATCACAAGCTTACCTGAGCTAAAGTCTTTCTTTTAATGCACTTTATATCTGCAATACTACTTACTGTGCAGTTTTAAGATATGTCTAATTTGCTTCCTTAGTTTGTGTTATGTTGCTTAGTTCAAGGTGTACAGTGATCGATAGCCAGGTTCTAGGCCTCTAAGCTTACTAGAACTGCTTAAATAAGCTTTATGTTTCCATTTCAAATGCTAAATGCCATAATCTGATATTGCTTTCTTGCCACCATAATGAATGAGATATTATGCACATATAAATAAGTCTACATTTAAAGGGCTTTCCACTTTCCCCACTAATACCGTATTTCAAATCAGTTTCTTTCACTGGTGGATTTCTAATGTCAGTGTATAGGCAATCATCTTCAGGAAGTTTTATTTACAAATTGGGCAGCTTTAAATCAGAACTTGAACCAAACGACTAAACTATGCAGTAAGAATACAAATACATTATCTCATAAAAGTGAGTACACCCCTCACATTTTTGTAAATATTTTATTCTATCTTTTCATGTGACAACACTGAAGGAATGACACTTTGCTACAATGTAAAGTAGTGAGTGTACAGCTTATATAACAGTGTGAATTTGCTGTCCCCTCAAAATAACTCAACACATAGCCATTAATGTCTAAACCGCTGGCAACACAAGTGAGTACACCCCTAAGTGAAAATGTCCAAATTGGGCTCAATTAGCCATTTTCCCTCCCAGGTGTCATGTGACACGTTTGTGTTACAAGGTCTCAGGTGTGAATGGGGAGCAGGTGTGTTAAATTTGGTGATATCACTTTCACTCTCTCATACTGGTCACTGGAAGGGGTGGGGGGGTCAGCCTGTCAGTGCTCAGACCATACGCCGCACACTGCACCAAATTGGTCTGCATGGCTGTCATCCCAGAAGGAAGCCTCTTCTAAAGATGATGCACAAGAAAGCCCGCAAACAGTTTGCTGAAGACAAGCAGACTAAGCACATGGATTACTGGAACATTGTCCTGTGGTCTGATGAGACCAAGATAAACTTATTTGGTTCTAGACATGTGCGCCGTCAATAAATTTGTTTCGTTTCATTCTGTTTCGTATTAGCCGTTAATTCGTATTTCGTAATTTGTGTCCGAAACCCAATTTGGATTCGTACGAAATACGAATTTTCGTTCGGTTCGTTAACTTTTCGGAACAATTACTAACGTTCGTTATGATGAATTTAAAAAGCAAAAAATACCTTTCTCAATATGGCAGTCGTTGGCTCATTATGCTCATTATGAGGGGCTCCCACCATCCCTGTGCTGTGCTGACTTCCTCCTGGGGCTGTACCTCTGCTGTGCTCATTATGAGGGGCTCCCACCATCCCTGTGCTGTGCTGACTTCCTCCTGGGGCTGTACCCCTGGGGCTGTATTTCAGATGCTTCCAAATGAACACATTTTCGGAAATTCGTACGAAATGAACCACACATGTCTATAATTGGTTCAGATGGCGTCAAGCGTGTGTTTCAGCAACCATGTGAGGAGTACAAAGACAAGTGTGTCTTGCCTACAGTCAAGCATGGTGGTGGGAGTGTCATGGTCTGGGGCTGCATGAGTGCTGCCGGCACTGGGGAGCTACAGTTCATTGAGGGAACCATGAATGCCAACATGTACTGTGACATACTGAAGCAGAGCATGACCCCCTCCCTGTGGAGACAGGGACACAGGGCAGTATTCCAACATGATAACAACCTCAAACACACCTCCAAGATGACCACTGCCTTGCTAAAGAAGCTGAGGGTAAAGGTGATGGACTGGCCAAGCATGTCTCCAGACCTAAACCCTTTTGAGCATCTGTGGGGCATCCTCAAACAGAAGGTGGAGGAGCGCAAGGTCTCTAACATCCACCAGCTCTGTGATGTCGTCATGGAGGAGTGGAAGAGGACTCCAGTGGCAACCTGTGAAGCTCTGGTGAACTCCATGCCCAAGAGGGTTAAGGCAGTGCTGGAAAATAATGTTGGCCACACAAAATATTGACACTTTGGGCCCAGTTTGGACATTTTTACTTAGGGGTATACTCACTTTTGTTGCCAGTGGTTTAGACATGAATGGCTGTGTGTTGAGTTATTTTGAGGGGTCAGCAAATATACACTGTTATGCCCCGTACACACGGTCGGATTCTCCAATAGAAAATGTTCGATGGGAGCTTGTTGCCGGAAATTCCAACAGTGTGTAGGCTCCATCGGACATTTTCCATCGAATTTCCGTCACACAAAAGTTAAGATCTGGATCTCAAATTTTCCGATAACAAAATCCGTAAATTCCGATCGTGTGTACACAATTCCAACGTACAAAGTTCCATGCATGCTCGGAATCAAGCAGAAGAGCCACACTGGCTATTGAACTTCATTTTTCTCGGCTCATCATACGTGTTGTATGTCACCGCGTTCTTGACGTTCGGAATTTCTGACAAGATTTATGTCACCGTGTGTATGCAAAACAAGTTTGAGCCAAGATCCGTCTGAAAAAATCCATGGATTTTGTTGTCGGAATGTCCGATCGTGTGTACAGGGCATTATACAAGCTGTACACTCACTACTTTACATTGTAGCAAAGTGTCATTTCTTCAGTGTTGTCACATGAAAAGATATGATAAAATATTTTTAAAAATGTGGGGGGTGTATTCACTTTTGTGAGATACTGTATGTGAACTGTTTTACAATTGAAAAAACAAAGAGTTATTCTCTTTAGACAGTATTGCGATTCACACATTTCTACCATACTGTATAGTTGGAAACATGTTTAGCTAATGCTAACACATGATTAATCATTTACATTTCTTTTTGCGTATAGATGGAAAAATATAGTAAACATCTGGAGCTGTTAGTTGCTGAACGTACCCAAGATCTAATGCATGAAAAGCAAAAAACAGACAGATTACTGTACAGTAAGTTAATGCATTTCTTCTCTTCTTACCCAGTTGTTTTTGTGGCTTCACTGGTGATTAATAGCATTCATCTGCTGTTTTTGTAAGACTTTATTTGTAAACGTTAATGAAAATGTAGAGGTAAAAAAACATATATTTTCTTGGAGTTGGTAAGACATATATAGAAAATACATAGATATTGTACAAAATATTAACATATAGTATTCTCGTTTACTCATCATAAAAATATACATTACATAGTAAGTAAGGGAGTATATAACTTCTATCAGTTTTTTCTTCTATCAAGTTCTCCATTGAAGCTTCTGCTGTGAATGTTTTACCAGAGAGTGTAGTAATTCTTCAATAGTGATGTGCTTGGCCATTTATCCATAATAGGTCAATAATGTTACACATCATTGGCTTGATGTTAAAGTGAGTCTGTGGCCATGCTCTGGGCATTCAAATATTTATAAATTCTTCACAAGCTGTAAATGAGCTGTAAACCAAGGTCTCACCGACTTCTTTAGCTGCAGGTACTGTGATGTAATTCAAATTAGGTCTGAGCACTTGGTTCTCCACTCATTCTGTGCCCTTGCTCTGTGTTTATCTTGGAGATAAGAAGAATGGAAGTCATTACTGGGAGAGAGGTGCAAGGAGAGGTGTGCTACTACGAGAAGGACTTAGTCATTCTCACATGAGCAGAACATATTCCTGATGTTTTTTAAGCATTTTGGGTGTTCATTTTTTGCACATGCTTCAAGCTTCAGGCGTTTGTTTCCTTGGCTGTTCGAGGCGAAGATAGAGGAGGAGAGGAGTTTTTCAGGAGGTGAACCCTTACAGGTGCTTTGAAAGAAGCACTTCTGAAAATCCACTTTAATGGTATGAAAAGACCAAAATGACAGGTGGTTAACAGGTGGAGCAGGGGACAAACGGGTAGATACAACTCACGCAATTACCGGCACTTAGTCATTACACCACAGGCACTTCCATTGAAGTCTATGGGGCCAAAAACATCTGATTAGACCAAAAAAGAAGCTCGTATTCTTTTTTGAGCATAGGGCATTGAATATAGAAACGACTGAGAGTTGAAATGGGAACAGGCAAAAATACCAACATTAGGATTCTGCATGTTAGGTAAAGTCAGGCATTGTCAAGTATAGAGAAACACACTACTGTAGCGCGCCCCACATAGAAGCCGCTGACGAATAGGGATCCCCCACCCTGCACTGCCAGGAACACCGAATTTCCACAGATATACTTGAGTCAGTGAACAGTCCAGTACTTTGTTTTTGTATTTTTATGGGATAAACCTTGGATAGGGAATAGGGATATTATGGGATGCCCACTTGACTTAGAACAACTCTTCAGGAACAACTTTGCAGTCAATGTACAGTCTATATATATACTCCACTGCTTCCTCCGGCTCGCTTGCAGAAATCCTAGCTGGCACACTGATAGTTAATCTGACAAAGAGAGAAACAGTCAGATCTTGAAGCAAAAGCCCTTTACAGGCAGGGACCCCGGGCCCCTTGGGTTGTTTAGCAAAGTACAGTGTCCAGCTTACATCCCTGTGGCTACTGATCCCAGCACCATCTCTTCAGGCTTCCAGGACTCCACTGTGTGTTGTGGAGGATCCCTCCAGCACCCGAGCCCCAGGCCAGAGGTCTCCTCCCCTCCAAACTAGGGGGTACCCTCAAGGGCCACCTACAGCCTCCTCAGCACTCCATCTTCATCTTCCACCCAACTCCCCCTGCTGGCATGACCCAGAGTATTTAAGAGGTGCCCACCCCCTGCCAGCCCACTTGCTGGAGATTGGCCCTCCTTAATACTCCAGGCAGCTCCTTCTAACCTCCGTCCCATTCTTCTGGAAGCCTCTCCAATGTTCCAGCAAGTAGGGGGAGGTACCAGAGGTGCTGCCTGATGATTCATCCAGCCTCCCTGTGTCACTCATCCCTGACCCAGATTCAACCCAGTCTGGCTCTCAGCCAGGCTACAATTTACCTACACTATCACTAACTATGTACAACCTATTCTAGCACACTAGAGGGTGCTACACTACAAAACACTGAGATGTGAATGGGTGATTATATGATTCTGCTGGGAAAATTTATAATTAGCTGCTCCACAGTACCTGCAGCTACAAGGTCATTTTCTGATTGTTCAGAATATGCAAATACTTGATTGTCCATAGGCCTATCATACATTTCCTTTAAGCAATGAACAAATGCCCTGCTGCCACCAGGATATTACAATAATAGTTATATATATATATATATATATATATATATATATATCGATCTATCTATCTATCTATCTATCTATCTATCTATCTATCTATCTATCTATCTATCTATCTATCTATCTATCTATCTATCTATCTATCTATATCTCTCACCAGATCAGTTATAATTATAAGTTATATATATCACCAGATCAGGTATAAGTAAACCTATACTGGGGCAAGTAACACAAACTAATTATAACATTGTAGAGCAGATACCATACAGCACCACGGCATACCTTTAGGCTCCATGCACACTGGACACGTCGATTCTACAGGCATTTGAAGTTTTTTCTCCTGCCTCTAGAAGCACTTCTATTGTGTTCTATGTGTCTTTGCACATTATTGACTACTACAGGCGTTTTCTGCCAGGGACGTTCAGAGGCAGGAAAGAAAATCCTTCTCTATCATGTTTTCTGGATAAGTTTAGGAGCTGTCAAAACGTCAGTCTCTCCTAAACTCCTCTTATCTCTTCTGAATGTTAAGTTTCAACGTTTTTTTAGAAAAAAAAGGTGTGTTGTCACTGTACATCATTTCCTCGCTTTTGCAGAGGGGCGTGTAGTGCAAAAAACACCTATAAACGAAATGCTCTTAAACTCTCATAGACTCACCTAAACTTTGCACAATATGCTTTCAATTTGCGTCTTTTATGCCACATTTTTAAGCTAAAAACATTAACGTTTTTTCTGCTCCTAGTGTGCATGGAGCCTTATAATGAGACTTCATATCCTCCCAGAGCACTCAGTGGATCTAATAAAGTACCTATGTAAACAGTTATATTTTATTTTTTTTTTTTTTAAAGATATGTTTTTAAACTGTTGTTTTTTTGTGTGTGTTTTTTATTTTCTATGTACAACTTACATTTTACAAATAAACATTTAATACATGTCAAAGGATTTCAAGAGCACTATACTAAATTAGCTAAAGTGACAGCACAATAGAGCTATTTAATTTGCAGATCTCTTCAGTAGAAACCTCCCACTGAGAGCTCTGATAAGGAATGAGTCAATACTCTGATGACTCATCCCATTTGTGTAAGTGATGGGCTTCTCACAGCACAGCTGAGAAGTAGACCTGATAATAATGTAAAAACTGCAGAAACTAGAGCTCCATCCAATGGTTGGATAAAAGACTGACAATATTAATATGCATTATTTATATCAATTTGACAAAAAAATAAATGTGTGTGTATGTTGTAATATATATCACATTTTAAAATATTGCTGGGAGGGCCAGGAGCTTGGGCCTAGTGGGCAAACAAAACCAAGTAGCCCTGATAAAAACAGATGTCTGTGTGCTAAAAAAGAAGTATGATACAAAATGTGCCACAATGCCGCTGTGGTTTATGGGCATTGTGAATGGTGGGTATCTCTAAAGGGTATGGTTTATTGTGACACACCTTTTTACATCTTTCAACATCCACTTACTTTGTGGTTCTCGGCATTTGATCACTTTACATCTTTAAGCCTAGGAAGTTGATGCCATAAGACTTCATTTTGCCAGATGCTGTGATTGCAGGTCTGAGAGGGGAGACGGTAGCTATGTAATGGCCACCATGAGCTGTTGAGTGCGGGTTCCACTCTGAGGTCTGAATAGTAAAGTGTGTCCACACAGGGTCAACAGCCCAACATATCTTACTAGTGTTGGCTTAGGTTGCAAAACTGCAGAGCCCAGACCTCCCCTGTATACAGATTGAGCCCGAGGAAGTTTGATTTACTTATCCTGTTCTTTGTGGTGTTAGTGTCAGGCGAAAAGCAAAATTTAACTTTTGCCTACAAAAACTTAAATATATAAGAATGTGGGGGTAATAGAACCCC
The DNA here is from genome assembly GCF_042186555.1 of Aquarana catesbeiana. Classification (NCBI taxonomy): domain Eukaryota; kingdom Metazoa; phylum Chordata; class Amphibia; order Anura; family Ranidae; genus Aquarana; species Aquarana catesbeiana. Next base: position 454,971,443 of record NC_133324.1, on the reverse strand, counting down.
ACAAACGAAATGGATGCATATACAGTATAAGCTTGTTAAACAATTTGTAATGTTGATGTTCTATTTTTTTTCCAAAGGTATGCTACCAAAACAGGTTGCAGATGATCTGAGACAAGGGAAACACACACAAGCTCAAAGTTATACCAGCGCAACTGTATTTTTTAGGTAGGAACAAGTCAACCGAGATTTTACTTGAATTAGTATGTACAGTGTTAAATGTTTTTGTAAATGGGTGTCATGAATTAGGTCTAATTTTTTATTGCATCTGAAAATTAAACAAGGAATCTCACTGGTCACTATGGCAAACATTCCTGCTTTTGTGCCCATTTCCTTTTCTTTGATTCTTAGAAATAGACTCTAAAAGTTGATGCCTGTTATTTTGTGCTGGAAATATTGGTAAACATTTCCAAGCATTGAAATGCATTTTATCCTTCCATTTATTAATATATTTCTAATTTTAGTTTCTATAGTTTTTATTGAATTTTAAGGTTTACACAAAGAAAACATAGTAAAATGCATTTCAACTTATTTTGCGGTCACATAGAATCCATGACAAGTTCTGGTTATATTAGATATGTAGCCTTATGTTAACAGGGATAGTAAATGTTCTTCCTGATTTAAGAAGTTGGCTATTGATTTCGCCACATGCGATGTCTCTTTTTTCATCACAGTGGATGATCCTTATGCCCCGTACACACGATCGGACATTGATCGGACATTCCGACAACAAAATCCATGGATTTTTTCCAACGCATGTTGACTGAAACTTGTTTTGCGTACACACGGTCGCACAAAGTTGTCGGAATTTCCGCTCGCTAAGAACGCAGTGACGTACACCACGTACGACGAGACTAGAAAAGGCCAGTTCAGAACCAAGCGTGGCACCCTTTGGGCTCCTTTTGCTAATCTCGTGTTAGTAAAAGTTTGGTGAGAGACGATTCGCGCTTTTTCAGACTCGTGGTTTTCAGATCGTTTTCTGCTGTTCAGTTTGTGCTTGTGGGTTTGTATCTGCTCTTCAGTGCGTACAGCAAGCTACGCGTGACTCAGTCATTGTGTTCTTGTTCGTTCGTTACTTTTTTTCAGGTCGCTCTTCACAGGCCTTGCTGTTCTATAGTGCGTTCTGTTACTTCGTTCTGAGCAGCCGACCGTTTTCTAGCCATGTTGCGTATACGTACTCCTCGTAGAATTCATGCTGTGCGGGGGTTTGGTGTTGGGGTCCTTACCTTGACACAAGTCCAGTCCATGAACAGGGTGGGGAGGAGTTCATGGACCAAGAATTGGTTGCATCAGCGTGACCAGTTCTGTCATATGCCTGTGCTCCGTGAGATCCGTGAGAATAATCCTGATGATTTCAGGAACTTTCTCCGGATGACGGACCCTGTATTTCACCGTTTGTTGGCTTTGCTGACCCCCTATATCAGCAGGCAGGATACCTGCATGAGGCAAGCCATCACTCCGGAGCAGAGGCTCGTCGCCACCCTGCGGTACTTGACGACGGGGAGAAGTCTGCAGGACTTGAAGTTATCGACAGGCATCTCCCCCCTGGCTCTGGGGATCATTATCCCAGAGACCTGTTCTGCCATCATACAGGTCCTGCAGAAGGAGTATATTAGGGTAAGATTTTTATCCTTTAATATCACATTTTATTGTATATAATGTTTCCTAATATTTTTTATTTCTTTCCTCATTCCCTAATTACCATGATTGTAATATGCTGTGAATGTCCCCTTTGTTCTCATGCATGCCGGATTTTTATGTAATTATTTTTTTGTCCTTCATACATATTTGCCTTCACTTACCTCCCCAGCATGCTCTCCTGGCCCTATATTCACCTCATGTAGTCACTTAACAATGTATTTTGTCAGCTCCATAGTAGTGCTTTACCCCAAACACCCCCTAAAATGTTTTTAAATGTGATTTGTGTTTTAAACTCAGGCAGAGTGCCAGAGGCTTTATTTTGGGGTTCCCCAGATCATTTGGAACCCTCCCTCCCCCCAACTGCTAAGTCAGCTGATAACAATTCTCTATCTATCCTCAATCATCTATCTGCTGACTTTGCCAAGCCCATACACGCTATACCCACCTCTTTAGTGGTCAGATTTATGGATGAATTCCCCAAAGCATGTAGTGCAAGGGCCTGCCTGTATACTTTCAAATGGTACTGTTTTAAGTTTTTGTATACTATTATTATCTTGATAGGTAATAGCAGAATTTCCAAATGTGCTCAAATGTGTACAGTGTGTATTTATATCTTTGTCTTATGACACTTCTTACCTGTCCAGTGGGCTGTCAATAGTGTAACTAAGGAGGGGCTGGCCAAAGTAATACCCATTATTTAGGCATTCATCTCTCAATGAAGTGGAGAGGGTTACCTGTCCAAGACCCCCCCCATAATGTTAGAAATGGCCCATGAGAGGGGGGGGGAGGGGGAATATGATAGGTGTACCTTATACTTTGGTTTTTAAAAACTCCCTCCAAAAAATGTTATCTTGATGTTGGCCAAGAATGTTTGTGTGTAATCTGCTTTCCCTGTTTATGTGCAAAATGACTAATTTTTTTTGTTTTGACTCCACAGTTTCCTTCCACGCCACAGGAATGGCAGACTGTGGCCTCCCACTTTGCCTAGCGGTGGGACTTTCCTAACTGCGGAGGGGCAATTGATGGGAAACACGTCCACATCATCCCACCACCCAACTCGGGGTCATACTGTTACAACTACAAGGGGTTCAATAGTATTGTGATGTTGGCGGTGGTGTCGGCTACTTATGAGTTTCTGTATGTGGACGTGGGGAAGAATGGCCGGATGTCCGATGGTGCAGTCATCGCCCAGACCAAGTTCTACAGGCGTCTCCAGAATGGTAGCTTGGACTTGCCACCTCCAGAAGACAATGTGGAAGGACTCCCATTCGTCTTTGTTGCGGATGAAGCATTTGCGCTGGGGGACCATCTTATGCGGCCATTCCCGATGAGGACCCTCACCCCGGACCAGAGGGTTTTTAATTACCGGCTGGCCAGAGCCAGAAGAGTGGTGGAGAACACGTTTGGAATCATGGCCAGCCGGTTCCGTCTATTTCTTACACCCATACATATGGCGGAGTACAAATTAAATCACATTATCCTGGCGTGCTGTGTTCTACACAACTTTTTACGGCAACATTCTGCCAACTATGCTGGCTCAGTTGGGCCTGAGGCCGGAATTCAAAATGAACCAACCCTGACGGCGCTTGAAAGTAGCCGTCCTGGCTTGCCCCCCCCGAGTGCCCGTGATGTCCGGCTAAGATACCTTGAATTATTTGCGGGTAGGGGGGCTATCAATATGCCAGACAATGTGTAAAACCTTTTTCAAATTAAAAAAAAACAAAATAATCAAATCTTTGGTGACATTTACTGCTTGTGTTTGTTTTAGCTGACCCTGAAAGAAATGTGGTGAGTCCTGAAAATGGCACGATTGTGTAACATTATTATAGTTACATAGTTACATAGTAGGTGAGGTTGAAAAAAGACACAAGTCCATCAAGTCCAACCTATGTGTGTGATTATAAAGCACTGCTGGGTGTTATTTACTAAAGGCAAAGACACTTTGCACTACAAGTGCAGTTTTGAAACTGCACTTGTAGTGCAAAGTGGATTTGCCCTTAGGAAATAACACCCATTGTCACAGAAAACAGCAATTAGAGCACCACAAAAGTGTTGTAGCGTTGAGACAATAATCTACACATTCTTGATTAACAAGCTTTTTAATACCAGCACAATCACATGTGCATTTAGAAAAGGTTTTTAAAACAAACCAACATGTTTGTTGTATAACAATTTTTGGGGTCACATTAGAAAAAGTAGAAATGTCCATTTAAGATAAAACAGGCATGTTTAAAACCAACAAGAAAGACACAAATCTTGAACTTACAAAGTTCACATTTGGTAGAACTTGAAGGCAATATCAGACATGAGTATTTACAAACTGTGTTTGATATTGCGTTCAGATGGGGTGAAGTCACCCCAGGAAAAGCCAAATTTTGAAGATGCACACAAATAGCCGAATGTCAACATGTGCTAGCTGCCATTATGGGGGATCAAGGGACGTGTTTTGTGGGTGCAACCCCTTCCTCTCAGCTACTTTATTATTGAGGAAGGGGTTGCACCCCCAAAACACGTCCATTGATCTCCCGTGATGGCAGATAGCACATGTTGACACACTGTGTGCATCTTCAAAATTTGGCTTTTCTCCACTGCTGGAGTTGGTGATGCCAGTGGTCCCCACAGCAGCCATCCCCTATTTAAAAGCCAAAATTGGTGGCCTGAGGAGCACTTATCTTAGGGAGCGCAAGAAGGTCACAGATTCCCAGAGATCCGGAGCTGCAGCAGATGACATTTATGTCCCCAGGCTGTGGTACTATGAGAGACTGCAATTTCAGCAATAAGTGATCAATAATAACATCTAGTAAACATCATATCTGCAATTTCTGTCAGACCAGACTGGAGTCAGGGAATCCCTCTCAACCCTTCCTTCCACTCTTCCTTCCACCCCAGCTGAGGCTTCTGATGTCCAACCTGGGACTTCCAGCCAGGAAGAAGATTGCTGATTTAAGAAAGTGTTTTACATATCAATAGACAGTACTTTCGAAAAATAATTGGGACAAGACTGAAAAATGCTGGGCTCAGAATGATAGTCTTTTATATTTGTTAACATTCAATTTGCAACAATCATGAGGTGAAAATTGTGTGTGATTGATGAATAAAAAACTAAAACGATGTCCCTTTTTCATACACAGGAAGACCTCAGCCAGGAGGAGGCTGTGGAATGTGGCAGCCAGGAGGAGGCTGTGGAATGTGGCAGCCAGGAGGAGGCGGGGGTTAGTGGCAGCCAGGAGGAGGTGGGGCTAAGTGGCAGCCAGGAGAAGCCTGGGCCCAGTCGGAGCCTGACCGAATCGCAGGTTCCTCCCCTCCGCCTTCCATACAAAAGACCAAGGAAGGGGAGTCACATTCAGGATTCTGCGCCCAGGCTCATTCAGGAGGCTTCTGCATCCCTCAGAGCCACCCCCACTCCTGAAGAGGCCTTTGCCTGCATGGCTGCCACCAAACTGCAGGGCATGCAGGAGGGTCAATGCAAGCTGTGTGAGGACCTTCTGTATAAAGTCCTAACTAAGGGGGTGAGTGGCGAAATCACGCCCAATACCCACCTGAGTGAGTTGGCCCATTCCCCTCCTCCTCCTGCTGCCACATCTCCAACACCAGAGCCACAGCGTGGAAGGAAGACCAGAGAGTGATGGCCCTGGGTTCAGTCTGGTCTGGCCAAAGATGCAGTCTCTTGTATGACCACAGCCTGGGGACACAGATGTCATCTGCTGCTTTCCTGATCTCTGGGACTTCTGGACCAGACTGCACTCCCTTAGATATGGAATCCTCAGGCCACCAATTTTGCCTGGAAATAATTGATGTCTGCCCTGGGGGCCAAAGGCTTCACCAATTTCTGCTGTTTCTCCAGCGTTGCCTTCCTCTTTGTTTGGTTGTGAGCCCTTAATAAAGGAATTTTTTTGTTTCAATTATACTTGCCTATGTGTGTTTTCCTTCAAAAAGGACAGTTTGTTTGTGAGGAGGCAGGTACATTTCAAATATACAATGTGAAATTAACAAGAGACACCAACACCAAACAATCTCCTTGAGATTAAATAATACAAGATAATAATGGTGTTGTGGTAACTTGACACACAAAACACACACAAAAATATTCTGGAGTAAAACACAAAAAAACACAAAATAAAAACAGCCTTGAAAAAAATACAAAACAAAAATAAAACAACAAAATAGAAATTTGGTCAGATGTGACAAATCAAAATATATTGAGGGAATCCCGATAAATAATAAAGAAATAAGTTTGTGAGAAGTCTGTGTGAATATGAGCAGCAAAACTACTTCATTCTTCTCACATTATAAAGAAGAAGAGAGTTCGCTGTATTAAACAATTTAAAACATTGCAGCGTGATGAAAGTGCTGTATCCATTCCGAACGCTAATTTTACCAGACCGAGCTGTTCTGTCTTGGAATTTCTTCTGAGCATGCGTGGCACTTTGTGCGTCGGAACTGGTCATACACGGTCAGAATTGACGCGATCGGATTTTGTTGTCGGAAAATTTTATAGCCTGCTCTCAAACTTTGTGTGTCGGAAAATCCGATGGAAAAAGTCCGATGGAGCCCACACACGGTCGGAATGTCTGACAACACACTCCGATCGCACATTTTCCGTCGGAAAATCCAACCGTGTGTACGGGGCATTAATGTTGGGTTTTTGCTTCCTGTTAGTATTGTTCCAACAGCGTGACTGTCATTAGGAGTATAATGACCATAGATATAACATAAAACAAACATGAAACAAACAAAATTTAATCTAAACAGTTCAGTCAGAGTGATGCTTGTTATATTTGATGTAGTACTAGGTTAGCTAACCCTTATTATTGGAACATCAGAAAATTAAAAACTGGCTCCCTCTGAGTGCCATTTGAGCCAAGGAGCCCAATGTTGTGACACCTTTTCATAATTCCCTGTGGTTGAGGAATGTAGAACCTCATAAGTGCCATGGGTGTGGTTTGTATATATTACTTCAGAAATTTTTTGACCTGTTGTTTCCTTCCAGTGCCTGAGTATAGTTAAACGAGTAGCCAATAATATATGGGATATTACAGTTCTATAGGGCAAAGGGATAGAGTGCAACTCAAGAGATAATATTGCCATACCTGGAGATAATGATTGATTAAGACCTGTGATAGTAGACATAAGTCTCTCAACCTGGGACCATAGTAAGCGTACTTTTGAGCAGTACCACAAAATATGAATTAATGTACCAGAGCAACCACAAAGCCTCCAACATCTTGAGGAGGCATCGCGGTAGATCTTTGAAATGCGGTGTGGAGTCAAGTACCACTGAAGTGTTATCTTTTGTTGCATTTCCCAGAGATTTGTACTGGAAGTATACATGAGGTGTAAAGTTTTTTTCCCAGTGTTGAGTTGTGTACTCTATCCCTATTTCCTGTTCCCAAGCTATCATTGATTGGGACTTAATACAGATATTTTTCTCTTGTAGGCATGAGTAGATAATTGATATACCTTTGGATAACATTGGAAGTTGTTGATAGTATTGGGTTATTTTTGCAGGGAGTACTGTGAGTAGTTGAGAATTCTTTTTCAACAGGTGAGCTATCTGCGTATGTTTATATTGCTCTGTGGGAAGCAACTTGTGTTCTAGTTGTAAAGTATTAAACTTAAGTGATGGACCGTCTAAGATATCTTCTAGGTAAGTAATTCCCTTTTCCTTCAATGTAGTAAGGTTGATATCTGGTATTATGTGGGTAATTGCAGAAACAGGGGAGTTTCAAATGGTGTTACTTTACCGCTCCACTGTTGATATTTTTGGAGATGAACCCATGCTCCTATTGATGCTAGAATAGGGGGTGCTAGTTTATTGTCTAGAGTGGTGTTGTGAGGAGCAGTTATTAAAAAGTCATGTAAGTTCCCCTTTGGGATTTGAGCTTGCTCTAGTTCCATCCATAATGCTTTGGAATTAGGTAGTATCCAGTGTTAGAGTTGCGCTAGTATTGTTGCAAAATAATAGTCTTGCAAGTGCACATGGCCAACTCCGCCCGCCTTCCTATGTTTAATTAACCTGCTAAATGCGCATCTAGCCCTTTTGCCCTGCCAGAGGTATTTATTCAGTATTGGTTGTAGGAAATTAAAGTAAGAATTGGGTAATGGGATTGGTAAAGTCCTAAAGAGATATAATAATTGAGGCAATATCTGCATCTTAAAAGCTGCGAGCCTCCCCAACCACGATAGTTGAGTTTGAGAAAGTTTGTTCAACTTGGCCCCTAATGAGTTCAGGAAGGGTGTGTAATTGGCTGATATAAGATCTTCAGTTTTAGGAGTGTGATGCCCAAGTATTTAATACCCTCCTTTCTCCATATGTATGAAAATTTTTGTGCTAGATTTTGTTTGGTCTCTTCTGGGATGCCTAGGTTTAAAATATAGAATTTAGTCTTGTTTACTCTATAGTACGATACACCATTAAATGTTTGCAGTGCTACGTGAACTGAGGCCAAGGAGGTGTCTGCATTTGTAAACATCAGTATTATGTCATCAGTGAATAGACTTATGGTGTGGTGTCTCATGCCCACTTTTATACTGTTATGTGTGGATGTGAGCGTAAGTAGGAGGCCACGGGCTACATCAACAAATTGAAAATCAGTCGGGAGAGAGGGCAGCCCTGTCGTGTCCCATTAGTTTTGTATTAAATGGGGTAGATAATGGCCCTGAGTTGTAAACTTGGGCTGATGGGTGGGTGTAGAGTGCCATTATGGCTGATTAGATGGAGCCACTAAAACCAAGCCTAATTAGCACCTGTGCTAAGAATTGCCAATGTATCCTATCAAACGCCTTCTCTGCATCCAGTGCTAGGAGCAGAGAAGGTGATTTGTGTTTATTGGCCAGATGGATCACCTTTATTAGACGTTGGGCAGCATCAGCTGTCTGTCGCCCCTTAGTGAATCCAGACTGATCCACATTTATAAGAGACGGTAGGATAGCCATCAGTCTGGTAGTTTTGCGTAAATTTTGAGATCATTATTTAGTAACGATATAGGCCTAAAATTTTGTGGGGTATCTGGATCTTTCCCCGGTTTCGGCAGAGCCAGTGTCATGGCTTTAAGCATCTCTGGGGGAATGAGGAAGAGGCAGCAGCAGAACCAAAGATCTCAACCAGATGTGGAGTCAAAATATCTTCAAAGGATTTATAATACTCCCCTGCAAAGTCGTCTGGGCTCTGGGATTTGTTATTTGGGAGAGATTGTATGATCTGTCGTACCTCTGAATCAGTGATAGGGGAGTTTAGGTTATTGAGGTGCTCAGGAGTAAGTTTGGGGAGTTTAATTTTGTCTAGGAATGCTGATATGATAGCTGGTGTTGGTTGTGGTATGGTAGGGTCATTCTTAAAGAGGAAGCAAACTCAGCCAAAAAACTCCTGATAATGAATATAGCATATACACAAAAGCATTTTAAATCATTCCATCTTATAAATAAACCTCCTTGGTCCCTTCTTACTTTATAGCAGCTTATTTTTGTTTCCATGCCTCTGGTCCGAAGCCGGCGCCATTTTTACTTCTGTCTTCCGCATCTGTGCACTGTAAAACTTCCGCCCTTTGTTGTGGTAATGGCCAGAATCTCGCACATGCGCATTGAGTGAAAAGCAACCCTCATTTACATTCTATGATTACTATGGCAACGAAGTCCGTCGTATCTACAATTTACACACCTGTACTTGTTTTGTGAACAGAGGTACTAATAAAAATGAAAACAAATATAACATTGTGGGATATTTGTTGTTTTGGTGTAGTTTTAGCAAATTGCATTCTGTCCTCGGTGATCAGTGCTAAGGTTTACACTTCCACATGACGTAGCAAGTCACATGGGGTGTCTCAGGAAGAAGAGCACGGGGCTGTAGTCTCACGGGATTGCAATGCAATGCCGCAGGGAGTAGATGACAGAGGCATGGCATCAGCTGGAAAAGACTGACGGCACACATCTCATGCCGTTAATAGCCACAAATCTGCGCATGCTCCAGTGACGTCATGAAAGTGATTCTGGCTCGTTTTCAACAAAATGACAAAGGTTAGGCAAGCTGTGAAAAGAGCACCATGTACATTGATAAGAAATGATTTTGATGCAGCAAAGCGCAAATGTTGGGTTTACAACCACCTTAAGATTATAAAGTGAACCATAATATTGACTGAAGGCATCCGCTATTTCTTGTTGTTTTGTTTGGGTATTGGGTTGTATTATGTAGGGATTTGGGTTTTGTATCTATGGCCTCTAATCTGGTTAGCCAGAAGTTTCCCTGCCCTGTTGCCACTTGTATAATAGGACAGTTTAAGTCTGGAGGCCTTTTCAAAGTCCTCCAGGAAGAGCAGTCTAAGTTCATTATGGAATTGTGTCAGTTGATCTGTCAGTTGTTGGGATGGATGAGACATATTTTGTTTTTCAAGAGTGTGAACTTTTGATATTAACGCCACGGTGTGCTGCTGCCTCTTCCTCTTAATTCTCGCCCCTTGTTGTATCAGAATACCTCTTACAAATGCCTTATGAACATTCCATACAATAAATGGATCGGTAACCGATTCTTGATTACTTTCAAAAGACTCGTTAAGCTGTTGTTCAATTTTAGACTTGGTCGGAGCATCCTGGAATAGCTTCACCGAGGCATGGTCCGACCAAGTGATATTATTGATTTTGGCAGATTTACATTTAAACAACAACCATTTGTCTACCAAGAATAAGTCAATTCTGCTATAAGGCCTATGGCTGCTTGAGAAGAATATATAGGCTTTCTCGCCACAGTGTAGGTAGCGTTATTAATGTCACACACCAGGATTATAAAGCGACCTTGTGGATCTGTGATAACCTTGTGGTGCCAGAAGGCTACTGTGTTTCTTACTGTTACCATCACTCCTTTCTTTTTTGCTCCCGCATTGGCAGTGTATATAAATGGGAACTTAGGGTGCGTGCACTTAGGAGGTGACAGGTTATGAAAGTGTCTCTATTGGACACATAATATGTCACATTTTTGTTGGAGGGCTTCCTTCCACAGAGACCTTCACTTGGCCGGATGGTTGAGTCCTTTAGAGTTGATAGTCAGAAAATTTACTGCCATAGGAGAAGAGTGTGATAGTGCTGGGTGGTGCATATTGTAAATGAGTCACTTACGTTTGGCGGTGTCACGACCCATATATGAAGGAGGGGTGGTATCTGATGAAGCTCTGAACTCCATAATGTCATCTTGGTGGTGCTCCTAGTTGTCCTTAGAGATGGAAGATCACTTCTGACTGTTAAAATAGAAAGGTGAGGTTTACTCGAACAATAACAGAACATAACAGTGGCTAACAGCCAAACAGAAAAAAAAAGGTAGTTGGGTGTGGCTCATAGCCACTCAGAGATGTAGTGGGGAGGAAAAAAAAAGAACCAGAAAAAGAGTTCGGATCAGAAGGAAGTCCTCCCAAGCGGGTACTTGTGTGGTTAAACATTACCCTTATCCAGGTTAGGTATGACGGGCATTCTTGTGATTTACTGTGTGCCATTCAGGGTCAGGGCTGGTATAGTTGCCACTTTGACGGGGATGTGCTTGAGGTTCAGGAACAATCCCCCATGCGTTCAGCAACCAAATCCATCACATGCTCTGTGCCATCTTTGGTAACAATCAGCTTCGTCAGGAATCCCCATTTGTAACTTAGTTTGTGATTCCTTTTGTGATAGTATTCAGGTTTCTGCGCTTTTGGAGCATGTACTGAGACAAGTCGGCATAGCATTGTAGGTTAGAGTATGATGGAGGGATCTGATCTCTCTGTCAGGATGCTGTCATTAGCCTTTCCTTAGTATGGTAAAAATGAAGTCTCAGTATGACATGTCTAGGTATGTTGTCAGAGAGATAAGTGGGCTTAGGGAGATGGTGTATTCTGTCCACTGTGAAGTCTAAGGCAGGCATATCGGGCAATACAGTGTTAAATAGCTGGGAGACATAATTGCACAGATCTTGCTGCTGGACAGATTCTGGGATTCCCCTTATCTTCACATTATTCCTTCTGGATCTGTCCTCTATGTCCGCCATTTTGGCTTTAATCACCGCTAAGTCATCTTCTTTACTTTCATTGGCATCTACCAAGTCATTGATTGTGGTTGCATATTCCCCCATCTTAGTCTCTATGTGTGACACATTATCTGAAGCAGACTATCATTTCGTGCTGAATTTTTGTACACAAGATATCATATCTGAATGGAGAGAGCTTCTCGGGGAGACTAGCATCTCCTTTAGAACAGTGTCTAAAACAGGCTGGTTATTAGTGGGGAATAGATCTATGGAGTCTGGCAGCTCCCTGGTGTCATCCCCTGAATCATGGAGAGAGCTCACCTCGTTATCTTCATCCGCAGCATCCATCCGGAATCTTGCCTTTTCTGGGCTCCCAGAGGATGGTGTAGCTGGCGAAGATTTGGGGCATTTAGGAAGGCTGCTTCTTTTTGTGGTTTCCCCTTCTGTGATGAGCGATTAGGAAAGCCAGATGCCGGGGTGGATGTGGAGCCGGCCCCATTTTGTTTAAGCCCGAGGGTGAAGAACACTGAGTTTCTGAGGGCGATTACCCTCCTTCCTGTGCCTGGGCATGATGGGTTCTTGTTCCTCTGGTGCTGTGAAGCAGGAACGCTGGGTTAGGGTGAGAAGATATGGTCCTGATGGGTCGATATGAGCCCTGGTTGTCCCGCTGATACCGGAGCTCTGCTACTAAGTGCCCATCGTGGTCTCTGGCTAGCTCCGCCCCCAATATTTTTCTCATTTTTAAAGACATTCTTACCATGCTGAGAAATTAATTTCCATTGTGACAGCACCCAGCAAGAGTATGCTGAGGAATTATTTTCCACAGTGATAGCTCCCAGCAAGAGTATGGCTAGGTGTACTTGGGCTTCTGAGGATCATCAAAGCCCTACCTGCCCCTGTGTGAGCACAAGGGTTATAGCTATCATCCCACCCATTTTCTTTTATAGTTAATTGAACCATACAAACACCAGCATACACCTGCCCTTGACTATTTTTATGAGCATATTAGAACAATGTCCTATTTAGATACTTACTACGGCACTTAGCAAAACATCAAGGTGGGAGAGCCTCATTTCAAGTCCAATGAACTCTATAAGCAGAGTTAGGTAGAACGTGTGCAGTCCCTAAAAGCCCAATATACACAGTATACACAGTAAGGGATTGATTTACTAAAACCGGAGAGTGCAAAATCTGATGCAGCTGTGTATGGTAGCCTATCAGCTTCTAACTTCAGCTTGTTCAATAAGGCTTTGACAAAAAAAAATACCTGGAAGCTGATTGGTTTGCAGAGTTGCACCAGATTTTGCACTCTCCAGTTTTAGTAAATCAATACCTATGTGTTAATAAGAGGCACATTGTGGCTTGGTTTGAAGGTGAATTAATAGGGTGCTAAACAGTGAAACAAAGCATTTTCAGAAAAATCGATCCATGCAATTATTATAGAATATCATTCGTTTTAGGTTCTGTATATGTTGAATGCATGGACAAACAAACTGATAGATTATGTTGAACATTTTCAGCCGATACCCCACAACAATAGTCTCCTATAAATTTCCTAAATGTGCATCCATTATTATGATTGGAAAATGACATCATGTAACTAACATTTAAAATACTGCTTTAAACTAATCTAGGCAAGAAATGTTTCTTTATCCACAACACAGATTACAATATTTGTTTTTATGAGCCAATATGTATGGCTGTTCAGGGTACGAGGATTCAGGGCTTTTTTTCAGCAGGAACTAGGGGGAACTCAGTTCCACCACCTCTGGCTCAGGTCTTCTGCTCCCTGCTCACCACTATCACTTGGTAACACTGAAGTCCAGCTTCTGTGTTTACAAGTGATAGCTTATCTCCCAGGAGCTCCCACAGGTCAGATCTCCTGCGTGGATCCCACTGAGTGCCAGACAGGGACAAGGGAGATACAGAATAGGTGCCCAGGTTTCAGTGCAGTCATGGGCAGGAGAGGATACATGGTAGGCTGCACCCTCTGTGATTTCCATTTTTTCCCTGGTGACCAGTAGTTGATGCTCCTACTGCATGATATCCCTTGCAAGTGACTGTAGTATAGTATAGTATGCTGGGAGGTACTACAGGCGGATAGGTGCTTCAGCTTAATATTGCAACAAAGGTAAGAAATATGACAGATGGTGGAGCTTTTAAAGAGGGGGAGAAGATGAGGGCAGTGGAGGGAGGGGTTGTATGCAAAGGGAAGAGCTACTATTTGATGCCGTTTGGCAGGTATGTGTGTGTGTGGCGGCCATGGTTGAGTTTCTGCACCTATTCTCTGAGAGAAAAAAGCCCTGCAAGGATTGCGAATGGTAATGGTGTTCGCACTGTGAGGGGGGGGAGAGTGTAGATCAAAAATACTAGTGAACTAAAGAATCATACACAATAGTAGTAGATAATAAATATGATAAAAACCAAATAAAACAGTGATAAGTGCAATACAATTGAATGAACCAAACCACAGTAAATGGATATAAAAAGAAAATGGTGGCAGTCCAAAGGCTGGTTAATAAGTGTATCATATATACATCAACATGGGCTAAAAGTCTCAAAACAAACAATATATGGAAAAGGAAAAAACACTTCCACCACCAATGAAACGTGTGTGGGATGCAATCTTCAGTGATATCACCTCCGTGTCTGCAAGCAGCTCACCTCACAGCTGTAAGGTGTACAGCATAAATGCAGATCACAGGTGAAGATGATGGTTTGGTAGGATCGATTAAATGGTGTCTCATATGTTGTTTGAAGGCTCACATAGATGGATATGAAGGATCATGCGAGAGAAAACATAAGGGTATATATATAGCGTGATACCGCATAAGCTATGTTGGGGCAGGAACGGATCGAGCAGTGCACACTCACTTAGAGGAAAGGAGCGCAGGCATCAATCCAACGAACGCCGAGTTCTTATGTCCCCAGTGTGACAGCCCCGTTCAGCTCCTGCTCCCAGCGCTTGTCAGATGGGCTCAGTAGAAGTTGGTATGGGGTGTGAAAGAATATGCATATAGCAAGGATTACTACACTTCTAATTGTCTGCGGTTTGATTGTGTCACCAATGTGTTGACATATTTAAAGGTTTTTTTTTTTTTTTAATAACAAACATATCATACCTCCTCTGTGAAGTTGGTTTTGCACAGAGTGGCCCCGATCTTCCTCTTCTGGGGTCCCTCAGCAGCGCTGGTGGCTCCTCCTCTTCTCGAGTGCCTCGTCGGAGAAGCGCTCTCTTTCGGGACACCCCTGCGGGCAGTCTCCTGAGTCCTGCTGCTACGTCTATTGACACAGACAGCAGGACTCAGCCCCGCCCCCCGGCTCCCACGTCATTGGATTTGATTGACAGCAGCGGGAGCCAATGGCTGCGCTGCTTTCAATCTATCCAATCAGGACACGAGACAGCGGCCAGAGCTGGTGTGCTTGTTCCCGTTGCCGGAATTACGGGGCTCAGGTAAGTAAAAGCGGGGCTTGGGGGGCTGCTGCATGACAGGAGGTTTTTTACCTTAATGCATAGAATGCATTAAGATGAAAAACCTTGAGGGTTTAAAACCCCTTTAAATCCATACTGTATCTAGCATGTCATTCTTTAGACACTATACTGTATCTTTGAGTCCTGACTAGTAGATTAAAATATGTCATCATACTGGTACAAGGTCAAAATGAATCTATTAAAAAACAAACAGACAAAGCGGTTGTCAAATTCCAACTAAACAGTATTATCACCAGTTGATAATTCTGAATGTTGACAATTTCTTTTTGGAAATACCTTTCAATTCATTGCATATTATAATGTATGATCTCCTAACTATAAAGACTTTTAATAAACTGGGGATACTCCTCTAGACAGAAGCAGACAAAATTGTTTTTTGGTTGCAAAATTTACCCAGTGGTAATTCTAGAAATATTTTGTTAAGGGGATTATTGTATTGGATATGTTACTCTTGGGTAGAGATAGGCCGAACACCCCCCTGTTCAGTTAGCAGCGAACAGAGAAAAAGTTCTGACCCGAACAGCAAAACCCTTTGAAGTCTATGGGAGCCGAACTTGAAAAATCAAAAGTTCTCATTTTGAAGGCGTATATGCAAGTAATTGGCCATAAAAAGTGTATGGGGGTCTGGGTACTGCCCTGGGGGGCATGTATCAGTGCAATTTTTTTTTTTTTAAATATTGTTTTTATAGGAGCAGTGATTTTTATGATGCTTAACCACTTTAGCCCCGGACCATTATGCTGCCTAAGGACCAGAGGACTTTTTCCAATTTGGCACTGTGTCATTTTAACTGCTAATTGCGCGGTCATGCAATGCTGTACCCAAACGAAATTTGCGTCCTTTTCTTCCCACAAATAGAGCTTTCTTTTGATGGTATTTGATCACCTCTGCGGTTTTTATTTTTTGCGATATAAACGGAAAAAGACCGAAAATTTTGAAAAAAAATGATATTTTCTACTTTTTGTTATAAAAAAAATCCAATAAACTCAATTTTAGTCATACATTTAGGCCAAAATGTATTCGGCCACATGTTTTTGGTAAAAAAAATGTCAATAAGTGTATATTTATTGGTTTGCGCAAAAGTTATAGCGTCTACAAACTAGGGTACATTTTCTGGAATTTACACAGCTTTTAGTTTATGACTGCCTATGTCATTTCTTGAGGTGCTAAAATGGCAGGGCAGTACAAACCCCCCCAAATGACCCCATTTTGGAAAGTAGACACCCCAAGGAAATTGCTGAGAGGCATGTTGAACCCATTGAATATTTATTTTTTTTGTCCCAAGTGATTGAATAATGAAAAAAAAAAATTTACAAAAAGTTGTCACTAAATGATATATTGCTCACACAGGCCATGGGCCTATGTGGAATTGCACCCCAAAAATACATTCAGCTGCTTCTCCTGAGTACGGGGATACCACATGTGTGGGGCTTTTTGGGAGCCTAGCCATGTACGGGGCCCCGAAAACCAATCACCGCCTTTCTAAGGGCGTAAATTTTTGATTTTACTCCTCACTACCTATCACAGTTTTGAAGGCCATAAAATGCCCAGATGGCACAAAACCCCCCCAAATGACCCCATTTTGGAAAGTAGACACCCCAAGCTATTTGCTGAGAGGCATGTTGAGTCCATGGAATATTTTATATTTTGACACAAGTTGCGGGAAAGTGACACTTTTTTTTTTTTTTTTTGCACAAAGTTGTCACTAAATGATATATTGCTCACACAGGCCATGGGCATATGTGGAATTGCACCCCAAAATACATTTAGCTGCTTCTCCGGAGTATGGGGATACCACATGTGTGGGACTTTTTGGAAGCCTAGCCGCGTACGGGGCCCTGAAAACCAATCACCGCCTTAAGGATTTCTAAGGGTGTAAACTTTTGATTTCACTCTTCACTGCCTATCACAGTTTCGGAGGCCATGGAATGCCCAGGTGGCACAAAACCCCCCCAAATGACCCCATTTTGGAAAGTAGACACCCCAAGCTATTTGCTGAGAGGCATGGTGAGTATTTTGCAGCATAGAAATTAACACTGTAAATTGTTATAATGAAATTGACAACCTTAACCACTTCAGCCCCTGAAGAATTTACCCCCTTCTTGACCAGAGCACTTTTTGCGATTCAGCACTGCGTCGTTTTAACTGACAATTGCGCGGTCATGCGACGTGGCTCCCAAACAAAATTGACGTCCTTTTTTCCCACAAATAGAGCTTTCTTTTGGTGGTATTTGATCACCCCTGCGCTTTTTATTTTTTGCGCTATAAACAAAAAAAGAGCAACAATTTTGAAAAAAACGCATTATTTTTTACTTTTTGCTATAATAAATATCCCCCAAAAATATATAAAAAAAACATTTTTTTCCTCAGTTTAGGCTGATACATATTCTTCTACATATTTTTGGTAAAAAAAATCGCAATAAGCGATTATTGATCGGTTTGCGCAAAAGTTATAGCGTTTACAAAATAGGGGAAAGTTTTATGGCATTTTTATTAATATTTTTTTTTTTTCAAATGGCGGCGATCAACGATTTTCATTGTGACTGCAACATTATGGCGGACACATCGGACATTTTTGACACATTTTTGGGACCATTGTCATTTATACAGCAATCAGTGCTATACAAATGCACTGATTCCTCTGTAAATGACACTAAATGACACTGGCAGTGAAGGGGTTAACCACTAGGTGGCAGTGTAGGGTTTAAGTGTGTCCTAGGGGCGTGTTTCTAACTGTGAGGGGCATGGCTGTGTGTGACACGTGACTGATCTCTGCTCCGATGACAGGGAGCAGAGATCAGTGACATTGTCACTAGGCAGAACGGGGAGATGCTTGTTTACATTAGCATCTCCCTGTTCTTCCTCCCTGTGAGGCGATCGCGGGTGTCCCCGTGGCGATCAAGTATGCGGGACCCACGACCCGACTCACAGAGCTTGTCTCAGGCGCGCCGGCGGCGGCGCATGCGTGCCCGCTGGCCGCCTCTTAAGGGGGAACGTACAGGTATGTGATTTTGTCTGTACGAGCCCTTCTGCCGCAGTATATCTGCGTGAAGCGGTCGGCAAGCGGTTAAGGAAGAAAATGCAACATTACATATGAGATTGGAAGACTATGAAAACCGTGCTAGACGCTCTAATCTGCGCATTAGAGGTATTCCTGAAACTGTAATAGACTTACAAGCTACAATAACAGCACTTTTCCAGGAGTTTGCCATCCCGTTGGAATGACTGGAAATGGACAGGGTTCATAGAGCCCTAACACCCAAAAAATCTGACGGTCCACCTCATGATATCATTGCAAAGTTTCATTTCTACAGGACAAAAGAACAACTACATTTCTGTAGCAAGAAATAAAGAAACTCTTAACTTCCAAGGACATAACTACCAGCTTTTTGCAGACTTGTCCCAACTTACAATACATAAAAGAAGGGCTTTTTAAACCCCTACTACAAGTATTAGAATGCAATACAATTACATATCAATGGGGTTTTCCCTTCTCAGTGCATTTCGCATCCCAAGGCTCCACATTTACATGTCGTTCTGCTAACGACCTACAAACAATCTCCAAGACATGTATCTGCTGAACCCAACGCAAAATCAAGAACACACATGACGAAGAACAACATCATCTTCTTCAAATAAATCATCTACATTGCCAAGGAGAAATGAGCAACAGAGCTCACACAAAAGAGGCCGATATTGATCACCTGACCAAGCCCCTGATGATTCTATGGACTGAAGAATACTATATACTCATATTTCTCTTTCTACTTACTGGATAAGTCCACCAATTCTTACTGTTTATTTCACATTTGGCCTCAAATAAATTTTTATCATATTTAGACGCATTTGGTTATGTTAATATGAAAATGAGTTGTCTTTTCCATTTTCATAACTCCATATTTTTATGATTGATTTTTCATCTATCTCTTGATCAATAAGGCAGCTAAACAGTTCTATTATTTGTATTATCGTTTCTCTAGTCATTTATCGCCTTAATGAGATACTTTAATTATCTTAACAGTTCTTAATTTAACATAGTATAACTACAACTCGATTCCAGATCCATGATAAATGGCTTTATGGTCAATTTGGATCGCTTTTTAGTAGCCATGCTTCTTTTCTATTATTTGACCCCCAGTTTCTGCTTGGGCAAACAAATTCTAGTTCCATATATACTTATGAAATCTTGTTACTAATAGGCTTTGCTGTTCCTTCAGGGATGTTCCCTGCGCTCCCTCTTTGCTACTCTCAGTTTGTTCATTGATATAGTGAACAACTGAAAATGGCCAATGTACCCTTGGGGGGAGTTTTTTGCCCCCCTGAAGGATATGTTATGAGATTATATATGTTTTATTTACTATTCAAAATTAATAAAATTTGTGTTCTAATATTAGATCTTCTACCCTGTCCTTTTCTATGCTCTCTCACCCCCCTCCCTCCAGGGGCAAACCTATCCACACAATGTTTTGGAATACATGATAACATACCTTATGCATTCGTAACCCTATGGCTCCATTAAACATATTATGTACATGGCTTGAACATCCCACAAAAACGCACCAACACCTTTTTTTCCTTTGCCACTAGAAAAGCACATATCTTGTGCCTTCAAGAAACCCACTTTACACCGCAATCCACTCCTAAATGTTTTAGCAAAATGTATTCACAGGTGTATACAGCCTCAGCTTCAACCAAACAGCGAGGCATACTTATTGCATTTCACCGCAATAACCCATTTACATTATTAAAAGAGATTAAAGACCCTGAAGGACGTTATTTGATTCTAACAGGACATTTACATGATACTGCCATAACAGTAGTTTCATATTATGCCCCTAATAAAAGTCCTACTTCTTTCCTTTCTCACCTTTTACAGGTAATCGAATCACACAAAATAGGTACCTGGAGATTCTAATCTAACTCTCTTTCCCTTTCTAGACAAATCACCTATATCTCAATCAAATATGCCTAACAGACATTATTTTTCACAACTTATTACATAATATAATTTAGACTCCTAGCGTGAACTAAATCCAACTAAAAAGACAATATACTCATTATTCATATCCCCATCGTTCATTCTCATGAATAGATCACATATTTTTAACTACAGGTACAGTATGGTGCCTGAAATTCTAACATCCAAAATTTTGCCAGTCCCATGGTCAGATCATAGTGCAATATATATTGTTATAGCCTCTACTATCCCAAAAGCACACAATCCGACCTGGCTTCTTAGAGACTACTTGCTTAAAAATCCGACACATAAACTTAACATTGAACTTGCACTGAAAGAATACATTGAAGGCAACTCTACCCCTGACATTTCTCTGCTCACTCTGTGGGAAGCTCACAAACCAGTTCTACGTGGTATGTGTATGAGACAAGCTGCTCTATTTAATCGAGAACATAGAGCTCTATATAACAAGTTAGAAACTAATTTTAACACTTGCTATATGGCATTCCAATCCAATCCTTCCCCTTCATTACAAATGAAATTAGATAAGGCTAAACTTGAATTTGATTTGTTTCTCACAGAATCAGCAGATAAAACTATTAAACGATCACGCCACAATTTCTACATGAAAGCAAATAAACCAGAAACTCTATTAGCCCGCACGCTCAAGTCTTACAACATTCCCTCTAAACCTATTCACCTTAAAATATCTAAAGATGTATACTCCAATAACCCAAAGAAAATACTTCAAAAGTTCAGGTCACACTTAACTACTTTATATTCAACTGAAATTGAGCTGGATACGTCCAAGGCAGATGAGTTTCCCATATTTCCCTTCTCCCATTATCCACAACACAGAGCTATTAGAGAATCCTGTATTGGTTGCTGAGGTGTCCAATGCTATCAAAACACTGAAATTAAAGACCTGGTCCTGATGGATTTTCCGCACTTTATTATCGTACATCCATGGAAACACTATCACCCACCTTGCACCTTCAACTCTCTCCTATCCTACTCTCACCCACCTTGCACTCCTCCAGCTGGAAACAATGTGGCTCCATACATATAAATGAAACGGAAACTATATAGTGTAATATAGTCAAAATACTTTTATTAACCACTTCAGCCCCGGAAGGATTTACCCCCTTCCTGACCAGAGCACTTTTTACAATTTGGCACTGCGTCGCTTTAACTGCTAATTGCGCGGTCATGCAATGCTGTACCCAAACGAAATTTGCGTCCTTTTCTTCCCACAAATAGAGCTTTATTTTGATGGTATTTGATCACCTCTGCCGCTTTTATTTTTTGCGCTATAAACGGAAAAAGACCGAAAATTTTGAAAAAAAATGATATTTTCTACTTTTTGTTATAAAAAAAATCCATTAAAATCAATTTTAGTCATACATTTAGGCCAAAATGTATTCGGCCACATGTCTTTGGTAAAAAAAATGTCAATAAGCGTATATTTATTGGTTTGCGCAAAAGTTATAGCGCCTACAAACTAGGGTACATTTTCTGGAATTTACACAGCTTTTAGTTTATGACTGTCTATGTCATTTCATGAGGTGCTAAAATGGCAGGGCAGTACAAAACCCCCCCAAATGACCCCATTTTGGAAAGTAGACACCCCAAGGAAATTGCTGAGAGGCATGTTGAACCCATTGAATATTTTTTTTTTTTTTTTTGTCCCAAGTGATTGAAAAATGACAAAAAAAAAAAAAATTACAAAAAGTTGTCACTAAATGATATATTGCTCACACAGGCCATGGGCATATGTGGAATTGCACCCCAAAATACATTCAGCTGCTTCTCCTGAGTACGGGGATACCAAATGTGTGGGACTTTTTGGGAGCCTAGCCGCGTACGGGCCCCGAAAACCAAGCACCGCCTTCAGGATTTCAAAGGGCATACATTTTTGATTTTACTCCTCACTACCTATCACAGTTTTGAAGGCCATAAAATGCCAGGATGGCACAAACTCCCCCCAAATGACCCCATTTTGGAAAGTAGACACCCCAAGCTATTTGCTGAGAGGCATGTTGAGTCCATGGAATATTTTATATTTGGACACAAGTTGCGGGAAAGTGACAATTTTTTTTTTTTTTTTGCACAAAGTTGTCACTAAATGATATATTGCTCAAACATGCCATGGGCATATGTGGAATTACACCCCAAAATACATTCTGCTGCTTCTCCTGAGTACGGGGATACCACATGTGTGGGACTTTTTGGGAGCCTAGCCGCGTACGGGGCCCCGAAAACCAAGCACCGCCTTCAGGATTTCAAAGGGCATACATTTTTTATTTTACTCCCCACTACCTATAACAGTTTTGAAGGCCATAAAATGCCAAGATGGCACAACCCCCCCCAAATGACCCCATTTTGGAAAGTAGACACCCCAAGCTATTTGCTGAGAGGCATGTTGAGTCCATGGAATATTTTATATTTGGACACAAGTTGCGGGAAAGTGACAATTTTTTTTTTTTTTTTTTTTTGCACAAAGTTGTCACTAAATGATATATTGCTCAAACATGCCATGGGCATATGTGGAATTACACCCCAAAATACATTCTGCTGCTTCTCCTGAGTACGGGGATACCACATGTGTGGGACTTTTTGGGAGCCTAGCCGCGTACAGGGCCCCAAAAACCAAGCACCGCCTTCAGGATTTCTAAGGGCATAAATTTTTGATTTTACTCCTCACTACCTATCACAGTTTTGAAGGCCATAAAATGCCAAGATGGCACAAACCCCGCCCAAATGACCCCATTTTGGAAAGTAGACACCCCAAGCTATTTGCTGAGAGGCATGTTGAGTCCATGGAATATTTTATTTTTTGACACAAGTTGCGGGAAAGTGACAATTTTTTTTTTTTTTTTTGCACAAAGTTGTCACTAAATGATATATTGCTCACACAGGCCATGGGCTTATGTGGAATTGCACCCCAAAATACATTCTGCTGATTCTCCTGAGTATGGGGATACCACATGTGTGGGACTTTTTGGGAGCCTAGCCGCGTACGGGGCCCCGAAAACCCAGCACCGCCTTCAGGATTTCTAAGGGCGTAAAGTTGTGATTTCACTCCTCACTACCTATCACATTTTTGAAGGCCATAAAATGCCCAGATGGCACAAACCCCCCCCAAATGACCCCATTTTGGAAAGAAGACACCCCAAGCTATTTGCTGAGAGGCATGATGAGTACATGGAATATTTTATATTTTGACACAAGTTGCGGGAAAGTGACAATTTTTTTTTTTTTTTTGCACAAAGTTGTCACTAAATGATATATTGCTCAAACATGCCATGGGCATATGTGGAATTACACCCCAAAATACATTCTGCTGCTTCTCCTGAGTACGGGGATACCACATGAGTGGCACTTTTTGGGAGCCTAGCTTCATACGGGGCCCCGAAATCCAATCACCGCCTTCAGGATTTCTAAGAGCGTTAATTTTTGATTTCACTCCTTACTACCCATCACAGTTTTGAAGGCCATAAAATGCCAAGATAGCACAAAACCGCCCCAAAATGACCCCATTTTGGAAAGTAGACACCCCAAGCTATTTGCTGAGAGGCATGGTGAGTATTTTGCAGCTCTCATTTGTTTTTGAAAATGAAGAAAGACAAGAAAAACGTATTTTTTTTTCTTTTTTCAATTTTCAAAAGTTTGTGACAAAAAGTGAGGTCTGCAAAATACTCACTATACCTCTCAGCAAATAGCTTTGGGTGTCTATTTTCCAAAATGGGGTCATTTGGGGGGGGTTTGTGCCATCTGGGCATTACATGGCCTCCGAAACTGTGATAGGCAGTGAAGAGTGAAATCAAAAATTTACGCCCTTAGAAAGCCTGAAGGCGGTGCTTGGTTTTCGGGGTCCCCTATGCGGTTAGGCTCCCAAAAAGTCTCACACATGTGGTATCCCCGTACTCAGGAGAGGCAACAGAATGTATTTTGGGGTGTAATTTCACATATTCCCATGGCATGTTTGAGCAATATATCATTTAGTGACAACTTTGTGCAAAAAAAAAAAAAAAAAAATAATTTGTCTTTTTCCCGCAACTTGTGTCACAATATAAAATATTCCATGGACTCGACATGCCTCTCAGCAAATAGCTTGGGGTGTCTACTTTCCAAAATGGGGTCATTTGGGGGGGTTTTGAACTGTCCTGGCATTTTATGCACAACATTTAGAAGCTTATGTCACACATCACCCACTCTTCTAACCACTGGAAGACAAAGCCCTTTCTGACACTTTTTGTTTACATGAAAAAATTATTTTTTTTTGCAAGAAAATTACTTTGAACCCCCAAACATTATATATTTTTTTAAAGCAAATGCCCTACAGATTAAAATGGTGGGTGTTTCATTTTTTTTTTTCACACAGTATTTGCGCAGCGATTTTTCAAACGCATTTTTTGGGGAAAAAACACACTTTTTAAAATTTTAATGCACTAAAACACACTATATTGCCCAAATGTTTGATGAAATAAAAAAGATGATCTTAGGCCGAGTACATGGATACCAAACATGACATGTTTTAAAATTGCGCACAAACGTGCAGTGGCGACAAACTAAATACATTTTTAAAAGCCTTTAAAAGCCTTTACAGGTTACCACTTTAGATTTACAGAGGAGGTCTACTGCTAAAATTACTGCCCTCGATCTGACCTTTGCGGTGATACCTCACATGCATGGTGCAATTGCTGTTTACATTTGACGCCAGACCAACGCTTGCGTTCGCCTTTGCGCGAGAGCAGGGGGGGACAGGGGTGCTTTTTTTTTTTTTTTTTAATTAATTTTTTGATTTTTTATCTTATTTTTAAACTGTTCCTTTCATTTTTATTTTTTTTAAATCATTTTTATTGTTATCTCAGGGAATGTAAATATCCCCTATGATAGCAATAGGTAGTGACAGGTACTCTATTTTGAAAAAATTGGGGTCTATTAGACCCTAGATCTCTCCTCTGCCCTCAAAGCATCTGACCACACCAAGATCGGTGTGATAAAATGCTTTCCCAATTTCCCAATGGCGCTGTTTACATCCGGCGAAATCTAAGTCATGAAATGCTCGTAGCTTCCGGATTCTTAGGCCATAGAGATGTTTAGAGCCATTCTGGTCTCTGATCAGCTCTATGGTCAGCTGGCCGAATCACTGGCTGCATTCTCAGGTTCCCTGTTGGGACAGGAGAGCCAGAGAAAAACATGGAAGACGGTGGGGGGGGGCATTTCCTCCCACTGCTTGTAAAAGCAGTCTAGAGGCTAATTAGCCGCTAGGATTGCTTTTACATGAAAGCCGACCGCTGGCTGAAAAGAATGATACCAAGATGATACCTAAACCTGCAGGCATCATTCTGGTATAACCACTCAAAGTCCAGCAACATACCAGTACGTTGCTGGTCCTTGTTGGGCATATATTGTAAACTTTTTTTTCATGCAGCCTGTGGGCTGAACGAAAAAAAGATATTGATCGGTGGGTATGCCCACCATTAGAATACCTCCCTTCATCCACCCACTTCTAATGATGGGCATACATGCACCATTTATATATGCCGAAGCATGGGGGCATCCTCCCGCAAAAGGCAGGAGCAAATTGCTCCTCCACTCACTGCCCCCACGCTTCGGCATATATGCTGAAGTATGTAACTGTGGTGGTGAAATCACCTCCGACAGCGCTGGAGTCACGGCTTTATGTATCGTGGGAGCAAACGCTGTTGCTGTCAAGATAAATAAATCCGCGCTGCAACTGAATGGCGTACCTGCTAAGCAAATGATGGTTAACAAAAAACAAAGTAACATTACAGTATAACAGTAATACTTACCATACCTGCAAAGCAAATACAAAAAAAAACCATAGTAAAAAATAAAACATTTAACGCAACCTGTGCCTACCTAAAATATATATATGCCGAAGCATGGGGGCATCCTCCCGCAAAAGGCAGGAGCAAATTGCTCCTACACCCACTTCTGCCCCCACGCTTCGGCATATATGCTGAAGTATGTAACTGTGGTGGTGAAATCACCTCCGACAGCGCTGGAGTCACGGCTTTATGTATCGTGGGAGCAAACGCTGTTGCTGTCAAGATAAATAAATCCGCGCTGCAACTGAATGGCGTACCTGCTAAGCAAATGATGGTTAACAAAAAACAAAGTAACATTACAGTATAACAGTAATACTTACCATACCTGCAAAGCAAATACAAAAAAAACACCATAGTAAAAAATAAAACATTTAACGCAACCTGTGCCTACCTAAAATATATATATGCCGAAGCATGGGGGCATCCTCCCGCAAAAGGCAGGAGCAAATCGCTCCTCCACCCACTTCTGCCCCCACGCTTCGGCATATATGCTGAAGTATGTAACTGTGGTGGTGAAATCACCTCCGACAGCGCTGGAGTCACGGCTTTATGTATCGTGGGAGCAAACGCTGTTGCTGTCAAGATAAATAAATCCGCGCTGCAACTGAATGGCATACCTGCTAAGCAAATGATGGTTAACAAAAAACAAAGTAACATTACAGTATAACAGTAATACTTACCATACCTGCAAAGCAAATACAAAAAAAACACCATAGTAAAAAATAAAACATTTAACGCAACCTGTGCCTACCTAAAATATATATATGCCGAAGCATGGGGGCATCCTCCCGCAAAAGGCAGGAGCAAATCGCTCCTCCACCCACTTCTGCCCCCACGCTTCGGCATATATGCTGAAGTATGTAACTGTGGTGGTGAAATCACCTCCGACAGCGCTGGAGTCACGGCTTTATGTATCGTGGGAGCAAACGCTGTTGCTGTCAAGATAAATAAATCCGCGCTGCAGCTGAATGGCGTACCTGAAAACAAAAAAATGTTTAAAACACAGTAAACTATAAAAAAATTACATACCTGAAAAGCAAACATGATAAAACATAACAATAAAACATTGCAGAATAGAATACAGTAAAAAAGAGCAGAACAATAGAGAGAAAATAGAGAGAGCGAGAACAATAAAACGACAACTATTTTTGTTTTTTTTATTTTATATTTTTTTTGTGTATTTTTTTTTTTTTTACTTTTTTTTTTTTTTATAACTGTAACTTTTAAAACTGTAACGGTTCCAGGTTTGGGTCTCTCAAAATGCGATGGCATCTTGGGAGACCCTGTGGAAGTGTGTCCTAGTCTGTGCAGTGCTGTACCCTACGCTAATACTCAACTGGTGTATGGTAGCGTTCAAAACATTCACCAATGCAAAGACCAGGATTGCCAGGACAGGAGGGACAATAATACCGGGTGTCACGCCTAAATCCGCGCTTTCTGCAGACACGACATTTTCTTTGGGGGGCTCGTTGGGTAGGGGTACTCTGGAGGACATAAGGAAAATGCCTCTCATGCAGCCGGCCTACTGCATTTGGATTGGGAAGGTGAGGTGGAGCACCGTCTGGAAACAGAAGGGCTCTGACGATCTCTTCCTGGAATTTAACCCCTTCCCGCCGACCGAACGCACATATGCGTCCTCGGCTTTCCGGGGTTATACCGGGATGATGCCCGCAGCTGCAGGCATCATCCCGGTACCGTTGTTTTCAGCGGGCGATCGGCTACCCGAATATAACAACCGATGCGGCTAAAAGCCGCTCGGCTGTTATACCGGAGGAGCGGGAGGGGACATCCCCCCCCTCCCGCCGCCTCCCGCCGCTGTTACCGGGCCTCCCGTGCGATCGGGAGGCCCGGTGTCCATTCGGGAATCTCCGGCGGCTGGGGGCGGGCTGGAACGAAGCTGTGAGCGGCTTCGTTCCAGCCTTCTAATTGTAAACGCGGAAGCGACGTCATGACGTCACTTCCCGTTTACTCGGCTGCCAATGGCGCCGAATTTAAAAAAGTACATAGTATTCAGAATCGCCGTTTTCGGCGATCTGAATACTTTGAAGTGTAAAGGAGGGATGGGGGGTCTTTTAGACCCCCCATCCCTCCATAAAGAGTACCTGTCACCACATATTACTGTCACAAGGGATGTTTACATTGCTTGTGACAGCAATAAAAGTAAAAAAAAAAAAAAAAAATTTTAAACACAATTTATAAAAGTACAAAAATAAATAAAATAAATAAATAAATAAAAAAAAAATTTTTTAAAGCGCCCCCGTCCCCGCGAGCTCGCGCAGCGAAGAAAACGCATACGGAAATAGCGCCCGCATATGTAAACGGTGTTCAAACCACACATGTGAGGTATCGCCGCGATCGTCAGAGCGAGAGCAATAATTCTAGCCCTAGACCTCCTCTGTAGCTCAAACCTGGTAACCGTAAAAAATTTTTAAAGCGTCGCCTATGGAAATTCATAGGTACCGTAGTTCGTCGCCATTCCACGAGTGCGTGCAATTATAAAGGGTGACATGTTTGGTATCTATTTACTCGGCGTAACATCATCTTTCACATTATACAAAAAAATTGGGGTAACTTTACTGTTTGGATTTTTTAAAATTCATGAAAGTGTCACTTTTCCAAAAATTTGCGTTTAAAACACCGCTGCACAAATACCGTGTGATAAAAAATATTGCAACAATCGCCATTTTATTCTTTAGACTCTCTTCTAAAAAAATATATATAATGTTTGGGGGTTCTAAGTAATTTTCTAGCAAAAAATACGGATTTTAACTTGTAAACACCAAATTTCAAAAATAGGCTTAGTCATGAAAGGGTTAAGGAAGGATCCAGTCCGTCCTGAAGCTCTGTATAGCACATGAGCGTTCAGCAAAGCCAATTGAAATAAATAAACAGACACTTTTTTGTACCAGCGTCTGGCCTTACGGGCAATTAGGTACGGCGCCAACAACTGGTCGTTGAGGTCCACCCCTCCCATATTAAGGTTGTATTCGTGGACACAGAGGGGTTTCTCCACAACACCAGTCGCCGTAGTAATTTGGGTCGTCGTGTCTGCATGAAGGGAGGTGAGAACGAAAACATTCTTCTTAACCCTCCACTTCATAGCGAGCAAATTATTATACTTCAAGCAGGCTCTCTCCCCCAGCCTAAGACGGGACTCTACAAGCCGCTGGGGAAAGCCCCGGCGATTAGGTCGCACGGTGCCACATGCTCCAATCTGCTGATCAAACAAGTGACTAAAAAGTGGCACGCTCGTATAATAATTGTCCACGTACAAGTGGTACCCCTTTCCGAATAAGGGTGACACCAAGTCCCACACTATCTTGCCAGCGCTTCCTATGTAGTCAGGGCAGTTTATCGGCTCTACGTGACTATCTTTGCCCTCGTAAACCATAAATCTACATGTATAGCCTGTGGCCCTGTCACAGAGCTTATACATCTTGACCCCGTATCTGGCACGCTTGCTGGGAAGGTACTGTTTGAAGGACAAGCGGCCAGAAAACTTAAACAGGGACTCATCAACGCAGACAACTTGATGGGGGGTAAACAAGTCTGCAAAACGTTGGTTGAAGTGGTTTACGAGGGGCCGAATTTTGTAGAGCTGATCGTATGCAGGGTCTCCACGAGGACGACAGAGTTCATTGTCGTTGAAGTGCATGAACCGCAAAATCTGCTCGTATCGTGCCCTGGCCATTGAAGCAGAGAACACGGGCATATGGTGAATTGGGTCAGTGGACCAATATGACCGCAACTCATCCTTTTTGTTATGCCCATGTTGAGGGAAAGGCCCAGAAAGATCTTAAATTCGGAGACCGTAATTGGTCTCCAATCTCTGGCAAGGGAGGACTGGGGATTAGCGGCGATGTGTTGACCAGCGTATAAATTGCTTTGGTCCACAATAGATCTATAGAGATCTTCGGTGAAAAACAGTGAATAAAAATCCAGTGGCATAAAGTCAACTGTTTCCACCTGAATTCCGGGTTGGCCAGTGAAAGGGGGAAGTACGGGTGCTTCAGAAGTGGTGGGTACCCAATTCGGATTGGCGAATGCAGCAGGAAGGGCACTATGGGCACGACGGGCCTGTCTTTGTCTTATTGGTGGCAGCGGGACACTAGTTGTGCTTGCCACCTCGCCAGCTTGAACTGCACTTATGGGACTCGCCACGTCACCACGTGATACTGCAGTGCTGGATGTACGACCAGGGTGTACTAGGCCGCTGGTGCTTGCCAGTTCACCAGAAGGAGTAGCGGCACTAGTACCTCTCTGCTCCATACGAGAGCCCTGCGGTTCTTGCACTTCAAGGACAGAAGAAGAAGATCGGGGTCTGGTACGCCTGACCCTAGCAGGGACCACAACTCCGTCGTCAGAGCTATCTGTCATGGAGCCGCTGTCCTCTACAGGTTCGTATTCTGAGCTTGAACTTGACAGATGAGTGACTTCCTCTTCACTATCTGTCATGCTCAGAAACGTGTAGGCCTCTTCACTAGTGTACCTTCGATTTGCCATTTTGGGCTCTAAATTTAGGGGTACACTAGTGAGACTCACAGGCAAAAAAGTTCCTGACTGTCAGCGACTGATTCAAAGCGCTACCAAAAAACTGTTAGCGATCGCAGGGATCAGGCCTGACTCTGCGAACGCTACAGTTATGTGTGCTTAGTGTTTTGTGACAGTTATCGATCGATACTGCACTTGGGTGGGCTGGGCTGGGCTGGGCCGAGGAGCAAAACGCAGGTGCTAGCAGGTATCTGGGCTGATCCCGCTAACACTGCGTTTTTTTGGGGGACCCTAAACTGCTGGGGAGTATAGATCTGATCGGATCAGATATCGATCCGTTCAGATACTATAGCACTAAGGGAGGTGTATGCTGCGTGCATGGGTGTTAGCGGTACTGGAGCTAACCTGACTCTGCCTGGGGCGACGCAGACCTTATCTGATCCTAAAAACTTAACTTCTATCACCGCCGGGCAATTAGGGGGTTAAACCTTTATAGGGTAATAAACGGCGGGTGCCCTAAAACTGTAATAAACTACAATAAACTACAAAAAACAAACCAACTAACCAGCGTCACCCGTAACAATTATATGGTGATCGCTGGTGAAAGGGTTAACTAGGGGGCAATCAAGGGGTTAAAACCTTTAGTAGGTAGTATATGGGGGTCCCTGTCGCTATAAAACACTGACAGCAAACCTATATACTTACCTCCCTAACTAGCGTCACCTGTGTCACTAATACAGCGATCAGAAAAACGATCGCTTAGTGACACTGGCGACGGGGGGTGATCACGGGGTTAAAACTTTATTAGGGGGGTTAGGGGGGTACCCTGGACCTAAAGGGGGGTACCCTAGACCTAAAGGGGGCTAACCTAACTGCCCTAACACTTGTAACTGTCACAAACTGACACCAATGCAATAAATCAGAAAAAAAAAAACCTGCTATTGGTGTCAGAGTGACAGGGGGTACAGGGGGGTGATCAGGGGGTGACTGGGGGGTGACAGGGGGGTGACAAGTGTGCCTGCGTGTTCTACTGTATGTGTAGTGTTGGTGCACTTACTTGGATGTCTTCTCTCCTCGGCGCCGGACGAAAAGACCGGCTCGAGGAGAGATGACATCACTTCCTCCGCTTCTGTTTACATTCACAGAAGCCGAGGAAGCTTGTCATTGGCCAGGAGAGATCGCGAGGGGGGGGCCACGAATGAGTGGCCTCCCCCTCACCTTTGATCGACCCTGACCTCGATCCGACCGCCGCTGGCACCGGGGGGGGTCCGATCGGACCCCCCACCCGCGGGCAGGCAAGGACGTACAGGTAAGCCCTTTTGCCTGCCCGTGCCGCTCTGTCGACGTACATCGTCGTGCGGCGGTCGGCAACTGGTTAAAAGAAAACGCTCCCCACACCGGGGTACTCACATGACACATATCTCCCTGATGATGACACGTAATCCCTGTGTCTAAGACGCGTAGGGGAGGGGCCAGGACGGAGAGACTGACACGGACTTCACACCAGCGCTGTTCCAGCACAGCATACCGCACCAAACATCCAGTGATTTTGCATAGAAAGCGGTTATAGTATGGTGCACTGACGCACAAGTGCCATGTGAGTACCCCGGTGTGGGGAGCGTTTTCTTTTAATAAAAGTATTTTGACTATATTACACTATATAGTTTCCTTTTCATTTATATGTATGGAGCCACATTGTTTCCAGCTGGAGGAGTGCAGCAGACACTGAGACTGAGCCTAGGGGTGGCTCCAAAGCGTATTTGGATTCAGGGTAGCAGCTGAGTCACACACTCTGAGGTAAGCACATTAGCTTAAGGGGGTCACGAAGGTGCACTGGAGCATGTTTTTCAGCACTCAGGATATCTTCGGCATGATGTTGGATTGTTGTCACAGCTGAACACCACCTGCACGCATTGTTTTATTATCACTGCTGGACATTATTTGCACGGACTATTTAGAATGCTAAAGAGAACTTTTTTCATTATTTATTTATTAATTTATTCATTCAGACAAGCAGGATACTTTAATTGAGCACTAAGCACTTTTTATGTTTATTAAGACACTATGTATGGTGTAACAAGCACTAATAAGCACTAATTTATGGTGTAACAAGCACTTGTTTTTTCACACCTTGTTTATTTATTCAACATTCATATTATTTGCATTTAATATTATCTGACTAGTAAGCACAGAGTTGGTTAATATTAATTTTGTTTTTGGGGTCACTCAAGCGCAGCGCATAACTTGTAAATTTATCCTATGCATGTTATATGAAGCGTGATTAGCGCATGCAGCTGGAGGTAGCACAAGCAAGGCATAAGATTATTGTGGCTCACAGAATTTTTCCAATTTGATACCAATTTCATGGGTTGGGAAAATCAATATAATAAAAATGGCCATACATCATAAATTCTTGTACTTTTTTAGGGTTCTTCCAATACACGTTCCTGCCTATTTTCTTAAACTTATACAACAAAAATTAATAAAATTGACTTGGGGGAAACGCAAACCACGAATAGCTAAAGAAACCTTATACCTTCCCAAAATTCATTGTGGCCTAGGATTTCCAAACATTTCATTATATTATAAAGCCGTTCAATTGGCACAATTAACAAAATATCACTCCAAAGTAGAGATTCCCCTGTGGGTTACCATCGAAGCAATAGATTGTAACCCTCTCTCCAAACACAATATTTTATGGTTACGTCCCATAGATCGTAAAACTTTAAAGAACCCAATCACTAAACATTCTCTATCTATTTGGGATAGACCCAAATTTCCCATGGTCTGCAATCCAAGCATAATCCACTTCTATCTTTCTTAAAAAACACAGCTTTTTATCCAGCATGGATATAGCCTAGATCTTTTCCGGCCAGGTATAACATACTTACATCACATGAGTCTAACTACAACAATCTGTCCCTTTCCAGACTTATGCAAATCGTTTGGGCTCCCCAATCAGAAATATTTTGTTACCTTCAAATTAAGATTTTTTTGTATTCCTTTCTTAAACATTACTGGAACCATAGACAATTTCAATTTGAACATATATGCATGAAAGAAACTCATGCTAGAGGTCTTATATCAACAATCTACTCCCTATTGCTTGTTAAATCAGATGTTAAATTACCATCTTATGTGGTTAAATGGGAAAAAGATCTTGATCGAATTATAAATAAATCAGAATGGTCTGCAATTTGGTCTAATTTCAAATCTTTTTCACCTAATGTAATAGATACTGAAACCGCTTACAAGGTACTTTCACGCTGGTATTTGGTTCATCATTTAGGCCTCTGCTTTCACGGCTGTTCTGAATAATGCTATACACGTGTGGTGGAATTGTTCTGTTATACAAAAATTTGGGAAAAAATGTCTTTCTCCTTGCTTCAGAAATGTTTGAAAGCACAATTACACCAGATCCAGAAATTGCCTTTTTAAATATAAAACCTGATTTCATGACTCTTAAACAATTCAAGCTATTCATACAACTTATGACTGCCATGAAACAGACGATAGCTAAAGCATGGAAAACACCTTTACTGAATATAGCAGAAACTAAACACAGAATGAATCAGTCATTGTTACATGCAAAAATGGAAGCCTTAGATAAAGAAAATTTTAAAGGGTTTGAAGTTCTATGGAAACCATGGGTCACATATTGTTTACCTACAAACTTTGAACATCAGGTACTCTTGACATGGTAATTGACACTTTTCCATATGACAATGACAATACTTTAGAAAAAGATTATGGCTCCGGAATCCCCATGCCCTCTTTCCCCTCCACCTTTCCTACTCTTTGTCTTCTTTCTTTTTCTTATTTCCTTCTTACTACCATTCCATATGGTATTTGACAGAAACAGGTGTTATTGAATATATTTAAATCGCACTCATTAGTTTTAGAATTATATATTTTTTTATATTTTATTCAATGGTTTAACACTTATGAGTATTCAAACACAAATAACATACTTTTTTCCCAAATAATCGATAATAATTCTCTAATAGGGATGAGCCGAACACCCTTATGCCCCGTACACACGGTCGGATTTTCCGACGGAAAATGTGCAATTGGAGCATGTTGTCGGAAATTCCGATCGTGTGTGGGCTCCATCGGACATTTTCCATCGGATTTTCCGACACACAAAGTTTGAGAGCAGGCTATAAAATTTTCCAACAACAAAATCCGATCGCTTCAATTCCAAACGTGTCTGGACAATTCCGACGCACAAAGTGCCACGCATGCTCAGAAGAAATTCTGAGACAGAACAGCTCGGTCTGGTAAAATTAGCCTTCGGAATGGACAGAGCACTTTCGTCACGCATGTAAAAAATGGTTTAATACAGCGCACTCTCTTCTTCTTTATAAGAAGAATGAAGTAGTTTTTCTGCTCATATTCACACACAGTTCTCACAAACTTCTTTCTTTATTATTTATTGTGATTGGCTCAATATATTTTGATTTGTCACATCTGACCAAATTTGTTTTTTGTATTTTTTTTTTGTTTTGTATTTTTTTCAAGGCTGATGTTTTTTGTTTTTTTTAATTGGTTTTACTCCATAATATTTTTGGGTGTGTTTTGTGTGTCAAGTTACCACAACACCATTATTATCTTGTATTATTTAATCTCAAGTAGGTTGCTTGGTGTAGGTGTCCCTTGTTAATTTCACATTATATTTTTGAAATGTACCTGCCTCCTCACAAACAAACTGTCCTTTTTGAAGGAAAACACACATAGGCGAGTATAGTTGAACCAAAAATTCCTTTATTAAGGGCTCAGAACCAAACAAAAAGGGAGGCAACGCTGGAGTAACATCATAAATTGGCGAAGCCTTGGACCCCCAGGGCACACATCAATTATTTTACAGCAAAATTGGTGGCCTGAGGAGTCCATATATAAGGGATTGCAATCTGGTCCAGAAGTCCCAGAGATCCGGAAAGCAGCAGATGACATCTGTGTCCCCAGGCTGTGGTACTACAAGAGGCTGCATCTTTTGCCAGACCAGACTGAACCCAGGGTCATCACTCTCTGGTCTTCCTTCCACGCTTCCTTCCCGGCTGTGGCTCTGGTGTTGGAGATGTGGCAGGAGGAGGAGGACCTGGAGGAGGAGCAGGAGGAGGAGTAGGACCTGGAGGAGGAGGAGGAGGAGGACTACTATGTGTGAGGTCACAAATGTCACAAATGTGGGTAGCACATGTTATTTGGCCCCTCAACCCCTTATTGAGAGCTTCCAAAATTAAGAACTCACACAGGAGTCGTTGGCCCTCCTCCATCATTTTGCAGGCAGTTAGGCCAGCAAAGTCCTCCTCCACAGTGTGGGGGGTTCTGAGGGCCTCTGTAGCCTTCCAAAAGAGGCCTATGGCAGCGTCCTCCAGGTTACTCCTCTTCCTGCCACTTTTACTTTGAAGGTGAAGGGGAGGGACCTGGATATCAGGCAGCCTGCTTGGCCCAGCCACCTCCTGGCTGAGACTTCCCTGTGTATGGAAAAAGGGACATGGTTTTAGTTTTTGCTTCATCAATCACAATCATAAATTAGCAATCCAAACTAACATATATCTAACATCATTGATTGGACAACCAGCAATATTTAGAAGAATGCTATACCTGGCTCAAGCTGGGCTCCTCCACATGTTGCTGCCTGGAAGGCCCAGGTTGGGCGTCAGAAGCCTCAGCTGGGGGGGAAGGAAGCGTGGAAGGAAGAGTGGAGAGTGCTGGCCTGGGTTCAGTCTGACCTGCCAGAAAATGCAGCCTGTCATAGTACGACAGCCTGGGGACATAAATGTCATCTGCAGCTCCTGATCTCTGGGAATCCTGGACCTTCTTGTGCCACCAATTAGGATCTTCAAATAGGTGATGTCTGCCGCGGGGATCACGTTTTCACAAATTCCAACAAATTATCCAGCGCTGCCTTCCTCTTTGGTTCTTATAATCAGGGTGGTTTATCTGCCATAGACAGGGCAGCTCCCTGAACATATCAATAAAGTCCTTATCTTTCAAGATATCCATTTTCACTGCAAGACACAACACATGACAAACCCTAATGTCAGCCTAAAGTCTTCTAAACATGTGCAAACACAGGCCTCAATCTAGAAGCAGTATAGGCCCAATGTTAAATCTTACCTTCGCAATCACGATCGGTGCCTCCGTTACTCCTTCCTCCGCTCACAGATCGTACGTACTACGCACGCGTGTTACGCTTTATACACACTGCGCATGCGTGAAACTCCGCCCGCCCCTGACGTTCTTTCTAGTCTATTCCCCGCCCCTTCTCGTTTGGCGCAGTGGGGGAAGAGCACATTGCGGAGTCAGAGCAGGTGTCTGATAATTATACCAACGAGGAGGAGGGGGAGGAAAGCCCGGAGGCAGAAACGTCCCGATCCAGAAAGAGACGATTTAAAGCCTCAAATATGTCCTTTGGGGAGATGGTCGACATCCTGAAGAGGGCCGACTATGATGGGAAGTATGGACCTTACCCCAACCCCAATGTCAGAAAGGCCAAGATTATGGCGAAAGTGGTCAAGAGTCTGCACCGGAATTTCGGGGTACGACGATCGAAAGATCAGCTCAGGAAATGGTGGTCGGACCTCAAATTAAGAGAGCATGAGCAGTACAGAAAGATCCAGAGAGTGCTGCAAAACAGTAAGTAGTTGTGCTGTGTTCCTATTCTTTATGTTTATTACTTTCGTGCTGCTCCATGTGCTTTTCTTAACTGTTATCCAGTTTAAAATGGCAACTTTCATGTTCATGGGCACATTATTAATTCGTATCAAACATTGTTCGTTCGGCCTAGAAAACACCATTGTTTTGGCCATATGCATTTGCCCACATTTTTTATGGCCTACTTGTCTGCAAATAATTTGGTTGTGTAGATGGGTTTGTAACTAGAATGAAATGCAAACTAGATTCTGTGTAAGGAGAGGACACTCAGTAGCTGTTTACACATCTGGAGGCTGGAGCTCTAGTGTGGGACACAAGAACATCCTTTTTATTAGGGGTCCCACACAGGTGCTCCAGTGTATACTATAGGGGTGTCTCCATCTGCGAAGCTTGTACAAAACAGGTAGAGTATTGAAGCTTGACAAAGGACACTAAAAATTCTACATCTTGGAACTCTGACAAAATAGACAATTGTACCCCACTTCCAAGCAATGTTTCATATTCCTATTTCTGCCATGAAATATCTGTGTGCTAAGTATACCTATTTTTTTTACATAGGGGATAAAAGACTCGGAGGACACCCCTCATCCAAGGAGACCACAGACCCCCCACCTCTGGAAGAAGGGGAAATCCACCCAAGCCAAGCAGAGCAGGAGGAGGAAGATGTGGTGGAAATTGGCACCACAACAGGTGAGTGTCTGCCACCACAGGCTCAGGTAAGAGATGGATTCCGGCATATTTATAATACATGGTGTGTTTTTGTTTCTATCTTTTTAGGTGATCGTAATGTTGTGGATCCAGGGCATTTCACCTCGGAAAGTGCACAGATCTTGATCGGGGAGATCATGGGGTGTAATAGAGACTTGGAAAACATCCAGAAAAGCATCAATGATGTTCAAAAAAAAATGAAGAACATCATTGATGTTTTAGGGAGAGTTTAAAACCCCTCAAAATCCCTATTTTTTGGGGGGGCTTTTTGTGACCTAAAAATTTTTACCATTTTTTGACATATTTGAGAAAAGCCAAATTTTGAAGAGGCACACATGTGCTATCTGCCATCACGGGAGATCAATGGACGTGTTTGCACGCAACCCCTTCCTCAATAATAAAGTAGCTGTGAGGAAGGGGTTGCACCCACAAAACACGTCCCTTGATCCCCCATGATGGCAGCTAGCACATGTTGACTTTCGTCAATTGGTGTGCATCTTCAAAATTTGGCTTTTCTAGGGGTGACTTCACCCCATCTGAATGCAATATCAAACACAGTTTGTAAATACTCATGTTTGATATTGCCTTCAAGTTCTACCAAATGTGAACTTTGTAAGTTCAAGATTTGTGTCTTGTTGGTTTTAAACATGCCTGTTTTATCTTAAATGGACATTTCTACTTTTTCTAATGTGACCTCAAAAATTGTTATACAACAAACATGTTGGTTTGTTTTAAAAACCTTTTCTAAATGCACATGTGATTGTGCTGGTATTAAAAAGATTGTTAATCAAGAATGTGTGGATTATTGTTTCAACGCTCAAACACTTTTGTTGTGCTCTAATTGGTGTTTTCACTGACAATGGGGGTTATTTCCTAAGGGCAAATCCACTTTGCACTACAAGTGCAGTTTCAAGTGCACTTGTAGTGCAAAGTGTCTTTGCCTTTAGTAAATAACACCCAACAATGCTTTGTAATGTTACACAATCACGCCATTTTCAGGACTCACCACATTTCTGTCAGGGTCAGCTAAAAGAAACACAAGCAGTAAATGTCACCAAAGATTTTAGTAGGTAATGTTTTTTTTATTTGAAAAAGGTTTCAGACATTGTCTGGCATATTGATAGCCCCCCTACCCGCAAAGTATTCAAGGTATCTTAGACGGACATCACGGGCACTCAGGGGGGGCAAGCCAGGACGGCCACTTTCAAGCGCCGTCAGGGTTGGTTCATTTTGAATTCCAGCCTCAGGCCCAACTGAGCCAGCATAGTTGGCAGAATGTTGCCGTAAAAAGTTGTGTAGAACACAGCACGCCAGGATGATATGATTCAGTTTGTACTCCGCCATGTGTATGGGTGTAAGAAATAGGCGGAACCGTCTGGCTATGATTCCAAACGTGTTCTCCACCACTCTTCTGGCTCTGGCCAGCCGGTAATTAAAAACCCTCTGGTCTGGGGTGAGGGTCCTCATCGGGAATGGCCGCATAAGATGCTCCCCCAGCGCAAACACTTCATCTGCAACGAAGATGAATGGGAGTCCTTCCACATTGTCTTCTGGAGGTGGCAAGTCCAAGCTGCCATTCTGGAGATGCCTGTAGAACTCCGTCTGGGCGATGACTCCACCATCGGACATCCGGCCATTCTTCTCCACGTCCACATACAGGAACTCGTAAGTAGCCGACACCACTGCCAACATCACAATACTATTGAACCCCTTATAGTTGAAATAGTATGACCCCGAGTTGGGTGGTGGGATGGTGTGGACGTGTTTCCCATCAATTGCCCCTCCGCAGTTAGGAAAGTCCCACCGCTGGGCAAAGTGGGAGGCCACAGTCTGCCATTCCTGTGGCGTGGAAGGAAACTGTTGAGTCAAACAAGAAAAAAAAAAATTAGTCATTTTGCACATAAACAGGGAAAGCAGATTAGACACAAACATTCTTGGCCAACATCAAGATAACATTTATTTGAGAGAGTTTTTAAAGACCAAAGTATAAGGTACACCTATCAGATTCCCCCTCCCCCACCCCCTCTCATGGGCCATTTCTAACATTATAGGGGGGGGACTCTTGGACAGGTAACCCTCTCCACTTCATTGAGAGATGAATTCCTAAATAATAGGTATTACTTTGGCCAGCCCCCTCCTTAGTTACACTATTGACAGCCCACTGGACAGGTAAGAAGTGTCATAATACAAAGATATAAATACACATTGTACACATTTTAGCACATTTTGACATTCTGCTATTACCTATCAAGATAATAATAGTATACAAAAACTTAAAACAGTACCATTTGAAAGTATACAGGCAGGCCCTTGCACTACATGCTTTGGGGAATTCATCCATAAATCTGACCACAAAAGAGATGGGTATAGTGTGTATGGGTTTGGCAAAGTCAGCAGATAGATGATTGAGGATAGATAGAGAATTGTTATCAGCTGACTTAGCAGTTGGGGGGAGGGAGGGTTCCAAATGATTTGGGGACCCGAAAAAAAAAGCCTCTGGTACTCTGCCTGAATTTAAAGCACAAATCACATTTAAAAACATTTTAGGGGGTGTTTGGCGTAAAGCACTACTATGGAGCTGATAAAATACATTGTTAAGTGACTACATGAGGTGAATATAGGGCCAGGAGACCATGCTGGGGAGGTAAGTGAAGGCAAATATGTATGAAGGAGAAAAAAAAAAGAAAGAAAAATCCAGCATGCATGAGGACAAAGGGGACATTCACAGCATATTACAAACATGGTAATTAGGGAATGAGGAAAGAAATACAATATATGATCAAACATTAAATACAATAAAATGTGATATTAAAGGATAAATCTTACCTTAATATACTCCTTCTGCAGGACCTGGATGATGGCAGAACAGGTCTCTGGGATAATGATCCCCAGAGCCTGGGGGGAGATGCCTGTCGAGAACATCAAGTCCTGCAGGCTTCTCCCCGTCGCCAAGTACCGCAGGGTGGCGACTAGCCTCTGCTCCGGAGTGATAGCTTGCCTCATGCAGGTGTAGCAATAACTCTCGGTGGAGCTGCTGGTTTAAGCGGGTCTGTTACTTTCACTCTGCTTCCCTCTGTTTCACCGGCACCGGGTCTAGGGTTTCGCTGAGTTTACCTCTGGACGATACACGCACCAACACTGGAGTACGTTTTCAATTCTTTATTAAACACTTGACTTAGGAAATAGCAGGAAAGAGATGAAAGGGAAACTGCAGAAGAAACTCAAACATCTTCCTTTAGGGTTCTTTTAACAAATGTTCGGGTAGAATTCAGATATTATATGGAATGCGCTCCCCTCGTGGGACACACTCCTTGCTCGTCTGGATAGGCCTCTCTCACCAGCCTAGCAGCCAGCACGCAGCACGAATTAAAGTCTCTGCCACAGACTTGCTTGGGAATAAAATCCGTACGATCCTCTGCCACAGGATGTATCAGATTTTCTGTAATGAATGTCAGTCACAGTGCCTGAACCTTTAAGCCAACCTGGCAACACTATGCTGTATAGTTACTTTCGGATACGTCCTCCAACCGAGTCACCTGGCCCCTCTATAGACCAGCATGCTGCGTGATCCCTCCAAGACGGGTCCTCCCCTGGGATCTCCTCGGTTGTCCAGCTTCGCCACACAGGACCGACAGCTTAGGACCATTCCTCGCCCATGGTGGTAGGCCCCAGACAAGCCTCTGGACCCACCCCTGCGCCGTAGTGTCGTGGGCCTCCAGAACGGTGGACCACGAGGTAGCTCCTTAACGCATACCTGTTGGCCAGGAGGGCCAGCAGGTGGCTGAAAAACGAACCCCAAAATATGGTGTCTGTCCCATAAATCCCCTCGCCCAGAATGCAACTCGGAGGACCACCTCCACCGAGTTGTCTCCGGGACAGAAGAGCATCCATATGCTTCACCACTTTGCCTTTCCAACACTAACCAGTGATAACAGCGACACCCACCGGTCAGCATGGAAACACACACAACGTCAGCCAAGCTGGAACAGAGGCAAACTTAACCCTCCTAACGAACAAATTACTAAATTTACCTAACATGCGGTAGATTGCAAATCTACCAGCGCTACATACTCCCCCCACTATAATAGATGTTGTCCCCAACGTCTGTCCAAAAAAAAGCAGTGACAATAACTCCCAAGCCTGAGAGTAAGCATTTGAGTTTCTTATAACTTTAGATAGACAGAGAGAGAGAAAAGGACAGTAAAAGACACTATAAGACTTATATCTATAGAACATTATGTTTACATCCGCAAACAAAACCACAGTATGATTGTACACAACCTCACTATCTAACTGGCTGAAAAGCCTCCCAGCTTAATGTAAGATCCGATGATCCCTGAAAAGAAAACATAGTTACACACATATGTACATCCTACACAACATTAGGAGCAAAGCCTCATTTAAAAATGAAACTCTCTTCATATAACCTATATATATAAAAAAAAAAAAAAAAAAAAAAAATCTTTAGGAGTCCATCCCTATATAAAATTCTTCTTCTCCTTTTTTTTTTTTATGAAACAAAATCCAGCTAGCAAAAGGAAGTCCTTGGATTTAAACACTGAACAGAATATGTAGATCTTGACCACGCAGATCTCCTTACCCTGACGCTAACTAGCTAAATAACTTCAAAGTTCTTTTGTCCATAGTTACCAGTAAAACCGGGGATCTGGCAAAGTCAGTGTCTTTCCCTCTTTATCCACTGTGGTAATAAAATACACAACATTGTCCTTTCCCGGCCTGCAAATTACCACTTTGTCAGCATAGAAATGCCGACCGAAATTCCAATGTTCAAAGCATGCGTTGAAGCGTTCATTCATCTTAACAGAACATCCAATCTTTCTGAAGGGCTTAGGTACAGACAAATAGTCCCAAACAGCTTCACTGTACCAAAGTTCCCGATTAGCTTCAATCTCCTGCATGATATCCCGGGGCACATAGGGGAACTCCAAACCATACTCCGCCGCCACACGCTTGTTCAATTTCCTCTGTAAGCGGGCAAGTTTTGGCAAAGATCTGTCTCTCCCCATACCAGGCGGTATACAGGAATCCAATGATTTGCTCACCATAAACCCAGCCAGTGTCTGCAGTGAACTAGCAACTTTTGGCAAAGTCCCATCAATAGTACTGTGTGGCTCCACACAGGGTGACGTCTTCC
This sequence comes from Aquarana catesbeiana, assembly GCF_042186555.1. Classification (NCBI taxonomy): domain Eukaryota; kingdom Metazoa; phylum Chordata; class Amphibia; order Anura; family Ranidae; genus Aquarana; species Aquarana catesbeiana. The sequence continues at coordinate 454,928,506 of NC_133324.1, read as the reverse complement.
CAGAACTCAGGGCTGTCCATTCAGGGAAAGTCATAGCGGAAGCAACATCCTCACTTTGTGACCACAATAACTCTTGTGACATAGTCTCAAATAGGTCATCATCACCGGAAAGATCCGACATTGATTCTATTTCCGAATCTCCCAACTCTTCCGCTGGCAAATATTTATTTACAGTCCCGGACACATTCCCCAACAGTGGCTTACCCGTTCCTGACGTGGACTCTGGTAGCTCCGGTCCAGGTAACCTCTGGGGTAGGCCTCGACCACGGCCGCGGGAAGCCTTCACATAGCCACCTTCCTTTGAGTAGGTACAACAGGAGTAGGCGTAGTGGACGCAGAAACCAAAGTAATGTCCCCTGATGAGACAACAGTAGCAGTGTCTCTTTCTGGAACATTGTCAGTAACAACAGGCAAAGTAGCGGCCTGTCGCTCTCTCTTTGTAACAGTAGCAGCTTCTACTGTGGAGATACCTGTTGCCCAATTCATCCGATAAGCACGGGGCGATGTGGTAGGTTGCTCCACCACAAACAAGTACTCTCCACATTGCGGACATCGGCCAAATGGACGAAGATGCACAGCCAATCCTTCGCATCGATGGCAGATCATGCCCAATCCCTCAACATCTCCTGAGGTATACAGGACAAACCTCCCCTGCGGTTTCAACCGAACTCCAGTATCTGTAAGCAGAGTTCCAGATAGCACAGTATTCATCACGGTGCTTGTAGGGAACACTCTCGGTTCCACAACTGGCTGCATCACCGGAAAAGTCACACTCTGATCTTCTTAGCACAATCACAAGACTTCTCTTTTCCTCTGGCGCCAAACACATACCCGTGTCCTACGCGGTAACAAGTAGGGTAACTCCTCCCACTTGTTCTTCTAGTCACATAGCTCTCTGGCCTTTTACTGGCGCCCGCCGTCTACGCACTCAGAAATTAAGTCCTGCAGTTTTATCTTTCCTTTTCCTGAAAGATTCTCTTCTTCTTTTTTTTTTTTTTTTTTTTAAAGTCCAGCTCTCTCTGTAAACTCCCGGTAAAACACTCCACTGGGTTGCGAGAATTGACGGTCAACAAATCCCGGACGACGCCCCCACATGTAGCAATAACTCTCGGTGGAGCTGCTGGTTTAAGCGGGTCTGTTACCTTCACTCTGCTTCCCTCTAACGAACAAATTACTAAATTTACCTAACATGCGGTAGATTTCAAATCTACCAGCGCTACACAGGTATCCTGCCTGCTGATATTGGGGGTCAGCAAAGCCAACAAACGGTGAAATACGGGGTCCGTCATCCGGAGAAAGTTCCTGAAATCTTCAGGATTATTCTCATGGATCTCACGGAGCAAAGGCATGTGACAGAACTGGTCACGCTGAAGCAACCAATTCTTGGTCCATGAACTCCTCCCCACCCTGTTCATGGACTGGACTTGTGTCAAGGTAAGGACCCCAACACCAAGCCCCCCCGCACAGCACGAACTCTACGAGGAGTACGTATACGCAACATGGCTAGAAAACGGTCGGCTGCTCAGAACGGAGTAACAGAACGCACTGAAGAACAGCAAGGCCTGTGAAGAGCGGCCTGAAAAACAGTAACGAACGAACAAGAACACAATGACAAGAGTCACGCGTCACTTGTTGCACGCACTGAAGAGCAGATACAAACCCACAAGCACAAACTGAACAGCAGAAAACGATCTGAAAACCACGAGTCTGAAAAAGCGCGAATCGTCTCTCACCAAACTTTTACTAACACGAGATTAGCAAAAGGAGCCCAAAGGGTGCCGCGCTTAGTTCTGAACTGGCCTTTTCTAGTCTCGTCGTACGTGGTGTACGTCACCGCGTTGTTGGCGATCGGAAATTCCGACAACTTTGTGCGACCGTGTGTATGCAAAACAAGTTTGAGCCAACATCCGTCGGAAAAAATCCATGGATTTTGTTGTCGGAATGTCCAATCAATGTCCGATTGTGTGTACGGGGCATTAAAGTTCAATTCGCAGCAGAACATGCGAACATGCAAAAAGTTTGTTCAAACACGCAAAGACCGTTAAAGTAATGGGACACGAACGTGTAAAATCAAAAGTGCTAATTTTAAAGGCTTATATGCAAGTTATTGCCATAAAAAGTGTTTGGGGACCCAGGTCCTGCCCCAGGGGACATATATCAATGCAAAAAAAGTTTTAAAAATGGCCGTTTTTTCAGGAGCAGTGATTTTAAGAATGCTTAAAGTGAAACAATAAAAATGAAATATTCCTTTAAATATTGTGCCTGGGGGTTGTCTATAGTATGCCTGTAAAGTGGCGCAGTTTTCCCCCTGTTTAGAACAATACCACAGCAAAATGACATTTCTAAAGGAAAATAAGTCATTTAACACTGCTTGGGGCTGTAATGTAATGTCGGGTCCCGGCAATATAGATGAAAATCATTGAGAAAAACGGCATGCCCCCCATGTAATATTACAATTATTAAAACAAAACTCCAGTCCGCATGAATCTGTAGACGTGACAGATCCTGGTATGTGATACAACTAGCTATGACCCCAGACCGAAAGACACAGAGAACACACTTTGCCGTTCCTGAATGTAAAATGTAGAATCCACCTGCAACAACATCATGACGTATGCACTGAATAAAATGATGGAATGAACAAGCAGAAATTCAAAAACCTAAAAATGTAACACAAAAATAAGGCACCACCTGAGGAGAAAGAAATCCGTGAAACAGGGGGGCTGGAGGAACCAGGCTGTGCATGGCCCGACCTGCCTGTAAGATGTGACATGGTGCTAAATGCCCGTGACAGTGGCAGCCCAAATGAGGGGCTAACGTGGCCACTAAGCTGTGGAACTACAAGACTCAGTAATCTGCCTAACGCCAGTGAAGTTCCCAGGACTGAGGCCCCTGGAGCTGGTGTGGCTGACAACTAACCCTGAACAACCACCTGAACAGAGTGTGACCTGTGCTTGGTGGAGAAGAAAGGTGAACATGTGTCAGAAAAAGAACTAAAAGTACTGTGGAATCACCAGGCTATGCGAGCCCTGCCATGCCTGATCTAAATCGTGCTAACATACATTATGTGGCAACCCAAATGAGGGGCTGAAACGAGGACACCAAGCTGTGGAACTACAAGACCCAGCAGTTGCATGAGTGATGCCAGTGAGGTGCCGAGTGCTATGGCCCCTGGTGCTGGAATGATGACAGATGGGCAAACTAACACCATGGACTGACCCAGTGATTACACCATGCTTGTGGGGGTCAGGTGACTAAGTGAAACCTCCAAATAAAATGGTGCAGCAGACCCTGACAGAGCAACCTGCAGTGACAGATAGCTACATCACTGGACCAGTGACCCCCCATGGTATAGCACCTGCATGCCTCCCCCCCTTGACATCCTGGCCCCGCACCTACCTTTACCAGACCACTGCGTGCTTAGGTGTAATACCCACGGTAGGTACCTGTACCGATAGCCAAGCTGCCGAGCCGTATGAGCCACTGGAATCGAGCTGCGAGCTGGAAATGAGGAGAGCGTCCACACAGCAACCCCCCCCCCCCCGCTGTCTGATACCCGGAAATGACGACACCGACTCCTTCCCTTAACGATCTGGACTAAGCCAAGATTCTCCTGTGATACATGCACTGGAACACCAGCTAACCTTTCTACTGGAATACACCAGAGGGGCACATACTACCGATGAGCCCCCCAAAACTTCCACTAGTATGTTTTTGAAGCCACAGCCCACAAAGGATAACACCTTAACCTTAAGGTGCCCCTCCACACCTGCAGGGCCCGCTGAATCCCGTCTTGCAGACCCAGTGCCCACAGGTCAATCCCCACTACTGAGAGGTGAACCCCATCTCCTCTTAAATACAGGCCAACATTGGATTCCAACTCAATGTGTTGGATGACCATACCCCCATTCCTGGAAACAAATCTCCCCACCACCTTGTTCACTTTTATGCGAGCCTTGTTGAGCCTCGCTACTCATGCGCCAAGCCTTCCGAGCAACGATGTCGGACCACAACTGCAGCATGTCAGGAAAAGCCGTGCAGAGTTTCAGGAAGTCTGATTTCACATCCAAAATCAGATCTCTGATAGACCTGTCCCCCAAATCATTTCCCCCAATATGCAGCACCAAAATGTCTGGCAGCCGACCTCAACACCCGACAGATGAACGGCATATAGAATTGTTTAATTACAGGCATTGCAGCACCAAGTGGTGCAGCAGACTTATCACTGGCTGTGACGAAGCTGAGATGCAGTTGATGACTTGCACCACTCCCATGTTGTCACAATTCAACCTAATCTTCAGGTTCTTACAAGACTGCCCCCATATCTCCATAGCCAGCACCACCAGAAAAAGTTCCAAAAGCACCATGTTTCGAATTAAACCAGCTTCCACCCATGACCTAGGCCATTGTCCTGCACTCCACTGTCCCTGAAAAAATGCCCCATACCCGGTAGACCCAGCCGTGTCTGTAACTAACTCTAAGTCAAAATTACTCACCGGGCCAGACATCCAGACCAAATCTCCCCACCACCTTGTTCACTTTTATGCGAGCCTTGTTGAGCCTCGCTACTCATGCGCCAAGCCTTCCGAGCAACGATGTCAGACCACAACTGCAGCATGTCAGGAAAAGCCGTGCAGAGTTTCAGGAAGTCTGATTTCACATCCAAAATCAGATCTCTGATAGACCTGTCCCCCCAAATCATTTCCCCCAATATGCAGCACCAAAATGTCTGGCAGCCTGTCTAGCCTGGCATAATGATGCACTTCCGGCACCACCCTACCCTACATCATCCCCGGTATCCCCCGCCAGCAAATGCAAGCCACCCTCCTAGAGATACCTAGCTGTCTGCCATTTGGTCTAACAACAGCTCTCCTGGCCCCCCAAAAGACATAGGAATGCCCCAAAATCGAGACGAGGAGTGTGTGCACTCCATCTGAAATACAAAGGACAGAACACCACATAGCACCAACACTCTAACATTTTCAGCGCACCACAGATGATGAACACAGAATAAACTGAAATTACCCCTTTTTTCCCCCTGTTTATACCAACAGATGCGGCCGAATGTACGTCCGAAATCTCTTTGATTCCCACCAACCAATTCTCTTCACTGCCACCTCATCCAACCCACACCGAGCCGCCTCTGTGGCCGCCCCAATGTGGAAGGAGTGCGAGGCAAATTGTGTGTCATCCAAACCCGCTGCCTGAAGGCTTTTACGAAAAACTGCAATGAACTGAAGCTTCGACAAATATGACCCATCCCCTTGTATCAAGAATGGCCCTTCTATGTCTGGGTGAACCGCCAAGAACTCCTGCACTAGGCAAACCGGAGAACCCGGCAATGGAAACAGCTGCACACTCACTCCTTTCCCCTTCTGGTCCGTCTTCGATCTCCAAAGCCATCACAAGACCCTGTCCTCCACACAATTCACGTCCCGGGCCATAAATCCACCTGCTACTCCCATATAGGGGCTTACCAATTCCCCAACACGAAATGCCCCAAAGAACGCCAACAAAAACACAACCCTAAATAAAGAGACCTTGTAATCCGATGTACACAAGGATCCTAAATGGCCACAAATGGCCTGAAGGTTAGCAAATGACACTGGACACCTAGTGTACTTGTGCCTATGCACCTTCCTATAACCCTTGACCGCCTGACGTACCCAAAAATCCTTTGTGAAATGTGCCATGCCCTGTAACTTGAAGAAAAAAGCTAGACCAGCCAACTTCCGTTCAATGGCAGACACCGACCCCCCCATGTTCCATGTTTCGTGACATGAAATATAGAACCAGCAGTTTCACCTCGACATCCCCTTGTACCATCCCTGCCTGCTGAACCAAACCCAACCATTCCTGCCATACCTTGGCATATGCATTCCATGTGGACTCACTCATGACCTTCTGATCCATCCCGCGGCGACTCCAAGGCAATCTCCCATAGCCAACCCGGGCAAGGAATCCCTACCTTCTCTGCCGAAGGAGCCAACCTGGAACCTGTCCCACTGAAACCGAGATAAGGCATCAGCCAGAGTGTTCTCAACACCCGACAGATGAACGGCATATAGAATTGTTTAATTACAGGCATTGCAGCACCAAGTGGTGCAGCAGACTTATCACTGGCTGTGACGAAGCTGAGATGCAGTTGATGACTTGCACCACTCCCATGTTGTCACAATTCAACCTAATCTTCAGGTTCTTACAAGACTGCCCCCATATCTCCATAGCCAGCACCACCAGAAAAAGTTCCAAAAGCACCATGTTTCGAATTAAACCAGCTTCCACCCATGACCTAGGCCATGGTCCTGCACTCCACTGTCCCTGAAAAAATGCCCCATACCCGGTAGACCCAGCCGTGTCTGTAACTAACTCTAAGTCAAAATTACTCACCGGGCCAGACATCCAGACCAATCGACCGTTGTATGCTTTCAGGAATGTGTGCCAAACTTTTAAATCCTCACAATGCTCCCTATTCAGCCTAATAAAATGGAGTCGGGGACTTAGTCCCCGCTGTCGCCGCAGCCATCCGTCTGCAAAATACCCTCCCCAGCGGAATAATGCAACAGGCAAAATTCAACTTCCCCAATAACGATTGAAGTGTCCAAAGCTGCACCTTGCGCTGCCCCATGATCCCTCAAATCTCCAAATTGAGCACCGCTAATTTGTCCTCAGGTAAGCGGCATTCCATAGCGCCAGAATCCAGCACTATACCTAAGAAACTAAGCTCTGTGGTCGGGCCCTCGGTCTTTTCCGCTGCCAACGGAATACCTAACCTACTTGCAACGTGCTGCAATGTAGATAAGAGAAAGGAGAAGCGCACACACATTGGTTAAAGGCGGCCCCACACAAAGAAAATCATCTAAATAATGGATGACCGAATACAGGCCCGACACATCTCTAACCACCCATTCCAAAAATGAGCTGAACATTTCAAACATGGCACATGATATGGAGCAGCCCATGGGCAGGCAGCGATCCACATAAAATTCCTCTTGCCAGCAGCACCCCAGCAGCCAAAAACTGTCCAGATGAACGAAAAGTGGATTCAATGTCAGCTTTTGCCATCAGCACCCCCTGCTCATATCTCCTCACCCACCTAACAGCTGCGTCAAACGAGGTTTATGACACCGTGCAAGCTTCAGGGTCTATCAAATCATTAACCAAACCCCCTTTTGGGAAAGATAGGTGGTAAATAAGGTGAAACTTCTTGGGCACCACCCCCATAAGTGAAAAAACCAAAGTCTGCAAAGGCTTTTCAGAGAACAGACCACCCATGCGCCCCAGTGCAACTTCCTTAGCCAACTTTTCTGAAACCACCCCCCGGGTGTTGTAAAGCTGATCTCAAATTCCTAGCCATAGGCAGGACATTTGACAGGGAACATGGAATCCTGAAACCTTCCGAGAAACCTGCAGCCAGGATTCTCGTCGCTTCCCAATCATTGTATCTGTTTAGAAAAGGTTGCATCCTTTCCCCCTTCACCGGTGTCATCCCTTTTGTGAGCAAATTCAAGGGCACGCTTACCCTTTTTAAAGAATCAGGACAGGGGATGTGCGCCCCCACATCCGAAGCACTCGTGCTTGAAACGACAGGACCCCCAAAACTTACAGAAGCCCTCATTATACTGCCAGCAGATCCCCCATTTTTTTCTGGCCGACAGTCCCGAGAAAGGTGCACCCCCGGCCCCCCCTTGAAAAAAATGGCTCGGGGCTCGATTCGAGGACATAAGCCGCATCCAAAGTCTTTGTGGTCCCATCTGAGCGACGGACGGACAGCCCTACGCTGCCTAAACTGTTCATCATACCTCAGCCACGCTGACCCCCATATACCTGATGGGCCTTGCCAATGGCATCCATGTAACAGTTCCTCTCCCCTATAACGCTCTCCACAATGGCAAATGCCTGCAACCAGTTAACAAACGTCCGATCAACCTGTACCACTGCTTCTCTTCATCCTCCTTCGTGGAGTCATCCGGCTTGACCCTATCCAAATTAAATTTTTCCAGAGGCAGTAAGGAGAAGATCTCCTCATACTCACCTTTGCAAATTTTGTCCCGGACCTCTTGCTTCAAATGTGCCCCTAATAGCCCCTCGAAGCACACATACACTTTGCATTTTGCAGCGTCCGCGATCCTCACCACATCCTCACCCTACCTTCTTCAATAGCTTTGGAACTCACTGCCGCAGCTTCTGAGGGAGGCGCAGGAGGCTCTGACTGGGCCGTGGGGCCCCATACCGGGCTGTTCCCCCCGCATTGTCCCCCACCACTAGTTGTACCCATGGTGACACCTGTGGGGACTGACCCTGTGCCCTGCAAAATGCTGGATTAGATCCCGCAACCCCCCAGCAAATCCAGAAACTGTGCTTCTGACCCCGAACTGGCGGGCGACGTGCCCGCCACCCTAGGGGCAGCTGCCGTGGCCGCAGGTGGCTGTGCGTCTGCTCTGTCAGTCCCTGCTGGCCCCCCTCTTCCAATCCCAACAAACCACAATGTGCAGCATTTAAAGAAGTATGTGTAGCGCTGATAGATTCTATAGATCTTATAGGTAAATTTAGTGGGTTACCTGTTCATACATAGTCAGATTTAGCCTCTGTTCCAGTTTGGCTGTGTTGCATGTAGTTTCACACTGTGCCTGTGGGTGTCGTTGTCGCCATGGGTCGTTGTTGGAAAAGCAACACATTAAAGTGTATAAGTGCTCCTCTGTCCCGGGGCTAACTCGGTGGAGGTGGTCCTCCGAGTTGCATTCTGGGAGAGGGTATTTATGGGACAGACGCCATGTTTTAGGGTCTCTTTCCCTCCACCTGCTGGCCCTCCTGGCCGACAGGTATGTGTTAGGAGTACTACCTATTGGTCCTCCGACCGAGAGGACCAGGTTGCTGCAGCATGTAGGTGGGCCCAGAAGCCTGTCTGGGCCTACCACAGCGGCGAAGGAATGGTCCTGTGCTGTCTGTCCTACGGGAAGAAGCTGGACAACTGAGAAGATCCCAGGGGAGGACCCGTCATGGAAGGATCATGCAGAGGGCTGGTCTGGAGAGGGGCCTGGTGACTCAGTTGGAGGACGCATCCTAAAGTTAACCTACCACATAGTACTGCCGGGTCGGCTTAAAGGTTCTAGTGCTGTATTTGCTATTCATCATAAACCATTACATCCTGTGGCAGAGGATCGTACGGGTTTCTATTACATTCAAGTCTGTGGCAGAGACTTTTATTCGTGCTGCTTATCGGCTGCTAGGTTAGTGAGAGAAACCTATCCGAGCGGGCAAAGATTCAACTCTAAAATGAGAGTACATTCATCTACAAGATTCCAATTCCTAATGCTACACTAAGAAAAGGTATTTGAACTTCCCTGCAACTCTTCTTCTACCTCTTTCTGCTACTTCCTTCAGTTACTCTTTATTAAAACCTTGGAAAAGATACTCAAGTGTCCAGTGCCTACATTGTCTGGTATTAAGCTCAACGGGACCCTAGACCCGGTTCTGGTGAAATTGAGGTAACGAAGGTGACGGTAACAGCCCGCTTTAAACCAGCAGCTCCACCGTGAGTTATTGCTACATATGTAAAACAGGAAACTTAACAGGCTGATCAGGAATGACACCCGCAGCTGCCGCTCCCACCTCCATCGGTGCTGCAAGCCTCTGCGACTTCTCTTCCTCCGAACTGGACAGCTCCTCTTCGGACCGTACTTCAGGAGCCTGCGGCAATGAACTCTGCTACCCCCCAGGTGAGGAGGGCCTGGAGGCCGTGGATCCCTGCCGTGGATGCGATCACCCTCCAGCACCGGATCTGCTTGCTGCTGTGCTACTGCGCATGCCCCGTCTTGTGGAGCCCGGGCAAGGCCTTCCCCCTCGTCTGCCTCCTCTCTGCACCCTATCCAACCTGGCTATTGTACCCCTCTGCATTCTGGAGTCGCTGGCCGTGTCTGGTGACAAGGCCGGCGGCCGTGGCTGAAATTCTCCCCTGCCGAGTCTCCTCCCGCATGGGAATCACCAAGGGTGGGGACACCGCGAGCTTCTGTACCCTGCGACGCGGGGACGAGGCAAGATTGTGGCCTGTAGCCCTGCCCACCGCACTCCGCCGGAAGAGAGGATTCCGACCGGGCTCCGCATCGGCGGAAGCAGGTGGTTGCTTTGCCGGGGGGGCTCGATGGGTCCCGGGGTGGGGGGCTCCTGGTGTGGCGTGCAGCTCTAGGGGAGGGCCCAGGCGAAAAACGCTCCGGAGGCCTAGACTTCAGAGAGCGTGGGGACACCTCACGACCCTGATGCCTGGTCCTCCATGAGGGAAGACACCTGGCTATGCAGCCATTCTGGACCCCGAATCGCGGAAGCCGCCCCCAATCGCACCAGGATGATGTCAATGTCAGCCATAATTTGGTACTCACTGCCGCAGCTTCTGAGGGAGGCACAGGAGGCTCTGACCGGGCCGTGGGGCCCCATACCGGCCTGCCCCCCTGCATTGCCCCCCACCACTAGTTGTACCCATGGTGACACCTGTGGGGACTGACCCTGTGCCCCCGCAAAATGCTGGATTAGATCCCCCAACCCCCCCAGCAAATCCAGCAACTGTGCTTCTGACCCCGAACTGGCGGGCGACGCGCCCGCCACCCTAGGGGCAGCTGCCGTGGCCGGGGTGGTCGCTTTGCCGGGGGGGCCTGATGGATCCCGCAGTGGGGGTCTCCTGGTGTGACATGCAGCTCTAGGGGAGGGCCCAGGCGAGAAACGCTCCGGGGGCCTAGACTTCAGAGAGCGTGGGGACACCTCCCGCCGACGACCCTGATGCCTGGTCCTCGATGAGGGAAGACACCCGGCTATGCAGCTATTCAGGACCCCGAATCGCGGAAGCCGCCCCCAATCGCGCCAGGATGATGTCAATGTCGGCCATAATGTCTGAGGACAGCAGTTTGTGTAAACTGCTTCCCCCTCTCTGTCCCTTCCTCTGCTGCCAGGAAGTCCCCGCCTCCTCCTTAAATAATGTTCCACCCCCTCAGTCTTTCTCAAACCATTCCAACCCCTTCCTGTTACACTTTCTTATTTCACCATTTTGTTAACCTTTTTTGTCTTCCCTTGCACACTATCATGCCCGGCCCTGCACTACTTTCTTCTTTTCTTTCCGTTCCGGGCCTCACTTGACCAATGTAGTCCATATGTCCCCAACCTTCTTAGACTGCCCAACCACTCATACTCCACCAACACCCTCTTACCATTCTAAATTAACGAGACCACACCTGAATTTGGAGTATAACTGGCCATAGCAGCCTTTTATTAACAAAATATCAATAATTTAAAACATAACATTTGTAAGTACAACTTTTCATTCTCAGTCTGTTGGTGTTTGACGGCACCCCGAACTTCACACTTCTTCTACCACTACACTGTGGGACCTTTTTCCACGACAGGCCTCCAGCCGTACCACCAGCTCAGAGACAACCCCCTTCCCGCAGTGCAACCATTACCGTATTCCAGCTAACCGTTCTACTGGAATACACCAGAGGGGCACATACTACTACGCAGTAGAGGGGGTCCTTATCCGCCGAGCGGAACTTTCTCGGCAGAACACCGGCATTCTTAGGTAGAATGTATTTGCATGTAGACTCCCCTAAGTATCAACCAAATGTAATGCTGAACCTCAGTGATTGAAAGATTTGAAATCCAGTGAATGAAAGGAGAGGGCCAGGGATATCAGGGTGGGGAGAAGGCCAGGAATGATTTTAGACATCTTTAGGCAGAAAATAAAGCCCAATCTGACTTGCTGCTGCTCTCTATGCACACTGTAAAAAGCTCACAGTGTGTGGGAAAGATCAGTTTAAGCATTTTTTGATACAGGAGAGGAGCCTGTACAACTGCACAAGACTGAAGGTAAACCTAGATTTGACCTTTAATTGAGAGCAACCTAGTGATATGATAGTAATATTTTCCTCATTTCCCCCATAGGTTAAACACTATGAATGCTGAAATTTGATAAATCTATTGCATTTGTTTCCCTCCTTAGTGACATTGTGGGGTTCACTCATTTGTCCAGCACCAGTACACCGTACCAGGTGGTAGATTTCCTCAACAAACTCTACACAACCTTTGATGACATCATTGACAACTATGACGTCTATAAAGTGGAGACGATAGGCGATGCCTGTAAGTGCTGGAATGCCCTAATGTTTTTGTAGCCATCCTATGTGATCATTTTCTGTGTAGTTGCTGCATCGAAAACCATTAAAGTTATTTTTACCTGTGCCACAGTTCAGAAGATACTGTACTGCATGTATAAAAAATGTTGGATGTGCCTACTTCACCCATAGAAACTATATACATTCTCTCTATAATACCCCAGTCCTTACAATTTTAATTTACAATCCAATTGGTCAAGAAACGTATATTTATGAGGCCTTTTTAAAAAAATCAGTTTCTGGACCTCCCCATGTCAGCCTACTATGGGTCAGCTCCACCCCCTCTGACCCCTCCAGGACCACCTCTTTTCTAGCCCATAAAGGGGAGGCTGTCTGCCCACACCTGTGTTCTTCTTTCGTCCTCGATCTGGACGCCTTTTAAAATGTATTTATTTATTTTTCTACCCATCCATCCATCCTGTCAGGTTCAGCCTGGGATTGTATGGTACAGTATAAATGACTGTGTATTTCTGGCAAAGGTCACTGGCAGTATAAATGACTGTATATACCTTCGTTAGGCAGGTGCTGGCACTCTCTCCTTCCATATTTTTGTGCGTTCAGGCAGTGGTTTGGCTCGCTGGGACTTGTAGTTCACTGCCTCTACATGTACTCCTTTCAGGAAGCTCAGAGTTGAGCAGGTGAGGTCAGAGGTAGCTTCCTCTTTGGGTTGCCTAGCAAATATCAGAATGCTTACTGCTGATTGCAGCAGGCTCTGTCCTTTAGGCTAATCTCAGCCTCCAGCTGGTCAATCTGCTACTCTGCTCTGCTCTGGTAAGCCTCCTTCCAGGGCTCTCATTACTTTCTACTGTGTTACTTGTCCGTCAGAGTATTTTTATTATCCTGTACCTTCCAGGACTGGGGAATTTTGCCTGCCTGCCTAGCTGCCTTAGCACTAAAGATTTGGATGGATAAGTTTATTTTAATTGTATTTATTTATTTTTGTCTTAAATTAAACTTTTTTTTTTTTTTTTTTTTTTTTTTTTTAAAAGAGAGCACATCCTCTGTGTTTTACAGAGAGAAGGGCCCACTGCCAGATAAACTTCGGCAAAGAGGTTCCAAATCAGCATTCTAGCCTCAAAAGAGTAAAGACGGGACTAGACATGACAAATCGCAGAGTCGCATGCAGCTGGATAGACGCCTGTTGTCACAGCATTCCAGATCTCCCTCGTCTTACCTCACTTTAGTCGCTTGGACCCAAGCCAAGGGAGGTCAAGACATCAGACGGCTCAGGACAATGCTGCGAAAGCACGCCAGGTTAAATCCTACATTAAGCATGCAGTCAAGGAAGGGTTGAAGAGTGTTTCAAGGAATCCTGCTCATCCTGCTGTAACTTCACCATCTGCAGATTCAGAACGTGTGTTTTCAGTGCGTTTTAACTCTGAAGTCGATAGCGATTCAGATCCATCTGAGGCTGAGATAGTCTCAGAATCGCATACGTTTGATTTTTGCACTGGTTCCCCCCTTGGTGGAGGCTGTTAAGGATGCAATGAAGTGGCAGGAAGAATCGTCGCCTCCAAAGAAACAGCAAAGGTACTACCAGTATTTAAAGAAATCGTTACCTTCCTACCCATTTCATTTCTGAAATTAAAAAAGTAATTGACGATGAGTAGGGGGGGGGCCTGAGAAAAAGCTTAATGTGCATAATGGAGGATCGAAGCTGTAGCCCTTGGGACACTACGCCTAAGGTGGATGTTTCATTACGTGTATTCCCCGCCACATTACGCTTCCACTGGAGGATTCGGTCTCTTTTAGAGATCCTATGGATCGCAAAATAAAGGCAGACCTAAAAAGGTTGTACAGTTTGGCTGCAGTAGCCTGCAGACCGGTGGTAGCACTCACCCCTGTGGCAGCAGCACTTGGGCTGGGTTCGAACCTGTGCGTTTTTTGGTGCTTTTTGCGGATTTGCACTACCGTCCATTTATTATGGTCTCCTATGGAACACATTCTGCGGAATACGGGGAGCGCTGGGATTGCATGGGTGTGAATCCAGCCTTAGAGTGTGGGTAGCGCAGCTGGTGGATGGATGTTTGGATGAAAGTCTGGGAAGTGGCAGTTCTTCTCCTTTGCAGTTTTTAAGACTGCTGTAGAGTTGTGGCTGAAGTGGCTGTCGACCAGGTCAAGATGACAGCAAAGATAATGGCTCATTCCGTCACAGCCCGCAGAGGCTTATGGTTGAAACATTGGTCGGCTGATAAGGCTTCTCAGCACAGTCTGTGTTTGGTTCCATTTAATGGGAAGCTACTCTTCGGGAAGACTTAGAATCAGCAATTCAGCGGGTTTCCGGCGGCAGATCTGGCTTAATCCCACAGAAGAGAAAAAGACACAACAGCCCTTTCGGTTTAACAAGGGATCCAAAGAAGGATTCAGAGAGACCAGGGCTTACAGACAGTTTTTCAGACAGTGGAGGGGAGCTGGTTCAACCTTCCACAAACCTTTCAAGCCCAGGGACAACAAAGCTCCTGGGGCTATGTTTCCACTGCTGCATCCCCAAAGTCGTGCGATTTACACTGTGACTTTGCTGTGCGATTTGTGATGCGATGTCATTCGACCTGTGAAAACCATGTGAGAACGGGTCGCACAGATGTCGGAACAAATGAGTGCAAAAACCTTTTTTGGAGTCGCTACGACTTAAGTCGCACCAATTAGAACGGGGACCATTGAAATACATGGGTTTTGACTTGTCATGCGACTTCGTATGTGTCAGGTCGCACAACAGTAGTGGAAACAGAGCCTAAGGCTTCAAATAAGTCCTTCTGAAGCTTTCTCCTCTTAACCCTCTCAAGTAGGAGCAAGACTAGCCCAATTCAGGGAGGGTTTGGGCGGACAAATTACATGATGCCTGGATTGTATCCATCATTCGATCACGTTATCGTCTCGAGTTCAGAACAAGGCCCCCTCAGACCTTGTTCATAGAAACTGGACTTCCTATGGATTTGGAAAGGAGGCAATGTTTGCAAGGATATATAGGGGAGCTGTTGGCAGCAAGGGCCATCCTTCCGGTTCCAAGGCACGAATTGGGTCAAAGAGTATGTTCCCCTCTGTTTTTGGTCCCAGAGGCCTCACTGGGTTTCGGACCAGTTTTTGACCTCAAAGTCATGAATTCTTACATGAAGGTTCCACCATTCAAAATGGAGTAATTGGAAACGATTGTTTCGGTTGTGGAGTTAGAAGACTGGATGGTTTCCATTGATCTGGCAGATGCGTATCTTCATGTCTCCATAGACTCATCTCGCCATCGCTTTCTGAGGCCTTCCGTGGAAGGCTCTCATTTTCATTTTTAATCTCTCCCATTCGGTCTCTGCAGGACTCCGAGAATGTTTTTAAAGCTACTGTCTGCTGTTGTTGCGACTCTCAGGGTCAAGGGAGTGCAAATATTCCATTATCTAGACGACATGCTACTTCCGGGTCCGTCAGATGAGCTCCTTCTAGTTCATGTGAATTTCACCTGCAAAACACTAGCTCGTTTTGGTTGATCAACTTTCGGAAGAGCCAGATGCATCTGACCCAAATGTTGGAGTATTTAGGAGTACAATTCAACACGGATCAGGGTTGTGTTTCCCTTCCTCAGAGGAAGGTCCAGGAGATCCAGTCTCAGACAAAGCAGTGATGACTAGGCCTTCTATGATGCTGGAGGAATGCATGCAGTATCTGGGGGTTTTATCAGCCACAGTTTCAGTAGTCCCGTGGGTCAGATGGCGCAGAAGGTTTCAATGCAACTTTCTTCTTCAGTGGGATCGTCTGCCAATTCCGATAATCTGGTCCCTGGTTTGGTGGTCAGTAGCTCGCAATCTTTCCCGCGGAGTTCCGTTGAAGGCCTCAGAACCAATAGGGGTGTCGACCAATGCCAGTCTGGCAGGCTGTGGGGCACACTGCCTGGGACAGCAGGTTCAAGGCCAATGGAACCTTTTGTGGGGCGAAGAGTTCAAATTTCCTGGAATTGGATGCTGTCAGATGTGCTCTTAGCGTTCCAAACTATGTTGCGAGGTCGAGCTGTCAAGATACTTTTGAACAACAAAAGTACGGTGGCTTATGTGTCTCATTAAGGGGGGCATGTCAATCTTCCTATGCAGAGAAGAATCTCGGCTCTCTTACAGCATCTTAAATCCCAGGGCCTGGCAATGTTTTAGCAGATCGCTTGAGTCGAGGCTTTGGGGATCACAACAAATGGGGCCTCAACCCCAAGTACCTACGCAAGATCTTCAGGTCTGGGGGACGCCTTTGATAGATCTTATGGCATTAGAGGAGAATTGTCAACTGCCTTGCTTCTTCTCCCAGACCTAGCATCCACAGGAATTGGGTCAGGGTGCTCTGTCCAAGTCTTGGAACTTCTGCCTTAGTGTATGTGTTCCCGCCGCTTCCATTGGCTCTCAAAATCCTGCTGAAGATTCAGCGAGAAAGGGTCACAGCAATAGTAGTCCTACCTTACTGGCTCAGGGAGCTGTGGTTCCCTCTGGCTTAGAGGATAAAGTTGGGCTCACCAATCCCTCTGCCTCCTTGTCAAAATCTCCTTCTGCAGAGTGGGGCCTGACACCCGAACCGCAGGAGGATAAAGTTAATGACATTATTACAGGCTCGTCAGAACGAATGGAACCTATCACCGGATCTGGAATACTATGGAAAGGGGTTGGGACCTTGGATCTCCTTCAGTATCTAACATTTTGGAGTTTCTGCAGAGTAGTCTCCAAGGGTTAGCTTATAATTCCCTGAAGGGTCAAATCCCTGCCTTTTCGGCTATGTCGTGTACAATATATGCTCTACATCGGTTGGTGATCTGATTTTTAGGGGCAGCCATAGCAATCAGACCTCCATTGAAATTGTTTTTTCCAAAAGAGGACCTAACACTAGTCTTAGGAACATTGCTGGTTCCTCCGTTTGATCAAGCTTTCTCTTGTTCATTTTTTCTTTTAACATTTTTTTTTTTTTTACTAGCCGTGGCCTTGTTTGGTGCTCCCAGACAAGTTAGTCCTTAGGCCAATAACGAGCTTTCTACCTAAGGTGGCCACATAATTTCGTATGAACTAGGAGGTCATTCTCCCAGCCTTTCCGGTGGATACAGCTGATGATGAGTGGAGTAGGTTAGACCTGGTCTCTGCGGTTTCAACCTACCTGAAATGGACTAAAATCTTTGGAAAACAAGATCAGCTGTAGGTTTTCCCAACGAGGCCTAAAAAGGGTATGCCAGCAACATCCAGAGTTGTGTCTTCCTGGTTTGTCAAGAGCATGCATATTGCATACAAAACGCTGGGCCTTCTTCCTCCTTAAGAGATCAAAGCACATTCAACGAGGGGTATGGCAGCATCCTGGGCATACGCGAAGGTCGCCCCTGAGGTAGTTTGCAGAGCAGCAAGCTGGAGCGCGCCCAACACCTTTTATTCCGTCACAGCCCGCAGAGGCTTATGGTTGAAACATTGGTCGGCTGATAAGGCTTCTCAGCACAGTCTGTGTTTGGTTCCATTTAATGGGAAGCTACTCTTCGGGAAGACTTAGAATCAGCAATTCAGCGGGTTTCCGGCGGCAGATCTGGCTTAATCCCACAGAAGAGAAAAAGACACAACAGCCCTTTCGGTTTAACAAGGGATCCAAAGAAGGAGTTGTGTCTTCCTGGTTTGTCAAGAGCATGCATATTGCATACAAAACGCTGGGCCTTCTTCCTCCTTAAGAGATCAAAGCACATTCGACGAGGGGTATGGCAGCATCCTGGGCATACGCGAAGGTCGCCCCTGAGGTAGTTTGCAGAGCAGCAAGCTGGAGCGCGCCCAACACCTTTTATTAGGCTTAATATGGCTTGTCCGCCTGAGGAAACATTTGGCTCTACGGTTATTACGGCGGCTGTTGCCCATTAAAAATTTTAAGTAGCATTGCATTGAGGGTTTGGCTTATTTTTTTTATTTTTTGTCTTCCCTCCCTTCTTAATATTGCTTGGTACATCCCATAGTAGGCTGACATGGGGAGGTCCAGGAATAAGGAAAATTGTTATACATACTTACCATAATTTTCCTTTCCTGGATCCTCCCCATGTCAGCCAGAGGATTCCCACCCAGTCTATCCGTCGCGAGGCAGGGTTTTTTCGAACACTGGTGTGGGCAGACAGCCGCCCTTTTATGGGCTAGAAAAGAGGTGGTCCTGGAGGGGTCAGAGGGGGCTGAGCATGACATGGGGAGGATCCAGGAAAGGAAAATTACAGTAAGTATGGATAACAATTTTCCTTAATATTGAAAAAGGGAAAAAAAAAGAAGGCACAACACAAATATTTCTATATAACAGGTGTGTAAGATCTGATTTCCTTGTAGTACTCTTGTCCAGCCAATTGACTTTAATGTCCTATACCATTAGAGAGCACATTAGAGTTATGCTTACTGTATACTACTATTATTCTCTCTAGAATGCCATCTTTGTGTTTTACATATACAATTCATATGTTTTCTTTTAAGACATGGTTGTTTCTGGAGTGCCTCAAGAGAATGGTATTTACCACGCCAGTGAAATTGCAAGCATGGCTCTAGATCTAGTTGCTGTGTGCAAGACATTTCGAATTCCTCATAAGCCAACCACTCAGCTTAGGATCCGTGCTGGAATTCATTCTGGTATGTTATGCCACTCCACCAAACTTATTGATTACTAAACTGAATGGACACTTACTATTAACAATTAAAGTGGGACACTAAGGAGTGATACTAATACTGTTGGGCCCTTATTTAACAAGGTATATAAGAAAAATTGAGAAGGGGTCAAGTGTCACAATTATTGTCATGTCGTATTTTATCATTACATTCCTTGTCTATGTTATTTCCAAAATTAGGAATCCAATAGCTTAACAGATGTATGTTTAGGAGGTGGGTAAACATTAACATGTTTTCCATTAAATATAAGAGACAATTCAAGCCCTGAGTCTAAAACAGAACTAAACCCGTTGAATGATAACTATTAAAGATACTAACATTAGCTCTCAACCGAACTGTCAAGCTCTCAAATGGCTGGTATCATAACTGATGTGCACCATAACAACTACGGATCAAACAGAGGCTGAGATGGCAGCTTCCTTGGCTGTAATAGATAGGAGGGTTTAGTTCCACTAAGTGGTGTGGACAATTATAAAGTGTGCCTCTGTAATAAATGAAAGGCCTATTAAGGGTGTTATCTTTGGGGCTGGAACATTTGAACTTAAATACTAAGTTTGGTGTCATTAAACTGTATTAGCCATTGAAACATAGCACGATTAAGCCTCATAGACCAAAAGAAATGTTACAAAAAGTGAAGAGAGAAGGGAATAGTAATTTTACAACAGCAGTTGCGTCAGGGCCTGGATTTAAACCCAGGACCTTTGCTGTGTCTGGCTGTAACTCTTCTCACTGAGCTACCTGAGATTCTGGCCACCTCTGTGCCTGATCCATTGGACAATCCTGCCTTGATTGGTGCTGAACCTTGAACTCTTTGCTCCTCCCATGAACTTCCTGATTTCAGCCATGTCTCTGCACTTCCTGTTTGCCAGATTATTGTGCTATCTCCAGCCAGTATGTCACTCCTGTCTTCCCTGCTGCTTACCATATTTGCTTACACTCGTTATTGACCCTTGGCTTGGTCCTCGACTACGCTTCTGCCTGACCCCAACCTGTAACTACTCATTACTGACCTTTTGGCTTGTTTACTGACCGCTTCTGTTTGATCCCTACCTGCTTATCTGCTTCTGGACCCTGGCTTGCTCACCTTCTGGTCGGGCAATCCCGAGGATCACGACCTGATACTAACACACAGAAAAATCAATCTCCACCACCAGGAGCTCTGGTGAAAACCAGTTAGTCTTTATAGCCCTTCACTTTTTCCACATTTTGTTATGTTACAGCCTTATTTGAAAATGGATTACATTCAGTATTTTCTTAAAAATTATACAAACAATACCCAATAATGACAATGTGAAAGAAGTTAGTTTGAAATCTTTGCAAATTTATTAAAAATAAAAAATTTAAAAAAACATGTACATAAGTATTCACAGCCTTTGCCATGACACTCGAAATTGAGCTCAGGTGCACCCTGTTTCCACTGATCATCCTTGAGGCTGGGTTCACACTGGTCCGACAAACGCTCCGACATTGAGAGCTCATGTCGCATGACGTGTGAAATTTAATGTTTCCCTATGGGAGCCGTCCTAACTGGTCCGACACAAGTCGTTCCGACTTTAGAAATGCTCCCTGTACTACTTTGGTCCGACTTTGATCCTACTTCAGCCTATTGACTATCATTGAAGTCGGATCAAAGTCGGATTGCCGTCTTGCATGATCCGACTTCGGCACGCGACTTGTGCTCAGATGTTCTTGAGGGGGAACTCCGCGCCAAATTTTAAATAAAAAACCGGCATGGGTTCCCCCTCCAAGAGCATACCAGGCCCTTGGGTCTGGTATGGACCTTGAGGGGAACCCCCTACGCCGAAAAAAACGGCGTGGGGGGTCGCCCCCAATCCATACCAGACCCTTATCCGAGCACGCAGCCCGGCCGGACAGGAATGGGGGTGGGGACGAGCGAGCGCCCCCCCCTCCTGAACCGTACCAGGCCGCATGCCCTCAACATGGGGGGTTGGTGCCTTGGGGGAGGGGGCGCGCTGCGGCCCCCCACCCCAAAGCACCTTGTCCCCATGTTGATGAGGACAAGGGCCTCTTCCCGACAACCCTGGCCGTTGGTTGTCGGGGTCTGCGGGTGGAGGGCTTATCGGAATCCAGGAGCCCCCTTTAATAAGGGGGCCCCCAGATCCCGGCCCCCCACCCTATGTGAATGAGTATGGGGTACATGGTACCCCTACCCATTCACCTAGGGGAGTGTCAATAAAAAAAACCGATGACCACGCCCCCTTATGCCGTCACAGTCCCAGCATGCCCAGGGACTGTGACGGCATAAGGGGGCGGGGTCACCGCCTATATAAGTCAGAGCAGAGCGCACAGAGAGCATTCCAGCCGGGGAGAGCGTCGTGTCAACATCGGAAGAAGAGATGAAGAGAAGAAGCGGCGAGACAGCGGCGACAAGACAGCGGCAGCAGACCGGGCCCCTCGCTGGCAATAGAGCTGGAAGAAGATAGCGGCGGGGCCCGGGAGAAGAGGCGGAACACCGGGAGAAGTCGGAAGAAGATACCGGAGCTGCCCAATAAATTAATTTTGAAACCTGTGTACTGTGGTTTTTTTTATTGACACTTCCCTAGGTGAATGGGTAGGGGTACCATGTACCCCATACTCATTCACATAGGGTGGGGGGCCGGGATCTGGGGGCCCCCTTATTAAAGGGGGCTCCTGGATTCCGATAAGCCCTCCGCCCGCAGACCCCGACAACCAACGGCCAGGGTTGTCGGGAAGAGGCCCTTGTCCTCATCAACATGGGGACAAGGTGCTTTGGGGTGGGGGGCCGCAGCGCGCCCCCTCCCCCAAGACACCAACCCCCCATGTTGAGGGCATGCGGCCTGGTACGGTTCAGGAGGGGGGGGGCGCTCGCTCGTCCCCACCCCCATTCCTGTCCGGCCGGGCTGCGTGCTCGGATAAGGGTCTGGTATGGATTGGGGGCGACCCCCACGCCGTTTTTTCGGCGTAGGGGGTTCCCCTCAAGGTCCATACCAGACCCAAGGGCCTGGTATGCCCTTGGAGGGGGAACCCATGCCGGTTTTTCATTTAAAATTTGGTGCGGAGTTCCCCCTAATACCAACCAATGCCAGGCATTGGCGGGGATCCAAGTCGGATCCCCGTTCATTGAAAGTCGGACACATGCCGGCTTTATGTCGCAGGGCAAAGTCGGATCCAAAGTAGGACGGCTGTCGTGTCGCACCAGTGTGAACCCAGCCTCAGATGTTTCTACAACTTGATTGGAGTCCACCTGTGGTAAATTTGGTGGATTGGACATGATTTAGAAATGCACACATCTGTCTATAACAGGTAACAGTGCATGTCAGAGCACAAACTAAGCCATGAAGTCAAAGGAATTGTCTGCAGACCTCCGAGACAGGATTGTATCAAGGCACAGGTCTGGGGAAGAGTACAGAAAATTTTCTCCATCATCCATAAATGGAAGAAGTTTGGAACCACCAGGACTCTTCCTAGAGCAGGCCGCCCTCGCCAATCTGAGTGATCACGGGGAGAAAGGCCTTAGTCAGGGAGGTAACTAAGAACCTGATGGTTACTCTGACAGAGCTCCAGAGTTTCTCTGTGGAGAGAGAAGAACCTTCCAGAAGAACAACTATCTCAACTATCTCTGCAGCACTCCACCAATCAGGCCTAAATGGTAGAGTGGCCAGACAGAAGCCACTCTTTAGTAAAAGGCACATGACAGCCCACCTGGAGTTTGCCAAAAGGCACCTGAAGGACTACCAGACCATGCGACACAAAATTATCTGGTCTGATGAAACCAAGATTGAACTCTTTGGCCTGAATGGCAAGTGTCATGTCTAGAGGAAACGAGTCACTGCTCATCACCTGGCCAATACATCCCTACAGTGAAACATGGTGGTGGCAGTATCATGCTGTGGGAATGTTTTTCAGTGGTAGGAACTAGGAGTATAGTCAGGATCAAGGGGAAAAATGAATGCAGTAATGTACAGAGACATCCTTGATGAAAATCTGCTCCAGAGTGCTCTGGACCTCAGACTGGGGCAAAGGTTCATCTTTCAACAGGACAACGACCTCAAGCACACAGCCAGGATAACAAAGGAGTGACTATTGGACAACTCTGTGAATCTCTGGAGAGATCAGAAAAATGATGAAGCTTAAGAGGTTCTGCAAAGAAGAATAGGAGAAACTGCCCAAAAAATAGGTGTGTCAAGCTTGTAGCATCATACTCAAAAAAGAAACAAGGCTGTAATTGGTGCCAAAAGTGCTTTAACAAAGTATTAAGCAAAGACTGTGAATACTTACAGTATCTCACAAAAGTGAGTACACCCCTCACATCTTTGTAAATATTTTATTATATCTTTTCATGTGACAACCATGAAGAAATTATACTTTGCTACAATGTAAAATAGTGAGTGTACAGCTTGTATAACAGTGTAAATTTGCTGTTCCTCAAAATAACTCAACACACAGCCATTAACGTCTAAACCACTAACAACAAAAGTGAGTACACCCCAAAGTGAAAATGTCCAAATTGGACTCAAAGAGTCAATATTTTTTGTGGCCACCATTATTTTCCAGCACTGCCTTAACCCTCTTGGGCATGAGTTCACAGGTTACCACTGGAGTCCTCTTCCACTCCTCCATGATGACATCACGGAGCTGGTGGATGTTAGAGACCTTGCGCTCCTCCACCTTCCATTTGAGGATGCCCCACAGATGCTCAATAGGGTTTAGGTCTGGAGACATGCTTGGCCAGTCCATCACCTTTACCTTCAGCTTCTTTAGCAAGGCAGTGGTCATCTTGGAGGTGTGTTTGGGGTCGTTATTATGCTGAAATACTGCCCTGTGGCCCCGTCTCCAAAGGGAGGGGATCATTCTCTGCTTCAGTATGTCACAGTACATGTTGGCATTCATGGTTCCCTCAATGAACTGTAGCTCCCCAGTGCCGGCAGCACTTATACAGCTCCAGACCATGACATTCCCACCACCATGCTTGACTGTAGGCAAGACACACTTGTCTTTGTACTCCTCACCTGATTGCCGCCATACTTGACACCATCTGAACCAAATAAGTTTATCCTGGTCTGATCAGACCACAGGACATGGCTCCAGTAATCCATGTCCTTAGTCTGCTTGACTTCAGCAAACTGTTTGCGGGCTTTCTTGTGCATAATCTTTAGAAGAGGCTTCCTTCTGGGATGACAGCCATGCAGTCCAATTTGATGCAGTGTGCGGCGTATGGTCTGACCACTGACAGGCTGACCCCCCACCCCCCTCACCCCTTCAACCTCTGCAGCAATGCTGGTAGCACTCATACATCTATTTCCCAAAGACAACATTTGGATATGATGCTGAGCACGTGCACTTAACTTCTTTGGTCGACCATGGCGAGGCAGGGGCGGATCCAGAGTCTAGTCTCGGGAGGGGCACTGCCAGAAAATACCCTTTTTTTTTTTTTTCGGGCAGTTTATCGGAGAAACGGCTGGTGTTGGCGCTTCAATCATCATGGCACCCTGGTTATTATGGTGTCAGGATGATTGAAGCGCATTATTTCTATTCTTACATTGTAATATAAAATTAAATAGTTCAACTCACCATAATGCAGAATCAGTGAGAGCCCTGAGTGTGTCACTTGCCACGTCACCTGCCACACGTTGCGGATTGTCACTTGCCACGTCGCCTGTCACCAGATGCGGATTGTCACCTGCCGTGTCACTTTCCTACTAAGGTCCTACAGTTGCTATGTCCCAGAGTCAGGCAGCAGAGAGATGATGTAATCTCTCTGCTGCCCACAGCTGCCTTCATAGTGAGGGCGGAACTGCAGGGATGCAGGGTGGGCGCAGGGTGGTGAGATGTCATCTCTCTGCTCCCCTGCCTGCCGGCTCCCTGATTGGCCAGCAGCCCACTCCACAGTCACACATGGAGCCGCCCAGCTACCCCCCCATCACCCGCCCACTCACCGACTCACACACTGACGGAGCCGCCCGCACTGTCACCTGCAGGGCTGCCTGCACTGTCAGCCCCGGTGGAGCCACCCGCACTGTCAGCTGCGGCGGAGCCGCCCGCACTGTCACCCGCATTCTCGAAGGGGGCAATTGCCCCGTTGCCCCCCCTGGATCCGCCCCTGTGGCGAGGCCTGTTCTGAGTGGAACCTGTCCTGTTAAACCGCTGTATGGTCTTGGCCACCGTTCTGCAGCTCAGTTTCAGGGTGTTGGCAATCTTCTTATAGCCTTGGCCATCTTTATGTAGAGCAACAATTCTTTTTTTCAGATCCTCAGAGAGTTCTTTGTCGTGAGGTGCAACGTTGAACTTCCAGTGACCAGTATGAGAGAGTGAGAGCGAAAATACCAAATTTAACACACCTGCTCCCCATTTATACCTGAGACCTTGTAACTGTAATGAGTCACATGACATCGGGGAGGGAAAATGGCTAATTGGGCCCAATTTGGACATTTTCACTTAGGGGTGTACTCACTTTTGTTGCCAGCGGTTTAGACATTAATGGCTGTGTGTTGAGTTATTTTGAGGGGACAGCAAATTTACACTGTTATACAAGCTGTACACTCACTACATTACATTGTAGCAAAGTGTCATTTCTTTAGTGTTGTCACATGAAAAGATATAATAAAATATTTACAAAAATGTGAGGGGTGTACTCACCTTTGTGAGATACTGTATGTACATGTGATTTTTTTTTTTTTTTTTTTAATTTTTAACAAATTTGCAAAGATTTCAAACAAACTTCTTTCAAGTTGTCATTATGGGGTATTGTTTGTAGAATTTTTAGGAAAATAATGAAAGCAATCCATTTTGGAATAAGGCTGTAACATAACAAAACGTGGAAAAAGTGAAGTGCTATGAATACCTTCCGGCTTCACTGTAGACTCCACACCTCAGGTGAGAGCACGTCTTCTGCCAGGATGACCTGCCTCTGTACCTATCTCGCAGGTTCCCGTGTGAGCTTCTCACTGCTATAGAAACTGGTCTTCAAGCCTGACCCCTGAGCGTGACAAGTTGATTACTGCAGATGATGACATAACAAAGTGGGCGTAGTTTATATTCCACCCTTCTTCTAATATTATCTCTGAACATTGCAATAGTAAGCTGTTTAGATTAAATGACCAACAGTCACATGCTAAACTGAATAAATTGTGTGGGAAATGCCTCACACAACTCTATGTAGGTTGAAATAGGGAAAACTCAGCACTGCCGAATTAATATGCCCAGATTCAGTATTGCCAACAAAATTTTTGTAACCATGCTAATGAGGAACTTCAGGTTATAAGAAGAGAGGTTGAATAAGAATGTCAGCTAATTCACAATTTAGTACCAATACCTAGAGGTGAAAATGTAATGTGCCTTTATAATTTTATTTGAAGTTATTCATCACTCCTGTGAAAGAAGCCTATTTATATTCAAGTCTACGATCAACTCCTTATATGACATGCAGCCTATTCTTTAGTAAGTTTAATGGTGATTTATTATCCTGACATGAGTTCTTGTTTAAGGGGTACGTTTTGGCAGACACAAGGCAGAGATAAATATATCCCTTTACTACATTTTCTTTTATTTTCTTGTCCCTTTACAAAACAATAAATTATCCACAGTGTAATGTAAATGCTTCCTGTAGGACCTGTAGTTGCTGGAGTTGTTGGGACAAAAATGCCACGGTACTGCTTGTTTGGAGACACAGTGAACACAGCTTCGAGGATGGAATCGACAAGCGAAGGTAAATTTGGCTACAAGCCATGCATTTTATATCTAATCCTGCTGTAGGCATTACTTGTCTCAAATTAAGCAACCTGATTATTTAAAATGATACCTTTTGGAATATCATAGACAGTTTAATGTTGTGTAGTGTGTGTTTTTTTTTTTTTTTCTTTTACAACTCAGTTTTCCAAATGGTTAATTGATGCCAATAGTCAGACGGTAAGCCATATCCTCCTACTGCAAGTTACCCAGGAATCCAGTGATACACCCTCAGTGGGGAAGATTGTTGTCGACCACAACCCCAGTAAACATTCTTATCAGTCTCATTCTTTCTTGCCTGAATAGGATGTCAATGAATGTTACCATGTTTGTAGTGAATCACAAAATTACAAATTCTGTCCTGCATTACAGTAAAATATCGGTATTGTATAGGGCTGCCACTTTAAGACCAGTACTGGGTCACATTGTATGCATGTACTACAATATTGTTTGAACAGCATGTTTTTGTGTTTTATTCCCTTTTAGTAAAATACCCTGTGCAAAGGCTTGTTCACACCAGCAAGCATATTTTACCACAGTCACTGATATGCACTGTGAAAGAGGTGGTCCTGATGCATTGTACGGTGCATAGAAAACAATCAGCTTCCAGGTTTTATTGTCAAAGCTTATAGCTGATTTCACACTGGGGCAGTGGGTCCGTTAGCAGTAAAGCGCCGCTGGTTTTAGCGGAACTTTACCATTGTTTTAGCAGCGCTTTTCGGCGAGAGATGACCAGGGAGTAGATTAGAAGCTTTGTGGTGACATTGGTTAGGAAGGGGCGTATCTTGGAGATGTTGCGGCGGCAAGCTTTGGACAGCGATTGGATGTGGGACCAAAAGGATAGTTCGGAGTCCAGGATTACACCTAGGACCTTGGCATAGGGGGACGGGTTGATAGTTGAGCTGTTGATTTTGACAGAGAAATCAGGGGAAGTGGCACAAGGGGGAGGAAATATCAGGATCTTAGTTTTGATAGGTTGAGTTTGAGGCTGATATATCTGTTAGTAAGTTGGTGATGCGTGAGGAGACAGATGGGTTGAGTTGGGGGTGGAGAGGTAGATTTGGGTGTCGTCTGCATAGAGATGATATTGAAAGCCATGGGAGGCAATCAACTGACCCAGGGAGGAGGTGTAGATTGAGAAAAGGAGAGGTCCAAGAACAGAACCTTGGGGGACCCCAACAGAGAAAGGAAGAGGAGAGGAGGAAGCAGAGTTGTAAGTGACACTAAGGGAGCAGTGGGATAGGTAGGATGAGAATGAGCGAAGAGTAACTTCACAGAGACCAAAGAAGTGGAGGAGGGGGTGGTCAATGGCAGCTGAGAGGTCCAGGAGAAGTAGTACAGAATAGTGTCCGTTGGTTTTAGCCGTTAGTAGGTTGTTGGTGAGTTTAAGGTAAGCAGTTTCTGTGGCTATGACACAAGTTTAATACTTTAATCCTCTACTATTTGGAAACAAAGATCTTAGGCAAATGGTTATATAAAAAAAAAAATCAAAAGCACTTGAAAACCATACAGGCATTAAAATAATAGAAGATAATGTGATCATAACTACCTTGACCAAACAGGAGCACAATGATTCTGACAGGTCATTATGTGGTAAAATAAGTGAAATACATAGGGCACACCATAACTTTTAGGAGTATAAAGTCTGGTGATAACAACATCAATGTGATTTGAACAACATTCTCCACATGAAAACAAGTGACTAGTTGGCCCATTAGGCATGACAAATGACTTAGAGCGATATATTCTCCATGAAGCATCTTCAACTGCACCTTCGAGAATGTTGCATAATAAAAAAAACATCCCATGACATTGGGAGCCAGAGCAGCAAAAAGCCCAGAGTCAGCCGAAAACCAGTCTGAGAGAAACACTTGTTCTGAGCTTTATTTTCTTAAAAACTGGAAATACAACTTGATACATACAAAGATGGATTTGAAGAATGTCTAATAAAAAAGTAAAAACATGTCCTTTGCAAGGGCATTATAATGTGCAAAATAAAGTTAGGCACGGGTTTAAATAGAACTGTTAGCAATTTATGTACAACAAAAAAATCCCGTCAGTTAATTTATGGAGCCAGCGTAAAGACACCCTGACTAGAAACCGCTGAAAATGTTTCTGTAAAGATGCTTTAGTGAGACTCCTGGAAGACTACAGAGAATGTTGCTGGAAGTACAGAAATATGATTCTGCTGTGATATATATACCCCAGGAAAGCCGATGGTAATGACTGTCCAGAACAGCAGACACAAAAAATAAGTGAATAGAAACTTTCAAATGAGAAAATGTTTTTAGTCAATGCAGTCTACAGAATCTGTAAATCTTGACCTGGAACAACCAATGCCAACATTTTGAACATATAAAGTGCTATAGAGAATACATTGAGTTTATTAAAGCAGTCAGTACTCCAATGCAAGAACAATAATGTGTTGCCTTGGTGTATTTGAAGACTTTGGACAAGTGGTGAAAAAAAGGGAAAAAAGTCCATCACGAAAATAGACCACACCAGAAAAAATATCAATTTGTTATGATATTCCGGAGATACCAGAAAATTTTGCTTAATGTCTTAGCTTGTGAAGATGCACATTATTCCCAGTCGTTGACTAGGTTTAAATTATCGTATACAGTTATCATAAATTTACAAACTACCAAATTCCTCCAACCATCATTGCCAAACTCAAGACTGCATTTGCAAGGCATGATAAGGGAGAGCGTTTCGGATAGCACACTAACTCCAGTAGAGTGATGTATAATTTTACTATCAAGCTGAGATTTCACCTAGGTCACTCTAGTCCGAAATACTCTCCAGAGAAGCTGAATAAGTAACGCAGACCACAAAAGTTCCCTGTTAAAAGTCCATCAGCATTGGTGTATCCAGGGCCAAAACTGGGGGGGGGGGGTGTTGGGGCCAATGTCCCGGGCGCCCCATTGAGAGGGGGGCTGGCGCATGGTTTGGCTATGAAGAAGTAGAGCTGCATGGACAGTGAGCTCTGATTATACTGCTTTTTTTGTTATACACAGACCAGCTTCTCCTCTCACACAGCCAAAATACCAGAGGACCCCCTTGCAGCCACCACTGTTAAGAACATGTGCTCTACCACTGTGTATCTATTCTTTTCTACAGCTTATTTCCAGGAAAACTATCCCAGATGCAAATGTTACATCTGTTTAGCTAATGAAGGATATAAGGTTGCAAATATCCTAACACAAGCAACATAGATAAAATCTAGGGTAAAGCCCAGATCTTTTTATATTCCATCCAGGAGAGAGAATAAGAATTACTAGTCATCCTACACCAAACAAGCCCTTGTATAGTACAATCTCATACTCAGTTCTAAGGAATCTGTCATCACAGTCAAGCATTGTTACATGCACAGGTATTCCAAGCCTAGATCTTTAGAGGCTCCAGCAGTGCACTGGGGAGGTGGCCAATGCTGTGAATGTGTAACATAGTACCTTAAAAGTCTACTGTCTAGCTCCATATTTTCAGAAGTCCTTACAGGTTTATTTTAAATAAACCCATACCTTTTTTCATTATCTATATTTTTTAAATGTATATTCTCAAGCTATATAGCAATGGCACAACCATCCACCCATCCCACATGTCAGCGTGCTAGGTGTTATCCTGGACTCTGAACTCTCCTTTCGGCCCCACATCCAATCCCTGCCAAAGCTTGCCACCTCAACCTCCGCAACATCTCTAAACTATGTCCCTTTCTAACCATTGAAACCACAAAGCTCCTGATTCACTCACTGGTTATCTCTCGCCTTGTCTACTGCAACTCCCTCCTCATTGGCTTACCTTCAAATAGACTATCCCCCCCCCCTTCAGTCCATCATGAATGCTGCTGCCAGACTCATCCACCTTACAAACCGCACAGTGTCTGCTACCCCTCTCTGCCAATCCCTCCATTGGCTGTCACTTGCCCAACAAATTAAATTCAAATTACTAACAATAAGTTACAAAGCCATCCACAGCTATGCTCCCAGCCACATCACTAGCCTAGTCTCAAAATACCAACCTAATCGCCCTCTTCGTTCCTCCCAAGACCTCCTGCTCTCTAGCTCCCTCATCACCTCCTCCCATATCCACCTCCAGGACTTCTCCCGAACCTCGCCCATCCTCTGGAATTCGCTACCCCAATCTGTCAGACTGTCTCCAAATTTATCCACTTTTAGGCGATCCCTGAAAACTTTCCTCTTCAGAGAAGCCTATCCTGCCTCCATCTAACAGCTGCACTATATTCTCCATTAGCTCATCCCCCACAGCTATTACCCTTTTGTATAACTTGATCCTCCCTCCTAGATTGTAAGCTCTAATGAGCAGGGCTCTCTGATTTCCCCCTGTATTGAATTGTATTGTAATTGTACTGTCTGCCCTAATGTTGTAAAGCGCTGCGTAAACTGTCGGCGCTATATACATCCTGTATAATATAATAATAATAATAATTATTACTATACTGTCAATAATACCGTATATACTCGAGTATAGGCCGACCCGAATATAAGCCAAGGCACCTAATTTTACCATAAAAAACTGGGAAAACTTATTGACTCGAGTATAAGCCTAGGGTGGGAAATGCAGCAACTACTGGGTAAACAATGCCCATCTGCAGCCTCACTGTGCGCATTTGCAGCCTTGCTGTGCCCATTTGCTGTGCCCAATTGCAGCCTTGCTGTGCCCATTTGCAGCCTCGCTGTGCCCATTTGCAGCCTCGCTGTGCCCATCTGCAGCCTCGCTGTGCCCATCTGCAGCCTCACTGTGCCCATCTGCAGCCTCACTGTGCCCATCTGCAGCCTCACTGTGCCCATCTGCAGCTTGACTGTGCCCATCTGCAGCTGTACCTGTGATAACTAAAACAGCGGGTGTCTCACGCTGTGTCATGCAGTCTGTTCGGCGGCCGTCCATTGTAACAAAGCCCCGCCTCCTCCTCGTCCGTGATAGACGGAACACTGATATAGTTTCTTAGCACTGTATCAGTGTTCCGTCTATCACGGACAAGGAGGAGGTGGGGCTTTGTTACAATGGACAGCTGCCGAACAGACTGCATGACACAGTGGGAGACACCCACTGTTTTAGTAATCACAGGTACAGCTGCAGATGGGCACCCTCACTCAAGTATAAGCCGAGGGGGGGGGGGGGGGTTCAGCCTAAAAAAAATGTGCTGAAAAACTCAGCTTATACTCGAGTATATACGGTAATTAACTATGAAACAGAATGGTTGCATATTACAAAATGCAATTGTGATGTTTATGTGACTATTTGATTTAATACTGGAATTTCTGTGTAAGCATAATTTGTTATGTATAACAAAGGTGAAAAGATAAAGTGCTTTTATTCTTCTCTGACAACATTTCTTATGCCATCTGTCCAGACATAACTTCAAAGCTATCACTGGTGGAGAAAAAAGTGACAAGTGTCTGTTGACAGTCTGTTTTGAAAGCTGAGCCTCCAACACCAGTCACACCAACACATTCAGAAACTACTACATCATTCTGTGGATTCTTCTGCATTGAAATAAGCTTCTTCACTATTGTTGTACAACTGTAGTCCTCAAGGAAAGCCTACAGGTCAGAATTCAAGAAAATGCACAATTATTTAGGCTTGCCATAGATGGGTAGAATTTCAAACAAAAATGTGCTAAGATACAGTGCAGGCAGCATACAGTATATAATACATTGCAGTCTGTGTACAGTATATGATACAATGCAGACAGTGTACAGTAAATACAGTGCAGGCAGTGTACACCGTATATATTACTGTGTGTACAGTATATAATACAGTGCAGGCGGTGTACGATATATAATACACTTCAGGCGGTGTACAGTATATAATACAGTGCAGGCAGTGTACAGAGTATATAATACAGTGTGTACAGTATATAATATAGTGCAGTCAGTGTACAGTATATAATATACTTCAGTCGGTGAACAGTATATAATACAGTGCAGGCGGTATACAATATATAACAGCGCAGGCAGTGTACACAGTATATAATTCAGTGTGTACAGTATATAATACACTTCAGGCAGTGTACAGTATATAATACAGTGCAGTCGGTGTACAGTACTTAATACAGTGCAGGTGGTGTACAGTATATAATACAGTGTAGTGTGGTGTAAAAAAAAAATCCCCATCATGTCCGGAAGGCCACCAAGGAGAGGCAAATGCTCACAGGCCACTAAAAGAGGGCAAGCAGCCTCTGTGTCTACAGTGAAAAGTGGTGGTCATGGACATGGTGCATCCTCTGCAGGCGGGGCATGCTTGTCCTTTTTTTCTGCTGCTTGCTGTGTTATTGAGCCACAACATGCAGAAGAGTTGGTGGAGTGGATAAATAAGCCCTCCTCATCATCCTCATCCTCTGTCACCCATACTCATACTAGGTTGCCTTCCAATGCAACTGCCAAAGCGGACTATTGCACCAGATCCTTGTCCACAGTTACTCCTTCCGTAGCCTCACCATCATGCACGGAGGAGTCACCAGAATTATTCGACCATAGTGTCGGTTACTTGCTGCTGGAGGATGCGCAACAATTTGAATGCTCCGATGTTGGTTCCCAGTTTAAGGGACTAAGGTGAGCCTAGAGAGAGGGGGTGCCGCAGAAGGACAAGAAACTAGCAGTCATATTCTCCCAGTTGCAGCCTATTTCCAAGTTTGCTCCAGTGACAAGGAGAGAGGGGATGATGAGGTCACTGTACTTGGGTGCCTGAGAGAAGAGAGGAGGAAATTGAGGAGGAGGCACAACTCCAACGAGGCAGGATGTCCTCTAAGGGCCAACTTAAGGGCAGCCACCCTATTGCATCACACCACAGAGCTCCACAGGTGCAGGGCGTTGATGAGTCCCTGCTGACTTCCAAAAGTTCATTGGTGTGGGCTTTTTTCAACACATGTGCAGTAGATCGCACCGTTGCTGTTTGCAATCTCTGAAGCAGATCAAGCAAGGGCCAGAACACCAACCGCTTGGGCACCACATGCTTGACAAGACATATGACGACCTGCCATGCAGTTCGTTGGCAACAGTACCTGAAAGACCCACATCATAAAAAATGCAGACTTCTCCTTGCTCCTCGTCTGGGATCTCAAACCCTGCTTTACCTCAAGTCCTCTCAAAAACCTGCACTGAGAGGAATTAAGGTTTAGCAATAGGTGCCACAAGTACTTGCAGCCAATCTGCTAGCAGTACACCAGCTGTTGATTTCAGCAGGCAAATTTCGCTACCCCAGTTGTGGAACCATAAAAAAAATACTGTCCCAGCCATTCACATGCTCAGCATCTAAATGCTAGCTTGGCCAAATTGCTAGCACTACAGCTGCTGCCTTTTAATCTGGTAGACTCTGCCCCCTTTTTTGAACTTGTGGAATGTGCTGTACCACAGTGGCAGGTTCCAAAAATTATTTTCTTTTCACATAAGGCCATTCCAGCTCTCTACCATCATGTGGAAGGCAATGTTTTGGCCTTGTTGGACAGGGCGGTCAGCAGCAAGGTTCACATTACTGCTGACTCATGGTCCAGCAGGCATGGTCAGGGATGTTACCTTTCCTTCACGGCGCACTGGGTAACTCTGCTGGCAGCTGGGTAGGATGCAGGAACAGGGTTCAGTGTTGGAGCTTGTTCCGCCACCACGCCTCCAAAAGGCTGGTGGTGATTCTGTCTGCTCCACCCCCCCTCTTCTTCTTCCTCTATGGCCTCTTCTGCTGAGTTGTCCTCTGAACCAGCAGTGCTCCCTAAGCATTCAAGGAGCTACGCAAGCAGTCAGGCTATAAGATGCCATGCGGTGCTTCAGTTGGTATGTCTACAGAACAGGAGCCACACTGGGGCAGAGATTCTGTCAGCTCTGCAGGGGCAGGCTCAGAGGGGGTTGACACCACGACAGCTGGAGCCAGGAATGGTTGTATGCGACAATGGCACCAACCTTCTCTCTGCCCTCCAACAGGGACACTTGACACATGTCCCATGCATGGCACATGTCCTGAATTTAGTGGTGGAGCATTTCTTGACCAGGTACCCAGGCTTACAAGATCTTC
The DNA here is from genome assembly GCF_042186555.1 of Aquarana catesbeiana. Lineage (NCBI taxonomy): Eukaryota > Metazoa > Chordata > Amphibia > Anura > Ranidae > Aquarana > Aquarana catesbeiana. Next base: position 454,894,002 of record NC_133324.1, on the reverse strand, counting down.
TGAAGCAGGCCAGAAAAGTCTGTGGCCATTTCCGGCGGTCATACAATGCCAGTGTTTAGCTGGCTGACATTCAACAGGAATTCAGCCTGCCCCCCAACAGCCTCATTTGTGACATGCCCACCAGGTGGAACTCAACATTGGCAATGCTGCAGTGGCTGCACACACAGCAGGGGGCCATCAGTGAGTACCTGTGTGAGTAATGAAAGAAAGGAAATTTGCCTTTGTTACCTGACAAAACTGTCTGTAGATCCCATCCCCATATACATGTAGTAAAAGCAAATTTCCTCAGAAAGATGGGACTTTGAATGGATCACAGACAGGAGGTCTATAGAAAAAGTATTACATTTTATTACATAAATAAACAACTCATAATGAAACACATAGCACACAGCATTAAATAAAACCAAAACATATAACTGAAAACCTAGAATTATAAGACCAACTGAGAACCAAAGCCCAAAAGCTATCAAAATGATAGACCATCCAACGCATTTAAAAAAACACACGTTTTTTTTCTTCTTCAGGGACTGAACCGGGCTTATTGATTTCAAAGCTGAGAGTTGGATCACTGCTAAGAGCGTTTTGCCAACCCAGATACAATAATTCAGTTAGGAGTAAAGAGTTCAGAGGAGAATGTTCGTCCACCACATGCATGTGTAGGTCAGAGTGCCATGTACCCATGGGGGGTTTTTTACCCCTAGGAATATGCTGTAGTGAGCAGTGGGGAATCCTGATCGCTGGAAGTGTGGCCGGAAGTATGGCTCCTATTGTCAGTCAGCAAAGTAGAGACTGATCTGTTGAACGGCCTTGCTTTAAATATACAACGGCATAATTGCCGATTGCAAACACCTGTATCAACCAGTGGAATCCTTGCTGGTTGATTCTATCAGTGTGAGCCGGCAGCGAAACTGCCGTCATTGCGGACGAGCAGCGCCGTCACGTCCTGGCCACATCATCACGGCTGTCGCACGCAAGTGACGTCACTCATTGAGAGTATAGGTGATTGCCATGAATGGAGTCACCTCGTCAGCGCGTGCGTACTGTACCAAACAGGGTAACATCTAGCGGCCAGAAAGGAGAACACATAAAGTAGCTGCACATTTACAAATAAGGACATTTCCGGCGTTGATCACCACGCTCACCCAGCACCATTACCACAAAGGGAAAAAAGATGTTTCTTGGCATTAGACCGCCACCTGCATGAAAGAGGACAGACCGTACACCCATGAATCATACCAAATAATATGTATAACAATCAAAGGCTATGAATAAACAGATCCTGTATCATGCGGGAAGGGGTCATGCATGATACACAGAATTGTCACTATATATAAGTGACAATCAATTTCACATTGACACATCAGTCCTGAGAGTCAAACAGAAAAAGGAAGAAGGAACGACAGAACAGAGACAGGAGAAAGGGCAAGAGAGAACAAAATATGCAATATATGTACCAGATACAAGGAAGTCTTATTTGGCTCAAGGGAGCATAATCGTATTGGGCTTCAGATGTTATGGGGGGGGTGTTGGTTATACTTCCAGGCCTCCAGAAACAAAACCTTCCAGAAAGGGCTTGAAAGATATCATATTGTTCAGCCCTGGAAAGGATGTTGCACCCAGTTTGAAAATCCAACGCTGCTCATATTGCAGCAGGATTTTGTTCTAGTCTCCCCCTCTGATTCCTGGATGGATCCGGTCTAGCACCAGAAATTTCACTTTGGGGAGGATGCTGTTGTGGAACTGTATTGTATGTCGGTCCAAGGGTAAATCCGGGTTACATATCTTCATGCTTTGGATGTGGCGATAAATTCTACGCCACAGTTCGTTTTTGGTTTTGTCAACGTAAAAACATTGGCAGTCACATTGTAGTAAATAAACTACACCAACGGTTTTACAGTTTGAGAAGTGCCATGGGACAAATTTGTTGTTATTCGGAATGAGTTTATCCGTGCTCACATCCATAAACTGACAATAACTGCATCCTCCACATTTTAAAAGTGCCAAATCTTTTACAGGGATCTTTGGGCCCACCTTTGAATTCGCTGGAGATAAGTTTATCCTGCAGCGATCTCGCTCGGTGGAAAGTAAATGCTGGACACATTGGAACCAAGGAGCCAATTACTGGGTCCAAGTACAAGACGTGCCAGTATTTATTGATTATGTTCTTAAAGGTTTCCTGCTGGTTTGAAAATCGAGTAATAATCCGCATAGGATTACCCTCGCTTTTCTGATTTTTGCGTCCATAAAGGAGCTCTGTTTTTGCACTGGCCTTCCTAAATGCCCTTTTGAGGCAATTTTTTGAACATCCTCGTTTACAAAGTCTCACCCTTAGGTTGTCTGCCTCTATTTTAAAGGAGCTTCATCAGAGCAATTGCGTCTCAACCGAAAATATTGTCCGTAAGGTATTGACTTAACCAGGTTGTTCGGGTGGAAACTTGTGACATGTAGAATGCCATTTCCAGCTGTTGGTTTTCTGTATAGAGTGCTTGTTAGCACTTCATTACTGTCTTTCTGGATAGAAATATCCAGAAAGTCAACCTGGTTCTGACTGGAGGTCATGGTGAAACCTAAATTGAAATCATTGGAATTTAAATGTTGCACAAAGGTCTGTAGTCCCACATCGGGGCCGCTCCAGATGATCAAAATGTCATTGATGTAGTGAAGCCACACCATGACATGCTCAAAAAAGGGGCCATAATGTCCGAGGTGTTGACCATGCATTCCCACTCCCCCAGGTACAGATTGGCGTACGCCGGGGCACAACAAGTGCCCATGGCCACGCCCTGTACCTGGAGGTGGTGGGAACCATTGAAGGAGAAGTAGTTATGATAAAGGATGAAACGTAGGGCTTCAATGATATAATCATTGACCTTGCCTTCAAATCTACTTTTCTCAGACAAAATTCTCTTTATACATATCAATCCCCTGTCATGGGGAATCAAACTGTGCAATGCCTCTACATCGATGGCTACCAGCAACGAGTCTGGGGACACTTGTCCATCAATATGTTGTAATAGATGTATAGTATCCGCATATAACTCAGGAGCCCCAGAACATGTGGTCGCAGGTAGCCATCGATGAGTTTACTTAAATTTTCAGTCAAACCTCTACTTAGAATGTTTGTTTTTTTCCATGTCAATCAGTGGATATTGTGATGAGTTTACAACATTGAGAGCGTGGTGCTAGAATGAATGGGAAAAAGACCGTCACCCATAATGTTACCTGCCACCACATGATTAGAGGAGTCACCATTACGTCCAGAATCAGTAATACGTTTTTTAGATGATTTTTCATGTGAACCACCACCTTGAGAGTTCCTTTTATTTTTCTTGGATTTGTTAAGCCTAGAAGAATTAAGAGAAGAGGTAGAAATAGATGAAATTGATGATGAATCAGAGAGGTGGGGATCCGTATTTTTAGATCTCCCAGAGCGATTTGATTGAAAGTTCGTACGATTAGATTGAGAAGAATTCCAGTTAAAGGCTTTGCCTTTCTGGAAAGCTGCTCTATCCCTTTGCATTTTTTGTCCTTTTTAATTAGGATTTGTTGATTAAATTGTTCTAGATGTTCGCTTAGTTCTTTATTCAGTTGAGCGTATGCCGAATGGTCTTGATGCTGGGAGAGAGTGCTGTACAGGGAGTCTAGATCCTTATCTAGATCTTTAGCTCTATTGGCATATTCATCCCTCAGGAGCAGCATCATGCCCTTTGAACAGAGGAGTAAATTATCCTCCCAAGCCTTTTTAAAGGCAGGACTTATGTTTCTATGGTAGGAAAGATTTGTGGGCGTAGCCCAAAATGAGCTACCCCCATTTTTATATCATGATCGAAGGAATGAGCATGCCAATAAAGTGAGGAATTCTCTAGAACCTTTCTGAGATTAAAAAAGGTTTGTGTTAATTCAGTAACCTTTTTTCTCTTTTAGTGCAAAATCTTCCAGGAACCCTGTCATAAGGGTATCCCAATGCTGACCGGCATAATTGGCCATATCAGACAGTCAAACAATTACATGAGTATAAACAGTATAGCAAAAGCTAAGTAATATAGTACAATGGTCAGGTAGCAAAGGAAAAAGGGTTGAGGACTGGGTATTTGCTACCCTACCCTAACATTGATGAAAGATGGGAATTTGCCTTTGTTACCTGGCAAAACTGTCTAGTAAAAGCAAATTTCAGGAGGTGTATAGAAAAAGTATTACATTTTATTACATAAACAACTCATAATGAAACACATAATACACAGCATTAAATAAAACCAAAACATATAACTGAAAACCTAGAATTAAAAGACCAGCTGAGAACCAAAGCCCAAAAGCTGTCAAAATGACAAACCACCCAACGCGTTTCAAAAAACACACAGGGACTGAACCGGGCTTATTATTTTCAAAGCTGAGAGTTGGATCACTGCTAAGAGCATTTCACCAACCCAGATACGATAATTCAGTTAGGAGTAAAGAGTTCAGAGGAGAATGTTCGTCCATCACATGCATGTGTAGGTCAGAGGGCCATGTACCCCCAGGGAGATGCTGTAGTGAGCAGTGGGGAATCCTGATCGCTGGGAGTGTCAAAGGATAAATCTAAATGGAGATAGCATACATAGGGACAAAATAGAAGAACTCGTCATTAACCTGCTTATGTCAGCTATTTAGAGTTCTAGATAAACACAATAGAGAACATACATTTCTCCAGTGAGTATGAGCTTACATTCTCAGGAGTTTGAAAATGGTATATCAGCACAGGTCTGTAAAAGATCAGCCGGATTTCGGCATGATCTGGTAACCGTGTCCTAATTTTATCTGGTAGTTTAGACAGGGCACAGTGGAGGAGAAAGTATAACCTCAACTGATGGATCTGTAGTGATCTGTGGGTCAAACAAAGAAACAAGATAAAATCCTATTTACAGTAACATAAATTGGCACTATGCCAGTTATGGAGACAAACTAACTCCAATGCCAGCACACAAAAGCTGGCATAGAGAGCAGGATATGAAATTCAAAGCGTTCACCCACCTTACTCCTGGAGTGGCTAAGTATGGCTCCTATTGTCAGCCAGCAAAGTAGAGACTGATCTGTTGAACGGCCTTGCTTTAAATGTATCAGCCAGTCAAATCCTTGCTGGCTGATTCTATCAGTGCGAGCCGGCGGCGAAATTGCCGTCATTGCGGCCGAGCAGCACCCTCACGTCCCGGCCACATCATCACGGCTGTCGCACGTAAGTGATGTCACTCATTGAGAGTATAGGTGATCGCCATGAATGCAGTCACCTCGTCAGTGTGTGTGCCCTGCACCAAACGGGGGACATCTAGTGGCCTTTAAGAACATAATCAATAAATACTGGCACGTCTTGTCCTTGGACCCAAAAATTGGCTCCTTGGTTCCAATGCATCCAGCATTTATTTTATTTTCCGCCGAGCAAGATCGCTGCGGGATAAACTTATCTCCAGTGAATTCACAGGTGGGCCCAAAGATCCCTGTAAAAGATTTGGCACTTTTAAATGTGGAGGATGCAGTTATTGTCAGTTTATGGATGTGAGCACCGATAAACTACTTCCGAATAACAGCAAAGGCAAGGGGCCCCCTTGCCTTTGCTGAAATACTAGATATAGGGATGGAAGCATGTAATTACCCTTTTTCCCCTCTTTTTTGCAACCCTGATCCTATGACCAATTTCCCTTGATTCATCTTTACTAGTCCATAGTGTATACCATAGTTATTTAACTACCCAACTCCTTACATATATATATTTTTTATCTAATTCCAGCTTTATCACATTTTTTATTCTGGTTTTGTACTTTATACCACCGAGTGTCAATATTGCCATGCGCTGGTCCGTCTTGGTTGTGGGTTGGGCCGTGCTGCTTGCCGTCCGGGCGTTCTCCTTTCCCGGGAGCTGTGACGTGCCTGATGGGCCTCCTCCCACCCTCTGCCTTCCTCATGCTTGGAGGGGTGGTGGCGCCGTCACCGCACGTCAACGTCACGCATCCCGTGCTGGACGCCTGATGCTTCGGCGCCCGGCGCGTGGTAGCCACGCTCGCGAGCAGTTCAGGGGGGCGGCGGCGGTTGGGGGGGGTGGAGCGGTCCATGCCCGCCCTGCCTCCTCCCCCCTCCCCCCCGTCATCCTGTTACGCTGGCGTGACGTCGGCGGCGTCCTCGCCGTGGCGCCTACTTGAGCGTCTTCTGGGCAGGTTCTGTCACTCAAGGCTCCCTGTACACTTGTTCGCACGCCAGTCCAGGCTCTGCCTCGCTGACACCCCTTCCCAATACTCAGGTACAGTCACTTTTACCACTATCTCTGGTCTCTACTCTCACTCCTCTCACTGTCACCCACTACCCCCTTTTGGTTCACCCCCAGCTGCACTCCACTCTGCATCCAGCCCCCTTTCGCTGTTCACTTTACTCACACCTTCACTCCCCAATTGGGTCTTTCACCCTCTTCCTCACACTTTTTTCCCCCGGTACTAATTGCCCCACCCCTTCACCCATTCTTTTGTCCAGGTTGCCTTGTTCCTTTGCCTGCCATGGTTGTCGCCTCGGGGGGCGCTCCGGGGGAGATGTCCGCCGCGGCTCCCGGGTGGGAGTGCCATTCCGGATGGCTTTGCTTCACGGCACCACACCGCCACCATACGAACCTAGTGAGTCTATTGGCATTTAGATAGGGGGTTTTACCCCGCTATTTTATATATGTTTACAACTTATTAAATTGAACCAACCCTCTTACCCCCAGATTCATCATGTGCTTGCTCCTGACGAGTGACCGCCTAGTCACGAAACGCGTTGAGCTGCCACACGTTTTGATTACCAATTAGTACCCATGATATTATGTTTACCCTCTTTACCCTTTCTGGTTTGGATCTTGTGGTCATAGGCCGTGCAAGGATTACTATGTATTACCAACTTCTACCCTTACCTTTCTTGGTGAAATTTTGGAAGTTATAGCCTATTATACAATGTGACAATGAGCTTGTAACATTTTATGTTTTACATTATTATGCTATAAATGCTATGTATTGTATATTTTACATGTTCTATATTTGACTGTACCTCATGACAATTATTAAAAATCCTTCCAATTACTTCACCATTTGTACTTTATCGTCATCATATGCTTCATTTAAAGTCCCACCACCCTGTTCTCGCCCCTTCTTTTGATATACTTCCGAATAACAACAAATTTGTCCCACGGCACTTCTCAAACTGTAAAAACGTTGGTGTAGTTTATTTGCTACAATGTGACTGCCAATGTTTTTATGTTGGCAAAACCAAAAACGAACTGTGGCGTAGAATTTTTCGCCACATCCAAAGCATGAAAACATGTAACCCGGATTTACCCTTGGGCCGACATACAATGCAGTTCCGCAACAGCATCCTCCCCCAAGTGAAATTTCTGGTGCTAGACTGGATCCATCTAGGAATCAGAGGGGGAGACTGGAACAAAATCCTGCTGCAATATGAGCAGCGTTGGATTTTCAAATGGGCGCAACATCCTTTCCAGGGCTGAACGATATGATATCGTTCAAGCCCTTTCTGGAAGGTTTTGTTTCTGAAGGCCCAGAAGTATAACCAACATCCTCCCCCATATTATCTGAAGCCTAATATGATTATGCTCCCTTGAGCCAAGTAAGACTTCCTTGTATCTGGTACATATATTGCATATTTTGTTCTCTCTTGCCCTTTCTCTTGTCTCTGTCCTGTCTTTCCTCCTTCCTTTTTCTGTTTGACTATCAGGTCTGATGTGTCAATGTGAAATTGATTGTCATTTATATATAGTGACAATTCTGTGTATCATGGATGACCCCCTTCCCGCATGATACAGAATCTGCTTGTTCATAGCCTTTGTAACGGGACGTCACACACTCCGCTTGAGTGCTTTCGTCATAAACCACTTCCTCCCAGTCTGAATACAGATATCAGATATTCCAACCACTCACAAGCACAAAACAAGACGATACTTGTTTAGCTGCTGACATGGACTCTCTTTTATTAGAACCAAAATTCGTGTGCAGTGGATTGCTGTCTCCCAGGGCCATATTGTGATATCCGAATTTTGAATATACAGCGATATGCTGTTAGGCTATACATAGTATCAGTGTACTCACCAAAGCCGAAATGCTGAGAGTGGCTTCCCTTGCAGCCAAGCGCACTCTACCCCTGGAGGTGTGTATAGGTGTGTAGGTGTGTATATTGGAAGAAGGTTCCCAAGAGTTACAGTATCTTCTGGGGGGTATCACTTTCACTTGACTAGGTACTGGACACGACCACCCCTCCTACAGTCCATTATAGCCTCCACCTCACATTCATCTTCACCTTCAATATTGATCTGCGGAGGTGGCAATTCTTCCCTTCCTGAAAAAGGGCTGGGAGTTACTGGTTTCAAAGGGGAAGTATGAAAAACGGGGTGAATCCTGTAAGAGTTAGGTAGAGCAAGTTCAAAAGCCACGGGGTTCACTACTCTTTTCACCTTGAAGGGACCAATAAATTTTGGGCCCAATTTGGTGAGGGACAAGGAAGTTTAAGGTTCGTTGCAGATAGCCAGACTTCATCTCCGATTTTAAAGGTTGGATTGCTCCTCCTTCCCCTGTCATAGTATTTTTTGTAGTTGTCCTGAGCCTTCTTCATAGCTTCCTGAATTAATTGAAAATTAGTTTGGATAAAACTTATTCGATCTTGTACCGCAGGAACTGACACTTCCGAAAAAGCGTTAGGCAAAAAGGAAGGATGAAATCCATAATTGACCCAGAAAGGAGTTTGGTTGGTGGCTGTGTGTATGGAGTTATTGTAGGCAAATTCTGCACAGGGGAGGAGCGAAACCCAGTTGTCTTGGGAGCATGAACAGAAGCAGCAAAGGTACTGTTCCAGAGTTTGGTTCGTCCTCTCTGTTTGGCCATTACTTTGGGGGTGATAGGCTGAGGACAGACATACCTTGATTTCTAAGGATTTGTAAAGGTCCTTCCAGAATTTTGAGGTGAATTGAACTCCTCTGTCAGACACAATGCTATCGGGTACTCCATGGAGCTTAACCACTTCCTTAACGAATATATCTGCAGTATCTGAGGCAGAGGGCGTGCCTTTCATAGGTAAGAAGTGAGCCATTTTCGACCACTACCAGAATGATAGAGAACCCCTCAGCAGGCGGTAGGTCAACGATAAAGTCCATAGCCACTTCCTTCCAGGGTTGCTCTGGTATGGGTAATGGTCTTAGTAGACCTCAGGCTTTCCCGTTGGACCCCTTGCTGCGTTGGCAGACAATACAAGATTTTACATAGTTCTTACAATCCTGACTCCACCCCGTCCACCAGAAGGAACGATATATTAGTTCAGTAGTCTTTTGTACCTCAAAATGTCCTGCAAACTTGTTATCATGAAAAGTCTTTAACATCAAGGGCCTTGTACTGGGACAAATATTTTGTTTTGAGCCCATAACTAACCATCCTGTTTCCTCAATGAAGGTACCTTCATTGGCTGGAGGCCTGTTCAATGGCAGTCCTTAGAAGCCGAGCCAGAGGTTGTGCACTGAAGGTGGATGGTAGAGGAGTCCGTTAGACAAGCCGGGGTCATACACAGGAAGGCAGGAGAATCCTTGAGACGGGACGAGGGTCAAACACAGGAGGCAGATGATAGAGAGGTCCTTTGAACAAGCCGGGGTCAAACACAGGAGAGAAGCGGGGTGGGTCAAGTCAATCCAGGTCACAACAGGTAAGTACAGGTAGCAGAATTCAGGAACAGAACACAGGAAGCTGAAAGACAAACCAGCAATTATACAAGGAACAGATCAGTCTTTATATAGGCCAGCATGGGGGTGTAACGCTAACGTGTGTACGTTCGTTCGCCGTTGCGCCGTGTCATGAACCCGTGTGTGCCGTTCCGATACATCGCGAACCCGCATGCGCCGAAGCGCGACTCTGCGCACAGGAACATTCCAATACTGGCAAGTTCTGTTTCTATTACTTCTATGACACATAGCCATCAGCACTGCTGACATTGAATGAAGGACTCCTTTTTTGGAAACCTTTGGGCTTCCTCTCCCTTTTGGCCTTTCAAAATCAGGAATAGTAACCAATTGCCTACACGCCCCTGCTCATAGATTCAGCTATATTCAATCTATGACATACAAGGGCTCACTGCACAATACACATAGATGCATATATGCTATAATTCTTATTTTATATCTTTTCTATGTAATTGTAAACTTTAATAAATTTGAATATTTTAAATTGTTTCCTCTCCATTGCTTTTTAGCCTATAAAGTCCGCCCTCCTGGTAATACCCAGTACTACCTTATTTTTTGTGTCTTCAAAATACAAGTCTTTATATACAGTTAAAGAGGAGGTTCCTACCTCCTGCTCATATTACTCTAACAATACAACTGTAACCAGAAACCTAATTAACATGAGCTAGTTTACTACATCATTTACCCAGACTAGGTGACTCAGAGACATGACTTTTAGGACAGACTTGCCGTCTTTTATCTCAGAAGACGTAATCAACATTATCATAAATAGAAACACAGAAAACCTTCTCACAATAGTAGGAGCTAATTACAATTAACAATACAAACAGTGATCTCCCCCCTTCTCAGCCTAGTAGGTAACAAACTATAGTAGGAGTAGACTGTCCCGCTCCTACCCAGTTCTAGAGGCCAATGTGATCAGCTCTCTCAACTAACATGTTGAGTTCAGAATTAAACAAACCAAGAATAGTATTTACATATATCCTGGGAGATATTGTGGATAAATATTACTGTCCCACTTTAAGTAGTCCAAGACATACCCTCCCAGTCACCATTTCCAATATGGCATACACAGGGTTCCCAGAGTCTGTGTGTCCTGGGGGACAAAGACCCGAATCCAAAGTAACACCACCTCAAGGGTCCCCAGGCATACAGCTCACAAAGCAAACCGTTCCCCCAAATGCCAGGGCCCATAATCGGTAGGCAAGAGGCTAGCATTCAGTCCCCTCCAAAAGCTTCTGTCCTGGGTGAGTCTGTCACAGCCTTTGATTGTTTTTAAGTGTTATTTGGTTTGATTCATGGGTGTACTCTCTGTCCTCTCATGCATGTGGCGGTCTAATGCCAAGAAACATCTTTTTTCCCTTTGTGGTAATGGTGCTGGGTGAGCGTGATGATCAACGCCGGAAATGTTCTTAATTGTAAATGTGCAGCTACTTTATGTGTTCTCCTTTCTGGCCACTAGATGAGGTGACTCCATTCATGGCGATCACCTATACTCTCAATGAGTGACGTCACTTGAATGCGACTGGCTGCTGATTAAGGATGCATGCACTGTCCTGTCACCATTTGAGGAGGCCACAAGGATGGTGGGCAATGACAATGCATGCATCAGTGACACTGTCCCTCTAGTTTTCCTGCTGGAGGACATGCTTTGTGGAATCATGGACAGGGCACTTGAGGCAGAACAGCCGGAGGAAAAGGAGGACTTCCTTTCCTGTCAAGGCCCCCTTTATGTAGATTCCATTCCTGCGGGGCCGCAAAAAACACACAGGAGGAAGAGGAGGAGGATTGTGTCAGCATGGTTGTAGAGGATAACATGCATCAATCTTCAAGGGATGGTTTTCAGTCCCCAGAAACCCAAGGAGTTGTACGTGGCTGGAAGGAGGTAGTTCCTGACAATGTCACCCTTAGTGACCCAGCGAACTCAGAATCTTATGCCTCTTCAAACTTATGCTGCATGGGCTTTCTGATTCTGCAAAGCCTGTGAAAGGACCCAAGGATTCATGGTATCAAGGAAAGGGATCATTACTGGCTGGCAACCCTTCTTGATCCACGTTACAAGGGTAAAGTTGCAGAGCTCATCCTGCCTTCGCAGAGGAAGCAAAGGATAAAACATCTTCAGGACACCTTGAAGACAACTTTGTGTAACAACACCTTTCCAGACCCCGGGAGGTTACCATTTCCTGGTCCTGGACAACGTGTTTCTGAGGCTTCGTTCAGTCAGAGGAAGAGAGGTGGAGAAGGTGGCCGGCTGACCGATGCCTTTAAACAATTCTTTAGTCCTTAGTGCCCAGGGCTGTTAGGTTTAAGCAAACATTGGCAGCATCTTCACTATATGGTGCAGAAATATCTAGGGGCAAGAGCAGACTTAGAGACCTTTCCAACGGAGCAGCCACTGGGTTGCTGGCCTTGAGGATGGGAATGTGTGGGGTAAATCCACGCAGTGGTTAGACTTTTCTAAAATATAGGGCTGCTGCCTCTACGAATACAATGCCACCTAGGTGGAGTGTATTGGAAAGTGTGTGGAAAGCAGGAGTAGGTATGGCGCTGCCCTAATGTGGTTAGAAGGATTTATTTCAATAGTTAACAATTCCTTTGTTTATTACCTGGTATGTATAATTTCTGTGAATCTTAGGTATTATTTGTAAGTGGTAAACTTTATAAACCATGAATAAAAAATAAAAATTAAAAATCATAAATAAAAAGTTGATAAGTTCAAGTTCCTATGTGTGCCAAAAATAATGTGGATATTTTAAGTTTGATACAAGGTTGTTGATTACCTCATTAAAATAAAGGTGAAATGCCAAAAATAAAGTGCCAAAATTATTACATTACCTGGATTCAAAATGACAAAGTGCAATAGTGCAAAAAGAAACCAGTGCTGGTATTGCAATAAAGTGACTAGTGCTAAATCATAAAAAGTGACTACTGTGCTTAAAATCAGTATTATTGGATAGGAAAAGTTCCATTGGTCATGAAAAAAGTTCTTTTAGGGTGATTCTAAGATATTCACTCTCTGGGAAACAAATTGATGTAGGAAAACTTCTTATCCAGTTGCTGGCTCTTTAATGGTGCCTTATCAGCATACTCTGATACTGCTTGCACTCACCGGATTTTCTTCCCCCTGCAGGGGTGCAGGCAGTCACAGTATTTGCCACTGTGTAGCAATCATAGATGTCTCCGGTCTGTGATCTAGGTAAACAAGGAAGGGTACACCTGTATATAAACGCTCTGTGGGACATCCATCACACTGGTCAGTATAAGGTATGCTGTCTCAGCCGCTCTGTGGGCTCTCCCGGTTGGCAGGAAGATGGTATGATGGTAAATAGTAAATAAATAAATAAGTGGCAAATACTAGAAGATGACCAAATAATATAGCTGCAATTATTTGTGTATGTGAACTGATCTTGCACAAAAAAAGTATTGTTTATATTCAGAATGTATAATGCGCTAATATTAACCTCCCAATATAACACGGTGTAACCTCCTAATGGTTAATCAGTGAATCATGTGCAAAATAAGCAAACGAAGCCTATTATAAATAACATAACATCCTTCACCATAACAAAATCCTATAATTAAATATCAATGTGATGATAAATTAATGAACACGATAAAGAAAAAAAAAAGAGATATATTAATGTGATGAACCACAGTACACAAATATCTCAATAGGACAGCATACTGCCGTGAAGAAATGTAACGTCTTTGGTGATTGATGAATTTAGACAGGTTTCAATGAGTAACCCCAGTAATAGATGGCTTGCTTATATATTACTTATATATTCAGCTGCTCATTAGCATGGACTGGCTTCTGTTTTTTTAAAGAACTTCCGCAGTATGTAACAACAAAGAAAGAGAGCATTGCGCAGATAGTATATTAAATATTCCCTATAGACTAAGGGTAAACTTCACTCACAATTTTGCAGCAGAATGAATTGCATATAATAAGGTCAGTTGCATACGGCTAACAGCTGGGATCTCCTCACACGGCAACAGTGCACACACAGCACTGCTCATCACTGCTCGTCACTGGCTCCTCCCGACTGGTTTCATCACTAGACACGTGACTTGAAGTCAGTGGGAGGGAGTGGATCATGCTCTGTTTCAGTATGTCACAGTACTTGTTGGCATTCATGGCTCCCTCAATGAACTGTAGCTTCCCAGTACCGGCAGCACTCATGCAGCCCCAGACCATGACACTCCTCCCACCATGCTTGACTGTAGGCAAGACACACTTGTATTTTTACTCCTCACCTGGTTGCCGCACGCTTGACACCATCTGAACCAAATACCTTTATCTTGGTCTCATCAGACCACAGGACATGATTCCAGTAATCCATGTCCTTAGTCTGCTTGTCTTCAGCAAACTGTTTTGGGGCTTTCTTGTGCATCATCTTTAGAAGAGGTTTCCTTCTGGAACGACAGCCATGCAGACCAATTTGCAGTGTGCTGCGTATGGTCTGAGCACTGACAGGCTGACCCCCCAACCCTTCAATCTCTGCAGCAATGCTGGCAGCACTTATAGGTCTATTTCCCAAAGACAACCTCTGGATATGACGCTGAGCACGTGCACTCAACTTCTTTGGTCAACCATGGCAAGGCCTGTTCTAAATGGAACCTGTCCTGTTAAACCGCTGTATGGTCTTGGCCACCATGCTGCAGCTCAGTTTCAGGGTCTTGGTAATCTTCTTACAGCCTAGGCCATCTTTATGTAGAGCAAGAATTCTTTTTTTCAGATCCTCAGAGAGTTCTTTGCAAGGAGGTGCCATGTGGAACCTCCAGTGACCAATATGAGAGAGTGAGAGCGATAACACCAAATTTAACACACCTGATTCCCATTCACACCTGAGACCTTGTAACCCTAACGAGTCACATGACACCGGGGAGGGAAAATGGCTAATTGGGCCCAATTTGGACATTTTCACTTAGGGGTGTATTCACTTTTGTTGCCAGTGGTTTAAACATTAATGGCTGTGTGTTGAGTTACTTTGAAGGGACAGCAAATTTACGCTGTTATACAAGCTGTACACTCACTACTTTACATTGTAGCAAAGTGTCATTTCTTCAGTGTTGTCACATGAAAAGATATAATTAAAGAAAAATTATTTACAAAAATGTGAGGGGTGCACTTGCTTTTGTGAGATACTGTCTGTCTCTCTCTCTCTCTCTCTTTTTTTTCTCCCTCCCCCCCTCTCTCTCTCTCTCTCTCTCTCTCTCTCTATCTATATATATCTATATATATATAGATATATATATATATATATTACAGTGTAGTGTATATATAATACATTGCAGAGTATATAGTGCAGTCAGTGTAGTATATATAATACAGTGGAGAATATATAGCGCAGTCAGTGTAGCATATATAATACAGTGCCGGGTATATAGTGCAGTGCAGAGTATATAATACAGTGTATTCAAGTGGTTAAAGGGAACCCTATGACAGAATTAAGAAAGAAAACAACTTGGGGTGCCCTCAAAATCCATACCAGGCCCTTCGGGTTTGGTATAGATTTTTTTTTTTTAACATAGTTTATTTAAAGTTTCACAAAACAAACATTTTATACCAGGTTACAGATACATACAGACAGTGATCAGATTTGTGCTTACATAACATTGCAGGTATAGTTTATTAGCAGCAAACATGATAATCATTTAGAGCATTCATTGTGTCAGATTCTTCGAGATTACGACAGCATAATCACTAAGAAATATATGTAGGGGGGCCCTATTGATTGCCTTCCGTACGGTCTTATCCATCTCCCAGAGTATAAGGCAAGGTTAAAAGACAATTAGTGGGAGGAAAACCTATTGGAGATAGTATAGGAGATTCTGTAAACCTTACTCAATGGTCAGGTGTTTCGCCTTTACCCACGCTGCCCAGATTTTATCAAATTTTTGGGGGGAAGTTCCTTCCCAAGTATGTTAGTTTGTGTAGCGGTAATGCTGCATTTACTAAGGATTGCCAGAGTTGTTTGGTGGGCGGTTGGGGTTGATTCCATTGCAATAGTATTGCTTTTCTGGCGTAAAATGCGGTATAAAAAAACAAGTTTCTTCCCCCAGGGGGCCTCCAGGGAGTCACAAATACCCAACAGGAGAGGGATCGGGCTGTATGGGACCGTCAATTTCCCAATATTGTTTATGTCAGTAAGAATGTTTTTCCAAAAAACTACCACTCCAGAACAGGACCAGACCGGGTGGAAGAAATCCGCATTGTCCAAGCCACATCTGGGGCAATTTGCCGTTCGGTCAGGGTATATTCTCGCTAAGCATGCTGGGGAATAATATGCACGATGGAGAAACTTCAATTGTATGAATCTGTCTCTTGCTGAAATTACAAGGGGCAAGTATTGCTGAATGCCCTCCTCCCAGTCATCATCCGCTGGTATAGATTTTAAGGGGAACTCCACACCAAAATAAAAATAACAGCGTGGGGTCCCCCCCCAAATCCATACCAGGCCCTTTGGGTCTGGCATGGATTTAAGGGGAACTCCATGGCAAAATTTTAAAAACAATTAGCGCAGGGTCCCCCCCAAAATCAATACCAGACCCTTATACCGAGCAAGCAGCCTGGCAGGCCAGTAAAGGGGGGAGATGAGCGAGCACCCCCCCTCCTGAACCATACCAAGCCGCTTGCCCTCAACATGTTGATGGGGACAAAACCTCTTCCTGACAACCCTGGCCATTTGTTGTCGGGGTCAGCGGGCAGGGGCTTATCGGAATCTGGAAGATTCCCCTAGATTCTGCCCCCCCCCCCCATGTGAATGGGTAGGGGTACATTGTACCCCTACCCATTCACCAAAAAGAGTGCCAAAAAGTAAAAACCACAACAGACACTTTTTGACAATTCCTTTATTCCTTAATTCCTTTTTTTTTTTAAGAAAAAAAGAAAAAGTGTCCATCTTCAATCATTAATGCTTTTTTAATAAAGGAATTGTCAAAAATTGTCTGTTGTGGTTTTTTACTTTTTGACACTTTTTTTGGTGAATGGGTAGGGGTACAATGTTGGAAAAAATATATAAAAGGTGGCGCTAAGCATATACAAGTGAATATACAGTATATATCATGAACCAAAATCATGAACATATATCACTGCAAAAAAACACATATATTGTTGGGCCGCAGAGATGATCAAATACCACCAAAAGAAAGCTCTATTTGTGGGAAAAAAAGGACATCGATTTTGTTTGGGTACAGCGTCGCACAACCGCGCAATTGTCAGTTAAAGCGACACAGTGCCGAATCGCAAAAAATGTCCTGGTCATTGAGCAGCCAAATCTTCCGGGGCTGAAGTGGTTAAGGTAGGTCAAATTGCGCATTTGGAATAACAAATTGATTCCCACTGCCAACACCACTCCGCTCCAATGGACCCTCCAGATGACTTCCCGAAGATGCCATTTACGCCGAAACGTATGTCGAATCAGAGGATTCGTCACTTCCGGGTCCTGATTTTTCACCCCACACCAGGCTTTACCTCTACGAGTGGGATGCGAAATGTACGCTACTGCGTTACGAACCAGCCAGATCTGCACACACTGTTTTCCCTAGTGCCAGGCAGGTACTTTTACATGTGAGTGCAACTTACTACTTTGTCATTGCTTTTATATTTTATTAAATATACTACACTATGAGACTTTGTCTCTCGTCTCCTATGGAGTCAATTTTTATGCCCTAGCTTCATCCAGAGGGTACATTGGAGCGGAGTGGTGTTGGCAGTGGGAATCAGTTTGTTTTTCCAAATGTGCAATTTGACCTACCTTAAAAGTGGTCAAACACCTGTGGTCAGTTGCCACCTTTCCATTGAGCACCTGTGGTGGAAGAACCAGAAGCTTAATTTAAAAGCATTTTTTTGGTGTTGGTAACACTATCACTTAGGGCCCTTTCACACTGGGTCGGTTTGCAGGCGCTATTGCGCTAATATTAGCGCCTGCAAACCGACCCGAAACAGCCGCTGCTGTCTCTCCAGTGTGAAAGCCCCGAGGGCTTTCACACTAGAGCGGTGCGCTGGCAGGACGGGAAAAAAAGTCCTTCTAGCAGCATCTTCGGAGCGGTAAAGGAGCGGAGTGTATACCGCTCTTCACCGCTCCTGCCCATTGAAGTCAATGGGACAGCGCGGCTATACCGCCGGCAAAGCACCTCTGCAGAGGCGCTTTGCGGTGGTTTTTAACCTTTTATCGGCCGCTAGCGGGGGGGTAAAACCCCCCGCTAGCAGCCGAATACTGACGGTAAAGCGCCGCTTACAATAGCGGCGTTTTACCGCCGACGCCGCCCCCGCCCCAGTGTGAAAGGGCCCTAATGGACTATTTATCTTGCTATATGTTCAGGGCGCCAATTTTAGATATCCAATCACTTTAGGTGTACAATGTACCTAATACCTATTTACATAAGAGGGGGTCAGGATCTTGGGGCCCCCTTTTTAAAGGGGGCTTCCAGATTCCGATAAGCCCCCCGCCTGCAGACTCAGACAGCCGTTGGCCAGGGTTGTCGGGAAGAGGCTCTTGTCTCCATCAACATGGGAAAAGGTTCTTTGGGGGGACCCCAAAGCACCCTCCCCATGTTGAGGGCATGCGGCCTGGTATAGTTCAGGAGGGGGGTGCACTCGATTGCCCCCCCAATCCTGACCTCCAGGCTACATGCTTGGATAAGGGCCTGGTATGGACTGGGAGGGGGGACCCATACACTGTTTTTATGCTTGATTTTTCATCTATATTGCTGGGAGCCAGCAATATATTACACCTGCAAGCAAGTTGAAATTACATTTTTTACTTTAGAAATGTCATTTTGCTGCGGCACTGTTCTATATGTTGCACAGATGCGCCACCTTACAGGCAGACTAAATGGACCCCCAGGCACAATATTTTAAGGAATATTTCATTTTTATCGTTTCACTTTAAGCATTATTAAAATCACTGCTCCTGAAAAAACAGCCGTTTTTAAAACTTTTGCATTGATACATGTCCCCTGGGGCAGTACCCGTGTATGGGTCCCCATACACTTTTTATGGCAATAACCTGCATATAAGCTTTTAACCACTAAGCCACTGCCCACCGTCATATGACGGCGGGACGAGGCTTCTCTTGTTCTGGGCTGACGTCATATGACGTGATCGCCCTCCCGAGCCACTAGGGGGCGCGCGTGCGCCGGCGCACACGCATGCCTGCTGCGTCGCTCGGGACCCGGTGCGCGTGCCTGCCGACCGCGATGTCCGCAGGGCACCCGCGATTGCCGGGTAACAGAGCAGGACCGTGGATCTGTGCATGTAAACACAGATCCACGTCCTGTCAGAGAGGAGAGGAGACCGATGGTGTGTCCCTTGTACATAGGGACACCGATCGGTAACCTCCCCCAGTCAGTCCCCTCCCCCCCATAGTTAGAATCACCTCCCTAGGTCATACATTAACCCCTCGATCGCCCCCTAGTGTTAACCCCTTCCCTGCCAGTCACATTTACACAGTAATCAATGCATTTTTATAGCACGGATCGCTGTATAAATGTGAATGGTCCCAAAAATGTGTCAAGTGTCCAATATGTCCGCTGCAATATCACAGTCACAATAAAAAACACAGATTGCCGTCATTACTAGTAAAAAATAAATAAATGAATAAAAATGCTATAAATCTATCCCCTACTTTGTAGACGCTATAACTTTTGCGCAAACTAATCAATATACGCTTATCGCGATTTTTTTTTTTTTACCAAAAATATATAGAAGAATACATATCGGCCTAAACTGAGGAAAAAATTTGCTAAAGAAAAAAAAAATTGGATATTTATTATAGCAAAAAGTAAAAAATATTGTGTTTTTTTTTAATTGTCGCTCTTCTTTTGTTTATAGCGCAATAAATAAAAACCACAGAGGTGATCAAATACCACCAAAAGAAAGCTCTATTTGTGGGGAAAAAAAATGATAAAAATTTCATTAGGGTGCAGTGTAACATGACCGCACAATTGTCATTCAAAGTGCGACAGCGCTGAAAACTGAAAAATGGCTTGGGCAGGAAGGGGGTGAAAGTGCCCTGTATTGAGGTGGTTAAAATGAGCACTTTTGATTTTTCATGTTTGTGTCTCATACATAGGGTTCGCATGTTCGCTAGAATTTTTTGCCTGTTCACGTGTTCTGGTGCGAACCGAACCGGGGGGAGGGGGGGGGGTTTTGTTCGAACCATCCCTAGTGCCTACTAATCAGAGGAATTTTTAAATCCTTCCAGGAGTGAAACTTGTCCATGAAACCTGTGATGAGTGAAATGTGGAGACTGCCATTGCTGGGGCTCTCTTTTTCAAAAAGGGACTGAAAATTCTGACTTTTGTGGGGCTTTCTTTGCTGCATGCTCTGTTGTACTTCAAGGCTCTACGTTTACATCGTTGACCTAGACCAGGGAAGAAACATTATGTGACTAAATGCATGTTAAAATAGTGTATGCACATTTTTGTCATAAACCACATTACATTGCCAACCACATAAACATTGCCAGTTAAATATGGAACAATTTTAGGACCCATGTTCACTATATTGCTGCCAGTACATGAACACTACTGTGATCAGCTTTGTGCTGAACAGTATGTATCCTGAGCTTGAATGTGATCCTTGGACTTTTGAATGTTAGTGTTAAAGGGGCTATAATACCTGCAACTTATGTGTACTCAGCAAAAAAAAGTTTGACATTTAATGCCATTTCAATTGCCAAAAGATTTATAATTTTGTGACATACCGCATACTTCCTATATTACCTGATTGCTCAGTGGACAAACAAAGTACTGATTTTTTGCCCATTGAACAGACTAAGGCCCCTTTCACACTGGGGCGGTGGGGGCGTCGGCAGTAAAACAGCGCTATTTTTAGCGCTGTTTTACCGTCGTTTTTGCGGCAGTATTCGGACGCTAGCGATGCGGTTTTAACCCCCTGCTGGCGGCCGAAAAAGGGTTAAAACCGCTCGTACAGCGCGGCAGTATTGCCGCGGTATAGCCGCGCTGTCCCATTGATTTCAATGGGCAGGAGCGGTTTAGGAGCGGTGAATACACCGCTCCTTCACCGCTCCAAAGAAGCGGTTGGTAGGACTTTTTTTACCGTCCTGCCAGCGCACCGCTTCAGTGTGAAAGCCCTCGGGCTTTCACACTGAACAAACAGCGGAGGCTGTTTAGGGGCGGTTTGCAGGCGGTATTTTTAGCGCAATACCGCCTGCAAACCGCCCCAATGTGAAAGGGGCCTAAAGATAAGGAAGTTACACAGCAAACTGCAAAGCTGAACAAGGAAATAGGGGTATCCTCCCCCTGATTATGCATTTGGAGTTACAGGAGTGGTTGAATTGGTATGTAAAACAGTTTGCATATTTATTTCAACTGTATAATTTAGCTTTGTGCCTGGAATTTTACTTTAAATGTAGCGTTTCATTTTAATTAGCTTTAAACCCTATGACAGAGTGAGATCCTGTCACTGTAAAAATGGAGGTGCATATGATACAGGATTCACATTAAGGGTTAATGCAAGGTTCTGGACTATCTTTTCTGAGAAGCGAAAGCTGTTTTTTTTTTTTTTCCCAGAAATCTGTAGTTCTGGATCGGGACTTTCACTCTTCTGTCCAGATTTTACCAGGTACCTGCAGCCTGTCTGAGTACACAGGTGTGCAGGGTCGCTATATACTTAAAGTGGATGTAAACCCGATCATAGCAGAAGTTCATTGTTAGAAATACACAGGAGAACATGCATGTTGACAGGGGGAGTGTAGAGGTGGGCGGGGAGTCTACTGACATCACGACTCCACCCACCGAGCTCCAGACAACAGACCCACCCACAGAATATGCAGTTTTTCGGGTTTAATAGCAGACAGAGGGGAGACATTTGACAGGTAAGGATACAGGATGCAGGAGTCATGTATATCCTTATAGATAACCCCTATGGCAGTAGTTTAGAAAGGATGAGATTGGGTTTACATCCACTTTAAGCCTGAGGATGGCTCAGGGCTCCTAGTTTGGAGGCAGCTCCAAGTTTGGGAGACAGAATGTCTCATACAGGGGTCACAGGTGCCCCAGCCTGGAGCTAAGAGAGAGGAAGTCTCACCCAGGGGTCAGAGGAAGCCCCAACCAGGATTCCAGAGACGGGAGGTGCCCCAGCCAGGAGCCACAAGTCAGGAGGTCTCACCCAGAGGTCAGAGGTGCCCCAGACAGGAGCCAGGTGGTCTTACCCAGGGGTCAGAGGTGCCCCAGCCAGGAGCCAGGAGGTTTCATTTAGGTGTCAGATGGGCCCCAGCCAGCAGCCAGGGGACAGGGGGTCTCATTTCAGGTGTCAGGTGGGCTCCTATTGGGGTATCAGGGGAACCCCTCTCCAGCCAGGATTGGGCCGTGCAGCAGGGCGCTGCAACTAAAGGCTAGCAGAGGCAAGTGAACCAGCAGAGCTGGACAGCACAGTCAGAGGAACTGGTAAGAAGAATAGTGGTGCTGCCAATAAGGAAGCCAGGTGACTCTGTATTTTTGTTTGTTCAAATTGGTGTGGAAAAACCCCTGCGTGGGCAACTGATATGTATGTGAACTTTCCGTTTGTTCAAAAAAAGTGGACTGTCATATTCTAAATACAGTTCGGAATTGCACAACTCATTGAAAACGCACCTACCACATGAGTATAATCTCCCGAATACCACAACCCTTATCACATGCTAAATATGAGTTAAATGCTTACAAAGCTGGGTAATTTTTTTTCTGATCTTAATGTGCATGTATGCGCAAAAACTAAAATATATAGTTATGCTTGCATCAAAACTTAAAGCCCCCCCAACAACCCCCTCCTCCTACACCTCTAACTGATCGCTGTATCAGAAAGAAAGCCCCCTCTTTATTTCTTTTTTTACTTACCTTACAGCAGTAATAAACCCAAAAGCAAGTATTATATTGCAGTAGGGATGGGTTCCGGCGTGTTCGGCTTGTACCCGCCAAAAAGACATTATTATTATTATTATTATTCAGGATTTATATAGCGCCAACAGTTTACGCAGCGCTTTACAATATAAAAGGGAGACAATACAGTTATAATATAATACAATACAATACAATAGGATTAAGAGGGCCCTGCTCAGACATCACTGCACACTGCCAATCATAGGCAGTGAGGTATTTCCCGGCTCGTAGCTGCACATACACACGATGCCTATGATTGGCGGTGTGCAGTGACAACTTCCTAACGAGTACGATCCAAATACACCCGAGTCCATCATTATAGTGCAGCTTACCAATGCTTCGATATGATGGCTGAATTGGTTTTCTTTTCTAAGCTTTCTTTCCTTTATTTTCACCTGGTGATCCTGCCAGGAAGTCTGTTGTTTTTCAACAGAACAAGATGTCCTCCAGATGTAGCAGTTAGAGGGTTAAGATGAACTATTTAAAACTGACAGGTGTGCTTACAATGATCAGCTTTTATTTATTTATGTAAAACATTTGTAGCAGGGAGCTGGCTATCTTACCTGCAGTATCAGAAGACACTCTGCAACATTGTTGCAGTGACATTGTTTCCCTCTAGTGCCATCTAAGACTCTGTGTCATCACATCCTGTCAGCAGAGTGATTACCACCAGGGAGCAAAGCATAAAGGGAATTGTAGTTCCAGGACTCAAGTTTCACATTCAGATTGAACTGTATAGAACTGCAAAAGCCAGCATGCTCTGGAGAAGAGGAACTAAAGACTCCATCTTGCTTCCTTACTGTATACAGACACCATTGTCCTTTCAGCTTGCTGAGAAAGATCCTGCCTTCCTCACTTGATAATCCAGGCCAGTTGTGTTGTTTGGCCCTGCTATTCAGGAGTTTAAGTGCACCAACGAAAGTGGCTAGTTGAAGACACAAAGTCTTTTTATCAAAAGGACTGAAGCTACTAGTGCCATACAGACCCACACACACATATTCAGAGCTCTGCATATGAAGTGGGTGTGTGTGGGACAGTTTATCTAGGACATTAAGCCATTATATGTTGACTTGAATAAAGTGTTTAAAGTTGGGCCTGTGGTGTCAGGACAGAAGAGAGAGGCCTGACACAAAGAGGATCATTCTTCCGCTCTCCTTCTGCCTGGACTCATAGAGCCGACCTGAGTAAAGGTAACCAATCTGGTACAGATTGCCATATTGTGATTTTTTGTTATTGAAGTGTTTGCCTCTGCTCTTGGGATTATTCTCAGGTTTTGAATGCCCTGAAAGCAGTCTGAATATGGTATTGAGCTATATTGCTCTTAATCTCAGTTATAGCTCTCCAATTGCATTACTTGAATATATACTGTTACTGCTTGTTACTCTTTTCCACAGAAATATTGCAGTAAAGACAATTTCTGTCTTTTATCATAACGTGTGTGTTTCTCATTGGTCATTGCACTTACACTATTGCCAGGTGTGCCAGAAGGGCTGAGACTGTTCTTAGGGTTGAGAGGCAGAGTATGGAACCAAACATACTTAAGCGGCTCCTCCAGGGGTAGCGCTACACATTTATCCCAAAAGGCGAAAAAACTGTTGCTGTAACTGCTTAAAGAGCAGCTTCAGCCAGGTTTCCAGAAATGAAAAGTAAGCAGCTACAAAAACTGTAGCTACTAACTTTTAATAAACAACACACAAATTCTCCTGAAAGTGCTTGGGGTATGGGTATGGGCAGGGGCGGATTAATGCACAGGCTGGTCTAGGCTGCAGCCTAGGGCCCCACGTGTGTAAGGGCCCCCGATTGGCCATGATATTTTTATTAATTTATATATATTTATGTATATGTAGAATAAAAACCATGCCTGCGTGTTATACGAATATGCCGATAAATGTTTTTTACCAATGGGGCAGGGATCGGGCGGTCCGCCCCGGGTGCCACCCATCAAGGGGGGGTGTCAGGCCAGCTGTACCGCCTCTCCTGGCCCTGGGACAGCACTGCCAGCATACTTTAAAGTTGAGAAAACATTACTGCCAGCCCTTTCTCATGCACAGCTCCTCGTGTGTCACTCTCAATGTTAATGCAAGTCTCTTAATACCTCAATTAAAGCCGCTCTGTCTGGCTGCTCTCCTCCTCCCGCTCCACCTCCTTCCCGAGTGTAGCCTTTGATTGCAAGAGGAGAGCGGTCATGTGACCGTCAATGAAACAGCAGAGGAGAGCAGTCACATGACCGGGTCATGAAGAACGGCGTTAATTGAGGTATTTAGAAGCTTTGATTTACAATGAGTGACACAGGAGGAGCGGTGTATGAGAAAGGGCTGGCAGTGATGTTTTCTCAACTTTAGAGTATTCTTTCCCAGGAGACTGGGAGTGCAGGGGGGCTTTTTAATGAAAGAGTGCAGGGAAAGGGGTCTGTGTACTGTGCAGGGAAAGGGGGCTGTGTTATGTGTAGGGGGTCTGTGTACTGAGCAGAGGGTTGTGTACTGTGCAGGGAAAGGGGTCTGTGTACTGTGCAGGGGGTCTGTGTACTGTTCAGGGAGCTGTGGGAAGTTTTTTTTCCTGAAACTTCCCTCTTAATGTTAGGGTGCATGTTATATGCACTCTGAAAATGAAACAAAGGCGCCACTCTAAGTGCAGTAAAAAACATAGAGTTTAATAAAACTGATTTTGCCTCAGTTAAACAGGAGCTGCTGCAGACGTTTTTGGCCTAACTGTTGGTTTAGAAAGGTAAAATCTGTTACCATCTTGCAGGTGTATTTTCAATGTTTTTTTTCTGTGGCATTGCTGTTTATAGTAGGCTCATGTCTTAATGTGTTTTGGCTGTAGACCTGAGAGTTGCACTTGAGGCGTGTAATATAGGTCTACCCTTTTACACATGGCACTAAATAATTTATTTTCTGGTAAAGCATGCTTAGGAGGGAGGGGGCCACACAAAAAGTAGCCTAGGGACCCATGACCACCTTAATCCTTCACTGGGTATGGGTCCACAGTGTCAAAAATGATAAACCAATAAAAAGATAAAAAACACAATGTCTATTAGTGAAGATAATGATGTATCATTGTGATTTATGATACTAAAGCTTATTTGACCCGAAGGGTCTTATAAAAAATCAACAGTCATAAGTTCATAAAAATTAGCCCTGGTAAGTTCCATCAACATCATGTAAAGGAACCAGCTCCATGTATTAAAAAATGCTACCACTGGCTGTGTCAGCCTACTTGCCAGACAGGAGATGTGACAGTTAATCCCACTGTATGAAATGCATTGTATCCCACACTGGAAGCTTGGAAAGGTGGCCCTCAGCTGACGATGCCGGGTCCGTCCTTGCCACCTATGCAGGGGTACCAGAAAGGCTGTAATGAGGCTGAATGGGGACAAGGCTGGCAAGACCACATGACGTTGCCGGCCAGCACTGGAGGGAAACAACCGCAAGAGGCTGGTACAGGAACCAGCCATTGGAGCGGGCGGCTCTGAATGACGTCACTCGCCGGCACCGAAGCCGACCAGCCACACAGAGTGGAGGAGGTGGGGGAGCACACCAGGGCTTCGTCACCATGACAACCCATTTCGCTTGTGAGAGCCTTGTCAAGTCAAGTGACAATGATAATAATGGACTATTTAAAGGGAGAAGGGGGCAGAACAAGAGGCGGAGACCTAATTTTGCAAATGTGGCATCACAATTGTCCGTGACATTTCCATCCTGCTACTAACCCATCATTACCTTAAATAAAGATTAAAATTTAATTAAAAATCAAAAATGTATTAATATGAACCAATGTGATGCATATCCAAAAGCTATATCGCTACATAGCACCCTACTATAGTGGACACTGACAATCAGGACAACAATGAAAGATAAAAAAATATAAAATAAAAAAGGGAAAATAACATATTGTCATATTGTGTAGTCAGGTGCTGTGCTACACAGATATGGAGATGGAGGCACTGCTCTCTATGTACCTCTCTCCTTTCACTGTGACCTTGATGTTATGCTGCATCATCCTCCTCCGGCCAGTAGGGGGAATACTAAAGTCAGGCAAGCCCATGAACTTGAATTGTGCTGAGGATTATGGTAGTTGTGGTCCAAGGCAGCAGCCATGTTATGGGGCAATGGATCCCACTACAGGTCCCCATAGATTTTGCAAAGTAGGAGGAGTGAAGAGAATGGTTATTATGCTGCACAGGAAAACCCACTGTTTTGGTGCCGTGGGAGTTGATTCATCCAGACTATTTGGTAAACTCGTTGGTCAGCAGGAGGCCAGGCCAATGAGACTGGGGAACAGAAATGTCTGGGGCAGTGCTGCATCGTCTGTATTGCTGCTCTTTTCCACGGCTGCTGCAGGGAGGTCAGATTGTTCATCTGTTCCATATCACTCAACGACAGAGGCTTCAGGAGGAGAACAAAGGGACCTCCATTCCACCGCAAGCAACTGCAGTAACCTGGGAACCAGTGAGAGGGCTGTCTGCCCAGCTCTGTAACTGTTAGCAGAACTGGTCTACTGAGAGCAGGATATCTAGTGCACCAAATCTATAACATACCTCTGTCATATATATACCGCACCCTTTACCAAATCTATACTGTGCCTTTAGCAGATCTATACCACATCTTTACCAGATCTATACTGCACCAATACCAACTGTGTGCCATGGTCATACTGAATTTTCACTATCTCTGGCCTGAAGTTACGTTGTTCTGTGCCAAGCTCAGCTGCACCTATACCACATTTTTACTGCATGCAGGTTTAATAAGACCATCATTAAGTGCATCAATGCTTCTTAAAGGGCCCAAACAATAGTCAGCAGAAGAAAAACTTAAAGGACTGCCCCTTCCATTTTGCAGAGTTGCTTTGTTCCTTTTTACCCTTTCTACCATTTCAATATAGACAGTGCATGCCCAGTCGGCCTAGACCTATCCTAGCTATTATTAATGCCTTCAGGCAGTATAGTTCTGCTTTTGGAAAATCAAGTTTTACTACTGCTCACTGCTGTATTTTAAGTGGCATTGCTACTGCTCATGCTGTTCTGGACATTACAATATCATCTTATGCCAAGTCCTTACTTTTCGTAGCTTTGTATGCTGAATTGTGTTACTACCATTATCAATTCACTTTGTGCTTGCCCAGTTACGAAACTGAGTGACAATATATTAAGTTTGTCTTTACTAATTGGTTTGGTGTCTGTTCTTTGATATAGCACTATCATTGGGTGCCAAGTATTACTTTCTGTGTTTTGTACACGTGTACCCTCTGTAACACTGGTGTGCCAGAGGAGCTGAACTTTCTTGATAAGCTTGAGGTGAAGAACAGAGGATCCATCCAACCCAGCGGCTCCTAAGAGGGTAGTGCTACACTTGCGACTACAGCAATGCTCCTGATCAATGGTTCACAACCATGTTATAGTATGTGCTTGTCATGTCTTTTGTTTGATCAATTAATAAACAATTGATAACACATTTATTTAAAATTCAATTGATGTGCTTTTAACTTAGAGTGTTTGTTACCCCAACATTTATTCCTGATATGTGTATGCTCTACCATTCACTTGTGTTAAAAAGTATCCTGTTCTCTTTGTATTTTTTCCCTTGTGTGAAATCCATACTGATCCTGCCCGTCCCCTTGCTTTCCTATTTCAAACTGACTATGCTAGGCATGAAAGCACATCTGTCCCAGCCAGCATAGTCAGCTTTCTGTGGTGAGACAACAGGCATGCCCTCCCTCCGCAGTCTCCACCCCCACCTCTCTAAGCCCCCTATGCAACTAAGAACAGAGGTTATAATGTTTTTATATAAACACATAAATGTTTTGTCATTTCTGTTTTAAACTGAATGGGTTGTTTTAACAGATGGGGGGTCACATATACTAGCCTAACTCGAAATTTGTGGGTGCCCCTATCAGCACCAACTGGATCGACAAAAGTCAATTTAAAATCGACCTGAGCCAGGTGGAAAATTATCAGAGGAACAGTGACTATATCAAATCATATGCAGTCACTTTTTGGTTATTCAGACAGTTGCGGGACCTGTGTTCCTGAACCTGAATTCCAGAACAGTAACGGCATAGGATTTGATTTAGTCACAGTTCATCTGATATAATTAAGCAATGCAGATTCCTTCTTCCACGCTGCTTAGGGTGAATGGAGGAATCTTTTGGAGCGATGTAGTTGCCGCTAGTAACAGACAATCACCCCACTGCTAGACTTCATACATCACTTGCAGACACAATGAACAGTCTTTTGCTAGTTTTGTTTTTGTTGTTTTATTAGTGGGTACAACTTGGATGGGAAAAGGGATATGGGATGCCCATAGAATATATATATTTGCCATCATATTTTAAGATTTAAGCACAACAGCACATAGTTAGAGCCAGAAGATTGGATGTGCATTTATTCTGAGTATGAATCTCCTCCTGCATCTCCATGCAGACTGTTGCTCCTCCTCTGCTTAACCTCCGCAGACTATTGCTTCTAAGAATTCCCCATCCATCACCGTGTGAAGGGTGAAGACGTCACCTTTGACCGTGTAAAAGTGATGGTCTTAGAGCTCCCTCTGCTCCTGCACAAACTTGTTTCCTCCTGCACAAACTTATGATTACTGAGGTAAATTAATGTCACATCTTCTTCATATGAGTAATACGGACCCACTCTGAATAAGCCCCTAAACAGGCTCTGGTTGCTCCCGCTACTAGGCCTGAGACCTGCAGTACCCCTCCCCGGAGGCCCAGTAGTTTAAAAGCATTTCTTTGGATGGTGGACTACTGTTCCCAGCCAGCCCAACTTGCAAATCCTGTGCCCTCAGGCTACATTGATTTGACACAGATCCCCACAGTCTTTTATCTGATCCAGGACTCCTCATCATTCACCGTGTAAAGAATGAAGACTAATGACCATGTAGAAGCAAAGTTTCCTCACAGACTTCCTAGCACATACGTTCCCGCCCCTCTGCTCCAGGAGTTCCTTATTACCGACCATGTGGTGATTAAGGATGAGCTGAACACCCCCCGGTTCGGTTTGCACCAGAACCTGCGAACGGACCGAAAATTTGCACGAACGTTAGAACCCCATTGACATCTATGGGACTCGAACGTTCAAAATCAAAAGTGCTAATTTTAAAGGCTAATTTGCATGGTATTGTCCTAAAAAGGGTTTGGGGACCCAGGTCCTACCCCAGGGGACTTGTATCGATGCAAAAAAAAACTTTTAAAAACAGCCGTTTTTTCAGGAGCAGTGATTTTAATGATGCTTAAAGTAAAAAAAAAAGAAAGTGAAATATTCCTTTAAATATCGTACCTGGGGTGTGTCTATAGTATGCCTGTAAAGTGGCGCGTGTTTCCCGTGTTTAGAACAGTCCCTGCACAAATTGTCATTTTCAAAGGAAAAAATCTCATTTAAAACTGCTTGTGGGTTTAATGTAATGTCGGGTCCTGGCAATATGGATGAAAATCAGTGAGACAAACGGCATGGGTACCCCCCAGACCATTACCAGACCCTTTGGGTCTTGTATGGATATTAAGGGGAACCCCGCACCCAAATTAAAATAAGGAAAGGTGTGGGGCCACCAGGCCCTATATACTCTGAACAGCAGTATACAGGCGGTGTAAACAAGACAGGGACTGTAGGTTT
The DNA here is from genome assembly GCF_042186555.1 of Aquarana catesbeiana. Taxonomy (NCBI): domain Eukaryota; kingdom Metazoa; phylum Chordata; class Amphibia; order Anura; family Ranidae; genus Aquarana; species Aquarana catesbeiana. The sequence goes on along the minus strand of NC_133324.1, from coordinate 454,863,775 downwards.
GTTGTTAAGTAGAATCTGTTTGTAATTTTTAACGGGTACATTTTTAACGTGTTTAGCTCCAGCCAAAAAATCTTTTTTAAGCTTTTTGGAAAACATAGGGAAGGGTTATCACCCCTGTGACATTTGTTTTGCTGTCTTTCCTCCTCTTCAGAAGATTTCACCTCACTTTTTGTCCCAACGACAAATGTTTTTTGAAAATTTGGGGTTTTTTGTGGAACAAGGATTGGAAAGCATCAGTGGAAAGGAGAAATGTTTTTCCCATATTAACTCTTACAGGAGAGAATTTCCCTTCCTAGGGGTAGATTTCATCTCACTTCCTGTTGTCTCCTTCCGTTTGCAAGTAGGAGTTGTTTGTAAGTTAGTCAAGTAAGTAAGTTAGCCTGCCCTATATACTCAGCAGAAATTTGGGCCTTAGGTGTTGTTGTGGCCACAACACTGTAAGCCCTCACAGGGCCCTGCTGTGAAATATTAGATCAAGAATTGTAATTACATGCCCCTGTTGAACAAGGGCAGAAAAATTGGGCCTTTGGTGGTGGTGGTGCCACAACACTGTAAGTCCTCACTCACTCTTTGTGGGTGCAGAAATGGGCCCTGCTGTGAAATATTAGATCAAGATTTGTAATTACATGCCCCCGTTGAACAGGGGCTGAAAAATTAGGCCTTAGGCACTGGTGCTGGTGCCACAACACTGCAACCCCTCACAGATACTCTAGTTGGAACGCAGAAATGAGCCCTGCTGCAAAGTATTGCATCAAAAATTGTAATAACATGCCCCTGTTAAACAGGGGCTGAAAAATTGGGCCTTAGGCACTGGTGCTGGTGCCACAACACTGCAACCTCTCACAGATACTCTAGTTGGAATGCAGAAATGAGCCCTGCTGCAAAGTATTGCATCAAAAATTGTAATTACAGGCCCCTGTTAAACAGGGGCTGAAAAATTGGGCCTTAGGCACTGGTGCTGGTGCCACAACACTGCAACCTCTCACAGATACTCTAGTTGGAATGCAGAAATGAGCCCTGCTGCAAAGTATTGCATCAAAAATTGTAATTACATGCCCCTGTTAAACAGGGGCTGAAAAATTGGGCCTTAGGCACTGGTGCTGGTGCCACAACACTGCAACCCCTCACAGATACTCTAGTTGTAACGCAGAAACGAGCCCTGCTGCAAAGTATTTCATCAAAAATTGTAATTACACGCCCCTGTTAAACAGGGGCTGAAAAATTGGGCCTTAGGCACTGGTGGTGGCGCCCAGAACCAAAAATGTTCTTACAAGCTATCAGCGTGATGATTGAGGAGGAAGAGGATAATTTCTCAGGGATAGTTACTCAGCATCAGCATAGGCAGTCTTTGAAGGGATCTGAGATTTCAAAAAAAATTATTCGGTTACATCAGCATCAGGTGCTTGGTAGCTGGTGGTGATCCAAGACTGATTCATTTTTATGAAGGTCAGTCGATCGACCGAGTCGGTGGACAGACGCACCCTGTGATCGGTTACAAAGCCTCCAGCAGCACTGAATGTGCGTTCCGAAAGAACGCTGGATGCAGGACAGGCCAGTAGCTCAATTGCATACTGTGCAAGCTCTGGCCAGTGATCCATCCTCAAGACCCAGTAACCCAGAGGATTTTCAGTGGGAAAGGTGTCCAAGTCAGATCTTGCCCCTAGGTATTCCTGCACCATGTAAAACAGACGCTGGCGATGGTTGCTGGAACCGATCATACCTTGGGGCTGCGGACCAAAAAATTGTCTGAACGCATCGGTCAGACGGCCACCTTCTCCACCGCTCCTTCTTTGACTGACCGAAGCCTCAGCAACACATTGTCCAGAAACAGAAGTTTGTAACCTCCCAGTCTCTGGGAACGCGTTGCACAGACCTTTCTGCAAGGCCTCCCGAAGATGTTTCATCCTCTGCTCTCTCTGCGATGGCAAGATAAGGTCCGCAACCTTACCCTTGTAACGTGGATCAAGGAGGGTTGCCAGCCAGTATTGGTCCTTCTCCTTGATACCATGAATACGAGGATCCTTCCCCAGGCTTTGCAGGATCAGGGAGGCCATACAGCGTAGGTTTGCTGAGGCATTCGGTCCGGAGTCCTCTGGGTCACTAAGGACGACATGGTCCGCAGCCACCTCCTCCCAGCCACGTACAAGTCCATGTGTTTCTTGGGACTGATCCCTTAAAGACTGCTGCTGATGCTGAGTGCCAGGCTCCACCTCCATACTGACACAATCTTCCTCCTCCTCCTCCTCCTCCTCCTCTTCCTGTGTGATCGGCGGGCACGCAGGAACACTGTCTGGATAAAGGGGGCCTTGAGAGCTAAGGAAGTCCTCCTCTTCCTGCCTCTGTTCTGCCTCAAGTGCCCTGTCCATTATTCCACGCAGCGTGTGCTCCAACAGGTGGACAAGGGGGACAGTGTCACTGATGCATGCACTGTCACTGCTCACCATCCTCGTGGCCTCCTCAAATGGTGACAGGACAGTGCATGCATCCCTAATCATGGCCCACTGGCGTGGGGAAAAAAAAACAAGCTCCCCTGACCCTGTCCTGGTGCCATAGTCGCACAGGTACTCATTGATGGCCCTCTGCTGCGTGTGCAGCCGCTGCAGCATCGCTAACGTTGAGTTCCACCTGGTGGGCATGTCACAGAGTAGGCGGTTCTTGGGCAGGTTAAACTCCTTTTGGAGGTCCGTCAGCCGAGCACTGGCATTATATGACCGGCGGAAATGCACACAGACTTTCCTGGCCTGCCTCAGGACATCCTGTAAGCCCGGGTACCTGCCCAAGAACCGCTGCACCACCAAGTTAAGGACGTGAGCCAAACAGGGCACATGGGTCATTTGTCCCTGTCGGAGGGCAGAGAGGAGGTTGGTGCCATTGTCACAAACCACCATTCCTGCCTTCAGTTGGCGTGGCGTTAACCACCTCTGAACCTGCCCCTGCAGAGCTGACAGAACCTCTGCCCCAGTGTGGCTCCTGTCCCCCAAGCACATCAGCTCAAGCACCGCATGGCATCTTTTGGCCTGCGTACTTGCGTAGCCCCTTGAACGGCTACGGAGCACCGCTGGTTCCGAGGACAAAGCACAGGAAGAGGCCGTGGAGGAAGAAGAAGAGGAGGGGGTGGAGGAGAGAGGAGTGTCACAATCATTAGCATTTTGGAGGCGTGGTGGCGGAACAACCTCCAACACTACTGCACCTTGTCCTGCATCCTTCCCAGCTGCCAGCAGAGTCACCCAATGCGCAGTGAAACTTAGGTAACATCCCTGTCCATGCCTGCTGGACCATGAGTCAGCGGTAATATGCACCTTACCACTGACCGCCCTGTCCAGCGAGGCATGGACATTGCCTTCCACATGCCGGTAGAGAGCCGGAATCGCCTTCCGTGAGAAAAAGTGGCGTTTGGGTACCTGCCACTGAGGAACCGCACATTCCACAAACTCACGGAAGGGTGCAGAGTCTACCAACTGAAAAGGCAGCAGTTGAAGTGCTAGCAATTTTGCCAAGCTAGCATTCAACCGCTGGGCATGTGGATGGCTGGGAGCAAACTTCTTTCGGCGGTGCGGCAGCTGGGGCAGGGAAATTTGCCTGGTACAATCTGACGTTGGTGTACCAAAAGCAGATTGCCCACAAGTACTTGGCTGTGACACACCTAATTCTACACCTTCATTCCTCTCAGTGCAGGTCTCAGAGAGGACTGAAGGTATAGTGGGGTTGGAGATCTCAGCTGATGAGGAGCAAGGAGAGGTCCTCTTTGTTCTTTGGTGTGGGTCTTTTAGATACGCTTGCCAACGCACTGCATGGCAGGTCAACATATGTCTGGTCAAGCATGTGGTACCCAAGCGGGAGATGTTTTGGCCACGCAAGATACGCTTGAGACATATGTTGCAAATAGCAGCGTTGCGATCTGATGCACTCATCTCAAAAAAGGCCCACACCAAAGAACTTTTTGAATAACGCACAGAGACTGCAGCGCCCTGCATATGTGGAGCTTTGGGGTGTGATGCAGTCAAGGTGCTGCCCTTAGGCTGGCCCCTGGAGGGCATCCTGCCTCGTTGGTGATGTGCCGCCTCCTCCTCTCTCCTATCAGGCACCCAGGTTGAGTCAGTGACCTCATCATCCCCTCCCTCCTCATCACTGGAGCAAACCTGGCAGTATGCTGCAGCAGGGGGAGCATGACTGCCAGATTGCTGTCCTTCTTGGGCACCCCCTCTGTCCGTGCTCACGTTACTGCCTTCACTGAGCTCAGTATCATCATCAGAGCCTTCCAAACGCTGGGCATCCTCCTGGAGCATGTACCCAACACTGTGGTCAAACAGTTCGAGGGACTCCTCAGGAGGACATGGTGGGGCTAGGGAAGGAGTCACTGATGACATTGAGCCAAGGGAAGAGGCCGCTGCTTTGCCAGACAAAGTACCTTGGGCATGGGTGAGAGAGGATGAGGAGGATGAGGACGGCTTGGTCATCCACTCGACCAAGTCTTCCGCATGTTGCGGCTCAACACGGCCAGCTGCCGAAAAAAAGGCCAAGCGTGTCCCACGGCCACGTGCTGATGAGGATGCACCGTCTCCAGGACCAGCACTAGACACAGAGCCTGCTTGCCCTCTCTTATTGGATTGTGACTGTCTGCATCTCCTTCTTGGCCTTCCAGACATACTAATGGCCTGTAGCTGCACTAAGCTGGGATATATATATATATATATATATATATATATATATATATATATATGTACTGATACTGCAGCTAGCAAAATCAACTGCCTGCCTGTAGTATGAGAACACCACCAACCTTCTACAGGTAGCTTTAGCTGAACACTGTGCAGAGCTCGCAAAAAATAACTTGTAGGTTTAGCTGGACACTGTGAGGAGGACGCACCACACTAACTTGTAGTTTTAGCTGAACACTGTGAGCAGGACGCACCGCACTAACTTGTAGGTTTAGCTGAACACTGTGAGGTGGACGCACCGCACTAACTTGTAGTTTTAGCTGAACACTGTGAGGTGGACGCACCACACTAACTTGTAGTTTTAGCTGAACACTGTGAGCAGGATGCACAGCACTAACTTGTAGTTTTAGCTGTACACTGTGAGCAGGACGCACCGCACTAACTTGTAGGTTTAGCTGAACACTGTGAGGTGGACGCACCACACTAACTTGTAGGTTTAGCTGAACACTGTGAGCAGGACGCACTGCACTAACTGTAAATAGTCTAGCTGCCTGACTGTGGTACTAATAGGATCAAAAGAACACCAGCAATTTTCTTCAGGTAGCTGTAAATACTGTAACAAGACAAGCCTGCCTGTCAGTAAGAAGATAACAGGAACGGATCTAGCTGAACACTGTGAGCAGGACGCACTGCACTAACTTGTAGCTTTAGATGAACACTGTGCAGAGGTCTCACTACACTAACTTGTAGGTTTAGCTGAACACTGTGAGCAGGACGCACAGCACTAACTTGTAGTTTTAGCTGAACACTGTGAGCAGGACGCACCGCACTAACTTCTAGGTTTAGCAGAACACTGTGAGGTGGACGTACCCCACTAACTTGTAGTTTTAGCTGAACACTGTGAGCAGGACGCACTGCACTAACTGTAAATAGTCTAGCTGCCTGACTGTGGTACTAAAAGGATCAAAAGAACACCAGCAATTTTCTTCAGATAGCTGTAAATACTGTAACAAGACAAGCCTGCCTGTCAGTAAGAAGATAACAGGAACGGATCTAGCTGAACACTTTGAGCAGGACGCACCGCACTAACTTGTAGGTTTAGCTGAACACTGTGAGGTGGACGCACCACACTAACTTGTAGTTTTAGCTGAAGACTGTGAGCAGGACGCACTGCACTAACTGTAAATAGTCTAGCTGCCTGACTGTGGTACTAATAGGATCAAAAGAACACCAGCAATTTTCTTCAGGTAGCTGTAAATACTGTAACAAGACAAGCCTGCCTGTCAGTAAGAAGATAACAGGAACGGATCTAGCTGAACACTGTGAGCAGGATGCACTGCACTAACTTGTAGCTTTAGATGAACACTGTGCAGAGGTCTCACTATGCTAACTTGTAGGTTTAGCTGAACACTGTGAGGAGGACGCACAGCACTAACTTGTAGTTTTAGCTGAACACTGTGAGCAGGATGTACCGCACTAACTTCTAGGTTTAGCTGAACACTGTGAGGTGGACGCACCGCACTAACTTGTAGTTTTAGCTGAACACTGTGAGCAGGACGCACCGCACTAACTTGTAGGTTTAGCTGAACACTGTGAGTTGGACGCACCACACTAACTTGTAGGTTTAGCTGAACACTGTGAGCAGGACGCACCCCACTAACTTGTAGTTTTAGCTGAACACTGTGAGCAGGACGCACTGCACTAACTGTAAATAGTCTAGCTGCCTGACTGTGGTACTAATAGGATCAAAAGAACACCAGCAATTTTCTTCAGGTAGCTGTAAATACTGTAACAAGACAAGCCTGCCTGTCAGTAAGAAGATAACAGGAACGGATGTAGCTAAACTGAATACAGTGTATATATATATATGCAACACCTGGGATGCATATATATACACAATACACTGTAAGTGCAGCTAACTGACTGACTGTTCTGCCTAATCTATCTAACTCAAATAAAACGACACTGTCTGTCTCTCTCTCTCTCTATCTATGAACACCGGAACACACACTACACAGGGCCGCCGTGCAGGCGGCCTTATATAGTGTGGGGCGTGTGCTAAATCCCCTGAGCCATAATTGGCCAAAGCCTCATTGGCTTTGGCCAATTACGGCTCTCTGTTCAGACGGCGCTGTGATTGGCCAAGCATGCGGGTCATAGTGCATGCTTGGCCAATCATCAGCCAGCAATGCACTGCGATGCCGCAGTGAATTATGGGCCGTGACGCGCCACACGAATTTGGCGTGAACGGCCCATATCGTTCGCAATTCGGCGAACGGGCGAACAGACGATGTTCGAGTCGAACATGGGTTCGACTCGAACACGAAGCTCATCCCTAGTGGTGATAAAGACATTGCCAATGACCGTGTAGAGGCAAAGTTCCCTCACAGCTCTCCCTAGGCCTCCTCCTGCGATCGGTACACCCCCCCCCCAGATGGGGGTGCCCTCCTGCTGCTGCCTAGTGTTCCATTCCTCATTTAACTCGGCAGACAACTCTCTCCCATGGCATGTTACCTCAGCTTATATAGGCCCACCCCCTGCCAATACCAATTGGGGATTGGTCAGGGCTCCCACACAAGCTGCCTGCCACTCCAGTTCTAGGCCCATCCCCTCTTCCAGAATATTCTCCCTGGAAGCAGGGGAGGCATCTCAGAACTAGAGCACAGGTGGCCACACCCACTGCTACTCTGACCACCCCCAGCCCCCAGATCAAAACAGACAGGCCTAGCTTGCAGCATAGGCCTGCCTAAATTTGCCTGTGCTGACAGTTCCTAGTAAAAAAAAACATTACTAGCACCTACCTATTGGTAGAGGGTGCTACACTTTAAAAGGTAACTACACTTTCGTGGGGAAAAAAAATCTCAAACAAAGAAAAAATAATATAGCTTATACAATTGCAACACAAGTCATATTGTAATTGAATGTTGTTAAAATTACCTTTCCTTTTCAAATTGCAGCTCAGTAATTTTCTGAAAATGCAATGCAATATGGCTACCTGGAGATGTTCTGTACACAGAATGTTACAGAATGCCCCCTAGATATGTCATTTCCTGCTTGTGTGATTGGCGCACTGATTTTCTCAGAAGTCTGCTCTAAGATACAAGTCAGATTTCAGGCATCCCCTGCAACAAAAATGTCATTTTTGGTGAGATACTTTCAATAAGAAATCACAGCTAAAGGGATGCAAGCCCAGAAGCTTTCCTCATTAGAGCCCTGCAGGAGCACAGCTAATAGATAATTATGAAAGCACTTCCATTAGACTCAATCGGCACAGAGGAACAAACAGTGACTTCTTCAGAATAACAAAAGGTAGGAATCAGCAACAAAGGTTGTTAAAAACCCTGTAATGTACATACCCTGTTTCCCTAAAAACAAGCCCTACCCCAAAAATAAGACCTAGCGTGAGTTTCTGGGACGGCTGCAATATAAGCTCTACTCTGAAAATAAGCCCTAGTTAAAGTCCTTGTAAAATCATGTATCCATTCTCTAAAAAGATTATACAATAATTATACACAATAAAATTACACAAGGAGACACACTGCACATTATATAATATTTTTACAGAACGGATTACATGACATTACAAGGTCTTTAACTAAGGTTTATTTTTGGGATTACAGAATTTCCCAATGCTCACTCCTGAGCTGACAAGGGGAGGAACTTTTTTCTGCATACCGTAAATAAATAAGACATCCCCTGAAAATAAGCCTTAGTGTGTTATTTGTAGCCAAAATTAATATGAGACCCAGTCTTATTTTCGGGGAAACACGGGTAGATCACCCAGAGGGGAATGTTTTTCTATCAACAAAAGTAGAGTTACTATTTAAGTTTAAATAGGAGAAATCGAACAGTATGGTTTTATCCCAGTATATAACTCAGGGATAATGCACCTGTGACTTCTGTTTTCTCATCAACTGTATGGTTACTGTTGGAGCTATAAAGATGTATGTGGATAAATGCTATTATTGTAAAAGTACAGAAATGCTCATCTGTCACTGCCCAAAATCCTTAACCATGTGGATATTGTTGATGTGCTTCCATTCCATTAGATTAGCTCTACATACAGTATCTCACCAAAGTGAGTACACCCCTCACATTTTTGTAAATATTTTACTATATCTTTTATGTGACAATACTGAAGAAATGACACTTTGCTACAATGTAAAAGTAGTGAATGTACAGCTTGTATAACAGTGTAAATTTGCTGTCCCCTCAAAATAACTCAATACACAGCCATTAATGTAATAAACAGTGTTAAAAAAGTAATCTAAAAACAGACTAAAATAACACAAAACAGTGCTAATGTTGAGCAAACTATAATATACATGTGGCCAACTACACATGCAAAAAGGTCCTTTTTTGAGAAAAGTGATGAAAAGTTCAGAGTGCAGTTCATAGAGTGTTCATCAGGTGATCATGAAAAATAATCTCAACGTGCACCTTCCACCGATCACTCCAGATTCCACCCCGTGTGAACACACTCCCCTCAGGGGGTTACACTCACCAGAGCTAGATAGTAATTAAGCATCCAAAAAGGAAAACAATTCACGCCACCAGCTGCTGTTAACACCACTCCAGAGGGATCTCAGATGCTCAGGGCTCACAATGAATCAAAAAACGAAAAGAGAAGCGCACATAGCGTAATCCTGTTTATTCACTGTATACCCCTCACAACGCACATACAAACCCCCCTTCAATAAATATACGTACATAAATCATCATGTAAAATTGCAATCAAACAAGCCAGTAGTAAGGAGCGTTTTACTTCACCGCAACAAGCCAGTACCGCTGCCCAGGAACCGTCATCCACTTCCTGGTTGTGTAGCTGGCTGTGGTGGAGCGCACACGTCACTTCCTACGTCGCATAAGCCACGCCCTGACGCGTTTCATCATATCCTGACTTTGACAGAGGGCGTGGCTACACGACGCATAGATCAGCTTATATTCCCCACTTCAACCCCCTTAGCCAATCATAGCGCAACGCAGGTGCCGGCGGGTGCACGTCGCCAACCCCAGTCACTACTGACGGCTTACTACAGGAGGGACCGAGGGACAATAAGTCACTGCACATCCAAAAAGAAAAAAATATATATAAAACCCCGGAGTATGCAAATTCACACACCCGCCAGCCACACAGGCCAGTCACTAGGCATATGAATCAGCACTCTACATTATCTCCACGGGGCACAGGGAGCTAAACTCTTACCTAGCAAACCACATAACTAGGCCAGTAGGTACACTAATATAGAGACTTATGCCATTCATCATGCATAGGTTATAAACAGTAATGCTCATCATATTACCATTTTAAGTAAAACAGTATACTGAAGTATAATAAATATAAAAGTAGACTAAGTATAAACATTCATAATCCCAGAATGCAAATGTACAAATTATAAAACATTCAGGTAATATAAATCACAATGAATAAAAAAATACCAGCCATCACTAAATTTACACTGTTACAGAGTGTCTCTCTAGTGTTAATTTAGACAACTCAACTTAATATAGCAGTTCTTCACACGATTGGAATTTAAAAAGGAGAGATAAAAAAAAAAAGAAAAAATGAATTTTAAAAATTATATAATATGGACTGCATTTATCCTCAGATGAGAGATATCTATATAAAAAGAAGGCACTTATACTAAAAACATTAGCAAAAGGGAATAACCCCTAAAATAGATAAAAGATCAGGCAATATTCTAATCCAACAATAGACGCTACTCAATAATACAGGTATTAATAATCACTTATGAAACAGTTAATATCGAGATCCACGTTTAACCCCTTTGGCGATAGTGTGTCTGCCAAAAAGATCCACTGGGTCTCTCTCCTAGACAGGTCGCAAACTAAATTAGAACCCCTCCATTTTGGTTTCAAATGATCAACGCCCCAAAATTTGAGGCCCGATGGGTCTTGATTATGCACTAATTTGAAATGGAGTGATACATTGTGGTCTTTAAAACCTATTTTTATGTTTGCTATATGCTCTGCAATCCTGACTCTCAAAAGCCTCTTAGTGCGTCCTATATAAATAAGACCACAAGGGCATTGCATAGCATAGACCACAAAGGACGCGTTGCACGTAATAAATTAGTTTATGGTAAATTCTTTACCATTAGAAGTGGACATGAAGCTTTCCAAAGCCCTCATTGGTCTATCCACTTCCCTGCATGCACGGCACCTCCTACAGCTAAAAAAGCCCTTTCTATCCCAAAAGGTCAGGGGCCTCGAGGGAGGGTCTAACACTTTCCGCACTACCTTGTCCGCAAAGCTCTGGGCCCTTCTGTAGATGAATTTGAGCCTACAGAGTAACACAGGACACAACGTTTTGTCCATACGTAAAACGTGCCAGTGGGCATTGAAAATATCTTCCACCTCCCTGTACTGAGAGTGAAAGCCCGAAATAAAACTCCATTCGTGGTTGTCCGTATTCTGAACTCCTTGTACTTCTTCAAGAAACGAATCCCTAGGCCGTACAGCCAATTCTTGAATAATGGAGTCCAATGCTTCCTCCAAATACCCCTTTTCCATAAACTTTCTCTTAATAACCTGGGCCTGCAACATAAAATCAGCTTCCTCCGAACAGTTCCTTTTCACTCTAGTGAATTGTCCCTTGGGTATATTTTTTAACCACTTAGGGTGATGTCCACTATTAACAGGTAGGTAACTGTTGGAGCCTGTGGGTTTAAAATAAACCTTGGTCCCCAGTCTATTTCCCTGTCTAAAGATATTCACATCCAAGAAATGTATATCACTCTGACTAAATTCGCTAGTCAGTTTGATATTATTAACATTAGAGTTGAGCTCATTCAAAAACTCTTGCAAACTCTCACTAGACCCTTCCCAAATAAAAAACAGGTCATCAATATACCTTTTGTATAGCAAAAGTTGGGTACGGGTGGCAGAAAATATAGTTTTATCCTCCCATTCCCCCATAAACAAATTTGCTATACTCGGGGGCGAATTTAGCCCCCATGGTTACGCCTCTACGCTGGGAGAAAAACTGGCCATCAAACCAAAAAAAGTTATGGCTTAGACAAAAGTCTAGCGCATTCCTGATAAAGACTTTTTGGTTGTGTGGTAAATCATCCCGCTGACAGAGGGCCCAATTGAGGGCTAGAAGGGCATCATCATGTTGTATGATTGAATAGAGAGATGCCACATCCGCCGTTACCAAGTACAGTTCTTGCTTCCCTGTTAGATCCACCTGTTGTAGAATCTGTAGGAGACTCTTAGTATCCCTAAGATACGCCTTAGTTTGTATGACACTATCTTGAAGAAAGTGATCAAGGTATTGGCCCATCCGAGACGTGATGGAACCAATCCCATTAACTATCGGTCTCCCAGGGGGCTTATTCAGATCCTTATGTATCTTAGGCAAGGTATAAATTGTGGGAATTCTGCTATCGCTCGGCACAAGATACCTTCTTTCTCTATTAGACAAAACCCCCGTTGAGTAGCCCATTTCAACAAGATTCTTAAGATCCTTCTCATATTGTGCAGTAGGGTCCTTTGTTAATTTTACATACGTCTCACCATCATTTAACATCTCAGTGAGTTGATTCAAGTAAAATTCCTTATTTAAAATCACTACCCCTCCCCCCTTTATCAGCCGGCCTGATGACTATCTCCTTCCTCTTTTCAAGCATGTAGATCCCATCCATAATGTGCTGGGGATTGACATTCTTTTTCGGCACTAGCTGCTCTAAATCACGCATCACCAACCCTTTAAACACTTCAATATGTTGATTAGCGCTATTAAGAGGATTAAAGAGGGACTTATTCCTCAATCCATTGTCCGTAGGCCCCAGGGTATTTGTGACAGCAGGTCGGGGATCCTTATTTAAAAAATATTTCTTGATGTTTACCTTCCTTATATACCTATGTATATCAATATAAACATCAAACTTATTAATGGGCCTTTGCAGGCCACATTTCAAACCCAAATGCAAAATGTTAGTTTCTTTATGAGATAAAACCACATTGCTTAAATTAAAAATGCCTCCTAGTCCTGCTCTCTCCTTCTTTTTTTGGGCCCTTCTTCCTGCCCTACAGCCCCTTGTTCTTCTCTCCACTGGTTGGGGTGATGGGCATATTCCCCCTCTCGTCGCGACTGTTCCCTCCACTGTGGTTCGTGGTAGTCCTGTCTTGGCTGCAACTGTCCTGGAGGCCTCCCTCTTCGATGAGAGTTCCCCCGACCCCGTTTTTGCCAGCCCCTCCCCCTCCCTAAAAAAGGACGGGGAGATTGGAACCCAGTTCTCTCCATTTCCCCTCAAAGGGTCGAACCTATTGTAAACAGGGACCTGATAATGATTATTGGAAGGGGTATAATAATAAGGTTTATTAAATCCAGTTCTCCCCTCATTATTTCTCCCATAGTCCACATTACGCCTGATAGGAGTGGTACATACATCAGGGGGGCGGTTAGGCCCATCATCTCTTCTATTACCACCAACATACGGACCCGCATTAGGGGATTTACTCACGCGATTGCCTGGACCATCACTATGTGTCCCAGCCTGATTCCCTTCAACCTTTGTTGGGGTTTTAGATTGTTGCCAGAGATACACAGAACCAGACCTAAAATCACTTAGGTCCCTGTGGAACTTCTTAGCCTTCTTCTGTGTATCCTTGTCAATCTTTTTTTTAATACGAGTGTTAAAATCTATCACTTGCTGGGAGTCCTTTACAGGATCTAGCTGCAAGCGGAATTCATTAATTTTACCCTCCAAAATAGCCATTTTCTTACGCTTCCGAGCCAAAACCAAGTCTTGTAACTTAAAACCCATACCAGTAAAAAATTCATACCATTCTTGCATGGATTCTGGGTCGTCAAGACCATCTTGGGGAGCTACCTCCCATCTCAAACTTCTAACTATAATTTTTTCTTTGATGTACTGCTCAAATGTACAGATGTCCCACCAAGTGCGGACTTGTTTTTCTAGTACATTCCCCAAGGCAGTCAGCACCCCGTTAATATTAGACTGTGCAGTAGTCTGCTCGTTGACTGCAAAAATGGTATTAATATCAATTGTTCTGCTACTCAAAAACTGCAACGCATCCATGGCTGCCAAGAAAAAGAATATATATAAAAGAAATATAAATAGGTGTTTAAACCAGGCCTGCAGATACACCACTCAGCGCCAGGACAAGATACTGTTCTGAATACAGAAACAAAAAAATAAATATATGAATAACACCCAATATGCCAATGAGCAAACAGGTGTATAGCCCTAAGGCAGGAAAAGCAGCCGTTTAAAAAATTGCTACATAAATGTAATAAACAGTGTTAAAAAAGTAATCTAAAAACAGACTAAAATAACACAAAACAGCGCTAATGTTGAGCAAACTATAATATACATGTGGCCAACTACACATGCAAAAAGGTCCTTTTTTGAGAAAAGTAATGAAAAGTTCAGAGTGCAGTTCATAGAGTGTTCATCAGGTGATCATGAAAAATAATCTCAACGTGCACCTTCCACTGATCACTCCAGATTCCACCCCGTGCGAACACACTCCCCTCAGGGGGTTACACTCACCAGAGCTAGATAGTAATTAAGCATCCAAAAAGGAAAACAATTCACGCCACCAGCTGCTGTTAACACCACTCCAGAGGGATCTCAGATGCTCAGGGCTCACAATGAATCAAAAAACGAAAAGAGAAGCGCACATAGCGTAATCCTGTTTATTCACTGTATACCCCTCACAACGCACATACAAACCCCCCTTCAATAAATATACGTTCATAAATCATCATGTAAAATTGCAATCAAACAAGCCAGTAGTAAGGAGCGTTTTACTTCACCGCAACAAGCCAGTAC